>NW_027362152.1:745000-1490000 GCF_039654945.1 Dendrobates tinctorius | reverse complement strand
TGAGTAAACCCTAACCCTAACCCACGACTCGGGATCCCTTCGGGATCCCTCGCTTGAGTAAACCCTAACCCTAACCCACGACTCGGGATCCCTTCGGGATCCCTCACTTGAGTAAACCCTAACCCATGACTCGGGATCCCTCGCTTGAGTAAACCCTAACCCTAACCCCTAACCCTAAGGTACCCTAACCCTAACCCTAAGGTACCCTAACCCTAACCCTAATCTCACCAAGGACAACATCTGCAAGGAGTTTGTATGTTCTTCCCGTGTTTGCGTGGGTTTCCTCCGGGTACTCCGGTTTCCTCCCACATTTCAAAGACATACTGATAGGGAATTTAGATTGTGAGCCCCATTGGGGACAGTGATGAAAATGTATGCAAACTGTAAAGCGCTGCGGAATATGTTAGAGCTATATAAAAATAAAGATTATTATTATTACTATCCTATAAAACTTCCATATAATATTCTCACCTTGAATTTATTCTATAAAACTCCAATTTAATATTCTCACCTTGAAGTTATCCTATAAAACTTCAATTTATTCTCACCTTGAATTTATCCTATAAAACGCCCATATAATATTCTCACCTTGAATTTATCCTATAAAACTCCCATATAATATTCTCACCTTGAATTTATTCTATAAAGCTCCCATATATTCTCACCTCAAATTTATCCTATAAAACTTCCATATAATATTCTCACCTTGAATTTATTCTATAAAACTCCCATTTAATATTCTCACCTTGAATTTATCCTGTAAAACACCCATATAATATTCTCACCTTGAATTTATCCTATAAAACTCCCATATAATATTCTCACCTTGAATTTATTCTATAAAGCTCCCATATAATATTCTCACCTTGAATTTATTCTATAAAGCTCCCATATAATATTCTCACCTCAAATTTATCCTATAAAACTTCCATATAATATTCTCACCTTGAATTTATTCTATAAAACTCCCATATAATATTCCATCCTTGAATTTATCCTATAAAGCTCCCTTATAATATTCTCACCCAGAATTTATCCTATAAAACTCCTATATAATATTCTCACCTTGAATTTATCCAATAAAACGCCCATATAATATTCTCACCTTGAATTTATTCTATAAAACTCCCATATAATATTCCACCCTTGAACGCACGCCGCGCGCATCAGGTTTTTGTACAATTTGTGAATAATATATATAGGTTCTCCCCGTCTGAGTTATTTTTGAAGGTCAACAAAATACGATTTTCCTGTAATTCATTTCTCACACTCTAGGTATAATAATGACTTTTCCCTGTGTGGGATTTTTGATAAAAAGGTTGTCATCTAGTCGTCAGAGAGCAGCAGCATCCCTGGCTTCCTGTCCATGTTCAATACGTCCGAAGGAACAGTGAAGCTGCCGCTGATTGGGCGCAGGGCTCGTGTGATGTGAGAACCTCATAAAAGCCCCGGGACAGTGAGTCTCAACACCGCTGAAGTGGAGCCGGCACGCCAGCGGAGTCTGAGTGTTTTTATTTTAATGAGGCCAAACATGAGGAATGAGTTCAATGAGAAAAAAAAAACTATATATATACTGTATTTTTTGGACTATAAGATGCACCTAGGATTTAGAGGAAATTAGGAAAATAAACTGAAGCAAAAAATGTAGTAAATTCTGTAGTTAATATCCCCATCCTGGTATGCATGCCCCCTCATCCCTACCCTGGTAAGCATGGATCCCTCATCCCTTCCCTGGTATGCATGGCCCCCTCATCCCTTCCCTGGTATGCATGGCCCCCTCATCCCTACCCTGGTATGCATGGCCCCCTCATCCCTACCCTGGTATGCATGGATCCCTCATCCCTTCCCTGGTATGCATGGCCCCATCATCCCTACCCTGGTATGCATGGCCCCCTCATCCCTACCCTGGTATGCATGGATCCCTCATCCCTACCCTGGTATGCGTGGCTCCCCATCCCTACCCTGGAATGCATGGCCCCCTCATCCTTGCCCTGGTATGCATGGCTCCCCATCCCTACCCTGGCATATATGGCCCCCTCATCCCTACTCTGGTTTGCATGACCCCCTCATCCCTACCCTGGTATGCATGGCTCTCCCTCATCCCTATCCTGGTATGCATGGCCCCCTCATCCCCATCCTGGTATGCATGGCTCGCCCTCATCCCCATCCTGGTATGCATGGCTCTCCCTCATCCCTATCCTGGTATGCATGGTTCTCCCTCATCCCTATCCTGGTATGCATGGCTCTCCCACATCCCTATCCTGGTATGCATGGCTCTGCCTCATCCCCACTCTGGTATGCATGGCCCCCTCATCCCCACCCTGGTATGCATGGCCCCCTCATCCTTACCCTGGTATGCATGGCTCTCCCTCATCCCTATCCTGGTATGCATGGCCCTTCATCCCTATCCTGGCAGGAATTATCGCCCTTCATCTCTATACTAGTATGCATGGCCCTATCCCTATCCTGGTATACAGGGCCCCCATTTCATCCTGGTATGCAGGGCCCCATCAGAAAACATTAAAAAACACACAAAATATTACACTTACCTATCCTGCGCTCCCTCGCGTCTGCTCCGATGCAGCAACTGCTTTATGCTTGTAAGCAGCACATGGCAGGGACGTCAGACGTTGCTCACAAGCAGAGCACAGCTGCCGGAGTACTCACCGGGACTGTGCGCACAGAAAGCAGCGAGTATTCATTCCTCTTCAGTAGCGCGCAGTGTCAGCCACCGGCTTCCTGCTGCTGCAGGGGGTCACGTGTGCCGCTACTTAAGAGAAGTGAATATTCATTGGATTCATCATTCATTCATCAGGAGACTATTTAGTATTGAACTATATTTAAGTGAGACTAGAGGAAGAAAACACTAAAATCATGTATCATGTTATCCGAAACAGTCAGAAAACTAGCCACATATTGGCCGACCCCAGACCTCAAACTTTATACTTTGAAGGGTAAGTGTTCCCTGAGCGGTATATATGGTATTGTCACATACTATCTATTCCTGAAACTGGAGAGGCTTATAAACTTACAGAGATAATTTCCATATTCATACTAAATAATGGCACAGATCTCCCAGACATTATGATTGCACATATCCCTAGTCTGTATAGCGATATTGCACTCAATCCCTGACACACCGCAGCATGGCCATTAGGTAGAAGCTGCTAATGATTTTTGGAGCAGGTGAGTTTTCCCTAAGTGGTACATATTGGGCCATCTGAAGACTGAGTTTAGTCTAGGACAATCTGTCTGCACTACTAATTAACAGCAGGTACATTACCAAACTAGGGCAGTCCCTATAGGAGAAAAACACAAGAATTATACTGTATTGTCACACACTATCTATTCCTGACACTGGAGGGGCTTATAAACTTACACAGTATTTAGTTTGAGGTCTGGGGTCTGCCAATATGTGGCTAGTTTTCTGACTGTTTCGGATAACATGATTTTAGTTTTTTTTTTGTCTAGTCTCGCTTGAATATAGGTCAATATTAAAGAGTCTCCTGATGAGCCACCTTTGGTGAGAACGATGAAACCCGTAGAAATGAGAGGCTTGGAGAGTGAGTGTGTATACGTCACCTCACCCTATATACTGAACTGTGGGGTATATATTTTTTCTATTAGTCACCTACTGACTCTTTGGTCAGACCTCATCTGGAATATTGAGTCCAGTTTTGGGCACCACATTTTAAAAAATACATCAACAAACTGGAGCAAGTTCAGAAAAGAGCGACCAGAATGGTGACCGGTCTGCAAACCCTGTCTTATGAGGAAAGGTTGCAGGATTTGGGAATGTTTAGTTTGCAAAAGAGAAGACTGAGAGGAGACTTAATAGCTGTCTACAAATATCTAAAGGGCTGTCACATTGTAGAAGGATCAACTTTATTCTCATTTGCACAAGGAAAGACTAGAAGCAATGGGATGAAACTGAATGGGAGGAGACACAGATTAGATATTAGAAAAAACTTTTTGACAGTTAGAGTGATCAATGAGTGGAACAGGCTGCCACGAGAAGTGGTGAGTTCTCCTTCAATGGAAGTCTTCAAACAGAGGCTGGACAGACATCTGACTGGGATGATTTAGCGAATCCTGCTTTGAGCAGGGGGTTGGACCAGATGGCCCAGGAGGTCCCTTCCAACTCTACGATTCTATGATTCTATGACTAACCTTCAGGGGGTGAATTATGTGTATAGATTTACATTTGGAATTAATAAAGCTTAGTTTTATCCTTTTGGCAGCAAACATGAGGAATGACAAGAGACAACCCATTTAAGAAGATTCAATTTTGGTCAAAACTATTCCAACATTATGAATATAAAAAGGCTTCTCCCCTATGTGACATCTCTGATGTTTATTAACAGTTAATTTCCAAGTAAAATATTTCCCACATTAAGAAAATGAAGAAGGCTTCTCCTCTGTATGACTGCTCTGATGTCTAACAAGAAGCGCTTTCTGGTTAAAACATTTCAAACATTCTGAACTGGAAAAAGGCTTCTCCCCTGTGTGAGTTCTCAGGTGATTAACCAAATCTGAATTCTGGATCAAACATTTCCCACATTCTGAACATGAAAAAGGCTTCTCCCCTGTGTGAGTTCTCTGATGGCGATCAAGAACCAATTTCAATTTAAAACATTTCCCACATTTTGAACATGAAAAAGGTTTCTCCCCTGTGTGAGTTCTCTGGTGCTTAACTAAATCTGATTTCTGGATAAAACATTTCCCACATTCTGAACATGAAAAAGGCTTCTCCCCTGTGTGAGTTCTCTGGTGGTTAACAAAAGCTGATTTATGTGCAAAACATTTCCCACATTCTGAACATGAAAAAGGCTTCTCCCCTGTGTGAGTTCTCTGATGCATAACCAAATATGATTTCTGCTTAAAACATTTCCCACATTCTGAACATGAAAAAGGCTTCTCCCCTGTGTGAGTTCTCTGGTGATTAACCAAATATGATTTCTGCTTAAAACATTTCCCACATTCTGAACATGAAAAAGGCTTCTCCCCTGTGTGAGTTCTCTGGTGATTAACCAAATATGATTTCTGGTTAAAACATTTCCCACATTCTGAACATGAAAAAGGCTTCTCCCCTATGTGGGTTCTTTGGTGTAGCGTAAGTTTCCATTTATGGTTAAAACATTTCCCACAATCTGAACATGAAAAAGGCTTCTCCCCAGTGTGAGTTCTCTGGTGATTAACCAAATGTAATTTCTGGCTAAAACATTTCTCACATTCTGAACATGAAAAAGGCTTCTTCCATATGTGGGTTCTTTGGTGTTGCTCAAGATTCCCTTTCTGGTTAAAGCATTTCCCACATTCTGAACAGGAAAAAGGCTTCTCCCCTGTGTGAATTCTCTGGTGAGAAACAAAATAAAATTTCTTGTTAAAACATTTCCCACATTCTGAACATGAAAATGACTTATTTGCTTTAGGAGCAGTTTGTTCTTTAATGCCTCTTTTGTGACTTTGATTTTCCTTTGTAGTCAGTAATGAATCAGAAGATGGGACCTGTTTCATAGGATCAGATGACAGATCTTTGCTGTGAATGGATGATGATATATCTGGAGTAACAGCAAACACTTCAGTTGTATCTTGTAGGATCTCAAGATAATCTGATTTAAAAATTGAAGATGTCAGCTGTCCCTCTGATCTCCTGCTACAGTCATCTGCTAAGATAAAAAAACAATTATTATTTTCTAATAAAATATCCTTGAGTTTTATATTTTTGCACATTTATACTTACACTGTCCATAAAAATGGCAAGTTATGTAAAAAACTTTAATTATTTACCAAGACAATGAGAGTTCACAGTCTAATAGAAAACCTTGTTGGATGAACCAGTAGTGTGTGGTGTTCAACTGTTTGTTCATTCTGCCTCCCAAATATCGAATAAAAAGAAACCAATCAATGTTATGTAGGCGAAAATAATACCAATTCTCATCTCACAAAAACAAGTCCCCACTCAGGTCCATCATCTGTCATTGGAAAACACGGGTATTACATACCTGGTTATGTGTTTTTTCATGAGACATTACGGCACCACAAGAGAGGGGATCTGCCCAACAAGGACAGGAAGCCTTCAAGATAAAAGAGGCGGTTCCTCTCTCCGCATCAGTTGTTTTACAGAGCACGAGAGGAACTTCGCAGCTTAGTGTACATATAAATAATACATCCTTTATACTACTAAATTTCCAACACCCAAGGGAGTGTATAATGCTAATAATGCACCCAACTAATGATGTGAGCAATAGGGAGGGAATATAAGGGTGCCGTCATGCCTCATGAAAAAATACATTAGTAGGTATGTAATACTCGTGTTTTTCCATTCTACATGACGGCACCACGAGAGAGTTACAGAGATTTGTATTCTCTTAGGGAGGGATCACTGCTTGTAACACTCTTCTCCCGAATGTGAGATCAGAGGTAGCAGATAGATCTTATCTATAATGTTTGAAAAAGGTAGATGGAGAGGACCAAGTGGCCGCCTTACAGATTTGGTCGATGGAGGCGTCAGCACTCTCCACCCAAGACGTCGCCATGGCCCTCGTGGAGTGGGCTTTTAGGCCCTCTGGAACAGCCCTGCCTGCATTACTATACGCTAGCATGATGGCCTCTCTCACCCATCTAGCTATAGTCTGTTTAGAGGCTTTAAGGCTCTTTCTTGCCCCATGGTATGAGACAAATAAGGCCCTCTGTTTTCTCCAGGGTCTTGTCACCTCTAAATACTGCAGGATACATCTCCTAACGTCTAGGCAATGAAGTCTCTCATCCTTCTGGTTACTGGGGTTAGGACAAAAGGATGGTAAGACCATCTCCTGAGCCATGTGGAATTTCGATAACACCTAAGGCCTGTTTCACACTTCCGTTTTTTCAAATCCGTCAAAATCCGTTGGTTTCCGTAAAAAAACGGATCCGCCATTTTTTTGCAGCATCCGTTTTTTTTGTCCCATAGACTTACATTAGTGGTTACCGCGGATCCGTCAAAAAAACGGATCCGTTTTTTTAAAAACGGATCCGTCTGCATCAGTTTCCGTCAAAAAAACGGAAACGGATCCGTTTGGCGGACACAAAAACGGAAGTGTGAAACAGGCCTTAGGAAGATATGCTGGGTCTAATTTTAACACTATTGTCCATGACCCGAGTGTAGGGAGGGTCTGCTGATGTTGTGTTTAGTGGTTCAAATGGACTTTCTGTCAGAGATGATAGGACTAAATTTAGACCCCAAGGAGGAGGAGTAGGGGACAGGACAGAGCCAGCTCTAGTACAGGCCCAGATACATCTGGCCACCCACCTATTGTTTGCTAGGTCACAGTTGAATAAGGCTGCCAGGGCTGAGACGTGTAATTTGAGGGTACTGACAGCTAACCCCAACTCTAAACCATTTTTCAGAAATTCCAGTATTGCCACTATCGGGACTTCCCCTTCTGGTATTGGGCCCGAGGTAGATAAGAATTTTTTCCATGTCCTTCCATAAATTCTTGTAGTCACTGGTTTTCTGATACTGAGTAAGGTGGATATTAACCCTGCTGAGAATCCCTTCTTCTCTAGTAGTGACCTTTCAAATTCCAGGCTGTCAAATGCAGTCCGGACTTCTGAGGGTAATTAAGTGACCCTGTGTTATGAGGTCGTGGTCTTCCAGGAGCACCCATGGGTCCCGTCACCGACATCACTCAGCCAGTAGAACCAGGGTCTTTTCGGCCATAAGGGAGCTATCACAATCACTCTGGCTTTGTCCTCCCTGATCTTCCTCAGAACTGCTGGAATGAGGCATATTGGAGGGAAGGCATACAGGAGACCTGATGTCCACTCTATCCTGAAGGCGTCTACTGCCAATGGCCTGTCTGCTGGACTTAGGGAGCAGAATTTTTGAACCTTCCTGTTGGCTTTTGAGGCGAAGAGATCTATGTTGGGTCTCCCCCACATATGCACAATCTGTTGAAAAATTGACTCTTTTAGGTACCATTCTCCTTGCCTCAAGTGGTTCCTGCTCAGAAAGTCTGCCTTCAGGTTGTTCACGCCTCGAATATGCAGGGCCGATAATGAAAGGAACTGGTGTTCTGCCAGTCATGATCCTTTTTGCTATTTGCATCAGGGACTCAGAACGGGTACCCCCTGGTGGTTCATATATGCGACCGCCGTTCGGTTGTCTGATAGGACTCTCACCTGGTGTCCGCTTAGGTGTGTCAACAATCCTTTCAGTGCCTTTTTGATTGCTAGCAGTTCCCAATCTTTTGAGGATAGATTTCTTTCCTTCTGGGCCCAGGGATCCTGGAGCCATAGTGTGTCTAGATGGGCTCCCCACCCCCAAGGACTGGCGTCCGTTGTGACTACCTTGGAGGCTGTGTACATCCAGGGTACTCCTTTCGGAGAGGACTCTATCTGTAACCACCACCTGAGTGACTGGAGTACAGGTTCCGGGAGGGTGAGCTTTTGCTCTAACTGTCCCTGAAGCCTCAGGTCGTTTTGTAGCACACACCACTGAAGTTCTCTTGTGTGGAACTGGGCCCATTTTACTGCTGGTATGCAGGAGGTTAGGGACCCCAACACTGACATGGCCCTTCTCAGAGTCATTTCTGTTTTTTTTTTATTGTCACGATTAAATTTTTGATCTTTTCTTTCTCCTTTGGGAGGTGACACTCCTGCACCACCGAGTCCATTGTTAAGCCTAAGAAATTCTGGATCATTGCTGGTTCCAGTTTGGATTTTTTGAGGTTCAGCTGCCATCCCAATGTATGTAGTGTCTCCATCACTATTTTGACTGGTTCTTGACAGTGAGAGAGATTACCACTATCAAGAAGTCATCCAGATATGTTATCATCAAAGTGTCTTCTTCCCTGAGATGCACTGTGACCTCTGCAATTAATTTTGTGAAGACTCGGGGGGCTATCGCTACCCCAAAGGGCAGAGCCCTGTACTGAAAGTGACGCAATTGAGACCTCATCTGGACCGCTACCCTGAGGTAATTGCGATCTTGTTGCCGGATCGGGACAGGATAATAAGCATCCTTGAGGTCCAGGACTGCCATGTAGCACTGAGGAAAGAGGAGCTTCACCGCTGATCTTATTGTTTCCATTTTGAATGATGGGACTATCAGATATTTGTTGAGGCCTTTCAAATTTATAATCGTCCTCCAGGAGTTGTCTGTTTTTTTATGAGAAATAGGGGGGAGTAAAAACCTTCCTTCCTTTCCTCTTCTGGAACTTCTTCCAGGACATGTTTGTCCAGACTTTCCTGTTTTTCTTGAGAGGACTGTACTGGAGTCTGCATGTATCTTCATGGCGGCCAGTGGTGGAATCTTAACTCCAGACCTGACCCTACAATTTGACAGATCCAGGTGTTGGATGAGATAATAAATTTTATTTCTATAGCGCCGACATATTCCACAGCACTTTACATTTCAGAGGGGACTTGTACAGACAATAGACATTACAGCATAACAATAATCACATAGATCATAACAGATACGAAGAGGAATGAGGGCCCAGCTCGCAAGCTTACAGTCTATGAGGAAAGAGGGGAGACACGAAAGGTGGGTGGTAACAGTTGCCCTGATTGTGTGGACCAGCCATAATGTTAAGTGTGTAACAGTACAGACACAGAGGGCTAATGGATGCATAAAGCATGTGGGAACATGATGCGGGGAACCTGGTTATGGTAAGACTTTTGGCTGTGCCACACAGGGATAGATTAGGTTAATGTGTTGAGGCGGTAGGCCAGCCTGAATAAATGCATTTTCAGGGCACGCTTAAAATTGTGGGGATTGGGGACTAATATTGACCTGGGAAGTGCATTCCAAAGAATTGGCGCAGCACGGGTATAGTCTTGGAGACGGGAGTTGGAGGTTCTGATTATTGAGGATGCTAACCTCAGGTCATCAGCAGAATGGAGGGCGCGGGTAGGGTGGTATACTGAAACAAGGGCGGAGATGTAGGGTGGTGCTGAGCCATGGAGAGCTTTGTGGGTGAGGGTAATAAAGTTTATACTGAATTCTGGAGTGGATGGGTAGCCAGTATAATGACTGGCACAAGGTAGAGGCATCGGTGTAACGATTGGTGAGGAATATGATCCTGGCTGCAGCATTCAAGACAGATTGGAGGGGGGAGAGTTTGGTAAGAGGGAGACCGATTAGAAGAGAGTTACAATAGTCCAGACGAGAATGAATAAGAGAAACAGTAAGAGTTTTTGCGGAGTCAAAAGTAAGAAAAGGTCGAATTCTAGAAATGTTTTTGAGGTGCAGATGGCAAGAGCGAGCCAGTGATCGAATGTGGGGGCAAAGGAAAGCTCGGAGTCAAGTATGACCCCAAGACAGCGGGCATGTTGCTGGGGAGTAATAGTGGAACCACACACGGACATGGAAATGTCGGGTATAGGTACATTAGTAGCGGGAGGAAATGAGAGAGCCTTCCCCCCACCTGAGAAGGCCCGTCACTGGGAAGGTTTTTTGGCGTCTTTGGAGGGCTTGCCGAAGTAGAAGCCTCTCCCACCTCTGGATCGCTTGTCAGTGTTGTTTCTGTCTCGATCCCTGTACTGCTGTCTTCTGAATTTTCGGCCCTTCTGAAAGGAACGCCGAAAGGCCTGAAATGGCTGTTTTGGGAAATTTTTCTTTTTGTCGCCGGCTTTCTCCAATACGTCATCCAGTGCCGGTCCAAACAGGAAATTTCCCTCACTTGGCAGAGAGCAGAGTTTTATCTTTGTCTGTGTGTCCCCCAGCCAGCACTTGAGCCATACTGCACGGCATCCCACATTAGTTAAGGCTGCTAATTTTGCTGCTAGCCTGGACGAATCTGAAGCCTCAGCAAGAAAGACTGCCGCTGCTCTGATGGCTGGCAATGCTTCTAAGATAGACTCCCTGGGGACTCATTGCTCTAGCTGATCCTCCAGGTTATAAACCCATATTTTTAAGGATCTAGCAACACAAGTGGCCGCGATAGCGGGCCTTAGTGCACCAGCCAAGGCCTCCCAGGCTGTTTTAAGACAATTGTCTGTCTTTCGGTCCAGAGGTTCCTTTAGGGAACCTAGATCCTCAAAGGGTAGGGAGGATTTTCTGGTGACTTTTGAGATCGCTACATCAATTTTTGGAGCTCTATCCCAGTATGAGGATGCCTCTTCATCAAAGGGGTACCTCCTTTTTAGGGAACGGATTATCTGGGACTTCTTCTCTGATTTTTCCCATTCCCTTTTTATGAGCCCTTCCAGCTGTTCGTTAATAGGGAAGGCTCTACGTTTTTTCTTTTGCAACCCGCTAAACATGAGTTCCTGAGCCGTCTTTTTTGCTCACTCATCTACCAGCCCCATGGTAGATCGAATTGCTTTCATAAGTTTATCTGTCGCTTCCACTGGGAATGTGTCTTCCTCATCAGAGCTATCTGAATAGCGGGATTTATCAGAGTCCTCCTCTGATCCCGTGGAGTCCTCCTGAGAGACCACTGAGGGGCTTGATCTATCTCTTGCTTTGCTATCCATATCCTCTGATTGTAATGCCCTCACTGATTTACCAACTTCTGATTGAATCAGAGATCTCAGGTTATCTGAAAAAGAGGGCGTTTCTTCTGCTACTGTTTTATTAATACAGTCCTGGCACAATCTTTTACTCCAAGATGCTCCTAAGGGACTATTGCATAAGGGAAATTCTTTATTCTTGGATTTTGTCCTACTCTTTTTAGGGGCCTCCTATACTCCACCCCGCCAATGTATGTAAAAAGAGGGGAGAGAGGAGACAAGAGAGAGAGAAAGAACAGACATTAGCGTGCTGGACTTTTCTCAAAGCTCACTCACCACTCGGACGCTTCACATAACGGGTACCGGGTCTGGAGGCTGACTGGTCTTCTCACTGTCTCCCAAAGAGACTAAGGACCCCTCCTTTTTGTGGTGACGATCCGCCCTCGTGCTGCCCGAGCGGCTCCCACTGCTACTGTGGCGCGTCTGGCTCTTCTCTTCTGAGCGACACCGAATTTCCTGTACCTCCTGGTGCGGTTGCAGGTGCTCTGGCGAAGGACTCTCCATCTTACAAGCCGCTTTTCCTGCTGCTTCTTGACGAGAGTAGTCACACTCGACCTGGAAATGGTTTGGTGACGCCTACTAGCAGTTCTGCTGTGTTTAAATATCAGCACCCTCATTTTTTTTTTTTTTTTTTTTCTTATGTGTGCGCACCCCCAGTTTTCATATCCGATGCACGCTCATTTAGTGCCCGCCTTGCTACAATGACTGCGCTCGTGCACCCCCGGCTGAGGCAGGAAAGCGTGCACCCGGTAACTAGATCCGGTGCGCACTCTGTACCGCTGTCTCCTGCGTGCCCCTGTGCATGACAACCAGAGCTCCCCCGTCCCTGTAAGCATGGACCACAGAGGTGCTGGTCTCCCCGCCGATCGGAGAGTCGCCCACGCTGTGTCCTACCACCAGCTCTGGCGCTGTCTTAGTGCCGGCCCCAGAAGCGCGCACCCAGTTTACTTCCGGTGCGCACCCGAGTCATTTCCAGTATGCGCCCAGAGCCTACCCCGGTGTGTACCTGCGCCATACACCTGACGTTCTCCTGCCATACAAATTTTAGACCGAGCCACCACGCTCTGTCATGGCTGTCGGATCAGAGCGCCACCCACGCTGTGTCCTACCTTGCCTGGACCAGAGGAAGCAAGAGCACTGCCACTTACTGCAGGTATTTTCTCCCCTGGGGCAGTTCTGGCTCTTACCTGCTCAACAGGGAGGGTACACATATGTGGCCTCCAAGGAGCTTTAATTTCTGCCCGGGCACCGATGTGCCACACGGGCTGCATGGCCACCGTATGTCGACAGGGAGGGAGCACGGAAAGTGGCCTCCGTGGACTTCTATGGGGTATGCTTGGCATCAGGGAGGGAACACCCAAAGTGGCCTCCGAGGCTTCCAACTTCACCCGAGAATTTGCCTCAAGGGCTGTGGCCATGCACTCACTCAGGGGGGCATAGGAATATATGACCCCCGAGGCGACTACCAGTACCTGGTGACGGGTGTAGGAGACCGGTGCCTGCCAGTAATCACCCGACCCAGGCATACTCTTTTCTTCTTTCTTCAAGAATCTTCAAGAGGTTTTCATCTTCGAGGACGGGAAACCAACTGATGCGGAGGGAGGAGCCGCCCCTTTTATCTTGAAGGTTTCCTGTCCTTGTTGGGCGGATCCCCTCTCTCGTGGTGCCGTCATGTAGAATGGAAAAAACAGAGGTTCCCACACTGTTAGTGGCTCAAAGGCTGCTGAAAACCAACAAGATTTCCATAAACTAATCCAGCAAAATCCGCTCTCACTTCAGAGTCTTGCAGTGTGCGCAAACAACATTTAGGATCCCTGTATTTAGCAATATTATAGTGAGAAGAATCCGCTTAGTTTGCGGTGTCTCCTGGAGCACAATCTGGCCACTATGTGCTGGGTAAGAAAATGGCAAATGTGTAATTTTCACTCTCCAACATCCACTGCGTGTTAATTTCCAGAAAGAGGCTGTGGAGACAAAATATTCACTCAAAAATATCTTTTTATTCCCCAGAAAGAATATGATTTTTTATTTTCACGTTTCTACGTAATTAACTTCTGTGAAGCACTTGGGGGATCAAAGAGCCCACCACACATCTAGAAAAGCTCCTTGGAGGTCTATTTTCCAAAATGGGGTCACTTGTTGGGGGCTTCCACTGTTTAGACACCTCAGGGGCTCTGACAATGACATGTCACCCACAAACAATTCCAGCAAAATCTGCTCTCCAATATGGCGCTCCTTCCCTTCCAAGCCCTGCAGTGCACCCAAACAGTAGATTTCCCCCACATATGGGGTATCGGCATGCTCAGGAGAAATTGTTAAACAAAATGTATGGTCCATTTTCTCCTGTTACTCTAGCAAAAATAAAAAAAAATTAGGTCTAAAGGAAAATTTTTGTGACAGAAAAGTAAATGTTTATTTTTTCTTTCCACATTCCATTCATTCCTGTGAAGCACCTGAAGGGTTAATAAACTTCTTGAATGTGGTTTTCAGCACCTTGAGGGGTATTTTCGGTCATATTGACCCCTCAAATTCACTTCAAATGTGAAGTGGTCCCTAAATAAAATTGTTTTGTAAATATTGAAAAAAATGAGAAAAATCGCTGGACAACTTTTAACCCTTATATCTTCCAAACAAAAAAAATTCTGTTTCCGAAACAATCTCAGAATCACCAGGATTCGTGGAAGCTTTTTAGAGTTATGACCTCATAAAGTGACACTGGTCAGAATTGAAACAAAATTGGCCCGGTCACGAAGGCAAAAACAGGCTCTGGCGTGAAAGGGTTAATATTTTGGTGCACAACCTTTTGAGGCAATCACCGCAATCAAACAATTCCTGTAACTGTCAATGAGACTTCTGCACCTCTCGACAGGTATTTTGGCCCACTCCTCAAGAGCAAACTGCTCCCGTTGTCTCATGTGTGAAGGTCGCCTTTTTCAGACGGCATGTTTCAGCTCTTTCCAAAGATGCTCAATAGGATTTAGGCTCATAGAAGGCCACTTCAGAATAGTCCAAAGTTTCCTCTTAGCCATCCTTGGGTGTTTTTAGCTGTGTGTTTTGAGTCATTATACTGTTGCAGGACCCATGACATGCGACTGAGACCAAGCTTTCTGACACTGGGCAGCACATTTCTCTCTAGAATCCCTTGATCGTCTTGAGATTTCATTGTACCCTGCACAGATTCTAGACACCCTGTGCCAGACGCAGCAAAGCAGCCCCAGAACATAACAGTGCCTCCTCCATGTTTCACAGTAGGGACAGTGTTCTTTTCTTCACATGCATCATTTTTCTGTCTGTGAACATAGAACTTATGTGCCTTGCCAAAAAGTTCCATTTTTGTCTCATCTGTCCATAGGACATTCTCCCAGGAGCTTTGTGGCTTGTCAACATGTAGTTTGGCAAATTCCACTCTGGTTTTTTTTATTTTTTTTACAACAATGATGTCCTCCTTGGTTGTCTCCTATGAAGTCCACTTTGGCTCAGATAACGATGGTGCGATCTGACACTGATGTTCCTTGAGCTTGAAGTTCACCTTTAATCTGTTTAGAAGTTTTTCTGGCCTCTTTTGTTACCATTTATATTATCCGTCTCTTTGATTTGTCATCAGTTTTCCTCCTGCGGCCACGTCCAGGGAGGTCGGCTACAGTCACATGTAGCTTACATTTCTGAATATGTGCAACTGTAGTCACAGGAACATGAAGCTGCTTGGAGATGGTCTTATAACTTTTACCTGTAACATGTTTGTCTATAACTTTCTAATCTCCTGAGACAATTCTTTCCTTCGCTTCCTCTGGTCCATGTTGAGTGTGATACACACCATGTCACCACACAGCACAGTGAGGATCTGTAGCCTCTATACAGGCCACTCACTGACTCCAGGACTGTAGACACCTGTGATGCTAATTAGTGGACACACCGTGATTTCACATGTCCCTTTGTCACATTATTTTCAGGGGTCCCATCATTTCTGTCCAGGCCTATGTCATGATTTTTTTTTTTTTTTTTATAAATTCTGTGGAAGCATGGCTGAAAAGCAATGTCTGACTTTCTTTTGTTCATTTTCATAAATGTTTTATTATTACTTTTGTCAGATTCAAGTCATTTCTGTGACCATTGTGGGTTTTTCTGTGATTAAACGAGGGGTACCAACAATTTTGACCACGTGTGTATAGATTATAACCCTCAGTGAATTAATTAATAACATGGAATCACTTTATGGGGATTTCGACTGTTCTGGTTTTCTGTCATTTAGTTATATTAGGGCTTCTGCATATGGTGTGTCCAATCTCATCTGGGATCTGTTTCTGCTCTCCAGCTGGAGTAATCTGCTCCCTACTTCAGCCAATTGGAAAGTACCACACCCTACTAAAGCACAAAGCACATGGCCGGAATCTGCCAGTTACATCGTTGTTCTCCTCTGGTTCAGTCCTCTGTGCTCAGCTTGTGGCTTGTGTATTTGTTTCCTGTTGTGACCGTGGCCCGTTTACTGACTACTCTTGTGTCTTCTGATTCTGTATTCTGTCCTTCTGGTTCTGACCCGGCTACCTGACTATTCTTCTTGCCATCTAACACCACAGAGTAGCAGGTAACACCATGGTCCAAGCCTAGGGGTCCCAGTGTAAGGTCAGATCCATGGAAGGGTGTTAAAGGGCGATGAGCAAGGCAATCCTCGGGATATGGAAAGCAGAGAAGATAGAGCCAAGCATGGTCATGGCAGACATCTTTTGAGCTGCCAGGTGACCATGAACAGTGCTCCCAATACATTGTGTCTGCAAACTATTCCAGCTAGATCTGCATTCAAATAGCTAAATGGCGCTCCTTCCCTTCTGAACACTGCCATGTGCCCAGACAGTAGTGTACAACCGTATGTAGGGTATAGTGCGAAGCTGGAAAATAATTTGTAAGAACCATTTGTTTCCTATTATCCTTTGTGAATAATTCCAAAGTTTTCACCACATAAAGTGACACACGTTAGATAATAACCCCTTCCCGACCAATGAGGCCTACATTGGCTTCATGAAAACCTGTGCCATTATGACCAGTGACGCCTACGTAGGCGTCATGTTATAAATCACCCTCCTGCGCGTCGGGTGACCGGGGTCAATGAAAGGTCACCCCACACGCGGACACAGGACCCTTTGTGCTTCACCCCGGGGGTGGCTTCGCCCCCTGTGGCTACGATCGCTCTGACTCTTGAAAGTGAAACAGCCAATCAGAGCGATAGTAATATTTCAGCAATGAAATCTGATGAAATATTACAATCCAGCCATGGCCGATGCTGAAATAGCATCGGGCATGGCTGGAGACACCGATCCGACCCCCTCCACACAGACTGACAGGGGCGATCGCCCCTGCCACCGACTGACGGCGCTGATCAGCCGTCTCCATCATCATCTGCTCCCATCCCCCTTGCCTCCGCCCCCCCACCTTCCAATCCCCCCTCCTCACCCCGGTACCTCCCATGTCCCTCTGGCTGTCCCAGTGTCCCGCTGTCCCAGATCATGGGCGCCGTCATCTTGGAAAATGGCAGGCGCATGCGCAGTACGCCCGCCGGAATCTGCCGGCTGCAGATTCATTCATTCATATCACTGTGATAAACTCTCAAAATAAAAAAAAGTAAATAAACCCCCCTTTATCACCCCCATAGATAGGGACAAATAATAAAATAAAGAAAATATTTTTATTTTTCCATTAGGGTTAGAGTTCGGATTAGGGTTAGGGGTGTGTTGGGGTCAAGGTTGTGGTAAGGGTTATGATTAGGTTTGGGATTAGGGTTAGGGGTGTGTTGGGGTTAGGGTTGGAGTTAGAATTGATTGGTTTCCACTGTTTAGGCACCTCAGGGGCTCTCCAAACGCAACATGGCGCCACCATTTATTCCAGTCAATTTTGAATTCAAAAAGTCAAACAGTGCTCCCTCCATTTCGAGCCCCGACGTGAGCCCAAACAGTGGTTTACCCCCACTTATGGGGTATCAGTGTACTCAGGAAAAATTGCACAACTGGAGGCTAAAAAAAAAAAAATTTTTGTAGAAAAAAAAATGAATGATTTTTTATTTTCACAGCTCTGCATTATAAACTTCTATGAAGCACTTGGGGGTTCAAAGAGCTCACCACACATCTAGATAAGTTCCTTAGGGGGTCTAGTTTCCAAAATGGGGTCACTTGTGGTGGGTTTCCACTGTTTAGACACATCAGGGGCTCTGCAAATGTAACATGATGCCCGCAGACCATTCCATCAAGTCTGCATTTCAAAACATCACTACTTCCCTTCCGAGCCCCGACGTGTGCCCATACAGTGGTCCCCCCCACATATGGGGTACCAGCGTACTCAGGACAAACTGGACAACTTTTGAGGTCCACTTTATCCTGTTACCCTTATGAAAATAAAAAAATTATAGGCTAAAAAAGCCGGATTACCTACCGGTAATGCTCTTTTAATGAGTCCACGACAGCACCCACTTGGAGAGAGGGATCCGCCCATAGGAACAGGAAACCTACAGAGATAAAAGAGGGCGGTCCACCTCTCCCCCTCAGTTGGATTTCAGAGTACCAGGAGGACCGCCAATTATTAGGCCATTATATTATCCAATATTCTAATTTTATTAACTTTACAACTAAGAAGGTGTATATACATTATGTTAACATCTAGGGAGGGTTAGTGAACGGGTGCTGTCGTGGACTCATTAAAAGAGCATTACCGGTAAGTAATCCGGCTTTTTACTCTTCGCCACGACAGCACCCACTTGGAGAGACTTTCAGAGACTTTCACCTGGGAGGGCCACCGTGCTGAGGACCGCTCTACCAAAGGCTAGGTCGGATGAGCATGATAAATCAAGCCTATAGTGATTATAAAAGGTAGAGGGTGTAGACCAGGTTGCCGCCTTACATATAGAGTCGATTGCGACGTCTCCCCTTTCTGCCCAGGAGGAAGCCATGGCCCTGGTGGAATGTGCTCTGATACCCTCCGGAGGATCTTCATTGCTCTCGGAGTATGCCAGCCCAATTGCGTCTCTGATCCACCGAGACAAAGTACCCCTTGTGACTTCATGTCCCTTCTTTTGGCCCTGGAAGGAAATAAACAAAGCCCTACTCTTCCTCCAGCTACTAGACCTTTCGATGTATTGTAATACCGCTCTTTTAACGTCTAGTGTATGGAACTTTTGTTCCTCTGGAGTAGAAGGGTTACTAAAAAATGAAGGGAGGTGGATCTCTTGTGATCTATGAAACTTCCCTGCTACCTTTGGTAAGTATGAGGGGTCTGGTTTTAATATTAACTGATCCTGAAATGTCAACAGAAAGGGGGGTTCTATTGAAAGGGCTTGTATGTCGCTAACTCTTCTGGCTGAGGTTAGTGCAACTAGTAGTACTGTTTTGAAGGATAGGTGTTTAAGGGATGTTGAATCTAAAGGTTCAAAGGGAGGACGTGTTAGAGCCTCCAGAAATAAATTTAAGTCCCACGGAGGAACGGCTCACTCCGTTCACAGGCCGAGATGAATCTGCTTACCCACCTATTGCCTGCTACGTTATAACTATAGAGGGCCCCTAGCGCCGACACCTGTACTTTTAGTGTGTTAACAGCTAAACCTAATTCCTTCCCTTTCTGTAGGAATTCTAGGATTTCTGTAATCGGAATTTCTCCGAAATCCGGCTCTGCGTGGAACTCTAGGAATTTTCTCCATACTCTGGTGTAAATTTTTGTCGTTGTCACTTTCCGACTTTGTAGGAGTGTATTGACTAATCCTTCCGAGAAACCTCTTGATCTCAACATTTCCCTTTCAAGTTCCAAGCCGTCAAGTGGAGATTGTCCACTTGAGGATGGAAGAATGGCCCCTGTGAGAGGAGCCTGGGGGTTGAGGGAAGCACCCACGGGTCTGTCACTGACATTGCTTGCAGGCAAGAAAACCAAGGCCTCCTGGGCCAGAATGGTGCTTCTAAGATTATTCGTGCTTCCTCTGCTCTGATTTTTCTGATCACCTGCGGTAGAAGTATGATTGGGGGAAATGCATAAGCCAGTTTGAATTGCCACGGGGCCTGGAGGGCATCCAGGATTTCCGGATTGTCTGTCACATTTAGAGAGGCGAATCTTCGCACCTGTCTGTTCTCTCTGGTGGCGAAGAGATCTATCTGGGGACGACCCCATAGTGTCACGTTGCGAGTGAATATCTCCCGGCTTAGACACCACTCTCCTTGTCGCAGTGTATGGCGACTTAGAAAATCTGCCTCCCAATTGTCTCTTCCCCTTATGTGGAGGGCTGAGAGAGACAAAAATTGTTTTTCTGCTAGGGATAAAATCCTTCTTGCGGAAGACATTAAGGTGACTGACCGAGTTCCGCCTTGTCTGTTCAGATATGCGACTACTGTGGTGTTGTCCGAAAGGATTCTCACGTTTTCCCCTTGTAACTGCGGAAGAAAATGACAAAAAGCATGATAGACTGCTTTTAGTTCCTTTAAATTTGACGAATCCTGATCTTCGCCTATATTCCATAGGCCTTGGGCAAAACTATTTCCCATATGGGCTCCCCATCCTGTGGGGCTAGCGTCCGTGATAATTATGCGGGAGGGTGTTATAACCCAAGGTACTCCTCCCGCCAAGTTATCATCCCTTAGCCACCATGTAAGGGAGGTTAGGACCTCCTGGGATAGCGTAATTTTCTTTGTCAGATTACCCCGATCCCGGGATTCCTCTAAGAGAATTTGGTGTTGTAGTTCCCTCGTGTGGAACTGGGCCCAGCGAACTGCGGGGATGCAGACAGTAAGGGATCCCAGGAGGGACATTGCTTCCCTTAAAGATATGTGTGGCCGATCTATTGCTATCCTCACTTTCTTTTTAATTGCTGAAATTTTTACCTGAGACAGTAGACATTTTTGGTGTATGGAGTCTAGCTCGAGACCTAGGAAGGACTGAACAGACTGCGGCTCGATTCTGGACTTCTTGAAGTTTATTATCCACCCTAGGGCCTGTAGGGACAAGATTGTATCAGTAACCCGTTCATTACACTGCCGAGTTGAATTCCCAACTACTCGTGGTGCGTTGGAATCCCGAATGGCATGGCTGTGAACTGGAAATGCTGTATGGTGCCATCGAGGAGGACCGCCACTCTGAGGTATCTCTGATATCTGCAATGGATGGGAATGTGATAATAAGCATCCTTCAGATCCAAGCCTGCCATCATACAATTAGGGAAGAGGAGCTTAATCGTGGATCTTATGGATTCCATCTTAAATTTATGATTTATTATAAAGGAATTTAATTTCTTCAAGTTGATTATCGTTCGGAATGACCCGTCTGGTTAAGGTATCAGAAAGAGAGGGGAGTAAAATCCTTTCCCTTCCTGCCTTTTAGGTACAT
The DNA here is from genome assembly GCF_039654945.1 of Dendrobates tinctorius. Taxonomy (NCBI): domain Eukaryota; kingdom Metazoa; phylum Chordata; class Amphibia; order Anura; family Dendrobatidae; genus Dendrobates; species Dendrobates tinctorius. The sequence goes on along the minus strand of NW_027362152.1, from coordinate 1,469,156 downwards.
GGACCAAAACTTTTTTGTCCAGAAGGCTCCAAATCTCGGCCTCCAGGGCCTGCTGTTGAATTGGCGAGCTGAAGGATGTTATGATTAACGAATTATGGGGTATTTGATGAAATTCTATCTTTAACCCTTCTTTAATAATGCCCAGGACCCAAGGGCTAAGCGTAATTTTCTCCCATTCTCGAAAAAAATTTTTTAGCCTTCCCCCTACTGGAGGGACTGGCTCCTCAGTTCCTGTCTCTGCGGAAGGAGGATCCCCTAAACATGGCACCTTTGCCTTTTCCTTCCTTTGTGGGCCAGCGGTTTTGATTTTCTGCTGGTCTTCCTCGGCCAAACGGTCTTCTCCTAAACGCCCTCCTATAATATGGGAGAGGAGGGTTAGGGAATCCTTTTTTCCTTTCTTTTGCCTTCATAAGGATTTCATCTAAGGCTTTCCCAAATAAGAACTCACCCTCGCAAGGAATGGAACAAAGCTTTGCTTTGGACTGGGTATCCCCTCTCCAGCTTTTTAGCCATAGGCTACGTCTAGCGTTATTAGCCAACCCTGCTGTTCTGGCTGCCAAACGTAAGGAATCAGCCGAAGCATCAGCTATATATGCCGCTGCACCGCGGATTAGAGGTATGGCGGCCCATAGCTTGTCTCTGGAGATCTTCTGGTCTATTTGCTGGTCTAGTTGGTCGATCCAGACCAGCATAGAACGAGCTGTTCAAGTACTAGCTATTGCCGGTTTGAACGTGCCGGTAGCTGCCTCCCATGTCCTCTTTAATGAGGCGTCCGCTTTACGGTCCAGGGGGTCTTTTAGCACGCCCGAGTCCTCCACTGGTAAGATTGTTTGCTTTGAGGCGGAGGCCACTGCCGCGTCTACCCTCGGGACTTTAACCCATGTCGACAAGTCTTCGTCGTTAAAGGGGTACCTTCTCTTTGAGGTTGAGGGGAGATACCCTCTCTGGTCCTGTCTCTCCCACTCCTTCTTAACCAGAGCTTTTATTGCTGGAATAACCGGAAAAACCTTTCCTCTTTCTGTCTGTTAGACCTGCAAACATAATTTCCTGAGCCGTTTGCGGCTCTTTTGTATCTGTGCAACCCATTGTATTCCTCACGGATTTAACTAAATTATCCATATGATCTAATGGGAAACAGCAACGGCCCTCCACCTCTGAGGAGGATGCCGATGTAGATGCATTAGAATTATCCGAGGATATTTCGCCCTCATCGGTGTCTACGGCGTCTGCTGGCTTAGATGTTTCGATATTAGTAGGCCTGCTAGACTGATTTAGGGCCTGTAGTTCTTCTCTAATTATAGCCCTTATGTCTACTGCTGATGTTGACGCCTGCTTTGCCGTTTCGTTTATGCATCCTTTGCACAGTCTTTTTGTGTACGAGTCCGGTAGCGGACGTGTACACAGGGCACATTCTTTATTTTTTGATTTTTCCTTCCTCTTAGTCTGAGATAGAGACATCATGACGGAGGAGAGGGGGAGAGAGAGAGAGAGAGACATTTTATCAGCTTGATAGGCAGAGCGTCATCCACTCACACAGAGAAGCTGTAGGTACCGGCTCAGGAGGCTGAGAAGGAGGAGGCTTGTTGGCATGGCTTCTGTGGCTACGATCCGAGGACCCTCGCCTTGCGTGGTCCTTGGCTGCTGCTGCGTCGCCTGCCTGGGGATGCGTGTCCTGCCTTGGTGAAGACATGATTGCACGCCATATTTCCATCCCCCAGGCCTTTTATAAGCCCCTTCATCCTGGTACCTCCCCCTCCAGGTGCGCCCATCTGCGGCTCCTCGCTACAGCGCCGAGACTAGCCATCCGCGCTGTAGATTGAATTACTCCCTTTTTTTTTTCTCTGGAGGGGGCGGGGAGCGCCTCTGCTTGCAGCACCGCCCAGCCGCGCGTGCGCTCTGAGCCGAGGAACCTCCAGTAACCCGGAAGTTCCTCCTTACCACTTCCTGCCGCACTGCCTGTGCGTCCTCCTGGACGCTGAAGCCGTTTAGGAATGCCGGAGGCCCGTTTTCTCCGGTTCCTGCGCCCCCACATGGACCGGAATGGATCCTCCCGCCCGGTGTCATGTTGTCCACAGAAGAACCGCGGTCGGCGCCACCCGGTACCGGGGTTTCTGCCCATCATCCATACCAGCCGAGGAGGGAGCCGGATTCCAGCACTCCCCCCGTCGCTGCTTCTGGACCGGAACCCCTGCCGTTCTCACAGACACTGCACAGGCGGTTCCTTGGCCCAGGTAAGGCTGTAGCGTATCCTGCGGTTCCCCATCGGAACAGGAAACCAACTGAGGGGGAGAGGTGGACCGCCCTCTTTTATCTCTGTAGGTTTCCTGCTCCTATGGGCGGATCCCTCTCTCCAAGTGGGTGCTGTCGAGCCGAAGAGTAAAAAATCATTTTTTGAGGAAAAAAAATGATTTTTTTATTTTCACAGCTCTGCGTTATAAACGTCTGTGAAGCACCTGGGGGTTCAAAGTGCTCACCACACATCTAGGCAAGTTCCTTGGGCGGTCTAGCTTCCAAAATGGGGTCATTTGTGGGGGAGCTCCAAAGTTTAGGCACATCAGGGGCTCTCCAAACACGACATGGTGTTCGCTAACGATTGGAGCTAATTTCCAATTCAAAAAGTCAAATGGCGCTCCATCCCTTCTGAGCCCTGCCGTGCGCCCAAACAGTGGTTCCCTCCACATTTGGGGTACCAGCGTACTCAGGACAAACTGGACAACAACTTTTGAGGTCCAATTACTCCTGTTACCCTTGGGAAAATAATAAAATAGCGGGTTAAAAAAATCATTTTTGAGGGAAAAAAAATGATGAGTTTTTATTTTCACGGCTCTGCGTTATAAACTTCTGTGAAGCACTTGGGGGTTCAAAGTGCTCACTACACATCTAGATAAGCTCCTTGGGGGGTATAGCTTCCAAAATGTCAGATTGACTGACCAATCACAGCGTTCTGGGTTCAGGGACTGACGGCATGGTTCCCCGCACACCTTCCCATGCATGTCAGCTGTCTGTGTTTACACTCAGTGACGGTTTAAATGCAGGATGGACACAGTCCGTCATGGTGTGGGAACTGACATCCTGCCATGACGGACTGTGCCCATCCTTGGACGCTAAGGGGTTAAACAGTAAACCAGAGTTGCCCTCATTTATGGTGGAGCATTGGAGCTACTATGGATCCTGAGCAGAAGATTAGAGAAATAATATTGCTCCCCATTTCAGGAGAGATTGTGCAGTAATCTGAATTCCTTAGGATCAGAAACAATGTAATGTATGACGTGGAGTGACTCCATGACACCAGGGCTGGAGCCAACACATCTCCTGCAGGCGGGAATAAATGTATACTCCAGCCATCAGCCACGCACAGCTTAGAGATCTATCATGGCACAGGTGGAATGTTTGTCCTGGAGATTATCACAATCCTCCATGAAGTTAGTTGGTTTTAATACAAATTGAAAAGTCAGGATAAAGGGAAACTCTGCTGTTATTGGACAGAAATTCACACTTGGCCTCACTGCACATTTACTGCTGTCCATCATAAAAGGGAAGTTTGGCCAGAAAGACTGGACCTGGTCTTGTAGGGACCATGAGACATTCAGCAGCACAGAAGGGAGAGAAGATTCATCCGATAAGATCTCAGGGATCTAGGAAGCCAACAGCATCATTACCCTCCGCTTTCTCTTACAGGCCCAGCATAAGATTTTTCTACAAGTGATTTTCTATCTTGTCAGCACATTCTACGTACGCTGTCATTTGGCTTTATAGTTACAGATCTGGGCAGGTAACGGTCAGCGTCTCCTAATGTGAAGGAGAGAATGGCTAATAAAATCAATTATTAACCCTTATATAAGTCAGTTCAGATATGGTGAACCAAGATGGCGTCTGTGTCTTCAGACAACACCCTGGAAGGAATCCCTGGAATGCAGAAGCTGAGATACTGGATACCATATATGGAGTGAAGCTGAAATGGACCCATCATAGACTGACACTGGCTACTCAGGAGATTGTGTGACACCCATCTCCTGTCTCTTTATCTCGAGAATAAACTTCAGTTCTGTGCAAGTCTTTGCTGAGAAAGGAGTAGACATCTAACTCTGTGCTCGGTGTGACTCTTTAAGCGAGCACTCGGCCTATATTGGGTCAGGTACAAGCAATCATATAGATCTCATTTTAAGGGATCACCCTCACACTAATCCCAGGGGGTAGGTGGATCCTCCAGGTTGTAAGTTCTATACAAAAGGACTTTCAATGCCCAAAGTCATTTGAACAGTTTTGGGTTGAGGAGAATGTTGTGGTCTAGAGGCAAAATGGTGATCATGGTAATACGGCCGGACTACACCACCGATAAAGCAGCCACAGCCGGTGACTGAGAGGAATCTGTGACTTCTCTGCATTCAGTGGTCACTACTCACCTGAGTAGTCATATGTGGGAATCTCCTCTTTACACCGCTCATCACACCTCACACATGTCTCTGTAGGATTAATATGGGTCAGATCTTCACCCTGAAACAAATATTGTAAAAGTCACAGACAGATGGAGAAGTCCCATCTCTGATCAGCTCTAATCCTGCCATCTCCACCGTTCTCATTACACAAGTATAAAACATATAATACTGGTGGATAAAACAAGACTGAGCACAAGACCTTCACAGCCGTCTACACATCATAGGGGAGATCTCCTGACACCTTCTCTCCATCTACCTGATGATCCTGAGGAACACTGGGATCTTCTTGGTTACAGTCCTGTGGAAGAAGACGGGGACATCTCTCTGGTGTTGTCCTCTTACTGGATAGATCTGGAGGAAACACATACAGGGACTGAATTCATTCTCTATATACAGATAATTATAGGCCGTGTGTATTTAGTCCTGTCTATTACCTGGTGATGTGAGGGACTGGGGAACCTCCATTATGACGTCCTTGTACAGATCTCTGTGTCCTTCAAAATACTCCCACTCCTCCATGGAGAAATAGACAGCGACATCCTGACACCTTATAGGAACCTGACACATACAGTGATACCGTCATCCCCCCGATCCCTTCATAGTGTTACTGTATAATGTCCCAGCATTCCCAGCAGTGTCACCTCTCCAGTCAGCAGCTCAATCATCTTGTAGATGAGGTCTAGGATCTTCTGGTCATTGATGTCCTCATGGATCAGGGGGTGAGGTGGAGGCCCCGTGAGTGGGCTCAGGGGTCTTCCCCACCCCTCAGACACAGGGTCCTGACAGCGATCACTAGAGGTCTTCTTCACCACTGTGTAATCCTGGTTATGGAGAGACACATTAATAAATCTCACTACAGACATTTCCAGAGTCCTCACCTCTCCAGTTTTGTCCATCTGTTATTCCCATAGATAAAAATAATCTTTATTTATATAGCGCCAACATATTCCGCAGCGCTTCACAGTTTAACAGTTCCAAACACAAGTCATAAGTAACAACGTTAACAATACAATAATTAAAGCAAAATAAGCCGCCCCTGCTGGTGAGAGCTTACACTCTACAATGAGGTGGAGGAGATACAGAGTACAGGGGTGTATATACAATTGTATATTTACAATGAAGGTCCAGCCATCTTGTGGGAGTGAGGGATGGATGGAGATAGTGAATGGGCTACACATGCACACTTACACAGATAATGACTGTGATTAGTGAATGTGATAGGCCGCTCTGAACAAATGTGTTTTGAGGGAGTGCCTAAAACTATGCAAATTGTGGATAGTCCTAATTTCTTGGGGTAGAGCATTCCAGAGGATTGGCGCAGCGCGGGAGAAGTCCTGTTGGAGTCGGGAGTGGGAGGTACGGATTAGTGCAGAGGTTAGTCGAAAGTCTTTTGCAGAGCGCAGTGGTCGATTAGGCAGATAGACAGAAATGAGGGAGGAGATGTAGGGGGGTGCTGCACTGTGGAGAGCTTTGTGGGTGAGAACAAGTACTTTGAATTGGATCCTATAATGAATGGGCAGCCAATGTAAGGACTGGTGAAGAGCGGACACGTCCGAGTACCGATTAGCCAGATGGACGACCCTAGCTGCTGCATTAAGTATGGACTGGAGAGGGGATAGTCGAGTAATGGGGAGGCCAATTAATAGAGCGTAACAGTAATCCAGGCGGGAGTGGATCGGGGCGACAGTGAGGGGTTTTGTTGTTTCCATGGTGAGAAACGGACAGATTCTAGAGATGTTCTTTAGGTGTAAGCGGCAAGAGGGGGCAAGAGATTGTATATGGGATGTGAAGGAGAGATTGGTGTTAAACATAATACCCAGACGGCGCGCCTGCTGCCGGGGTGTTATTATGGTGCCACCCACGGAGAGGGAAATGTCAGATTTCAGGAGGTTAGTAGACGGCGGGAGCAGAAGTAGTTCAGTTTTGGAGAGGTTGAGTTTCAGATAGAGAGCGGACATGATGTTGGAAACTGCGGACAGACAGTCACTAGCGTTCTGTAGTACAGCGGGGTAAGGTCGGGGGATGACGTATATAGTTGTGTGTCATTAGCATAAAGATGGTACTGAAAGCCAAATCTGCTGATGATCTGTCCAATTGAGGCCGTGTAGAGAGAGAAGAGAAGGGAGCCAAGGACTGAGCCCTGAGGTACCCCGAAAGCGAGAGGAAGTGGATATGACGTGGAGCCAGAGAACAAAACACTGAAGGAGCGGTCAGAGAGATAGGAAGAGAACCAGGAGAGAGCAGTGTCCTTAATTCCTAGTGACTGGAGCCTAGAGAGTAGGAGATGGTGGTCAACAGTGTCGAAAGCTGCAGATAGGTCGAGAAGAATGAGCAAAGAGTGGTGACCATTACATTTTGCTGTCAGAAGGTCATTGGTCACTTTGATGAGTGCAGTTTCAGTCGAATGTAGGTGGAAGCCGGACTGAAGGGTCTATGATGGAGTGAGTGGAGAGGTAATGGGTAAGGCTGGAGTAGACCAAGCGCTCCAAAAGTTTAGAGATGAAGGAGAGATTGGAGACTGGTCTGTAGTTGTTTGTGCAGATGGGTCGAGAGTGTTTTTTTTTTAGTAATGGAGTAACGATGGCGTGTTTGAAGGAGGATGGGAAAATGCCCGAGAGAGAGATTGTAATTAGGTGAGTTGTGACGACTGGAGAGAGAGACTGGAGGAGATGTGAGGGAATGGGGTCGGTAGTGCATGTGGTCGGACAAGAGGAAGAGAGGAGTCTGGATACATAGATAAGAATTATGTAATGTGACGTCATCAGAATCTCTCACCTCTCCAGTGAGACGGAAGAGGATCTCTAGGGTGAGGTGTAATATCCTCTCCGCCATCTTCTCTCTGTCCATATCCATCTTTGATGGGTAAATTAGGAAAATTCTTTTTTGTAGAAGATCTTCACTGAGAGGATCAGATATTGAAGAGACCTGAATGAGAAGATGAGCCGATGTAACATCATAAGAATCCTGTGTAATAATACAATTACTAGAGATAATAAGGGAAACATATGAGGAGATTTATTATCTTATAGGGTTTAGTTTTCTTCCCTGACATCTACTAATAAAACCTATATATTTAGGCCACAGACAACAAGCAGTTTCCTCCTCGGAGTCAGCAGCTGAACACGTTCCTCATAGACTCATCTTCCATAACGCTAATTCTCGTCTCATTACCGACACTGGAATCGGCATTAGCAATACTGCAGGAGATATTCATTACACGCGACATGAGAAATAACTCCTTCATGATGAGGACGACATCTTCATCTTCTACTACGGCTCTAGAGACAGATTTGGCCAGAGTCGGTCACTGACTCCATCCCCACCGGCCGTCTATATGAAGGTTTCCCGTCTTCCCCGCACTGGAATCTTCTATCACGTTAGATCTCAGCTCTGAGTCACACACAGAAGTTTGAGGCTTTTAGAAAAGATTTTTTGTTTCCACAATCACAACGGACAGAAATGATCTGATCCCAAAGTCTCCATGTACAGTGATTTATGGGGATTATTTCTGGCCTCAGGCTTTCCTATATTACAAGAAAAACACCAGAAAAAGCCGATATTAAAATGTTTCTAAAGAAAATTGGCCCCAACAATTCTTGTAAGAAGAAAAAAGCAGAAGACACATTTTATAATTTTTAACATGTTAAACATTTGTTACAAAAAAAATATTCTTTTTGGGCCCCAGAACATAGATGTACACCGCAGGGACGGCACAGAGGAGGCTGCAACAAAAACCCTGAAAAGCAAACATGGCATCTAAGAAGGTGTGACAGAGTCCGGCTGAATGCCCCCCGCCTCCAAGTACTCGATAGTATGGGGCAGCCTAGTTACTACGATACTTACATGCCTAATAATGATGTCTGGGCTGCAATGTATGAAGAGCTATTAGGCCAGGCCAGAGGCAGCGTCCAATAAGTTACTGTTATGATTAGGTAACCGAGAAGGATAGCAGGTGAATAGGCTAGGCAACCAGATAACCAGAGAGGTTGGTAACTTAGCGGATTGCAGACCCCTAAACTGACGACACAACTAGAATTAGCCGTGGGACGTACCTACGATGCCCTAGATGCCTCAGTACAGCCAAAGAATTAACTAAGTCTAAAGAGAGAAATGGGAAAGCCGAGTAAGGAAATGATGGGGCCCAAACTGTCTAGATAGAACAGGACAGGAAAGGATACTGTCTGCAATCACGCAAAAAACCCTAAGAAAAATCCAACCTGTCTGATATGCAAAAATACTGAGGCCACACGACCTCTCCCCCACTAAATCAGAACTCTGGTGTAAACTGAACGCAAAACAAAGATACTGATATAACAGGGGATTAGAGATACAGACACAAGCTGTGACATATGAAACAGAGTCCAGCACAGGTTACAGCAGGGAAACAGGCTTAACTCACACCAGCAGAGCTAAAATCAGAGAACAGCAAAAATGAATCAAAATGCAAAAGAGATTCAAGCAAATAACTTATCTGAAAGATGCAGGACCAAGCAGAAGGCAAGCAGACTTCTAAAATGCTCAGGAAGCAAACCAAATCACCGGCAACAATGGAGGGAAGGTTGCTCACTTAAATCTCTCCAGTCAGTGACACCTGACCTCCATTCATCATCCTCAGGTGATTGATTTCTGTCAGCCAGACCAGCTCCATTACCAGCAGCAACCACAAGAGGGAGCCTACACTCAGAAGCCAGGTCAAAGGTGCTCTCAAAAGTACCCCCCTTGAGGAGGGGTCACCGAACCCTCACCCAAACCAATCAGGATGGGCCCAGTGAAAGGCGCCATCCAATCTCTCGGCATGAATGTCCGAAGCAAACACCCAAGAATTATCCTCCTGACCATAACCCTTCCACTTGACCAAGTACTGGAGTCTCCGTCTAGCCATATGAGAATCCAATACCTTCTCTACTTCATACTCCAGATTACCCTTAATCAATACAGGATCAGGGGGTGCAGCCATGGGAACTACTGGCTCCACAAACCTTTAACAAAGATTTATGAAAGACGTTGTGAATCTTGAATGATCCTAGAAGAGCCAAACGGAAAGAATTAAGGATTTCCAAAATCTAATAAGGTCCAATGAACCTTGGCTTAAATTTTGGAGAAGCAATTTTCATAGGAATATTTTTTTGAGGACAACCAAACCAGGTCACCCACTTTAAATCGGGGACCTATAGTCCTATGCCGGTTGGGAAAACATTGGGCCTTCTCCTGAGAGTGAGACAACTTATCCACTACTTGATCCTAAATCTGCTGCATTCTCTCTACCACAGAATCATCACCTGGACAGGCCGTAGCCTCCACCTGCCTTGAAGAAAACCGAGGATGAAACCCGAAGTTGCAGAAAAAAAGGAGACATCAAAGTGGCAGAACTAGCCCTATTGTTAAGAGCAAATTCAGCCAAGGGCAGAAAAGAGACCCAGTCATCTTCATCAGCAGACAAAACATCTCAAATAGGTTTCCAAAAGTCTGGTTTGCTCTCTCAGTCTGCCCATTGGTCTGAGGGTGAAACGCAGAGGAGAAGGACAACTGAAATCCCAGTTTAGAATAAAAAGCTCTCCAAAATCTGGAAACAAAACTGGACTCCTCTGTCAGACACAATGTTCTCTGGAATACCGTGTAAATGAACTACCTGCTGTAAAAACAAGGGCACCAACTCAGAAGAGGATGGCAACTTTGGGAGTGGTACAAGATGGTCCATCTTGGAAAATCTATCACAGATCACACAAATAACAGTTATTCTCTGAGAGACAGGGAGGTCGGAAATAAAAATCCATTGAAATATGGGTCCATGGCCTCCTGGGCACCGGCAGTGGCACTAATAATCCACTAGAATGAGAACAGGGTTTGGACCCTGAACAAGTCCCACAGGACTGCACAAAATTCCTGACATCATGAGATAAGGCAGGCCACCAAAAAGACTGACTCACCAAATCTCTGGTACCAAAAATACCAGGATGCCCAGCTAACGCGGAGCATGAATTTCAGACATTACTCTTCTCCACTGGTCAGGGACATACAATTTTGCCATAGGGCATCATTCAGGCTTGTCCTCCTGAAATTCCTCCAGGGTAAGTCTCAAATCGGGTGAAATAGCAGAAATAACCACACCCTCATTTAGAATGGTAGTAGGCTCAGTCACATCAAGAGAATCCGCAAAGAAACTCCTAGAAAAGGCATCTGCCTTAATATTCTTAGTACCAGGAAGAAAGGAGACCACAAAATTAAAACGCGTGTGTAATGATAATGTAAGATATAAGTACGAAATGACATAAGGTTCCATGAGTATTACACTACAGATGAGACTTCTGCCTGTCACACGCTGCAGATGTGACCCCCCCTCCTTCCCCCCAAAGCAGCTGCAGCTGTGTGTGTCTCCTCTGCCTGCATCTGTAATAGGACACCAGACACTTCCTGTGCCAGCATTTATCTCCTCTACAGCTAAGGAATGTTAATTAAGCTAAGGGGAAAGAATGTCTTTGTTTGAAGCACAATGCGGCTGGATACAAGTATGGGTAATATTAAAGAGACTGGATCGCGAAAATCATACGCGACAGAGATATGAAAATTAAATTTCTGCAAAATGCATAGACCCAGCGTTCTGGCCCATAATTTTCACGGTTCTAGCATCCACGGAATTCTAGAACTGGATTTCTCCTAAACAGTGTGTCATAATTACTGCCCGTTTGGTCTCGAATTATTGTCTTCGACAGGATAAAAAGAATGATACCAAGTGCATGTTTATACAAGGTACCCTCTGTGAGATATAGTCATTATAAGTTTTGTTGTCAGAATTGTAACTCCTAGAGCAGGGGGAGGAACATCACCAGACCGCCATTTCGTGATGTCACAAATCCAATGATATAAGGTACTCCCCCCCCCCCCTAAAATTGTTCATTCCAGCTAAGAGATCTCATGCCAAGAGGTCCCCAGATGAGTGGAGACGTGTGGCTCCGCCTTCTCCCCACATGGTTAGCCTAAGACCATCTAAGCAACTGTATGTGATAACCTATTTTCATACCTTTTGTTTTATATTTGCATTGTACATATCTAATGTCTCAACTTTGTAAGATCTTTTACCTCTGTAACTACTGCCCCCCTTTTGGGGAATAAATTGTAACTTTATTAGTCTGTCTTCATGCTCTAAAAACGAACAAGTGCCTTTAAGATAATTCCGCTACTAATTTGGGGGTTTGCTATGGACCCTCTCAATTAACTCATTGATTAAGAGATTCGTAGCTGGTGGCGGCGACGTATGGTCTGCGCCCCGGGCACTGCTGGCTATGACGGAAAGGGATTTTATAAGCTAATTGGGTGGCTGCTGCCAGAGCATTTTACATTTCCCTCAGACTAATGTAAGGTCTGCCGGGTGGCCAGACCTCATTGAAGCAGCCGGCCGGCGACCTATTATCCCATGTGTAGTTCCCTGACTGACAGGGTAAGGGGGGGCGCCGAGAGCTGCGAGTTCCAAAGTGTATCTGGAAAAGTAGGATATATACAAATCCCCGCAGTTCGTGGAAGCTTGTTAGCAGTGGTGGGACATCCAAAATAACCCTCCTGCGATAAATTGTTAGGGCAAGACTAGCTTGCTGTTTTTATCATAGGGTGCCAGCGGTGGGATAACCAAGATAAGCCCCCCTGTGCCTGTGACAGCCATGTGTCGGCAGTGCGTCGCATCCCTCAGTCGGTGACATACCGGTGTCAGCAGATGGGATCGTGACAGGCAGTAATGAGGAGCCGGACCAAACTCATGACCCGGGGTAAGATAAAAGGAAAAGCGCACGCTGCAGCAGTCAGTTTGGCGATAACCAGCAGCAGCGCACAGCTGAGAGAGCAGCGTGCTCCGTCCACCGATCATCGGTGCTGCGGCAGGCTGCGTTCACTGTCCGCAGCGGGACCGCGGGAGACAAAGGTGCCTTGCGCCCCATGACAGAAACCAAGAAAGGTGCTATGCACTCCGTGACTGAGTACCGCACACACGCAGAGCAGAGAAAACCGAGCACCAGACATACATTGGCGGCCTTCCCTGCCAGTTGCTGCACGGCCATTTACGCTTCACTCTGGGAGTGCTGCGGTTTTGTTTGTTTCGGCTGCATGTGTTTATGGACTAGAGGCTCAGCGCAAGGTACCAGAGACCGACCGCTGCCGCCAGAAGACGGACCATCGTTTAAAGGACCCATGGACTATGGAGTTTTGGAGATGTCAGATGGGGAAATTGTGGACTGAGGACATTGCATGTTGGCCATCTACATGGATTTGTTGTACAAACATGGATTTATGGAAGAAAAATAGTTGCATCGGTAACCCGCCTAGGTGATTATTACACCCCACCACCTCAGATCTCCACAGGGATGATTTGATCTCACTTCTCATTACGCTAGCCCAGTGTTTGTTAATCATGGGCTATTAATCTTTTACAGGATCAGTTTTCCATATTACAGAATTGTATCTTTATAAATGTCACACTGATGGGCCGTATGGCATCCAATGCTTTCTGCTCCGACCCATCTGAGTTCAGTCACATTGCGAGTCCAGATGAGAAAACCCCACCGATCTGCCCAGCCTGATAGAAGAACATTGCTCCGAGTACAGGCCAATATGCAGAGGATGGCACTCAGCTGATTATTATGCCAGCACGAACGAGACACAAAAATGTGAAGAGTCACATATTATACTGAACAGGCAGTAATAAGACAAGGGAAGCAGAACTATCAATATGGAATTCATCATCTTTCCCCCCTCTCACTCTACCCCTCCACCAGAACTATCCATCAATGTCAATGGCTGCTCTCTTTCCCCAGTCAGCTCGCTGCCTTGGGGTGATCCTCGACTCTGCCCTCTCAAACCACATATCCAAGCCCTTGCCTCCTCCTGCAACTCAAAAATATTTCCCGGATCCGCTCATTACTCAACCATGAAACCACAAAAACACTAGTGCACGCTCTTATCTCCCGCCTCGACTACTGCAACCTCATACTCTCTGGCCTCCCCCCTCTAACACTGCTCCAGTCCATCCTACACTCTGCTGCCCAACGAATCCACCTGTCTCCCTGCTATTCCCCAGCCTCCCCCCTATGCCAGGCTCTTCACTGGCTTCCTATTGCCCAGAGGATCCAGTTCAAAACCTTAACTATGACATACAAAGTCAGCCACAATCTGTCTCCTCCATACATCTGTGACATGGTCTCCCGGTACCTACCCACACGCAACCTTCGATCCTCCCAAGATCTTCTTCTCTACACCCCCTTATCTTTTCTTCCCACAACCGCATACAAGACTTCTCCCGTGCTTCCCCCATACTCTGGAACACTCTGCCACAACACATCATACTCTCACCAACAACGGAAACCTTCAAGAATAACCTGAAGACCCACCTGTTCCGACAAGCCTACAGCCTGCAATGATCCTCAGTCTACTGAACCACCGCACGACCCACTTTACCCTCTCCTAGTGTACCCTCACCCATCCCTGTAGACTGTGAGCCCTTGCGGGCAGGGTCCTCTCTCCTTCTGTACTTGTATGCCCCTTGTCTTACACATGTTTATTGTCTATATTTCACCTTTTCATATGTAAAGCGCCATCGAATAAATGGCGCTATAAAAATGTATAATAATAATAAGGGAGAGTGATTAACAGTGGTGGCCAGAAATATTGGGGCAGTTCATAGATAAGGAGTGTGAGGTTTTAATGTCCTGTTATTTTAGGTCTGATCCAGGGTTGTAGTCTCCAGGAGGTCTGAGGAGCACATTCCTTCATTGATGTAGCAAGACATAAATCCATGTGACACATTCATTCCAGCTCTGTCACAGTTCGTCAGAGTTTTGTAAACCATTAGTATCCAAAAAATAAAATGTGAAAATTGCATAACATTACAAAGATATTTTTCCTCTGGAAAATCTGCCCTAGCCTGTCCCATCAGTGGTGACAGCAGCAGTCAGACCCTCAGCGAGGAGCAGCTTATTTATAAGAAAAAACAATTATGGACAAAAAAAAAAAAAAAAACAACATACAACTGGTCCGGCTGTACGAGCTCCATGGAAGTGCGGGTCTGGTCTACTGGGGAGTACTTACCTGTAGAGAGTTCCCCCAATAAACCGCAATGTGTGGACACAGCCAGATACAGATCCAACTGCAGTTACCGAATTTTTCGGATTATAAGACGCACCCCAAATTTTGAGGAGAAAAATAAGAAAAAAAAAAAATTTTTTTAATAAAATGGTGGTGCTTCTTATAATCCATGCGTCTTATTGCCGGGGGTAGTGGCTGCGGTGAAGCTGTATCCCATGGTCGCTGCTGGAGGAGGCAGGAGTGGGGTGATTCTGCAGGTCGCAGGTAGGGATGAGGGGGTGCTCCGATGTGCGGCGCGCTGGTGCGGGGGTCTCCGGTGGTTGCTGGTCGCTGGTGCGGGGGTCTCCGGTGCCCAGCGATACTGCGTGCGTGTCCGGTGCGGCCTGGAGCTCTGCCGACATTTTGCAACATGCCAGAGCCCCGATACTTCCGCGTTTCTCTGTGCGAATGCAGTGGACTCAGATACTCTGTCCACCTCCAGTGGCGGCGCATGCGCAGACGGTGATCTTGGAACCAATATCTCGAGAGAGGAGATTTCAGCGCTGAGATCTCATCTCTCGAGATCTTGGTCCCGAGATCACCGTCTGCGCATGCACCGCCCCTGATGGCGGCCATATTCCCGGTGTCCACAGCACACGCACAGGGAACCATGGATGTACTAGAGCTCTGGCATGTCGCAAAATGTCAGCAGAACCCCGGGCAGCGCCGGACACCCATGCAGCACCGCTAGGCACTGGAGACACCCACAGCAGCGGCCAGCAACCGCCGGGCACCCGGACACCCACCTCATCCCAGCCTACGGAGTACACCCACAGTATCGGTAAGGCATATACGCTTTGTAAGACGCACCCCCATTTTCCCATCTTTGGGGGAAAAAAAAGTACGTCTTACAAAGCAAGAAATACAGGAACTCCACTAATGTCACACCGAGCTTTATCATTCTAGAAATGAAAATTCAACCCATATCTGTCAAACTATTTTATTGCAAGTCAAATAGAACTAAAATATATAAATCTATGCATACATACAAAAGAATGATAATGAGTTTTAGAAATCAAAACAATTAAGGCACATTAGAGGTTAATGACAAAAAGCAAAACACATTTTGTACCAAAGTCCCCGGCTCTTCAGCTGCAAAAATCGTATTGCGGTACTTAACACAAAATTCCTCTCTGAATCCACTATAGCACACGAGCGTGGGAAAAGGGAAGGGGACCTAGGTGGGCTCTGCGCCATAGATATCACGTCCTAGGATGACCCAAAAAACAAAACAAAGCCCCGAAAAAAGAGAAGCATCAAAAGTACAGAGAGTATGTAAGGCAAATACAGTAAAGGTGAGAAATATTAGACAAAGGAAATGAAAAGGTGGTAGACCCCCCACAGGAGCAACCCTAGCAAGCCATGAGCAGTGGAAAGAGGGGAATATCGGAGATCTTAGACTCCTCTGACATCGGAGGGGCGCTGGGTCACACCTATCCTGGCAGAACACGGATGGTGGAGGCACCAGCACTGCACTTGGTGGAGAGATGACAAATGATGAATTGGCATCCAAAGAGGTCACTACTGTGGTGGGCACGGTGAAAGAAAATGGAGGAAACGCACAACATCTAGAATTTATTATACATTTATGTAAGAAAAATCATGCCTAAGTTGTACAAAAAGCCACGGCCGCACCTCCCAATATTCACACCGTGATCTAATGCCCATCAGCAACTATGTATAAACCGCATGTAAAGTAATAACCTCATGTTCACCCATGTCCAGCAGCATGCGCACCCCCGCAGAAACCTCGCACATCTAGACACTCGCACACTCTCTGACTCTATTCTACCACTGTCCTCCATATCTTCACGACACAGACACTGCCACTAGTTTCTACAATGCCACTCTTGCATCAGCCATCGACTCAGTCGCCCCTGTCATGCATAACAGAGTGCGACGAATCAATAGACAACCCTGGCACAATAACACCACTAAAAAGCTTCGGCAAGCATCCAGAATTGCAGAACGGCGCTGGAAGAAAACGCATTCCCAAAATGACTTCACTGCACTCAAACAAGCAACACTTGCATTCAAATCAGCTCTCACCTCTGCTAAACAGGCCTACTTTACATCCCTTGTATCTTCCTTATCCCACAACCCCAAACAGTTGTTCAATACTTTTAACTCCCTCCTCCGCCCACCACTGCCCCCGACTTCACCGCACACTTGAAAAACAAAATAGACCAAACACGGCAAGTCTTTATTGCCCAACCACCACAACCCCTTTCTATTCCAGACCAATGCCCAAACCCCACAACCTCCTTATCTAACATCACTGAAGGGGAGCTTGCTCATCTTCTCTCCAAATCACACCTCACCACTTGTGCACTTGACCCTAACCCATCCCACCTCCTCCCCAACATCACCACCACTCTTATCCCATCCCTAACCCACCTCTTCAACCTATCACTAACTTCTGGTACTTTCCCTTCTGCTTCCAAACATGCCACAATCACACCTATCCTTAAAAAGCCAACCCTCGATCCAACAGCCACATCCAGCTATCGCCCAATATTGCTGCTCCCATTCGCTTCCAAACTCCTGGAGCAGCACATCCAGGCTGAACTTTCCTCCCACCTCTCATCTAACTTGCTCTTTGACAATCTACAATCTGGCTTCCGCCCCCATCATTTCACTGAGTCAGCCCTGACCAAAATTACCAACCACCTACATACAGCCAAAGCTAACGGACAATACGCTATACTCCTCCTTCTAGACCTGTCCTCTGCTTTCGACACAGTTGACCACTGCCTCCTACTACAGATCCTCTCCTCCTTTGGCATCAAAGACCTCACCCTATCCTGGATCTCCTCATACCTTTCCAACCGCACATTCAGCGCCTCCCACACTACCTCCTCATCCCACCCTCTCTCTGTTGGAGTCCCCCAAGGCTCTGTTCTAGGACCCCTACTCTTGTCAATCTATACACTTGGCCTGGGGCAACTCAAAGTCCATGGATTCCAGTACCACCTTTATGCCGATGATAACCAGATCTACCTCTCTGGCCCAGACATCACCTCTCTGCTCTCCAGAATCCCAGAGTGTCCATCAGCCATATCCTCCTTCTCCTCTCGCTTCCTCAAACTCAATGTGGACAAATCTGAACTGATCATCTTTCCCCCCAATCTCACAGATCTTCCTTACCCGACCTTTCTATAACAATTGACATCACGCTTTCCCCCGTTCCGGAGGTCCGCTGCCTCGGAGTAACCCTTGACTCTGCCGTGTCCTTCAAACCACACATCCAAGCTCTCTCCACCTCCTGCCGCCTCCAGCTCAAAAATATTTCCAGAATCCGTCCTTTCCTCAACTCTCACTCTACTAAAATGCTTGTGCATGCCCTCATCATCTCCCGCCTCAACTATTGCAACATCCTTTTCTGTGGCCTCCCTGCTAATGCCCTTGCACCTCCCCAGTCCATCCTCAACTCTGCCGCCCGACTAATTAATCTCTCTCCTCGCTACTCCTCCGCAAACCTCTTCACTGGCTCCCACTCCCTCAGCGTATCCAGTTCAAATTACTAATACTGAGCTAGAAGGCCATCTACAACCTGTCTCCTCCATACATCTCTGAACTAATTGTCACGCGGGGCTTAGGTCAACTAAAGCTGAAATACCCGGGGTCCCTGTGGTGTCCCTTTAACTAGGGGAAACCCTGTCTGACCCTCAACCCAGGGTTTTTGCTAATGGTGCAAATGCCTGAGCCTCCAACCTTTCCTTATCTCCTGCTCAGCCCTAAGCTTAACCCTCCACCCAGTGAGGAGACAAACCACCAAAGCCCCACACAGTAATGACAGACAGTGAGAACTTAAACTGCACCGCGCCGCATACACACAGGACTATACAGTAATGTGAACAGGGCACAACAAAACACAAATATGGGAAGGCGAAAAGGTAACAACGGATCATACGACACCAGATACGAATCTCTCTCTCTCCCCAACACCTCCACTCCAGACCGGAACCACTTGGTATGAAACACAAGCTATAATCGGCGACGCCCATAGGCCAGCACGACTATTTAAAGACCGTGGGCGTGACCAAACATCCAAGCTGATCTCCAGCTAGATTAACCCCAGATAGCCTGAGAAAATCAAGCCAGCGCCACTGAGGCTATAGTGGACGGAGGTGGAACTACCTCTGCCTGCCGGACGCTGTGGTGTGAATAGCGTCCGACATGACAGTACCCAGTCTTCTACGAGGGACCCCAGGGCCCTCAAGACTCATAGGACCCGGCTTGTCCGGATGACGATGGTGAAAAGAACTGACCAGCCGATCTGCATGTATGCCCGGGGCTGGTACCCAAGACCTCTCCTCCGGACCATACCCCCGCCAGTGTACCAAATACTGAAGAGTACGGCGCACTACTCGAGAGTCCACTACCTTGGAGACCTAAACTCTAAATTGCCATCCACCATGACCGGAGGTGGCATCGGCGTCGTGTCCACAGAGCCTACCACCTTTTTCAATAAAGCCCTGTGAAACACGTTATCTTGTATACCGCAGGAAGTTCCAACCGATAAGCAACTGGGTTAATGATGGCAGCAATCTTAAAAGGGCCAATAAACCTTGGACCCAATTTTAAAGATGGAATTTTGAGTTTTATGTTTAGTCGTTAACCACACCCATTCACCCACACACAGGTCCGGACCTGGCACGCGTCTACTGTCAGCCACCCGTTTGTACCTCGCACTCATGCTCAACAATCGCTGTTTCACCCTCCTCCAGACCGATGATAATTGAGCTCCTAGCTGGTCCTCCTCCGGTACGCCCCCCGAGTCACCCTGACGTAAGGTACAAAATTGAGGATGTTGACCGTAAACACAAAAGAACGGAGACTCTCCCGATGATTCCTGGCGGTGATTATTTAACGCGAACTCGGCCAGAGGAAGGAAAATAGACCACTCCTCTTGGTTGTCGGACACAAAGCATCGTAAATACTGCTCCAGATTTTGGTTCATGCGCTCAGTTTGACCATTTGACTGTGGATGAAACGCCGATGAATGTGACAACTTGATCCCCAAACGTGAGAAAAAAGCTTTCCAAAACCTCGACACAAATTGAGTTCCCCTATCAGATACTATGTCCGACGGAACTCCATGGAGTCTGACCACCTCCTGCACAAACACCTGAGCCAACGTCTTTGCATTGGGCAAGGAAGGCAACGACACAAAATGCGCCATCTTTGAAAATCGGTCAACCACCACCAGGATGACCGTGTTCCCCGCCGAGGCTGGCAAGTCAGTGATAAAATCCATGGAGATTTCTGTCCGTGGCCTATTAGGTACCCCCAGAGGCTGTAGTGTGCCAGCAGGACGGGCTCGGGGCGACTTGGCCCTAGCGCACGTGATGCAAGCTGCCACGTACGAGACCACGTCCTGCCGGATTTTGGGCCACCAGAAACGACGCGATATCAGCTCCAAGGTGCCCTTAACCCCTGGATGGCAAGCCAGTACTGAGTCGTGGTGTTCCCTCAACACCTTAAGACGAAGATGAAGGGGTACAAATGATTTGTTGGCGGGAAGTCCTGGCGGTACCTCCTCTTGGGCCTCGGCAATCTCCGCCTCTACCTCAGTCGTGAGAGCCGAGACCACTACACCTTCCTGGAGGATGGGTACTGGCTCTTCCCGAGGTTCTCCCCCCGGAAAACACCTAGACAAGGCATCCGCCTTGGTGTTTTTAGCCCCGAGACGGTAAGTCACCAGAAAATTGAAACGTGTAAAAAACAATGCCCAGCGAGCCTGCCTAGGAGACAGACGCTTGGCCGACTCCAGATAGAGCAGGTTCTTATGGTCGGTGATGACTGTGACCTGGTGAGCCGCCCCCTCCAAGAAGTGTCGCCATTCCTCAAAAGCCAATTTGATGGCCAACAACTCCCTGTTGCCGATATAATTCCGTTTGGCCGGCGACAGCTTCTTGGAGAAGTAGGCGCATGGATGCATATCGCTCAAAGACGAGCCCTGTGACAGTACTGCCCCCACTCCCACCTCAGACGCATCAACCTCCACCACAAAAGGTTTAGACACGTCCGGTTGCACCAGAATGGGGGCTGAAGCAAAACTGTTCTTCAGACGCTCAAATGCACGTATCGCCACCTCAGACCAGCTAGCCAGATCGGTACCTTTTTTTGTCATGTCCGTGAGCGGTTTGGCTATAGTAGAAAAGTGTTTTATAAATTTCCTATAATAGTTGGCAAACCCAAGGAACCGCTGGAGCGCTTTTAGATTATCAGGCCTTTCCCATTGCAGCACCGCTTGCACCTTCGCGGTGTCCATTTTAAACCCTGCGGCGGACACAATATATCCCAAAAAAGGCAACTCCTGAACAAAAAATAAGCATTTTTCCAGCTTAGCATAGAGCTTATTCTCCCGGAGCAACTGTAACACCTGCCTGACATGCTCTAAATGAGTGTCCTGGTCACTCGAATAAATGAGGATATCATCCAGGTATACAATCACAAATTTCCCCAGGACAAGAGCAAATACATCATTAATAAAATGTTGGAAAACAGCAGGCGCGGTTGTCAACCCAAATGGCATAACCAGGCTCTCAAAATGACCCTCAGGAGTGTTAAACGCCGTCTTCCACTCATCCCCCTGACGGACCCTTATGAGGTTATACGCCCCCCTGAGGTCAAGCTTGGAAAACCACTTCGCCCCCGCCACCTGGTTGAACAAATCAGGGATCAAAGGCATCGGGTAGGGATCACGGATCGTAATCTGGTTTAACTCCCGGAAATCCAGACACGGGCATAACCCCCCATCTTTCTTCTTAATGAAGAAAAACCCCACTGCTACAGGCGAGGACGACGGCCGGATGTGTCCTTTGCTCAGACTCTCTGCGATGTAGTCTTTCAGAGCTTGTCTCTCTGGACCAGAAATATTAAACATCCTGGCCTTAGGTAATTTGGCCCCGGGTTTTAACCTAATCACACAGTCATAGGCTCGATGTGGAGGCAGTTCTGAGCAACCCCTCTCATAGAATACATCCGCGAAATCCTGCAAAGCCTCCGGAAGGCTGGGCGTCATGGCGGACACACGTGGCCAAGCAATTGTCCTGGCAGAAACCACTCCATTGGACTATGTCCTGAGTTTTCCAATCAATCACCGGGTTGTGCCTGGACAACCATGGAAAACCCAGGACTAGAGTTGAGCGAAACGGGTCGAAAAAATTCAAAAGTCGCCGACTTTTGGCAAAGTCGGGTTTCATGAAACGAAACCCGACCCTAGGATGAGGTCGGCCACGAGGTCGGCAACTTACGCGCCAAAGTCGCGTTTCAAAAGTTTGTTTTGCGCTCTTTTTCAGCCAATCAGGATCCACGGACACTGTGGGCAACGTGATGACATAGGCACGGGTCACCACCATCTTTCAGAAGGGCATGCAAGTGATTGGCTTGCTTTGGTGGGCGTCACAGGGGGTATAAAAGGGCGTGCACGCCGACCGCCATCTTACTTCTGCCGATCTTAGTATAGGGAGAGGTTGCTGCTGATTCTGTAGGGAGAGCGTTAGGCAGGGAAGAAGACAAAAAAACTGCTTCTGCTGCTAGCGATTTGGCCTGCACAACACACAAGTCACTGTGTGTGCAGTGCAAGGGGAGGCTATATTGTGGTGTATCAGTGGTGTTGGTTGTTGGGCTGCCTTTTAAGGCTTCCTGACATGCTGGCATTGCTGTTTACCCACTGCTCCGCAAACTGCTTTTTTAAAAGCAATCCAATCTCCCTTATCCTCTCGTCACTTTGGTCACAGGCAGCTGTGCCATCGAGCGTGTCACATAGCGCTCAGATATCAGTGGGCCGCACACAATCCACAAGTGTCCACTGTCCAAAAGTGTACGCAGAGATTCAAAATCTCCATTATCCTCTCGTCACTTTGGTCACAGGCAGCTGTGCCATCGAGCGTGTCACATAGCGCTCAGATATCAGTGGGCCGCACACAATCCACAAGTGTCCACTGTCCACAAGTGTACGCAGAGATTCAAAATCTCCATTATCCTCTCGTCACTTTGGTCACAGGCAGCTGTGCCATCGAGCGTGTCACATAGCGCTCAGATATCAGTGGGCCGCACACAATCCACAAGTGTCCACTGTCCACAAGTGTACGCAGAGATTCAAAATCTCCATTATCCTCTCGTCACTTTGGTCACAGGCAGCTGTGCCATCGAGCGTGTCACATAGCGCTCAGATATCAGTGGGCCGCACACAATCCACAAGTGTCCAGTGTCCAAAAGTGTACGCAGAGATTCAAAATCTCCATTATCCTCTCGTCACTTTGGTCACAGGCAGCTGTGCCATCGAGCGTGTCACATAGCGCTCAGATATCAGTGGGCCGCACACAATCCACAAGTGTCCAGTGTCCAAAAGTGTACGCAGAGATTCAAAATCTCCATTATCCTCTCGTCACTTTGGTCACAGGCAGCTGTGCCATCGAGCGTGTCACATAGCGCTCAGATATCAGTGGGCTGCACACAATCCACAAGTGTCCAGTGTCCAAAAGTGTACGCAGAGATTCAAAATCTCCATTATCCTCTCGTCACTTTGGTCACAGGCAGCTGTGCCATAGAGCATGTCACATAGCGCTCAGATATCAGTGGGCCGCACACAATCCACAAGTGTCCACTGTTAAAAAGTGTACGCAGATATTCAAAATCTCCATTATCCTCTCGTCACTTTGGTCACAGGCAGCTGTGCCATCGAGCGTGTCACATAGCGCTCAGATATCAGTGGGCCGCACACAATCCACAAGTGTCCACTATCCACAAGTGTACGCAGAGATTCAAAATCTCCATTATCCTCTCGTCACTTTGGTCACAGGCAGCTGTGCCATCGAGCGTGTCACATAGTGCTCAGATATCAGTGGGCCGCACACAATCCACAAGTGTCCACTGTCCACAAGTGTACGCAGAGATTCAAAATCTCCATTATCCTCTCGTCACTTTGGTCACAGGCAGCTGTGCCATCGAGCGTGTCACATAGCGCTCAGATATCAGTGGGCCGCACACAATCCACAAGTGTCCAGTGTCCAAAAGTGTACGCAGAGATTCAAAATCTCCATTATCCTCTCGTCACTTTGGTCACAGGCAGCTGTGCCATCGAGCGTGTCACATAGCGCTCAGATATCAGTGGGCCGCACACAATCCACAAGTGTCCAGTGTCCACAAGTGTACGCAGAGATTCAAAATCTCCATTATCCTCTCGTCACTTTGGTCACAGGCAGCTGTGCCATCGAGCGTGTCACCTAGCGCTCAGATATCAGTGGACCGCACACAATCCACAAGTGTCCACTGTCCACAAGTGTGTGCAGAAATTCTAAAACTCCCCTGTCCTATAGACACCTTGTACCTTGTTTTACATTACTATATAGTTTGTTGGATTTTGTCTACATTTCTACCAAAAATGAGGAAGGCTGGTGGAAGAGGCCGTGGAATTGGGCGGGGGTTGGCAGCTGGTAATGATGGTGTTGGTGGTGGATCTGATGGTAGTGGCAAGAGCAAAATAGGACCGAATGCAGGAGGTGCTGACCCTGCGTCATCGTCTGGCTACATAAGGCCTCGAACGCTTTGTTTTCTAGGAGTTGGCAAACCGCTTTTAAAGGCAGAGCATCAGGAAAAAGTTTTGTCTTACATTGCTGACTCAGCCTCCAGCTCTATCGCCTCCTCTTCTGAAGTTGTAAAAAGTAAAAGCACTGAGTCGTCATTGGAGGCTCATGTTCATGAACCACACCTTTCCTTGTGTCCTTCACCCCAACCAAGATTGAAGGATGACGCAGGCCATACTACTGATTACTCCATGGAGCTGTTTTCACATACCATGCCTGGATTATCAAGTCAAATGGTGAATTACCCAGGCCAAGATGAATCTGACATGGAGTGCACTGATGCACAGCCGCTGATGGATGATTCTGCTGGTACATTCACTCAGAGCACTACATTGTCCTTGCAGTGTACAGAGCCAGATTTTGACCCTGATGAGACTCAGGTGCCCCTTCCCGCACACTATACCACCATACACGGTGACACAGAGAAAGGTGCACATGACATAGAAGAGGAGGTGATGGATGACCCAGTTGTTGACCCAGATTGGCATCCATTGGGGGAAGAGGGTGCTGCTTCCAATAGCTCAGATGAGGAGCATCCACAGCAGACATCGACATCGCAACAGCTGTTATCTGGCAGGCCCGGAGCACTCCAAAGACAGGTTCCAAACATCAAAAGAGTTGCTGGACAGCTTGTCCAGAGGGTCAAAAGATCACAGCGTGCTAGGCTGCAAAATGTCTGCCAAAGTAGGAAGAGTGCAGTGTGGCACTTTTTTGAACAAAATTCTCATGATCAGGCCAAGGTTATCTCTAAGAAGTGCGCAAAGACCTTTAGCCGAGGGAAAAATCTGAAAAATTTGAATACCAGTTGCATGCTTAGACATTTAACCAGCATGCACTTGCAAGCGTGGACACAACACCAAACCTCAAGTGCCACATGTGCAACTGATCACAACGAAGGTAGTCAGCAACGCTACATTGTTACCCCCACTGTAAGCCCACCGGTTAGCACAGCAGCAAATGTTGAGGTGTCGTTGCAAGGCCACAGCAGTCAGGGAATCCCACTGTTATATCAACGAAAGACTGATTCTAGGCCATCAGAAAGAACACCAACTCCATCACCATCATCAACCCTCTCTCAGTCCGCCCTGTCCACCGCTACTTCCACCATATGCAGCTCTCAAGTCCAGCTCACCCTCCCAGACACTGAGTAGGTCAAGAAAGTACTCAGTCTCTCATCCGCGTACACTGGGTTTGAACGCCCACATTGCCAAACTAATCTCGTTTGAGATGATGCCCTTTCGGTTGGTGGAAAGCACAGCTTTCCGCGAACTCATGGCCTATGCAGTACCACGCTATGACCTACCCAGTCGCCACTTCTCTCGCAAAGCCATCCCAGCCCTCCACCATCATGTGAAAGACCGCATTGTCCATGCACTCAAGCAGTCAGTGAGCGGAAAGGTGCACCTCACAACTGATGCATGGTCCAGTCGGCATGGCCAGGGCCGTTACGTGTCCATCACTGCGCACTGGGTTAATGTGGTGGATGCAGGGTCCACAGGGGACAGCGGTGGTGGGACAGTGCTGCCTAGCCCACGGTATAGGAAACAGTTGGCTGTAGGCGTTCAACCCTCCTCCTCCTCCTCCAGAAGCGACAGCTCGTCCACAGAACGCAGTCGTACAAGCACTCCATCTGCAGCTGCCACTGTTGCACACGATGTGTCCCCCTATCGAGCAGCTAGTGGAAAGCGTCAGCAGGCTGTGTTGCAGATGATGTGTTTGGGCGACAGACACACCGCCGAGGTGCTGGCCGAGTACTTGAAGCGACAAACTGAGTCATGGCTGGGCAGTGTACATCTTGAGGCAGGCAAGGTAGTTAGTGATAACGGCCGTAATTTTGTGGCAGCCATAGCCCTTTCAAAACTCAGCCACATACCTTGCTTGGCTCACACCTTGAACCTGGTGGTGCAGTGCTTCCTCAAAAATTATCCGGAGTTAACAGCCCTGCTCCAGAAGGTGCGAAGACTGTGCGCGCACATCCGCCGGTCGCCTGTACACTCCGTTCGTATGCAGAAGCTGCAGCGATTGCTCCACCTTCCCAACCACCGCCTCATTATCGACATTGCAACAAGGTGGAACTCCACCCTGCACATGGTGGAGCGGCTGTGCGAGCAGAGGCAGGCCATAATGCATTTGTGGGAGGATACACGGCCAGGCACTTTGAGAGCAGACATGGAGTTGACAGGCGTGCAGTGGTCGAAGCTGAAAGACCTTTGTAAAGTCCTTCAGTGTTTTGAGGAATGCACACGGCTGGTAAGCGCAGACGACGCCATCCTAAGCATGAGCATCCCACTTATGCGTCTGCTCATGCAAACTTTGACGCACCTTAAGGAGCAGGCATCTGCAGCCAATGTTGATGAGGAGGAAGAGGAGGAGGGAATCCTTGATGACATTCAGCCATTGTCTGCTCAGGGACCTCTCCTGGACGAGGTGGAGGAAGAAGAGGAGGAGGAGGAGGAGGATGATGGGGATGATTACTTAGGGGAGGAGGATGCATCTCGTGGGGCAAGTGAAAATGTTGGCGTGGCAAGGTCTGGTACAGGGTTTGTGCGTGACTGGAGGGATGTGGATTTGCCAGAAAGTGCTCCTCCACCCAGCACTCGCAGTGTATCATTGACACCGGGAACATTGGCCCACATGTCAGATTATGCCTTGCGGATCCTAAAAAGGGACCCCCGCATTGCCAAAATGATGAACGATGACGACTACTGGTTGGCCAGCATCCTGGATCCACGCTATAAAGGCAAATTACAAAACATCATGCCACAGGAGAACCTTGACCTAATATTGGCTAATAAACAAGCAACTCTGGTAAATCGGTTGCTTGAGGCATTCCCAGCACACAGCAGCGGTGATGGTTCTCACACGAGCCGTACGGGCCGGGGGCAGCTTGGCAGAGGTGTTCGTGGTGCACACAGCAGAAGTGGCGTTGGAGACAGGGGTTTCATGACAATGTTGTGGACTGATTTTTCAAATACCGCTCACACAACTGGTAATACTGCATCGATGGAAAGTGACAGGAGACAGCAGTTGTCAACTATGGTTACAAACTACTTTTCCTCCCATATCGATGTTCTCCCACACAGGTCATTCCCCTTTGACTATTGGGCCGCTAAACTGGACACCTGGCCTGAATTGGCCCAATATGCCTTACAGGAGCTCGCTTGCCCAGCTGCAAGTGTGCTATCGGAAAGAGTCTTCAGTGCAGCTGGATCAATCCTGACAGAAAAAAGGACCCGTCTGTCAACCCAAAATGTGGATGATCTAACCTTCATTAAAATGAACCACGCATGGGTATCCAAGGATTTTGTCCCACCTTCCCCTGATGACACATAGGGTGACAGAAAAATGGCTTGCTTTGGTCCACCTCTTCCTGGTACTTCACCTATTTCGCCTTTTGCATCAGTTGAATGTCCAACATCAACATATGCCACTTTCTAAAACTCCCTAACTGTGCTGCCTCCCCCCCCATGGCCGGGGTCACCACCTAGCGCACGACACCGTGCGAGTGCCGTTGCCCTGGACAGGTGGGTAGGCCGAATCTTGGGCGCGGGCACTGGCACAGGGTCCCTCATAGTGCAATCAAGTGTCTCTGACGGCGGTGGTGCACACCCGCCATCAGACACACCGCTGTACTATGAGGGGCCCAGTGCCAGTACCGACGCCCACGAGTGGGCCCCCCTTGCTTGGCCAGGGCCCCAGCATTTGCAATCTTTACCTCTCCCTGCTCCTCCGCTGTGTAATCTGGGCCGTCAAATCCATACTGTGCCTGACACTGTCTGAGCCTGCCTCCTGAGACATATATTTTGAATGTGTACGCTATCCATACATGTTATCCGGGGATACGGTACCCCTTCTAACCTTTGTGCAATGACGTGCAATCCATACTGGGCCTAACACTGTCTGAGCCTGCCTCATGCTGTATAGACATATATTTTGAATGTGTACGCTATCCATACATGTTATCCAGGGATACGGTACCCTTTCTAACCTTTGTGCAATGACGTGCAATCCATACTGGGCCTAACACCGTCTGAGCCTGCCTCATGCTGTATAGACATATATTTTGAATGTGTACGCTATCCATACATGTTATCCAGGGATACGGTACCCTTTCTAACCTTTGTGCAATGACGTGCAATCCATACTGGGCCTAACACCGTCTGAGCCTGCCTCATGCTGTATAGACATATATTTTGAATGTGTACACTATCCATACATGTTATCCGGGGATACGGTACCCCTTCTAACCTTTGTGCAATGACGTGCAATCCATACTGGGCCTAACACCGTCTGAGCCTGCCTCATGCTGTATAGACATATATTTTGAATGTGTACGCTATCCATACATGTTATCCGGGGATACGGTACCCCTTCTAACCTTTGTGCAATGACGTGCAATCCATACTGGGCCTAACACCGTCTGAGCCTGCCTCATGCTGTATAGACATATATTTTGAATGTGTACGCTATCCATACATGTTATCCAGGGATACGGTACCCTTTCTAACCTTTGTGCAATGACGTGCAATCCATACTGGGCCTAACACCGTCTGAGCCTGCCTCATGCTGTATAGACATATATTTTGAATGTGTACGCTATCCATACATGTTATCCAGGGATACGGTACCCTTTCTAACCTTTGTGCAATGACGTGCAATCCATACTGGGCCTAACACCGTCTGAGCCTGCCTCATGCTGTATAGACATATATTTTGAATGTGTACGCTATCCATACATGTTATCCGGGGATACGGTACCCCTTCTAACCTTTGTGCAATGACGTGCAATCCATACTGGGCCTAACACCGTCTGAGCCTGCCTCATGCTGTATAGACATATATTTTGAATGTGTACGCTATCCATACATGTTATCCAGGGATACGGTACCCCTTCTAACCTTTGTGCAATGACGTGCAATCCATACTGGGCCTAACACCGTCTGAGCCTGCCTCATGCTGTATAGACATATATTTTGAATGTGTACGCTATCCATACATGTTATCCAGGGATACGGAACCCTTTCTAACCTTTGTGCAATGACGTGCAATCCATACTGGGCCTAACACCGTCTGGCCTGCCTCATGCTGTATAGACATATATTTTGAATGTGTACACTATCCATACATGTTATCCGGGGATACAGTACCCCTTCTAACCTTTGTGCAATGACGTGCAATCCATACTGGGCCTAACACCGTCTGAGCCTGCCTCATGCTGTATAGACATATATTTTGAATGTGTACGCTATCCATACATGTTATCCGGGGATACGGTACCCCTTCTAACCTTTGTGCAATGACGTGCAATCCATACTGGGCCTAACACAGTCTGAGCCTGCCTCATGCTGTATAGACACATATTTTGAATGTGTACGCTATCCATACATATTATCCGGGGATACGGTACCCCTTCTAACCTTTGTGCAATGACGTGCAATCCATACTGGGCCTAACACCGTCTGAGCCTGCCTCATGCTGTATAGACATATATTTTGAATGTGTACGCTATCCATACATGTTATCCAGGGATACGGTACCCTTTCTAACCTTTGTGCAATGACGTGCAATCCATACTGGGCTTAACACCGTCTGAGCCTGCCTCATGCTGTATAGACATATATTTTGAATGTGTACGCTATCCATACATGTTATCCGGGGATACGGTACCCCTTCTAACCTTTGTGCAATGACGTGCAATCCATACTGGGCCTAACACCGTCTGAGCCTGCCTCATGCTGTATAGACATATATTTTGAATGTGTACGCTATCCATACATGTTATCCAGGGATACGGTACCCTTTCTAACCTTTGTGCAATGACGTGCAATCCATACTGGGCCTAACACCGTCTGAGCCTGCCTCATGCTGTATAGACATATATTTTGAATGTGTACACTATCCATACATGTTATCCGGGGATACGGTACCCCTTCTAACCTTTGTGCAATGACGTGCAATCCATACTGGGCCTAACACCGTCTGAGCCTGCCTCATGCTGTATAGACATATATTTTGAATGTGTACGCTATCCATACATGTTATCCGGGGATACGGTACCCCTTCTAACCTTTGTGCAATGACGTGCAATCCATACTGGGCCTAACACCGTCTGAGCCTGCCTCATGCTGTATAGACATATATTTTGAATGTGTACGCTATCCATACATGTTATCCAGGGATACGGTACCCTTTCTAACCTTTGTGCAATCACGTGCAATCCATACTGGGCGTGAGAACGGCTGGCGAGCTGTTAAGCAAGCTACAGCACCTGTCCAGACAAGTACAGGGATTCCCTAGCGAGGAGACTTATTTGATTGTTTTCTATGTTGGGACAGCAATTTTTGGGGAGCACTATACTCTGGAGAATGATAGATGGGGCCCACCATACACTGGAACATTCCAAAGGTGGACATCAGACACTGGAGCAGCATTTACAGGGCCCATTATACACTAGAGCAGTAGAAATGGGGCCCATTATGTTTGGAGCATTATTTGGGCCCATAAGACAGTGGAGCTTCATCCATGGGGACCAACATATACTGTAGCATTATGTGGAGCTCATCATATACTGTTTCAAACATTATATGGGACCAATGATTTTGTATGGAGAAATAGATGGGCCTCGTCATGAGATGTAAAAAGTGAGGTATTTTTCATTGTACTATACCGCTATTTCTCTGCCGTATCGGAGCATGATGAGTTGTGGTATGTGTTAAAGGGGCGCTCTTTCGCCCAGGGCACATGAAAACCTGCAGCCAGCCCTCCCCCCCCACAAATTTAGCCAAATAACCCCCATTTTTCAGTGCGTAACTTGTATTATGAAGTTAATTAAGGTTGACAAGCTTAAGTAAGAAGAATTGATGCTTTTGGCATTCAAATGGGCACTGTAGGTGTGTTTCCTGTCCTCCTCTCACTGCCGACTTTTATTCCCCATTGACTTACATTGGGTTTCGTGTTTCGGGACGACCCCGACTTTTCCCTATAATCGGACGATCTTGCTCGACCCGACTTTTGGAAAAGTCGGGTTTCACGAAACGAAACGCGACCCTAAAAAAGCAAAAGTCGCTCAACTCTACCCAGGACCATTTGTGCTGGGAGAATACGGAGGACCCTACATGTAACCCACTCAGAATGTAGGACCCAAATGTGGAGTTTCACCTCAGCCACAAACTCCGTAATCTCCCCTTGTGGGAGGGGAGCGGCATTAATGGTAACCACCTGAATGGGATGAGGGAGTTTTTCGATCTTATACCCGGCAGTGCGTGCAAACTCCTCATCTATGAGATTGGTGGTGGAAACGCTATCCACAAACACTGATATTGGTAGCTCTCTGCCTGCGATAATAACCTTGGCAGGGAGCATACATTGAGATACCATCATGGAGGATATGCATATGCTCAGTTGGGCCTCCTCCATACCCTCCGAGCTTAACAGTTTTCCGCCGGTGTGACTTTCTTCGGTAGCACAGGACAAGCGTTAACATAAATGATTTCTTTTACCACAGTAAAAACATGCTCCGGGCTTCCTGAACCCAGGAACGCGACGCTTAACCTGTGACACCCCCGCAATTTGCATAGGTTCAGTGGGCTCACCTGCAGCAACCACACTTGCACCTCTGCTTTCCCCCAGGGGTAGCGTCTCTTGTGCCCCGACGCAAACGGCGATCAATACGTATAACCAAACTCATGGCAGACTCTAACGATGCAGGAGTCTCATACATCAGGAGGGCCTGTTTAACGTTCCCTGAAACCCCATGAATAAACTGGCTCCGCAGCGCTGGGTCG
Source organism: Dendrobates tinctorius (assembly GCF_039654945.1). NCBI lineage: Eukaryota > Metazoa > Chordata > Amphibia > Anura > Dendrobatidae > Dendrobates > Dendrobates tinctorius. The sequence continues at coordinate 1,437,236 of NW_027362152.1, read as the reverse complement.
TTCCACTGTGTGTCTACTGCCCAACGGCGAAATTCCGAACAATAGTCCTCCGCCAAGCGCTCCCCCTGGCGGAGGGCGCGGATTTTAGATTCCGCTAGAGCCAATCTGTCAGGATCATCATAAATGAGCCCGAGTGCAGAAAAAACGTTATCAACAGAATGAAATGTAGCAGAGTCAGCTGGTAAGGAAAATGCCCATGCTTGGGGGTCACCACTCAGTAATGATAACACCAGACCCACCCGCTGAGCCTCATTACCTGAGGAGACAGGGCGCAAGCGGAAGTATAACTTGCAGGCCTCCCGAAATATGACAAATTTGCTGCGTTCTCCTGAGAATCGTTCTGGCAGCGGGATCTTCGGCTCTGCACCAATACCTGCAGATGCCGTTTGCACCTTCGCTACTACCAGGCCCTGCTGCTGAACTGCCCCTTTCAACTTGGAGACCTGTAAGGACAGCGCCGCCAACTGGCGGGTTATGGAATCCATGGGATCCATGGACTCCTGAAAAATGTGGGCTGATTATAATGTCACGCGGGGCTTAGGTCAACTAAGGCTGAAATACCTGGGGCCCCTGTGGTGTCCCTTTAACTAGGGGAAACCTTGTCTGACCCTCAACCCAGGGTTTTTGCTAATGGTGCAAATGCCTGAGCCTCCAACCTTTCCTTATCTCCTGCTCAGCCCTAAGCTTAACCCTCCACCCAGTGAGGAGACAAACCACCAAAGCCCCACACAGTAATGACAGACAGGGAGAACTTAAACTGCACCGCGCCGCATACACACAGGACTATACAGTAATGTGAACAGGGCACAACAAAACACAAATATGGGAAGGCGAAAAGGTAACAACGGATCATACGACACCAGATACGAATCTCTCTCTCTCCAACACCTCCACTCCAGACCGGAACCACTTGGTATGAAACACAAGCTATAATCGGCGACGCCCATAGGCTAGCACGACTATTTAAAGACCGTGGGCGTGACCAAACATCCAAGCTGATCTCCAGCTAGATTAACCCCAGATAGCCTGAGTAAATCAAGCCGGCGCCACTGAGGCTATAGTGGACGGAGGTGGAACTACCTCTGCCTGCCGGACGCTGTGGTGTGAATAGCGTCCGACATGACACTAATCTCCCGATACCTTCCCTCACGTATTCTCTGGTCCTCCCAAGACCTCCTTCTCTACTCCACACTTTTTCGCTCCTCACCCAACCGCCTCCAAGACTTCTCCCGAATAGCCCTAATCCTCTGGAATTCCTTGCCCCAACACGTCCGGCTATCAACCACACTCGGATCCTTCAGACAGAACATGAAAACCCACCTCTTCAGGAAAAGCCTACAGCCTGCAATGATCCCCGCTGCCTCCTCACCACTACTGGAGCTACCGCCTCACCATCACTGGAGCTGCTGCAACTCACCAACCTACTGTCTCCTTCCTCACCATCCTGCAGCACGTAAGCCCGAAACGGCAGGGTCCTCTCCCCTCTATATCAATCTGTGATTGTTGTTTTTTTTGCTGTAAGTGATATCTGTAATTTGTATGTAACCCCTTCTAATGTACAGCACCATGGAACCAATGGTGCTTTATAAATAAAGAATAATGTTCAGATCAGCCTGTATGATCACTACCACGTCATAGTGACCAAAACAGTGGGTTCCTAGCCTTAAAGGGAATCTCTCACCCCATTTTTGGCCTATAAGCTGCGGCCACCGCCATCAGGGGCTTATCTACAGCATTCTGTAATGCATTCTGTAATGCTGTAGATAAGCCCCCGATGTAACCTGAAAGATAAGAAAAACGAGTTATATTATACTCACCCCAGGAGGCGGTCCGGTCCAATTGCTGTCACGGTCCGGCGCCTCCCATCTTCTAGCGATGATGTCCTCCTCCTTGCTTCTCCCTCGGCTCCTGAGCAGGCATATTTTATCTGTCCTGTTGAGGGCAGAGCAGAGGACTGAAGTGCGCAGGCGCCGGACCTCTCTGACCTTTCCCGGCGCCTGCACACTACAGTACTCTGCTCTGCCCTCAATAGGGCAGATAAAGTACGCCTGGCATTTTTATTTTTCCATTAGGATTGGAACTAGGGGTATGTTGGGGTTAGGGTTGTGATTAGGGTTAGGGTTGGAGTTAGAATTGAGGGGTTTCCACTGTTTAGACTCATCAGGGGCTCTCCAAACGCGACATGGCGCCACAATTTATTCTAGTCAATTTTGCGTTCAAAAAGTCAAACAGTGCTCCCTCCATTCCGAGCCCCGACGTGTGCCCAAACAGTGGTTTACCCCCACATATGGAATATCAGTGTACTCAGGAAAAATTGCACAACAACTTTTGGGGTCTAATTTCTCCTGTTATCCTTGGGAAAATAAAAAATTGGGGCTAAAAAAAAATTTGTGGAAAAAAAATGATTTTTTATTTTCACAGCTCTGCGTTTTAAACTGTGAAGCACTTGGGGTTTCAAAGTGCTCACCACACAGATTAGTTCCTTGGGTGGTCTAATTTTCCAAAATGGGGTCACTTGTGGGGGATTTCCACTGTTTAGGCACATCTGGGGCTCTGCAAACGTAACATGACGCCCGCAGACCATTCCATCAAGTCGGCATTTCAAGACGTCATTACTTCCCTTCCGAGCCCCGACGTGTGCCCAAACAGTGGTTCCCCCCACATATGAGGTACCAGAGTACTCAGGACAAACTGGACAACAACTTTTGGGGTCCAATTTATCCTGTTACCCTTGGGAAAATAAATAGCGGGCTAAAAAATCATTTTTGAGGAAAACATAGGCACTATCGGAATTTCTGTGGGATGAGAGGTTGTATGGAATTGCAGGAATTATCTCCATACTTTGGTGGTAGACTGCTTCCTGCTCTGTAGGAGCGTACCAATTAGAGTTTCGGAGAATCCTCTTGATATTAGTAGCTGCCTCAAATTCCACACCGTCAAACGTAGGCTGTCCACTTGGGGGGGGTGGAAATAAGGGGCTTGGGAGAGTAGGTTGGGGATCGAAGGGAGGACCCAAGGATCTGATATCGACATGGTTTGTAGCCATGAGTACCACGGTCTCTTAGGCCAGCACGGTGCTATTAAAATTATCCTCGCCTTGTCCTCTCTGATCTTCCGAATGACCTGTGGTAGTAGGATTATCGGAGGGAAGGCATATGCCAGGTTGAATTTTCATGGAGCCTGAAGGGTGTCTAGTATGTCTGGATGATCCTCCAAGGATAGGGAGGCAAATTTTTCTACTTGTCTGTTCTTTTTTGTGGCAAAGAGGTCTATTTGAGGCTGCCCACATAGAGATACTATTGTCATTGAAGACGCGATGATTTAGGCACCACTCCCCCTGCCGTAGTGTATATCGTCTTAAGAAGTCCACCTCTTGGTTGTTTTTTCCCCCTGACATGGAGGGCAGAAAGGGACAACAAATACTTCTCGGCTAGGATTAAGATTTTTGCTGCGGAAGACATCAGTCTCTGATCGAGTACCTCCCTGTCTGTTTAAATATGCCATTGTGGTGGTGTCGTCCGATAAAATCCTGACATGTTTTCCACAGAGCTGTGGAATAAAATGATGTAATGCATAATCTACTGCTGTCAGCTCTTTTAAGTTAGACGAATATTGTAGTTCCTCCTTACTCCACCTTCCCTGACAGAAGCTATTCCCCATATGGGCTCCCCATCTGTGGGGGCTAGCGTCGGTGGTTAAAGTATGGGATGCCGATATTACCCATGGAACACCAGCGGCCAAATGGTTACTATCTAGCCACCATACTAGAGAAGTCAAGACTTCCTGGGCTAAGGTTATCTTCTTCTCGAGATGACCGCAAAGCCGTCTGTCCTCTTGGAGAATGTGATGTTGCAGTGTGCGGATGTGATATTGGACCCACTGAACTGCCGGGGTACAAAAGGTGAGGGACCCCAATAGCGACATTGCTTCTCTCAGAGATATGCGTGGTCTGTCTATTGCTGCTCTAATCTTATTTTTAATGAGCAAAATTTTTACCTGAGGAAGTAGACACCTTTGGGTCGTGGAGTCTAATCGGAACCCTAAAAATGTCTGGAGGGAGAGTGGAATAAGTATGAACTTCTGGAAGTTGATGATCCAGCCTAGATCCTGCAAAGATGAGACTGTATCAGCCAAACGTCTAGCACACTGGGCGGTCGAGTTCCCAACAACTAAGAAGTCATCAAGGTGTCTTTTTGATGAAGATAGGCCATCACCTCCAACATCACTTTGGTGAAGATCCTCGGTGCTGTAGAGAGACCGAAGGGCATGGCCGTATAATGGAAGTGACGGATTTCGTCTTCGAATGCTACTGCGACCCTTAGGTACCTTTGGTATCTGTCATGGATAGGGAGATGGTAGTAAGCATCTTTTAGGTCAATGCCCGCCATCACGCACTTTGGAAAAAGAAGCCTAATGGTGGACCTGATTGATTCCATTGTATATTACTAGTTTTTGATAAACGTATTGAGCTTTTATAGATTTATGAAGGTTCTAAACGAACCATCGGGTTTGGGAACTAAAAATAAAGGAGAGTAGAATGCTCTACCCTCTTGCCCCTCTGGGACTTTCACTAAGACCCTCTTGGATAATAGACTACGAATTTCCATTTCGAGGGCTTTTTGTTGTATTGGTGAGCTAAGGGACGTTATAAATGAGTCGTGGGGAATACGAAGGAATTCTAATTTTATTCCTTCTTTGATTATATTTAAAATCCACGAGCTCGATGTTATTCTTTCCCATTTAGGAAAAAAAAGGTTCAGTCTACCCCCTACTCGGGGGACTGGTTTGTCAGGATCCTGACAGCGCCGGCGTACAGTCCTAGCTGAGCAGGGACTCACCAGTGCTGTAGGGGTCCCGGGGACAGTAACTGCTGGAAAGTACAGACGCACAGGACCTGAACGCTGAAGTATTAGCAAGCAGGCACGGGACCTACGGTCATGTGACCACAAGGGGGTGGGGCTTAGCGTCCTGCTTACTGAGATGGAAGAACACTCAGAGTCGGGCAAACCAGAGATCATACACAATATGGGCGAACGAGGTACAGGAAGCACAAGCAGATGGGAGGTCAGACGAAGCCAAAGGTCATACACAAGAGGGCGGTGCTTTACAAAAGGGACGAGCAGAGAGCAGTCGAGTGACAAGCAGAGGGTCATACACGAGGGGACGGTGCGGTACAAGAGGGTCAGACAGAACTCGTAACAGGGACAGAACCAGATCACAACCAAACAAGCAACAAGTTATCAGGCACACGTATACAAGAGGTCACTTAACTCAGCCGAGGGCAGGAGTATAACTGACACCGGACCTAGGTCCAGTGAGCATTAAATAGCCGCCCTCTGCCAGAGAGGCAGACACAATTAACCCCCTGTCTGACCAGGACGGGCCAAAGCAAAACCCCGTCCTGGATCATGACATGGTTGATCAGTATTTATTTTCTTTCCGGAATCCTGAACCTCTAAACATGGTACCCTTTTGCTTTTCTTCTTTTGTGGGACATCTTGTTGATTTGTCCGTTTGTCTCCTCTTTCCAAACGGCCGCCTTTTAAAGGCTCTTCTGTAGAAAGGGATAGAAGTCAGGGAAAGCCTTTTTCCTTTCTTTTGCTATGTTGAGTATGTCGTCTAAGGCTTTTCCAAAGAGAAACTCACCCTCACACGGGATAGCGCAGATCTTAGATTTCGACTGCGTGTCCCCCTTCCAACTTTTCATCCATATGCTAATGTATTCCTGGGCTGGTGGGAGGAAACACTCATCTTTGGTGGTGAGGATATGTGGTGGCACTCCTATATTACCCTATGGGCCACATATATCGATGATATTCTGGTATTTTGGTCAGGCCCTGAGAGTGAGTTCCACCTTTTCATGGAAAGTATTAACATCAATGAGACTGGGTTGCGATTTACGTCTGAGTGTCATAACAGGAGCATCAATTTTCTTGATTTGACTGTCACTAAGAAACAGAATGGTAATATCGAGACATTCCCGTATCGAAAGCCGACATCCACGAATAATCTAAAGTGGACGAGCCATCATCCAACTCCCCTAAAAAGAGGCATACCAAAAGGGCAGTTCCTCCGTATTAGGAGGAACTGTTCAGATTTGGATACCTTTAGGAACCAAGCCGATGATCTCCATGATCGGTTTAAAGCTAGGGGCTACCCAGAGCATGTCCTTAGGAAATCATATAAGGAGGCTTTATTTGCAGATAGATCCTCACTCCTGAGGGATAAGGACAAAAAAAAGTTCCAAAGGACTCAGTTAGGATGATAGGCACCTTTGATAGCCAGGCCGAAAGAGTTTATCAAATTTTCAGGAAGCATTGGGGAATTCTCTTAGCAGATCCCGATTTGAAGGACATGATTGCCCCTAAACCAAGCATTACTTATAGGAGGGGTAGATCCCTAGGGGATCGTTTGGTCCATAGCTTTTATCAAAAACCAAAAAAGGAAGGTACCTGGTTGGATTGAAAACCAGTGGGTTTCTTTACATGTGAAAATTGCTCAAGATGTGGAGTCACGTCTCAATTAAAAACATTATGTAGCTCAGTGGATGCTAAGGTTTATCATATCAGAGACTTTTGCAACTGTAGGTCTTCGGGTATGGTTTATAAAGCTACATGTACCTGCCCCCTTGATTATGTTGGGAAGACCATTAGGGAGCTCAGAATAAGGGTGGGTGAGCATCTGAATGATATAAGAAATGAGAGATACACCCATTGCCCGCCACATGAACGAGGTTCATGGTGGATCCCTTAAGGATATAACCTTTGGCATGATTGCGTTGGTTAGACGGAAGCCCCAAGGGGGTGATTTGGACAAAATCATACAAAAAAGAGAAACAGAATGGATATATAGGCTCCAATCCCTTTCCCCTAAAGGCCTCAATGAATGCCTGTCATTCACTTGCTTCTTGTAAACGCTATTTAGTGTTAGGTTTTGGTTTTTCTCTGCTTTTTAACTTAATTTGGGTGTTTTGAAAATGTTCTAGCAAATCTATTGCAGGTAGTGTGTTTTTTTGTCACACTAGCTCTATTACGAGCGTCATTATTATTATTGTTTGCATTTCATCATTATTTGTTCTTTGCTCTCAATTATGCTTGCTTTATTTCTCTATGCTAATAATGTTGCACTTCTCGCTACTTCTGTAAGTGGCTATGTAAGAGTTAAAAGTTCCTTCCTTTTCTGCCGAGCGCATCATAGTACTCTGCGCATGCGCGTGTCGGCGCTGCTGCGCTCTGGGAGATGGAGTTCGAGTATCTCTTTTGAGACATGCGCTGTAGGATTTGGAGTATATCATTTCCGGTCATGCGCAGTAGGCTTGACACGCACGCTAACTGCAGATGGAACGCAGGAGGGTTGCACTCCATAAAGGTAATCAGCGATTGGTTAATTAAGCGAGCGGTTTGATTTCCTATGACCGTGTCACTTTTGAGTGATGCTGATTGGGCATCCTGACACATTGTTTGCATACATCATGAAGGGGGTTATTTAAGTCCGCCACCATGCCTTTTTCAGCATGGTATTTGGGGCATCATGAAGTTTATGTAATATCTTTTGGTACTAAAGTCTCAGGCCTTCTGATGAACCGTCACACCGGGGAAACGCGTTGAGGTGACTTCCTATGATAAGTAACCACCATGTGGTGCCTTTAATTGATGCTCTATGAGTGTATATCTACTGGACTTTCATGTCCAGGATAAGGCTGTGTATTAGCACGGTTCTAGGCGCTTGTTTATTACTGCATGGGGTCATAAGGACTAGCTCTCTCCATTATGTACCTTTGTATAGGCCATTTGGATACATAAGGCCTGTCATCTTTTGTGGCACCATATTTAGTGCTGTTTTTTTATCACATTTTTTATCTCTGTAATGTGGTCTATGTATGTTGGGGTGATAGATGCTACTCAATATCTTTAGGCTGTTAGCCCTTTTGTATGCTAGCTTCCCACGTGCATATATTATTAGGCATCTATGATCATTTTTTCCTATAAAAAGGTTTGTTCTGTATTTACCTTCATTTTCCTCCTCCTAATATTGTTTTCCCACCTTTTTATCTAGGGTGAGGTAGGGGAGATAGGGCGAGTCTACGTTGAGTGGGGGCGCCAATCGTTTGTTAGGGTGCCAACCTCCATGGTAAGGAAGGTTTACAGATAGGTCATTGTAGTCCTTTTGTAGGGTTTTATCTTTGGTCTTTGATTGTAGTTATCTATTGTGGACTTTGTTTCATTTTTTTCACGGGATTACGTGTTTCATTTATCAATAAAGGTATTAATTTTAATAGGGAATACATGTTCACAAATTGATGTTTATATTCCAATAAGTCTCATAATGCCCGCCTGGCACTATTCCCAAGACCTGCAGACTTTGCCGCTAGGTGCAGCAAGTCTGCTGATGCATCGGCCATGAAGGCTGCTGCCCCTCTAAAGGAATAGCAGCACGCAGCAGCTTCTCCCTAGACACTTTCTGCTCAAACCATACGAGCATTGATTTAGCGGTGCATGTGCTGGCTACTGCTGGATAAAAATGCCCATAGTTGCCTCCCATGACCTTTTTAATGATGACTCTGCTTTACGGTCTAGTGGGTCAGAAAGTGGGCCCGCATCTTCTACTGGTAGTGTAGATTGTTTAGAGGTGGAGGCCACAGCTGAGTCCACCTTAGGGACTTTTGTCCATTTTAGCAGCTCTTCGTCACTAAAGGGGCATTTCCTTTTTGAGGCCGATAGGAGGAAACTTCTCTGGTCTTGTTTCTCCCATTCTCTCTTAATTAGGGCCTTAATTGCCGGGATTACCGGAAAGGCTTTCGTTTTTCTCTCAGCCAAACATTATATCCTGCGTGGTTTGAGAGCCCTTTGTTTCCTCACACCCCATAGTGTTTCTTACAGATGTCACCAAATTATCTACACTATCCAGGGGAAAACATGATCATCCCTCAATTTATGATGATGATGATAATGTGAGTGAGGAGTCTGAGGTCATCTCCTTTTCCTCCTCAGATTCTGAGCTGAGGGTTACTTGTTTCTTACTCCTACCCTCTGGGGTGTACTAGCATAGGCGATAGCCTGTAATTCTCTAATTATGGTCCGTATGTCTTTAGACGACACTGCGGCTCCCTGCCTGGTCTCCCTAATGCATTGCTTGCAAAGATTTTTGGGGTAGGAGTCAGGGAGAGACTGAGTACATAAAGCACATTCTTTGTGTTTTGATTTTTCCTTTTTCTTGGCCTGAAAAGGGGGGAGACATAGCGAGAAAAAAGGGGTGTCAGCTTGATAGGCAGAGTTTTGTGCGCACTCACCCAGTGAAGCTTACGGTACTGGATCAGATGGCTGAGGTACAGTCCTGGACCTTGAATCTGCTGCGTCACTTCTGCGAGCGGTATCCGTGGATCCTCTGCTGGAGCGGTCTCAGGAGGTACTACCACCCGCAGAGTTCCCTGCCGGAGGATGCGCATCTCCTGGGGATGATATAATTTCACCGCCGACTGCCCCATGGCGGTTCGTTTAAATAGGTTTTTATTTTTTTCTCTCTCGATCCAGAAGTTCCCTCTAGTTCCGGGTCAATTGCCGCCGCTTCGCGCCTGCGCAGTAGCGCTTACGGGTGCCGCTGTATTTCCGCCATTATGCCCCGGAAGTTCACTCTTTACTTCCGGGGCTGGAGCATCCACGTCGGGCGGCGCATGCGCGGGCCTGGCTTCGTGCACCGGGCCGCATCCCCCAGGCCCCTGAAAGCTGCGTCTTCTTTATGACCTCACACCACTGGTGCTCTCACCTGCCCGCGATTCTACTGCGGTGGCTCCTTCATGCTACCAGAGCTGCCGCTGAGCTTGGACAGCAACTGTCCTGTAGCTCCATGCGACTCCCCGGTGAGCTCCTGAGTTAGTCCGGGCGGCCTTCCCAGGACCCGGTCATCTCTCCAGCCATCCATCAGACGAGGGGAGAGCTGTCTAACGGAAACTCCCCCGATGCTGCTTCTGGACCGCAGTCCCTGCCGTTTCGCAGATACTGCACAGGCGGCGTGCATTGGCCCAGGAATGTTCTCTGTAGGAGACTCTTCCTGTGGTTCCCCTAGGAACAGGAAACCAACTGAGGAAAGGCGGACCGCCCCTCTTATTTTCTGTAGGTTTCCTGTTCCTATGGGGCTGATCCCTCTCTACAGTGGGTGCTGTCGTGGCGAAGGGTAAAAAAAAATAAAAAAATGATTTTTTATTTTCACGGCTCTGCGTTACAAACTTCTGTGAAGCACTTAGGGGTTGAAAGTGCTCATTATGCATCTAGATAAGTTCCTTGAGGGGGTCTAGTTTCCAAAATGGGGTCACTTGTGGGGGAGCTCCAATGTTTAGGCACACAGGGACTCTCCAAACGCGACATGGCACCCGCTAAATATTCCAGCATATTTTCCATTCAAAAAGTCAAATGGCGCTCCTTCCCTTCTGAGCCCTGCCGTGCACCCAAACAGCGGTTTTCCCCCACATATGGGGTATCGGTGTATTCAGGAGAAATTGCCCAACAAATTTTAGGATCCATGTTACCCTGTTACTCATGTGAAAATGAAAAAATTGATGCTAAAAGAAAATTTTTGTTGGAAAAATTAAAATGTCCATTTTTTCCCTTCCACGTTGCTTTAGTTCCTGTGATGCACCTGAACGGTTAATAATCTTCTTGAATGTGGTTTTGAGTAGCTTGAGGGGTGCAGTTTTTAGAATGGCGTCAGTTTTGGGTATTTTCTTGTTGTCTTTGCCACACATCTACGTGGTCTGTATAACCCCTTCCCCCTTTTATGACCTCTGCTTAACTCTGTGCATTTGGCCTGGGCAGTCACATCCCACTCTCACTCACACCTGATTGTCTGTAGCTGCACATATATTCTGCTCTATGGGTCTGCTCCAGACGTAGTCGGCTCCATCTGTTTCAAAATCCATATCTCAAAGTACAGATTTCTAACTACAGTGAATTAGACCAGAATTGCAGTGGAATTGGACTGGAATTGACTGTAAGGTAACGGACTACAACACCTCAACAATGTTTCGCCTTCTTTTTACTATCACCCCCATACTACTCTATTTCTCCCTAACTCCTGCAATCCCCCTCCTAGTAACGAAATATTCATCTCCCCCTCCATTCTCCCCAGCCTTCTCACCTCTTCGTCACAACTGTTCCTCCACATACAGTCCTTTTTCTCCAGACACACACGGCCACATCATGTCCTATCCTGCTCCCACCTTCTAATGCTCTGTCTACTACTCCTCATTGCTGGTGATGTATCCCCTCATCCTGGCCCTCCTCAACACATCCCCACTCTCATTTCTATCACCCAGCGACGATCCTCTACACGTCTTCACAACCATGATAACCTCATACCCATTCATCCAGCCCCCACTCCCCCGTCCCTCTACCTGGAGCACTATGGAATGCACGCTCTGTCTGCAACAAGCTGTCGTTTATCCATGACCTCTTTATCACCAACAAACTCTCCTGTTGTGAATTCATTTTCTGGTTTACCTCTGGCTTCTAGTGAGGGTGCTGGAGCTGGCTGTGTTGACAGAGGAGTCGTGAGTTCTCCGTCCAGGCTCCCTCTAGTGGTGACAGTAGGTAATGAAGCTGATCTAAATGGCAGAGACCTGCCACCTGAGGAGGAGGACTGTGAGTGGACATCAGGAGTCTCTGACTGGATTTAAGTCAGCTGACTCCCTAATTGTGTGCTGGTGATTTTTTCCTGCCCTGAGGTTCTGGTTTCCAGTTCTGTTCCTGCCTTCTCAAGCTAAGTGTGCTCTGCTATTTTTTCCCATGAGATTTGGTCTGTTTACTCAGTTTTTGTGGTCAGCCAGCCAGCCACTGCTGGGGCTGTGCTGAATTTCCATTCTTATGTCTGTTTATGCCAGTTTGCTTTTTGTCGCTGATCAGATTGGTCTCTTTTTGCTCTGTGTTAAGAATATACCAGAGTGCTGATATAGGGAATTGAAGTCGTGACTTCAGGGTTTTTGTTATCAGACGTGTTGGACATTTTTTGGCAGGGTTTTGTGCGTGATTGCAGACAGCATCTTTCCTTTCTAGTTAGTGTGGGCCCCATAGTTTGCTCAGCATATTTTTCTAGCTGTGTTTGTGTTTTCATCTTGTCTCACCAACAATACATGTTTGGGGGCTGTCTATTGCTTTGGGGTCTGTTCTGGGGCAGTTTAGATTTCCCCTTTTCTTGCTTTAGGCTTATTTAGTTCTCCGGCTGTGATGAGGCGTCTAGGATTATCCTAGGTACGCTCCACGCCTACTGCTAGATGTGTGGATAGGATCAGGGATCTGCAATCTGCTTAGTTACCAACCTCTCTGTTTGCTGTGGCTTGTTTTTGTTTTTCCTCCTCGGTGACTCATTCATAACACTCTCCTTCCTTGCCATCACTGAAACCTGGCTCACTCCCTCTGACACAGCCTCTCCAGCTGCGCTTTCCTATGGCGGATTCCTTCTCTCTCACACCCCTCGCCCCAGCAACAAACGTGGTGGAGGAGTTGGCTTGCTCCTGTCCGATACCTGCTCCTTTACCCCAATTTCTCTGCCACCCTCCGCTACTCTTCCCTCGCTCGAGGTGCATTCCGTCCGCATCTATTCCCCCTCCAACTGGCTGTCATCTACCGCCCCCTAGAACAAGCCATCTCCACCTTTCTTGACCACTTCACCACCTGGCTACTCCATTTCCTTTCTGCTGACATCCCCACCATCATCATGGACGACTTCTAACATCCCCATTGACACTTCCACCCCGGCTGCCTCTAAACTTCTATCGCTCACGGCTTCCCTCGGCCTCACTCAATGGTCCTCTGCGGCCACTCACAAAGATGGTCACACGCTGGACCTTATCTTCACCCGTCTCTGTTCCCTCACTAATCTCACTAACTCACCCCTCCCCCTGTCCGACCACAACCTACTGATATTCTCTTCCCTCTCCTGCTGCGCAACCCCCGCTCAATAAACTCACTCACCCTCGCAGGAATCTCAAACACCTCAATTTACAATCACTCTCCAAGTCCCTTCTCCCTCTTACAGACATAGCTTCCCTTCATGACACAGATGCTGATGCCACTTTTTATAACACCACAATAACAGCAACACTTGATTCAGCTTCCCCCCTCATGCAGAGCAAAACTCGAACAATCAACATGCAGCCCTGGCTGACCAAAGAACTGCGACGGGTTTCCAGGGCCACTGACCGGAGATGGAAGAGAACCCATTCTACTGAGCACTTCAGCGCATACAAGCAGTCCCTTGCCAGCTTCAAGTCCACGCTCTCTGCCGCAAAACAAACTTACTTTGCATGTCTCATACCCTCCCTGTCTCACAACCCTAAACAGCTCTTCAACACATTCAATTCTCTACTCCGTCCCACAGCACCTCCTCCACCGCCTCTCATTTCTGCTGAAGACTTTGCCTCCTTCTTTAAGCAGAAGATCGACACAATCAGACAAAACTTTGGCCCACAGCCCCAATGCCCCTCTTAGCCGCTCAGCTCTTTTCTGCAAAAGCCAGCTTCTCCACCATGACAGAAGATCAGCTCTCCACCCTTGTGTCAAGATCACCTTACCCACTCCCGTCTCATCTCATCCCTAACTTGGCCACAGTCCTCATCCCATCTCTAACACACCTTTTCAACCTTTCACTTACAAATGGTGTCTTTCCCTCATCCTTCAAACATGCCTCAATCACACCCATCCTCAAAAAGCCCTCCTTTGCCCAATCCTCTGTGTCTAACTATCGCCCAATATCTCTTCTCCCTTACGCCTCAAAACTACTGGAACAGCAGGTATATCTTCCTCCCACCTCTCCTCCTTTTCCCTCTTTGACTGGTTACAATCCGGCTTCCGTCCGCATCACTCAACTGAAACGGCCCTAACTAAAGTCACTAACGACTTACTAACCGCCAAGAGCAAGCGACACTACTCTGTCCTCCTTCTCCTGGACCTGTCCTCTGACTTCGACGCTGTGGACCATTCCCTCCTGCTACAGATTCTCTCATCTCTTGGCATCACAGACTTGGCCCTATTCTGGATCTCATCATACCTAACGAACCGAACATTCACTGTCTCCCTCTCACACACCACCTCCTCACCTCGCCCCCTGTCTGTCAGTGTTCCCCAAGGCTCTGTCTTAGGACCCCTACTATTCTCCATCTATACCTTCGACTTGGAACAGCTCATAGAATCCCACGGTTTGCAGTATCACCTCTACGCCGATGACACGCAGATCTACCCATCTGGACCCGACCTCGCCTCCTTACTGACTGAAATCCCACAATGTCTGTCTGCTATCTCAGCCTTCTTCTCTGCTCGCTTTCTCAAACTGAACATGGACAAAACAGAATTCATCATCTTTTCCCCCATCTCACTCTACCCCTCCACCAGACCTATCCATCAATGTCAACGGCTGCTCTCTTTCCCCAGTCCCGCACGCTCGGTGCCTTGGGGTGATCCTCGACTCTGCGCTCTCTTTCAAACCACATATCCAAGCCCTCGCCTCCTCCTGCCGCCTTAAACTCAAAAATATTTCATGGATCAGCTCATTCATCAACCACGAAACCACAAAAACACTAGTGCACTCTCTTATCTCCCGCCTCGACTACTGCAACCTCATACTCTCTGGCCTCCCCTCTAGCACTCTGGCTCCACTCCAGTCCATCCCACACTCCGCTGCCCGACTAATCAACCTGTCTCCCCGCTATTCCCCAGCCTCCCCCCTATGCCAGGCCATTCACTGGCTTCCTATTGCCCAGAGGCTCCAATTCAAAACCCTAACCATGACACACAAAGCCATCCACAATCTGTCTCCTCCATACATCTGTGACATGGTCTCTAGGTACCTACCCGCACGCAACCTTCAATCGTCCCAAGATCTCCTTCTCTACTCCACCCTTATCTCTTCTTCCCACAACCGCACACAAGACTTCTCCCGTGCTTCCCCCATACTCTGGAACTCTCTGCCGCAACACATCAGACTCTCACCATCAACGAAAACCTTCAAGAAGAACCTGAAGACCCACCTGTTCCAACAAGCCTACAGCCTGCAGTGATCCTTGGTCTACTGAACCACCGCACAACCTGCTCTACCCTCTCCTACTGTATCCTCACCCATCCCTGTAGACTGTGAGCCCTCGCGGGCAGGATCCACTCTCCTTATGTACTTGTGTGTCCATTGCCTTACACTTGTTTTTTATACTTGTCTATATTTCCCCTTTTCCCATGTAAAGCGCCATGGAATAAATGGAGGAAAAATAAATGAATAATAAATAATAATATACAGTGGTGGATCTTAATAGGGGCGGATGGTGTGGTCGCCCCGGGCCCAAGGTTTTTTGGGGTCCCAGGGGCCAATCCGGAGCCGCCGCAGCGCAATTTTGGCTTCCCCCAATAGTTGCGTGTCGGCGGCTGCGCTGCATGGCTCAGTCACCTGATACTCCTCCCTCTCTCCGCAGCGTCCGCGCTCATTCCGGCCAGCAACTGGCATCACGTGGCTGCATCACAGTGACGCTGGCCACTCACACTCTGGCAGCGGCTCCTCTGTTCCCTCCCCTTCGTTGGTGTCCATAGATACAGCGGGGCCCAGCAACTGACAGCCCAGCCGACGCCGTGTATCACAGGAGGAAGGACTCTCTGGTGCCTGGTGGACAGTGTTTCAGCAGCAGCAGCACTGCCTGTTCCTCACCTCTCCGAACTTGGGGGTAAGTCGCAGC
Source organism: Dendrobates tinctorius (assembly GCF_039654945.1). Taxonomy (NCBI): domain Eukaryota; kingdom Metazoa; phylum Chordata; class Amphibia; order Anura; family Dendrobatidae; genus Dendrobates; species Dendrobates tinctorius. The sequence continues at coordinate 1,421,533 of NW_027362152.1, read as the reverse complement.
AGGGTGGGGCGGAGGTATGTCATGACTGACTCATGTGGATGTGGGGAAAAACACTCTTTGTTATACATGTATTTTAGCCCTATGTTGATTGCTCATTAAATATTATAAACTGAATGTACATTTCCTGCCCATTGATGATTACCCTCTAAGAGTACACTGCATAACATCTGGGCCTCCGTCCTTGATCGCCGGCATAAGTGTTTTAGCCCTTAGTTGCCAACCACATCTTTCTCTCAACTACTTTATGTGGATGTGGGGGGGGGGCCTTGGTCAAGAGGGGTGCCCAGACTTTAGGAACAGCCTCGGACCAGTGAGCAGTGCACTGCACGCATTATGTAACGTAACCCATTCAGGTCCTCACATCACGTCCCCTATGGCCAGGTTCACGTTGGGCGATTTTGTGCGTATTGGCCGTAGGCCTACAGCTTATGTGCAACGTCTTTTTAGGCCATGTCCACACGTGGCGGAATGGTGGTGGGTAGAGTTGAGCGAAACGGGTCGAAAAATTTCAAAAGTCGCCGACTTTTGGCAAAGTCGGGTTTCATGAAACGAAACCCGACCCTAGGATGAGGTCGGCGACTTAAGTGCCAAAGTTGCGTTTCAAAAGTTTGTTTTGCGCTCTTTCAGCCAATCAGGATCCACGGACACTGTGGGCAACGTGATGACATAGGCAGGGGTCACCACCATCTTTCAGAAGGGCATGCAAGTGATTGGCTTGCTTTGGTGGGCATCACAGGGGGTATAAAAGGGCGTGCACGCCGACCGCCATGTTACTCATGCTGATCGCAGAATAGGGAGAGCTGCTGCTGCTGATTCTGTAGGGAGAGCGTTAGGCAGGGAAGAAGACACCAAAAACTGCTTCTGCTGCTAGCGATTTTGCCTGTACAACACACCAGTCACTGTATGTGCAGTGCAAGTGGAGGCTATATTTTGCTAGATCAGCGGTGTTGGTTGTTAGGCTGCCTTCTAAGGCTTCCTGACGGCTGCAATGCTGTTTACCCACTGCTATGCAAAATGCTTTTTTAAAAGCAATCCCAATTTTTTTTTTTGTCCTGGTGAGGTACTGAGCATGCATTTTTTCACACCATACAGCGGTGCACACTCCTCACACAGTACCGTGTAACAGCTGTTATCACGGCCACAGTGAAGCTGTGTGTCGCTCTGTAAGGATAAGTCGAGGACATGTTCCGTTCTTACAGACCTGCACCTACTAGTTTTGTCTAGCTTTCAAACAGTTAAATATATTTGCTGTTTGATCACATTCAAAACTATAGAGAGACAGCGTGTCAGTCCGTATGCTTAAAAAACACGGAGCTTCACAATTTTACGTAAACCGGACAGCCGTGTACGTGCACGCTCCTCTCTCAGTACCGTGTAACGGCTGTTATCACGGCCACAGTGAAGCTGTATGTCGCTCTGTAAGGATAAGTGGAGGACTTGTTCCGTTCTTACAGACCTACACTCTAGGGAGATTCCTATTCTGCCCAATTCTATATACACCTTGTAGTTTGTCATACACTAGCCAATTTCTGCCTGTGACATAGCGCTGTGATATTCACTGGGCCTCACACAATCCACAAGTGTCCAGTGTCCACAAGTGTGTGCTGAAATTCAAAATCTCCGTTATCCTCTAGTGACATTTTTCACACCTGCGACATCCAGCCTGTGACATAGCGCTGTGATATTCAGTGGGCCTCACACAATCCAAAAGTGTCCAGTGTCCACAAGTGTGTGCAGAAATTCAAAATCTCCCCTGTCCTATAGACACCTTGTACCTTGTTTTACATTACTATATAGTTTGTTCGATTTTGTCTACATTTCTACCAAAAATGAGGAAGGCTGGTGGAAGAGGCCGTGGAATTGGGCGGGGGTTGGCAGCTGGTAATGATGGTGTTGGTGGTGGATCTGATGGTAGTGGCAAAAGCAAAATAGGACTGAATACAGGAGGTGTTGAGCCTGCGTCATCGTCTGGCTCCACAAGGCCTCGAAGGCTTAGTTTTCTAGGAGTTGGCAAACCGCTTTTAAAGCCAGAGCTTCAGGAAATAGTTTTGTCTTACATTGCTGACTCAGCCTCCAGCTCTATCGCCTCCTCTTCTGAAGTTGTAAAAAATAAAAGCACTGAGTCGTCATTGGAGGGTCATGTTCATGAACCACACCTTTCCTTGTGTCCTTCACCCCAACCAAGATTGAAGGATGACGCAGGCCATACTACTGATTACTCCATGGAGCTGTTTTCACATACCATGCCTGGATTATCAAGTGAAATGGTGAATTATCCAGGCCAAGATGAATCTGATATGGAGTGCACTGATGCACAGCCACTGATAGATGATTCTGCTGGTACATTCACTCAGAGCACTACATTGTCCTCGCAGTGTACTGAGCCAGATTCTGACCCTGATGAGACTCAGGTGCCCCTTCCCGCACACTATACCACCATACACGGTGACACAGAGGAAGGTGCACATGACATTGAAGAGGAGGTGATGGATGACCCAGTTGTTGACCCAGATTGGCATCCATTGGGGGAAGAGGGTGCTGCTTCCAATAGCTCAGATGAGGAGGAGGAGCATCCACAGCAGACATCGACATCGCAACAGCTCTTATCTGGCAGGCCTGGAGCACTCCAAAGACAGGTTCTAAAAATCAAAAGAGTTGCTGAACAGCTTGTCCAGAGGGTCAAAATATCACAGCGTGCTAGGCCGCAAAATGTCTGCCAAAGTAGGAAGAGTGCAGTGTGGCACTTTTTTGAACAAAATCCTCATGATCAGGCCAAGGTTATCTGTAAGAAGTGCGCAAAGACCTTTAGCAGAGGGAAAAATCTGAAAAATTTGAATACCAGTTGCATGCTTAGACATTTAACCAGCATGCACTTGCAAGCGTGGACACAACACCAAACCTCAAGTACCACATGTGCAACTGATCACAAAAAAGGTAGTCAGCAACGCTACATTGTTTCCCCCACTGTAAGCCCACCAGCAAATGTTGGGGTGTCGTTGCAAGGCCACAGCAGTCAGGGAATCTCACTGTTATATCAACGAAAGACTGAATCTAGGCCATCAGAAAGAACACCAACTCCATCACCATCATCAACCCTCTCTCAGTCTGCCCTGTCCACCACTACTTCCACCATATGCAGCTCTCAAGTCCAGCTCACCCTCCCAGACACTATGAGTAGGTCAAGAAAGTACTCAGTCTCTCATCCGCGTACACTGGGTTTGAACGCCCACATTGCCAAACTAATCTTGTTAGAGATGATGCCCTATCGGTTGGTGGAAAGCGCAGATTTCCGCGAACTCATGGCCTATGCAGTACCACGCTATGACCTACCCAGTCGCCACTTCTCTCGCAAAGCCATCCCAGCCCTCCACCATCATGTGAAAGACCGCATTGTCCATGCACTCAGTCAGTGAGTGGAAAGGTGCACCTCACAACTGATGCATGGTCCAGTCGGCATGGCCAGGGCCGTTACGTGTCCATCACTGCGCACTGGGTTAATGTGGTGGATGCAGGGTCCACAGGGGACAGCGGTGGTGGGACAGTGCTGCCTAGCCCACGGTATAGGAAACAGTTGGCTGTAGGCGTTCGACCCTCCTCCAGAAGCGAAGGGTCGTCCACAGAGCGCAGTCGTACGAGCACTCCATCTGCAGCTGCCACTGTTGCACACGAGGTGTCCCCCTATCGAGCAGCTAGTGGAAAGCGTCAGCAGGCTGTGTTGCAGATGATGTGTTTGGGCGACAGACACACCGCCGAGGTGCTGGCCGAGTACTTGAAGCGACAAACTGAGTCATGGCTGGGCAGTGTACATCTTGAGGCAGGCAAGGTAGTGTTAACGGCCGTAATTTTGTGGCAGCCATAGGCCTTTCAAAACTCAGCCACATACCTTGCTTGGCTCACACCTTGAACCTGGTGGTGCAGTGCTTCCTCAATAATTATCCGGAGTTAACAGCCCTGCTCCAGAAGGTGCGAAGACTGTGCGCGCACATCCGCCGGTCGCCTGTACACTCCATTCGTATGCAGAAGCTGCAGCGATTGCTCCACCTTCCCAACCACCGCCTCATTATCGACATTGCAACAAGGTGGAACTCCACCCTGCACATGGTTGAGCGGCTGTGCGAGCAGAGGCAGGCCATAATGCATTTGTGGGAGGATACACGGCCAGGCACTTTGAGAGCAGACATGGAGTTGACAGGTGTGCAGTGGTCGAAGCTGAAAGACCTCTGTAAAGTCCTTCAGTGTTTTGAGGAATGCACACGGCTGGTAAGCGCAGACGACGCCATCCTATGCATGAGCATCCCACTTATGCGTCTGCTCATGCAAACTTTGTCGCACCTTAAGGAGTAGGCGTCTGCAACCAATGTTGACGAGGAGGAAGAGGTGGAGGGAATCCTTGACATTCAGCCATTGTCTGCTCAGGGACCTCTCCTGGACGAGTTGGAGGAAGAAGAGGAGGATGATGATGATTACTTAGGGGAGGAGGATGCATCTCGTGGGGCAAGTGAAAATGTTGGCGTGGCAAGGTCTGGTACAGGGTTTGTGCGTGACTGGAGGGATGTGGATTTGCCAGAAAGTGCTCCTCCACCCAGCACTCGCAGTGCATCATTGACACTGGGAACATTGGCCCACATGTCAGATTATGCCTTGCAGATCCTAAAAAGGGACCCACGCATTGCCAAAATGATGAACCATGACGACTACTGGATGGCCAGCATCCTGGATCCACGCTATAAAGGCAAATTAAAAAACATGCCACAGGAGAACCTTGACCTAATATTGGCTACTAAACAAGCAACTCTGGTAAACCGGTTGGTTGAGGCATTCCCAGCACACAGCAGCGGTGATGGTTCTCACACAAGCCGTACAGGCCGAGGGCAGCTTGGCAGAGGTGTTCGTGGTGCACACAGAAGTGGCGTTGGAGACAGGGGTTTCATGACAATGTTGTGTACTGATTTTTCACGGACCACTCACACAACTGTTAATACAGCATCGATGGAAAGTGACAGGAGACAGCAGTTGTCAACTATGGTTACAAACTACTTTTCCTCCCATATCGATGTTCTCCCGCACAGGTCATTCCCCTTTGACTATTGGGCCGCTAAACTGGACACCTGGCCTGAATTGGCACAATATGCCTTACAGGAACTCGCTTGCCCAGCTTCAAGTGTGCTATCGGAAAGAGTCTTCAGTGCAGCTGGATCAATCCTGACAGAAAAAAGGACCCGTCTGTTAACCCAAAATGTGGATGATCTAACCTTCATTAAAATGAACCATGCATGGGTTTCCAAGGATTTTGTCCCACCTTCCCTAATATGCCTTACAGGAACTCGCTTGCCCAGCTTCAAGTGTGCTATCGGAAAGAGTCTTCAGTGCAGCTGGATCAATCCTGACAGAAAAAAGGACCCGTCTGTTAACCCAAAATGTGGATGATCTAACCTTCATTAAAATGAACCATGCATGGGTTTCCAAGGATTTTGTCCCACCTTCCCTTCAGGGCTGTGGAGTCGGTAAGCCACAATTGCGACTCCGACTCCTGGATTTTATCATGCTCAGACTCCGGCTCCGTCTCCTTCATAAATGGCCAATTCATAACAACAAATTTGTAAAATATTAAACATCGTGCTTATTCAGTTTCTCACCATCATATAAGTAATCAGACCACTTAGAGCAAAAACTACATTTATTAGAATACAATTAGAATATAGCAAATAACTTTTATAAACTTTTCTAAACTGTAAGTAAATATGCAATAAACACTTTTATGCAGTTAATGAGAAGAAATCTATAAATTTGTCCTCAGAAAAAGTATTGCCTCTGTCAGATCCTCCTTCATGGATGCCCTCAAATCTGATCTAATTATTTTGAGAGCAGAGAACAACCTCTCTACACTAACTTGTGTTGGTGGCAAAGCAGTAACCACTCAGGAAACATCTCTGACAATGTCAGGATACAGAGGAATCGCTTGTTGCACTGTTATTTTTGATGAACGGTCAAATTTCTCAATTTCTTTTAGTGCACATGAAAAATTCTGCTGAAATGTACTGGCTGTGTTCCTTGATGGGGATGACTCTTCTTCTATGCGGGAACGCTTAGCACGGTCCTTGTGATCCAAATATTTTTCGAAATTAAATTCTTCATCAGTTGATGATGAGGGTGAAGATGTGGCAGGACGACCAAATTCTTCTTGTTCCTCCTGACTGTTCTGCAACCCTTTCATCCTTACTGCTATTTCAAACAGAGCTTCTTTTCCTTTACTTAGCTGTTGATCATCTAGAAGAATCCGATGCATTGGGTCTACATAAACAGCTGCCAAAAGAATGTTATTTTGTAATAGTAGCTCCTCTCTCCATTTCATTGATGTAGCAATGCCACTTGCAAGTAACCCTCCTCTTTGGGACAGGCAAAACATCAGGTTCTTCCACTCCTTTAAGAAAATACCTGGAGTTAAGTCCTCTGCTTGTAATTTTTTAGTCACTGTAAATGGGTGCTCTAGCAATTTTTCCAGCTCAGTCACCTGATTCCACTGACTTTCATTTAGCGTCAGTTGAGGGTTAGCCATGTCTACAAGAAGGTTTTCAGTTCAACCAAGCGCTGAATCATTAAGTACTGCCCCATCGTGTGGCTTGATCAATAATTGCCCCTTTTCCAGCACGTCTCTTCAAAATTGAGTCAACTTTAGGGGTTCTGGCAACAGTAGCCAATTTTCTCACCTTGCCAATCAGTGCAGCAGCATGTCCTTCTTGCAGACTGTCTCTTATAGCCAGCTGTAGCGTATGCACAACACAGCGCATGTGATGAATGAAAGAACATATTGACACAGTTTCAACAAGATCATCTAAACTATCATGTTGCTGTTCATCTGAAGCAACTTCAGTTTGCTCCTCAGTTACAATACTGTGTTTCTCTATTTCAAACATTTCTGTGTCTGTGGACCCAGAATGTTCTTCTAGCTGCTGGTCACCATCATTACTCTCATTCATTAGCTTAATAGTACTTATCATATTTGAAGCATTGTCAGTTACGACAGAAAGAACTTGCTCTTTTTTAAGTTCACAGTCTTGCAGAACCTTTTCCACCAAGACCTGGAGAAACTCACTGGTGTGATGAGCTTTGGTGTCTTTTACTGCCAATGTCTTGGTAACTATTTCATTTTTGTCACAAACAAATCGGACATTGATGGCAAAATAGTTCACTCTGTGTCGTGTGCAGGCATCCATTTTAAGAAACAGAAAGCGTCCCTTGAGAGTTTTTTTAAGTTCTTCCTTTTGTTTAAAAGCTTCTTCGATTACTAATTTTCTAATACTCTCTCTCTCCAGAGAAACACCAAGCTTGCGGGCCATTTCCACATTCAGACACATAAAAGCTGGTCGTGAAAATAATGAAATAGGCACACTATCCTTTACAACAAGCTCTATGATCTGTTTTTTAAATGTATCTACTGTCATTGTCACAGTAACTTTGTCACTGACAAAATATCTTGCAACTGATGGCTGCAAAGTTCTCTGCTCCTTTGTTTGGCTGGAAGAGCTGGGCACTGGTTCATTGGTTTGGATGCAGTCTTTCTCATCCACTGCTTTCAGTACTTCTGGATGAAAGCACTGTAAATGTCTCTTTAGATTAGAAGCTCTGGTAGGAGCATTTTTATCTTTGCCTGAATATGCACTCATCTTGGCTTCACAGCATTTGTTTTCGTCTGGATCATTTGTCATACACTGACAGACATAATGTTTTCTATCTTGAGTGATGGTGAAATGTTCAAATACAGCTGATTTAATGTGATGCTTCTTTGACATTCTCAGGTTTTTAATTCTGCATTCACAATCCAAATGACAATTGTTTTTCCTAAAAACAATTGTACAAAATTATTGCCAGGTCATACAACTGATATAGTGGTCAGTAATATTGTTATTATTCCTCATGTACTCACAGTTAACTGATGCAAAGTTTGTTGAAAGGATAATACTTCTTACAGTCTTCCTCTTCTGAGTAGCAGGCAGCTGTGAGATGCTTGGAAGACGCACACCTAGTATGATCTAGTCTAGAGGAGGAGCTTTACTACTAAGAATTTGCAACACATTTTCACTTTCAGTTTCATACATTGTAAGTAGGGGGGTTGGGGCAGCATGAGGTTAACCAAGTATAAGATTAGATAAGGGCAGTGGAGAACAGTGACACACAAGAAGAAATGTCTATCTCCAGCAGAACTGCTTATCACTGTTGTTCATAGTTTGATAGAACATATATATTTGAGTAATATTTATAAAATTCATATGACAGTTCAATTATAAAATATTAATACATTTTTTTTTAAAGCTGGAGTCGGTACATTTCTACCGACTCCAACCAAAACTAACTCCGACTCCACAGCCCTGCTTCCCTTGATGACACATAGGTTGCCAGAAAAATGGCTTGCTTTGGTCCTCCTCCTATTCCGTGAACTTGACCTATTTCACCTTTTGCAGCAGCTGAATGTCCCACATCAACATATGCCACTTTGTAAACCACCCTAACTGGGCTGCCCGCCCCCCCCCCCATGGCCGGGGTCACCACCTAGCGCACGAAACCGTGTGAGTGCCGTTGCCCTGGACAGGTGGGTAGGCCGACTCTTGGGTGCGGGCACTGGCACAGGGTCCCTCAGTGAAATCAAGTGTCTCTGACGGTGGAGGTGCACACCCGCCGTCAGACACACCGCCGTACTATGAGGGGCCCAGTGCCAGTACCGACGCCCACGAGTGTGCCCCCCCTTGCATGGGCAGGGCCGCAGCATTTGCAATGTTTACCTCTCCCTGCTCCTCCGCTGTGTAGTCTGGGCTGTCAAATCCTTCACTGGGAGTGCCACTACAAATTGAACTGAAAGATGATGGTTAAGATGTAGCTATGCCCTGTCCTGCTGGCCGGGCTCTAGCTCCAGATGATCAGTGGCTTCCATTTCTTATGGACGTTGACTCACAATGACATGCAGTTGTGGTTTATCATCAGCTTTCACAGTTTTCCTACTCACAAACGTGTGACATTCCGGCGCACAATTTAAAATGTGCCCTCTCATGCCAATCAAATAGAATCGCCTACGGCCTGTGGCTTCTGTCTTTTGCTCTCCAAAGTTACGTGACAGATCATGATAGGCAGTGAGCACCATGTTTACATCGCTCCCTGTGATAAAAATTGGATTGAGATGAGTAACAGTGATGGAATCAACGGAAGTGCGATACAGCAAGACTTTATTCACAAAAAAAAGTTATCACTGTCTCAACACACAAATTAATTGAGGGTCAGCATCGCCTATGAGAATTGAGACGGTTTTTCCCGTGAATAATAATTCCTAGATTTCTGCAATCAATAGCCTTTATGTCACTAATTGCATGCATCTCATTTCCTATTGCGGAGAGGCTGGACTGTATTACTGAGACAGAAATATATATGGAGATTTAAAAATAACACCAAAAGTATATAGTTGTGTACGCCTCAAATGCATTTCCTTTTTTCCACTTATTAGATTGCTGTGTAATCCATACTGAGAACACAGAGATTTTACATGTTTAAACTATGCTATATACCTGCTACCAGTGATAAAGTACCCTTTCTCAACTTTGTACAATCTGGTCAAATCCATACTGGGCCTGAGAACATCTGAGTCTGCCTCCTGATCTATAGACATATATTTTTAATGTGTAAACTAGGCTACATATATACGTGTTATCCGGTGAAACTGTACCCTTTATCAACTTTCTACAATGTTGTTGAATCCATACTGGGCCTGAGAACGGCTGCCGAGCTGTTAAGCAAGCTACAGCACCTGTGGTTTGGACACGTAATTTTTTCAGGAATGACGGTTAGGCCTAACTCCGGAATTGCGGTTGACCTGAACTTACTGGGAAATCATCGTTCGCGGGGAATAATCTGAATCCCAGATACCCATCACTAACGGAGTTCAGCAGGTTATCTGCACCTGTAAGCAACAAAAGCTGGTCCTTTCAGTGTAGCGTGCATGCAGCCCCGGACATGTACTGGAATGCTAGACCTGTTATTGCTCGATCTCACGTGCCACAGCCTCGCGTATCCCTCTAGTAAGCTTGACGCGTACCGCGGGGCCATGCCGGAGTCTCGGTTGTTAACGGAATAAAGCTGAGAAATCGCTAGCACAACTACAAACACACATACCACACCACACACAGAATCGACAAAGCTTGCAATCTGTCCATCTTTTCTGTAGCTTGTATGGTAGTGGTTTCCCGGGTGCAGTCCAATTAAGCCACAGGCTCCACTCCTGGTGGTGCCCTTTTGGACATTCCTTTAAGGTTCAGCTTTGCAACCATACTGCCCCCGGAAACCAAAAACTTTGCCTTCAGGGACGCTGTTTGGAGGTTCGTGGGAATAATGGCGCCCGATCAGCAGTCGGCATATGGGTCGCCCTCCCAGGGCTGTGGGGTACTCGGTACCGGGCCGGTGTCAGTGGGATGTGTCACAGCAGCGGTGACCCGGACGGTGGCCCTGGGCGCCCATGTAAATGGCGTGGTATAATGGTAAAGAGTTTATATAGTTTGACGCCACCTGTGGTGTTCAGCAACATAGATGTTAGGCCGACGCTGCATGCAGATCCTCTGGGACTGATGGTGTTGTGCAGCAAAGATGGTGAAGCTCCCCTCAGGTGGAGCTGGAGTCCCAGGGAAGTGTAGATGTAGTGATGGGGGAAAGGCACAGGCGGTGTAGGTGCTGGTACCCAGATGTAGCGGTGCTGGAATAACTGTAGGACACCAGAGCGTGCAGTTCCAAAGCTTTACTCACAGTCTGCAGGTTACACAGATGCCTGCCTCCGTGCTGTGTCCTCCGGGTCAGGACCTCTGCCAACCTCCGGGACCAGAATGGAAAGCTCCCTTCCAACACTCCGCCAACATGTACCTTCCTGAACGTCTCCTTTCTAGCGCTTGTGGGGGAAGCACTCACAGGACCGTGGTTCACTGAAACGCCTCCTGTCTAACAGATGTTCCGCAGACTTTACTTTTATGGCAGGCAGCTGTAGCCTTTTCCTTCTGCCTCGCACACGTCGATGCTGGGGCCTCCGAGCCTTAGTTGGGTACAGAGCATTTATAGCTGCTACTTCCCCCGGTTTCTGCTGCAGGAACGTCAGTGTCCCTACAAACTAGGAGACCGGAATCCGGACCATGCGCTCCAGCTAGGAGTGAGCCTTAACTCTGCTCATCCTCCAGCTCCCCTTCTCACGTCCACACACTTACCCTTCCCTGCACAGAGTGCCCTAACTTACCTCCTCCCGACCACAGAGAGCAGCTCCTCAGCAGTCAGGTTCAGAGGTCTCCCTGTTGGCCTGGAGTGGGAAATGTGTTGTGTTGGTTTCACTGCTAGAGAGATCCTTCGTTGCTCCCAAGCTTGACAACACACTCCCTAGGAGGAAGGCAATGCCACAGTGGCTACCGTACTCTTGGGGACGCCACAAGTGCACTGAGGCCCAGCCACTGCTGGATGATGCTGCTGGTACATTGACCCAGACAACTACATTCCCCTCGCACTCTACACAGCCAGAATCTGACCCAGAGGAAACTCAGGTTCCCCTTCCTGCATACTATACCACCTTACACGGTGACAAAGAGGAAGGTGCAGATGAAAGTGCAGGTTCCTTGAGCAGGTGGGGGGGCATACTCATGGGCGATGGTATTGGCACAGGGCACCGCATAGTACGCAAAAGTGTCTCTGCCGATGGGAGGGCCTAAACAGCCAAGTGCAGTGAGATGGAAGATGGGGACGACAAGGAGTTCATAGTGCAGGGATTCCCTAGCAAGGAGACTTATGTAATTGTTTTCAATGTTGGGACAGCAATTTTTGGGGAGCACTATACTCTGGTGAATGATATATGGGGCCCACCATACACTGGAGCATTCCAAAGGTGGACATCAGACACTGGAGCAGCATTTACAGGGCCCATTATACACTAGAGCAGTAGAAATGGGGCCCATTATATATGGAGCATTATTTGGGCCCATAAGACAGTGGAGCATCATCCATGGGGGCCAACATATACTGTAGCATTATGTGGAGCTCATCATATACTGTTTGAAACATTATATGGGAATAATGATTCCGTATGGAGAAATATATGGGCCTCATTACTCTGTATAGCGCACTAAGCTCTGGCCATAATACTGTATGGAGTAATATACTGTCCGTTTTTGGAGGTATTGGAGAATTTAAAATGGATATAAGTCATGAGATGTAAGAAGTGAAGTATTTTTCATTGTACTATACTGCTATTTCTCTGCCGTATCGGAGCATCATGAGTTGTGGAATGTGTTAAAGGGGCGCTCTTTGGCCCTGGGCCCACGAAAACCTGGAGCCAGCCCTACCCCCCACAACTGTAGCCAAATAACCCCCATTTTTCAGTGTGTAACTAGTATTATGAAGTTAATTAAGGTTGACAAGCTTCAGTAATAAGAATTTATGCTTTTGGCATTCAAATGGGCACTGTAGGTGTGTTTCCTGTCCTCCTCTCACTGCCGACTTTAATTCTCCATTGACTTACATTGGGTTTCGTGTTTCGGGACGACCACGACTTTTCCCTATAGTCGGCCGATTTTGATCGAGCCAACTTTTGGAAAAGTTGGGTTTCATGAAACGAAACTCGACCTTAAAAAACCAAATGTCGCTCAACACTAGTAGCGGGTTTTCCGTACGGACCCGCAGCAAACCAAGTGCTGCGGTCCGTACGGCTGTCAATTCCCACACGGGGACGGCAGCGCTCAGCTCGCTGTATTTATGCAGGATGGTTTCACACTGCACAGGTGAGAGATCCTTTTCAAAACTTAAAAGAATTAAAAATGAGTTGAGGAGTCAAATGGGACAAGACAGACTCAATCATCTCTCTTTAATGAGCATTGAACAAGAGCTTTTGAAGAGTCTAGACCTCTCAGAAATCATCAACGACTTTAGCACCAAAAAATCTCGCCGAAAAAGTCTGTGAGCAGTTTATGATCTTCAGTGAGTTTCTAGTCCATTCAGAAATTGTTGCCTGTGCTCATTGCACTTTTCCTGTTAGGCTACCACCCACACCGATATACATCTGTAGAGATAAATAATGATGCTGAATTATTGTTTAATATTATGTTTACATGTTATTACATGTGGTACGGTGAATGTCGCCTTATGTTTACCTTGTATGAAGAAATACAGGCCAGTATATACCACATTTTATATTGCGACTGTCGATTTTGAGGAATATTTAATATTATTTATATTGTTTGACCATACAATACAATTTCTTGTGAGAAAAAAGTAATTTTTCTTTGTTTTTATGGTCTAATAAATGTTACAATTTGTATACCTAAAAATCAGCATATGCAGTGTTTTTGTGAGAAGAGCCACAAAATTTTGACAGAAAATGTTTTCCTGGGAAGGGGGGTACTGGGGCCCAGGTTTTATGAACAGCCCCGGGCCCATGGTCCACTTAATCCGCCACTGATAATATAGGCCCATCAAAGTGACTTCAGATGTGAGGGGGTCCCTAAAAAAAAAAAATGGTGTGAAAATGAGAAACCGCTGTCGACTTTTAACCCTTACGACGCCCTAACACAGAAGCCATGTTCCCACTCCGCGCTGATGTGACGCGGACGTGTGGGTGCGCTATACAGGAACTAGCCGGGGTCACATCACTCTCTGGTGTAACAGGATAAAGATTCAAAGGGGGAAAAGAGCAACATTCGCAAATTTCACCAAATTCCACAAATAAACGCAAAAATTATCGACCTAAATTTACCACTGACATGAAGCCCAGCAGGTCCCGAGAAAGCAAGGCCAGAACGGCAGTGATCCATGGAGGCGTTCCTGCGTCACCCCCTCATACAGAGACAGGGGTGAGAACGGCCGGGATCCATGGAGGCGTTCCTGCGTCACCCCCTCATACAGAGACAGGGGTGAGAACAGCCGGGATCCATGGAGGCGTTCCTGCGTCACCCCCTCATAGAGGAACCGGGGTGAGAACGGCCGGGATCCATGGAGGCGTTCCTGCGTCACCCCCTCATAGAGGGACAGGGGTGAGAACGGCCGGGATCCATGGAGGCGTTCCTGCGTCACCCCCTCATACAGAGACAGGGGTGAGAACGGCCGGGATCCATGGAGGCGTTCCTGCGTCACCCCCTCATAGAGGGACAGTGGTGAGAACGGCCGGGATCCATGGAGGCGTTCCTGAGTTATTACCTCATAGAGGGACAGTGGTGAGAACGGCCGGGTTCCATGGAGGCGTTCCTGCGTCACCCCCTCATAGAGGGACAGCGGTCAGAACGGCCGGGATCCATGGAGGCGTTCCTGCGTCACCCCCTCATAGAGGGACAGTGGTGAGAACGGCCGGGATCCATGGAGGCGTTCCTGAGTTATTACCTCATAGAGGGAGAGTGGTGAGAACAGCCGGGATCCATGGAGGCGTTCCTGAGTTATTACCTCATAGAGGGACAGGGGTGAGAACGGCCGGGATCCATGGAGGCGTTCCTGAGTTATTACCTCATACAGGGACAGGGGTGAGAACGGCCGGGATCCATGGAGGCGTTCCTGCGTCACCCCCTCATAGAGGGACAGGGGACAGAATGGCCGGGATCCATGGAGGCGTTCCTGAGTCACCCCCTCATAGAGGGATAGAACGGCCGGGATCCATGGAGGCGGTCCTGCGTCACCCCCTCAGAGGGACAGGGGACAGAACGGCCGGGATCCATGGAGGCGTTCCTGCGTCACCCCCTCATAGAGGGACAGGGGACAGAACGGCCGGGATCCATGGAGCCGTTCCTGCGTCACCCCCTCATAGAGGGACAGAACGGCCAGGATCCATGGAGGAATTCCTGAGTTATTACCTCATAGAGGGACAGGGGTGAGAACGGCCGGGATCCATGGAGGCGTTCCTGCGTCACCCCCTCATACAGAGACAGGGGTGAGAACAGCCGGGATCCATGGAGGCGTTCCTGAGTTATTACCTCATACAGGGACAGGGGACAGAACGGCCGGGATCCATGGAGGCGTTCCTGAGTTATTACCTCATACAGAGACAGGGGGCATGAACGGCCGGGATCCATGGAGGCGTTCCTGAGTTATTACCTCATAGAGGGACAGGGGACAGAACGGCCGGGATCCATGGAGGCGTTCCTGAGTTATTACCTCATAGAGGGACAGGGGACAGAACGGCCGGGATCCATGGAGGCGTTCCTGAGTTATTACCTCATACAGAGACAGGGGTGAGAACGGCCGGGATCCATGGAGGCGTTCCTGAGTTATTACCTCATACAGAGACAGGGGACAGAACGGCCGGGATCCATGGAGGCGTTCCTGAGTTATTACCTCATACAGGGACAGGGGACAGAACGGCCGGGATCCATGGAGGCGTTCCTGAGTTATTACCTCATACAGGGACAGGGGACAGAACGGCCGGGATCCATGGAGGCGTTCCTGAGTTATTACCTCATACAGAGACAGGGGACAGAACGGCCGGAATTCATGGAGGCGTTCCTGAGTTATTACCTCATAGAGGGACAGGGGACAGAACGGCCGGGATCCATGGAGGCGTTCCTGAGTTATTACCTCATAGAGGGACAGGGGACAGAACGGCCGGGATCCATGGAGGCGTTCCTGAGTTATTACCTCATACAGAGACAGGGGTGAGAACGGCCGGGATCCATGGAGGCGTTCCTGAGTTATTACCTCATAGAGGGACAGGGGTGAGAACGGCCGGGATCCATGGAGGCGTTCCTGAGTTATTACCTCATACAGAGACAGGGGTGAGAACGGCCGGGATCCATGGAGGCGTTCCTGAGTTATTACCTCATAGAGGGACAGGGGTGAGAACGGCCGGGATCCATGGAGGCGTTCCTGAGTTATTACCTCATACAGGGACAGGGGACAGAACGGCCGGGATCCATGGAGGCGTTCCTGAGTTATTACCTCATAGAGGGACAGGGGACAGAACGGCCGGGATCCATGGAGGCGTTCCTGAGTTATTACCTCATACAGGGACAGGGGTGAGAACGCCGGGATCCATGGAGGCGTTCCTGCGTCACCCCCTCATAGAGGGACAGGGGACAGAATGGCCGGGATCCATGGAGGCGTTCCTGAGTCACCCCCTCATAGAGGGATAGAACGGCCGGGATCCATGGAGGCGGTCCTGCGTCACCCCCTCAGAGGGACAGGGGACAGAACGGCCGGGATCCATGGAGGCGTTCCTGTGTCACCCCCTCATAGAGGGACAGGGGACAGAACGGCCGGGATCCATGGAGGCGTTCCTGCGTCACCCCTCATAGAGGGACAGAACGGCCAGGATCCATGGAGGCGTTCCTGCGTCACCCCCTCATAGAGGGACAGGGGACAGAACGGCCGGGATCCATGGAGCCGTTCCTGCGTCACCCCCTCATAGAGGGACAGAACGGCCGGGATCCATGGAGGAATTCCTGAGTTATTACCTCATAGAGGGACAGGGGTGAGAACGGCCGGGATCCATGGAGGCGTTCCTGCGTCACCCCCTCATACAGAGACAGGGGTGAGAACAGCCGGGATCCATGGAGGCGTTCCTGAGTTATTACCTCATACAGGGACAGGGGACAGAACGGCCGGGATCCATGGAGGCGTTCCTGAGTTATTACCTCATACAGAGACAGGGGTGAGAACGGCCGGGATCCATGGAGGCGTTCCTGAGTTATTACCTCATGCAGAGACAGGGGACAGAACGGCCGGGATCCATGGAGGCGTTCCTGAGTTATTACCTCATACAGGGACAGGGGGCATGAACGGCCGGGATCCATGGAGGCGTTCCTGAGTTATTACCTCATAGAGGGACAGGGGACAGAACGGCCGGGATCCATGGAGGCGTTCCTGAGTTATTACCTCATACAGAGACAGGGGTGAGAACGGCCGGGATCCATGGAGGCGTTCCTGAGTTATTACCTCATACAGAGACAGGGGACAGAACGGCCGGGATCCATGGAGGCGTTCCTGAGTTATTACCTCATACAGGGACAGGGGACAGAACGGCCGGGATCCATGGAGGCGTTCCTGAGTTATTACCTCATACAGGGACAGGGGACAGAACGGCCGGGATCCATGGAGGCGTTCCTGAGTTATTACCTCATACAGAGACAGGGGACAGAACGGCCGGAATTCATGGAGGCGTTCCTGAGTTATTACCTCATAGAGGGACAGGGGACAGAACAGCCGGGATCCATGGAGGCGTTCCTGAGTTATTACCTCATAGAGGGACAGGGGACAGAACGGCCGGGATCCATGGAGGCGTTCCTGAGTTATTACCTCATAGAGGGACAGGGGACAGAACGGCCGGGATCCATGGAGGCGTTCCTGAGTTATTACCTCATACAGAGACAGGGGTGAGAACGGCCGGGATCCATGGAGGCGTTCCTGAGTTATTACCTCATAGAGGGACAGGGGTGAGAACGGCCGGGATCCATGGAGGCGTTCCTGAGTTATTACCTCATACAGAGACAGGGGTGAGAACGGCCGGGATCCATGGAGGCGTTCCTGAGTTATTACCTCATAGAGGGACAGGGGTGAGAACGGCCGGGATCCATGGAGGCGTTCCTGAGTTATTACCTCATACAGGGACAGGGGACAGAACGGCCGGGATCCATGGAGGCGTTCCTGAGTTATTACCTCATAGAGGGACAGGGGACAGAACGGCCGGGATCCATGGAGGCGTTCCTGAGTTATTACCTCATACAGAGACAGGGGTGAGAACGGCCGGGATCCATGGAGGCGTTCCTGAGTTATTACCTCATAGAGGGACAGGGGTGAGAACGGCCGGGATCCATGGAGGCGTTCCTGAGTTATTACCTCATACAGGGACAGGGGACAGAACGGCCGGGATCCATGGAGGCGTTCCTGAGTTATTACCTCATAGAGGGACAGGGGTGAGAACGGCCGGGATCCATGGAGGCGTTCCTGAGTTATTACCTCATACAGAGACAGGGGACAGAACGGCCGGGATCCATGGAGGCGTTCCTGAGTTATTACCTAATACAGGGACAGGGGACAGAAAGGCCGGGATCCATGGAGGCATTCCTGAGTTATTACCTCATAGAGGGACAGGGGACAAAACGGCCGGGATCCATGGAGGCGTTCCTGAGTTATTACCTCATACAGAGACAGGGGACAGAACGGCCGGAATTCATGGAGGCGTTCCTGAGTTATTACCTCATAGAGGGACAGGGGACAGAACAGCCGGGATCCATGGAGGCGTTCCTGAGTTATTACCTCAGAGGGACAGGGGACAGAACGGCCGGGATCCATGGAGGCGTTCCTGAGTTATTACCTCATAGAGGGACAGGGGACAGAACGGCCGGGATCCATGGAGGCGTTCCTGAGTTATTACCTCATACAGAGACAGGGGTGAGAACGGCCGGGATCCATGGAGGCGTTCCTGAGTTATTACCTCATACAGGGACAGGGGTGAGAACGGCCGGGATCCATGGAGGCGTTCCTGAGTTATTACCTCATAGAGAGACAGGGGTGAGAACGGCCGGGATCCATGGAGGCGTTCCTGAGTTATTACCTCATACAGAGACAGGGGTGAGAACGGCCGGGATCCATGGAGGCGTTTGAGTTATTACCTCATAGAGGGACAGGGGTGAGAACGGCCGGGATCCATGGAGGCGTTCCTGAGTTATTACCTCATACAGGGACAGGGGACAGAACGGCCGGGATCAATGGAGGCGTTCCTGAGTTATTACCTCATACAGAGACAGGGGTGAGAACGGCCGGGATCCATGGAGGCGTTCCTGAGTTATTACCTCATACAGGGACAGGGGTGAGAACGGCCGGGATCCATGGAGGCGTTCCTGAGTTATTACCTCATAGAGAGACAGGGGTGAGAACGGCCGGGATCCATGGAGGCGTTCCTGAGTTATTACCTCATAGAGGGACAGGGGACAGAACGGCCGGGATCCATGGAGGCGTTCCTGAGTTATTACCTCCAGGGCTGTGGAGTCGGAGTCGGAGTCGTGGAGTCGGTGCTCATTTTGGTGGAGTCGGAGTTGGAGTCGGTATAAAATGGACCGACTCCGACTCCTAAAATATATAATAAATTGGGTACAGTAATTCAATGCAGGATGTGCTGAATATTTTTTCATAGGAGTTTGGGAAAGTTATGAAATGTCATATAAATGGCTGTTATATTCCTGATCTAAGGCTACATTCACACACAGCGTTTTTCCTGTGTTTTTTGAGGATACGTTTTTCAGCTGCAAAAGCTGATCATCTTTTTAAAAAACTGCATCACCTGAAAGGTTTTTGAGCTCATAGATAATGTTTTCAATAGCAAAAGCAGATTAGAAATCTGCTCTATCTATATATCCATATCTGTCTATCCATATCGTATCTGTACCAAAAAGAATGAAAACCGGGTAGTACACCAATATATATTCTGTTCTATCTAAATATCTTGATTATTGGATCATAAAAATGATTAAATGTCTGAGGTTCACATTGTACTACAATAAATTTTTCACTTAAATATAAGCAATATATGTGGGAGTCGGAGTCGGAGAGTCGGAGTCGGTGTAAGGGAAATTGAGGAGTCGGAGTCGCAGGTTTGGCTTACCGACTCCACAGCCCTGATTACCTCATACAGGGACAGGGGACAGAACGGCCGGGATCCATGGAGGCGTTCCTGAGTTATTACCTCATACAGGGACAGGAGACAGAACGGCCGGGATCCATGGAGGCGTTCCTGAGTTATTACCTCATACAGAGACAGGGGTGAGAACGGCCGGGATCCATGGAGGCGTTCCTGAGTTATTACCTCATACAGAGACAGGGGACAGAACGGCCGGGATCCATGGAGGCGTTCCTGAGTTATTACCTCATAGAGGGACAGGGGACAGAACGGCCGGGATCCATGGAGGCGTTCCTGAGTTATTACCTCATACAGAGACAGGGGTGAGAACGGCCGGGATCCATGGAGACATTCCTGAGTTATTACCTCATACAGAGACAGGGGACAGAACGGCCGGGATCCATGGAGGCGTTCCTGAGTTATTACCTCATACAGGGACAGGGGACAGAACGGCCGGGATCCATGGAGGCGTTCCTGAGTTATTACCTCATAGAGGGACAGGGGACAGAACGGCCGGGATCCATGGAGGCCTTCCTGAGTTATTACCTCATACAGGGACAGGGGACAGAACGGCCGGGATCCATGGAGGCGTTCCTGAGTTATTACCTCATACAGGGACAGGGGTGAGAACGGCCGGGATCCATGGAGGCGTTCCTGAGTTATTACCTCATACAGGGACAGGGGACAGAACGGCCGGGATCCATGGAGGCGTTCCTGAGTTATTAACTCATAGAGGGACAGGGGTGAGAACGGCCGGGATCCATGGAGGCGTTCCTGAGTTATTACCTCATACAGGGACAGGGGACAGAACGGCCGGGATCCATGGAGGCGTTCCTGAGTTATTACCTCATAGAGGGACAGGAGACAGAACGGCCGGGATCCATGGAGGCGTTCCTGAGTTATTACCTCATACAGGGACAGGGGACAGAACGGCCGGGATCCATGGAGGCGTTCCTGAGTTATTACCTCATACAGGGACAGGGGACAGAACGGCCGGGATCCATGGAGGCGTTCCTGAGTTATTACCTCATAGAGGGACAGGAGACAGAACGGCCGGGATCCATGCAGGGCTGTGGAGTCGGAGTCGTGGAGTCGGAGTCGGTGCTCATTTTGGTGGAGTCGGAGTCGGAGTTGGAGTCGGTATAAAATGGACCGATTCCTAAAATATATAATAAATTGGGTACAGTAATTCAATGCAGGATGTGCTGAATATTTTTTTATAGGAGTTTGGGAAAGTTATGAAATGTCCTATAAGTGACTGTTCTATTCCTGATCTAAGGCTACATTCACGCACAGCGTTTTTCCTGTGTTTTTTGAGGATACGTTTTTCAGCTGCAAAAGCTGATCATCTTTTTAAAAAACTGCATCACCTGAAAGGTTTTTGAGCTCATAGATAATGTTTTCAATAGCAAAAGTAGATTAGAAATCTGCTCTATCTATATATCCATTTATCCATATCTGTCTATCCATATCGTATCTGTACCAAAAAGAATGAAAACCGGCAAGTACACCAATATATATTCTGTTCTATCTAAATATCTTGATTATTGGATCATAAAAATGATTAAATGTCTGAGGTTCACATTGTACTACAATAAATTTTTCACTTAAATATAAGCAATATGTGTGGGAGTCGGAGTCGTGGAGTCGGTGTAAGGGAAATTGAGGAGTCGGAGTCGCAGGTTTGGCTTACCGACTCCACAGCCCTGGATCCATGGAGGCGTTCCTGAGTTATTACCTCATACAGGGACAGGGGACAGAACGGCAGGAAACGGCTCGGGCATGAAGGGGTTAAGGGAGCGGCGCCGCGACTGCAGCCAACAGGGCGAGCGGCCGCGCACTTCGGCCCAGGCAGTCCCAAGCAAGCAACGTCCACTTACCTGATCTGTCAGCCCAAAACACAACACCTGTCGCCATGACACCTGAGGCTTCCTCCTGTCTGCCGCATGGAGGAGGCACCGCCCCTTCTGGTCACATGGGCGTGACGTCACCACAGCTCGTTCAGGCTCCCAGGATTTAGCCTCTACACTGTCAGAACACTCCCCCTCAAGGTATGACACGCCCCTAGAAATGACGTCACACATGGACGGCGCCCATATAGTTAAGTATCTAGCATATCGCTGGTGTCCGCCCTCCGGAGATCATGTGACCCTTGACTCCTCCCCTCCTGTGACCTCATCACAGGTCCTGTGCACAGAGCAGCCATATATGTGGAGTGCGGCCCTGCAGGTGGAGGTATGTGGAGATTCCCCATTACTGAGCGCGGGGGACGTTAACCCCTTCTGCACTGAGGCGCTCTTGGGGTTTTGTTGCCCTTTTATATATGCATCCTGGTCCCTTGTCCTGCTCCACCCCCCATAAATCCATACAGACCCCAATATATATATATATATATATATATATATATATATATACATCCTGGCTCCACCATCTTTATGCATCCTGTCTTCTTGTCCTGCCCCCAAGTGTAGCCATCCTGGCCCTCCCATATGCATTCATCCTGGCAAAAAATACGGATTAGGCCTCTTTCACACATCAGGTTTTTGCCGTCAGGCGCGATCCGGCGCTTTTGACTAAAACCGGATCCGGCGAAATGCAATGCCGGATCCGGTTTCCCCCCCATTGACTTGCATTAGAGCCGGATCGCGCTGGATGGCCATGCGTTTCATCCGATTTTCGCCGGATCCGGCAATGTGACGCGATCCGGCGTATGGAAAAAACGGCTACTGTAACGTTTTTTGTCTCCGGCGAAAAAGCCGGACACGCCGGATCCGGCGTTTCCGGCTTTTTCATACAATGAAAGCCTATGAGCGCCGCAATGCGCCGGATCCGGCGGCCGGATCCGGTTTCTTTGGTTTGAGCATGCTCAGTAGCTCTGCCCACAAGACATATATAAAAGCAAGACAGTGGGACCCTCAGCCACACCCAACATGACACCCAAGCCAAGAACCAGGAGCAGGAGAAGGCAGCAGACATCTGCAGCAGCAGCACCATCAGCACCACCCCAAATGGAGCAGCATGCTGAACAACGGGAGGGGAGTCCAGCAGCAGATGAGAGACGGTAATTATCAAATCCCCCATTCCTCCAAACTAGGGCTATGGAATATCAAGATATTCATTGGCCCTTTGTTTCTCTTTATTCAACAGCCGCCAAAGAGATGCAGCAGCAGCAATGGGAGCAGCAGAAACACCACCCACAGCCATGGAGTCTGGCCATGAGGAAGACAGCACATCTTCTTCTGGGAGCCCTCCCTCGCATCGTCAGCGTTTGACGGTAAGTTTTTATTTCCAAAATCCATCATCTCTGTAATATATGTCTATTCATTGCCTTTTATTTCAAAACAGGAATCACAAGATGAAGAGGAGCTCCCAGAAGAAGAAGGAAGGGGTGGACAGACACCTGGAGTGGGCTCACAATTGGTAAGTTTTTTGCATCAAACGCAGAAACACAACATCACACAACACATAGAAAACAATGTTCTGCAGACCACACACAGCAAACAAATGCCTACATCCAAAGACATAACATTTTTTGTTTTCTTCTCTAGTCTTCCCAATCTGGTGCTCGGCCAAGAGGTCCTCGCAGTGCCTCCCAGGGTCGTCGGCGACAGCAACGCGGCGGTCACCAGCGTGTAAGTATAAATATTTTTGCTTTGTTTTTTTTGCACTTTTTATTTCATTTCTTTTGTGGAGGCTAATTATGTTGTTTTTGTCTTTTTCTTTAACAGCCTTCACAGCGTGCTCCCGACTCTGACGGTGAGGATGGAGGGATTGATGTGGACCGCCTCATCGATCTCGTCAGAGAAAGGGAGCCGCTCTGGAATATGGCTGACCGCCGCCATGCTGACCTGATCGTTACCCGACGACTCTGGGAGGAAATCTGTTCGCTCCTTGTGGACCGCTGGGAGGACCTCGATGCTCGGGCCCAGATTAAAGAGCGTAAGTATATACAGTACCGGTTGCTTGATTTAAACCAGTGTTTCCCGAACTCCAGTCCTCGTGGTCCCCACGGATCATGTGTTCAGGATTTCTATTTACTTTGGAAATCCTGAAAACATGACCCCTGGGGACCATGAGGACTGGAGTTTGGGAAACACTGATGTTGTATACTAACCACTTTGTCCTTTCTCGTTTCAGGGGAGAGAATTGTGAAGCGGTGGCGGTCTGTGAGGGATCGTTTCAAGAAGGAGTTCAATAAAGAGATGCGGGCCCCGAGTGGATCTGGAGGACGCAGGAGCAAGTACAAGTACGCACGAGCCCTGTCGTTCCTCCGGGAGACAATGCTCACCAGAAGGTAAATATTACACACCACATGTGACAAAAAAATGTTTAGATGTAACTTTTTTTTTTTCAGCCAGGGCCATGCCATGTCACTATTTTAATTGTTTTTTTTCTCTTTATTCCACAGCACGGTGAGCAGCACTCGGGAGCCTGCACGATTGGACCCTTCTGAGGCGATCCCTGAGGAGACCGGCACCGAGGGACACTTCGACCACCCCGGTACATCTGCACCTTCCCAGCCTTCCCACACATTCGACCCATCTGTCCCATCCACCAGCACAGGAGCATCGTGGCCGCCTACATTACATGAAGCTGCTGGTGAGGAGATCGCTTTCCCTTTACCCCACCCTTCTGCCCCTGCCACCTCTAGTACACCTGCGGGTACTGGGCGGCAGCGGCAGAGGGGTCAGGAAAAGAGTTATGCGCCAGAGTTCTTGCATCTGAATGCATCTTTCCAGAACTGTCTAAAAGTCTTGTCAGAGCAAATCTCCGCAGGCTTTCAGCAGATCAACTCCAGCATTCTGGAGGTGAAGACACTTCTGCAAACCATGCATTCAGAAGCAAGATCTTCGCCAAACCACACCTTTTTCAGGTCTGTTGTGGAGCGCATGGCAACACTATCTCC
Organism: Dendrobates tinctorius; assembly: GCF_039654945.1. Classification (NCBI taxonomy): domain Eukaryota; kingdom Metazoa; phylum Chordata; class Amphibia; order Anura; family Dendrobatidae; genus Dendrobates; species Dendrobates tinctorius. The sequence continues at coordinate 1,397,030 of NW_027362152.1, read as the reverse complement.
TACCCAGCAGATGCATGTAATGCATTCGTGCCACGGTGCTCTACAGCAGGTTACCTCCCAACCTCCACCTCCCACCACTGTAGTTCCTCCACCTGCACCCCCTCCAGCCACTTTCCATCCTCCCCCTCCTATTACATCTGCACCCCCTCCAGCCACTTTCCATCCTCCCCCTCCTATTACATCTGCACCCCCTCCAGCCACTTTCCATCCTCCCCCTCCTATTACGTACCAGCAACCTCCCCAGTACCAGCAACCTCCCCAGTACCAGACATCTCCCCACTTTCAGCAACCTGCCCCGTATCAAACTCCTTCCCCGTACCAAACTCCTTCCCCATACAACTTTCCATCAACATCATCTGCTCCTACAGTCCCTGCCCAACCCTCCACCGCCCACCACCTCTTCTGCCTCCCACATGTCCACCCATGCTGTAGCTTTTTCCACACCATCACCTCTAACTGTTCCTTCCCCACCACGATCCCAGTCCTCTCTCCACACTCCCAGTGTCGACGTGTCCCGCAGCCCCTCCAGCAGTATTTCCACCCCACACTACACAGATTTATGATGTGTTTTGTAATAAAAATGCCCAGTTTTTTTTCAAACCTTTATTAAAAAAGTTTTTTTAACTTTAAAAACAGTTTACAAACAAAAAAATATTTTAAATAAAAGTTAAATTATTGTTTACACTGGTTGTCTGTCATTTCTTTCTGCGGCGAAATATGTTTAAAAAAAAAGGTTAAATAAAGGGTATTTAAAAGGTAAAAAGGTATTCAAAACCAGGTATATAACTGTGGGTAAATTTTAGCTTTTTGCCACAGTTGTGTTCCTGGTTGTGTTTGAAGCAAAGTATTTCACCTAAAAAGTTGTGTTTATTGTTGGTGATTTCATAACCATGTACACAACTTTTGTTAAAAGGTGAAATACTTTGCATAAAACACAACCAGGTACACACCTGTGGCCTAAAGCTAAAAATAGTAAGACCATGATAAGATAGCCAACTTTGGTTGGCAAAGGTATATACTGTTGGTACAGAAGGTACACAAGTTTGGTTAGGGCACAAATCTTTCACACTCTGTCATCCTGCCAGTGTACTCTGCCTTGAGGTGACATAAAGTATAGTGCAAAATTGTCCCTCATTACTGAAACCGTCACAGAACTTCTAGTGGTAATGTCATGGTAATCTTGCAAGGTGGTTTCTTCAGAGGTGTCCTCAATGGAAATGGGTTCCTTGCAGATAACAAAATTGTGGAGTACCACGCAAGCTTTGATCACCTCGTCAACAGTTTCTGTCTTGAGGTTGATCGCAGTCAATAGGACCCGCCATTTGGCTGTCAGAATACCAAAGGTACATTCAACCATTCTTCTTGCTCTTGTGAGGCGGTAATTAAAAATGCGTTTTGGTCTTGTCAATCCTCTGCTAGAGTACGGTTTCAAAAGGTGTTCTGACAGCTGGAAGGCTTCATCCCCTACACAGACAAATGGCATAGGTGGACCAGATGTTTGCGGCAGCGGTCTAGGTGGTGGGAACTGGAAGGTGTTTCCATACAGTTTACGCCCCATGGCAGACAGTTTGAAAACTTGAGAGTCATTGGAGCGGCCATAGGCCCCAATATCAACAGCAATAAATTTGTATTCCACGTCAGCGATGGCCATGAGGACAATTGAAAAATATTTCTTGTAATTGAAATATTCCGATCCCGATCCGGCTGGCTTTACAATGCGGATATGTTTCCCGTCCACAGCGCCCAAGCAGTTGGGAAACTGACATATCTGTTGAAACTTGTCAGCAATTTCAATCCACCTCTCTGTTGTGGGCTCTGGTAAAAACTCTTCAGCTAAGGAGTCCCACAGTGCACGGCATGTGTACTTCACTATTCCTGATATGGTGGAAATCCCGAGTCTGTACTGGAAATGCAGTGACGAAAGGGATTCTCCAGTTGCAAGAAATCTGTGGGGAATTAAAAAACAATCAATTAGTTTAAAATCACAGCATTACATACCAAAACTGACCTATAACACTTGGAGATACAAACTACCACCAACAAGATTGCAGTGAAAGTGTGCTCTGATGCGAGCACATCCAATAAATGTGGCTTACCTTAAAGTCACCATCAGACGCTCTGCGGGTGAAACAGAGAAGCGGCAATAGGTGTCCGCTTTTCTTATGAGGTGTGCAATGCGCTCCACCAAGTAATCAAAATTCTCCATTTTCATCCGAACATATCCAAAAAATGTATCCGGGTTTCGTCGAAGGTCCATGCAGAGTGTAGAATAGACCCCATGCGTCATTCTCTTACCTGTGATGGGGTGGATCCACAAACGTCGTCTACGATGCCTGATGCGCTGCTGTCTCGCTCTCTCCTTCTTCAGAACAATCACCCTCAAACGATTCGCCTCCGCTATAAAATCTGCCAAATTCTTCAAAATATTTCCAATCACAACATCCATCTTCGCCAGTAACTTGCTCTTCTCTCCAACCTTTCTCCTCGACAACCTGTTAAAGAAGGGCTGTAGGAACACTCTATATATAGTTTTCCAGTAGCCAATCCCGTTCGGAAGGCCACAAGGGTCAATTTTAAAAACCGGATCCGGCGTAATCCGTCGAAAAACGGATAGAAAAACGGATGAACCGGATGAGACGGATCCGGTTTTGTCTGTCAAGAACAAGACGGATCCGGCAGAAAACCGGATCCGTCACATCCGGTTTTACTAAACATTTGCCGGATCCGGCGTTCCGGCACGACGCCGGATCGCTCCTGACGCCGAAAACCTGATGTGTGAAAGTAGCCTTACACACAGACCACACATGTGACTTGCGAGAAATACGCACCCGGTGTCTTTTAGTAAAGCCGGCAATTCAGTGCGCGATACAGTAAACTCACACTGACAGGTTTAATAAAGAAACCAAAGAATAGATATAGACACATAGAATACATATATATATATATATATATATATATATATATATATATATATACACACACACACACATACATATATCTATATATATATATGCATATATGTGTCTATATCTATTCTTTGGTTTCTGTTAGAAACCTGTCATAGGGCTCCATTATATGTCCATTTTGCAAGGCGGCAAGAAAATCTCACCATACGGATTACATACAGATGCTGACATGCGCAAAATACGAGAGCACACCTTGCTTACGGATGACATACGGAGCACTATTTAGGGGCCATTCACCCGTATTACGCATGTAAACTACTGACCGTACTTTGCGTCGGTGTGACCCCGGCCTTAGACTGAGGTCACACTTGTGAGAAACTCACACGAGTCTCGCACCTCAGTACCCGGCACTGCCGCCGGCACTCGGGACCGGAGTGTGAGGCTGCATGTATTTCTATGCGCTCCGGGTGCTGGCGGCAGTGCCGGGTATTGAGGTGCGAGTTTCTCACAAGTGTGATCCCGGCCTTAAGGGCCCTTTACACATAGCGATATCACTAAAGTCTCACCGATTTTGTGACGCAGCAGCGATATCACTACATGTGACACCTCCGACCGGCTCCCCCGCTGGCTATAGCTGATTGCGCGAGATCGGCCGCGTCCATTTCTCGTCGTCAGCTTCCTGCTGGCGCCGACGAGCAAGCCATGGACGCAGGCGGAAGACGGTGACCCTCGCCGCGTCTGACAGGTGAGTACGACCCCTGCGATGTCGCTGGTGAGATCTGTGTGGCAGCTCACTAGCGACCATTAGCGATGCAGCAGCGATCCTGACCGCGTCACATCGTAACGGGGCATCAGCCGGACTCTGGAAGGGGGGAAATAACCGAGATTTGGGCATTTTAGCTCCTGGTGTGGAGTCGATAGCACAATCATATGCCGCCATATAGTAGACAGCCGGTAACTGGCGATAATTCCCTCATGTGTGGGGTCTATTTCCCTCCAGAGAAATCACACGTTACATTCCACACATAACACTGTGTAGAGAAGGCGGCGCGGGGTAATTGTGCCAGTAGTGAGGGGCGAATAATGGCGGGAATGTCACTGACTGAGGAGAAGCCTCCATGGAGCGTCTTCACTCCGGAGATCATGTGACCCCTGACTCCTCCCCTCCTGTGACCTCATCACAGGTCCTGTGCACAGAGCAGCCATATATGTGGAGTGCGGCTCTGCAGGTAGAGGTATGTGGAGATTCCCCCCATTACTGAGCGCGGGGGACATTAACCCCTTCTGCACTGAGGCTCTCTTGGGGTTTTGTTGCCCCTTTATATATGCATCCTGGTCCCTTGTCCTGCTCCACCCCCCATAAATCCATACAGACCCCAATATATATATATATATACATCCTGGCTCTACCATCTTTATGCATCCTGGCTCCCCCAGATATATGCATCCTGGACCCCCATACATCCATCTTGGCCCCAATATATCCATCCTGGCTTCTTGTCCTGCCCCCCATGTGTATCCATCCTGGCCCCCCCATGTGTATCCATCCTGGCCCCCCTCATGTGTATCCATCCTGTCCCCCCAATGTGTATCCATCCTGTCCCCCCAATGTGTATCCATCCTGGCCCCCAATGTGTATCCATCCTGGCCCTCTCGTATGTATCCATCCTGGCCCCCCCATGTGTATCCATCCTGGCCCCCCCATGTGTATGCATCCTGGCCCCCTCATGTGTATCCATCCTGGCCCCCCAATGTGTATCCATCCTGGCCCTCTCGTATGTATCCATCCTGGCCCTCTCGTATGTATCCATCCTGGCCCTCTCGTATGTATCCATCCTGGCCCTCTCGTATGTATCCATCCTGGCCCCCCCGTGTGTATCCATCCTGGCCCCCCCGTGTGTATCCATCCTGGCCCCCCCGTGTGTATCCATCCTGGCCCCCCCATGTGTATCCATCCTGGCCCCCCCATGTGTATCCATCCTGGCCCCCCCATGTGTATCCATCCTGGCCCCCCCATGTGTATCCATCCTGGCCCACCCATGTGTATCCATCCTTGCTTCTTGTCCTGCCCCCCATATATCCATCCTGGCCCTCGTATGTATCCATCCTGGCCCTCTCGTATGTATCCATCCTGGCCCCCCCATGTGTATCCATCCTGGCCCTCTCGTATGTATCCATCCTGCCCCCCCCATGTGTATTCATCCTGGCCCCCCATGTGTATCCATCCTGGCACTCGTATGTATCCATCCTGGCCCCCCCATGTGTATCCATCCTGACCCCCCCATGTGTATCCATCCTGGCCCCCCCATGTGTATCCATCCTGGCCCCCCCATGTGTATCCATCCTGGCCCCCCCATGTGTATCCATCCTGGCTTCTTGTCCTGCCCCCCATATATCCATCCTGGCCCCCCAATGTGTATCCATCCTGGCCCTCTCGAATGTATCCATCCTGGCCCTCTCGTATGTATCCATCCTGGCCCCCCCCATGTGTATCCATCCTGACCCCTGGCCCCCCCATGTGTATCCATCCTGGCCCTCTCGTATGTATCAATCCTGGCCCCCCCATGTGTATCCATCCTGACCCCTGGCCCCCCCATGTGTATCCATCCTGGCCCTCTCGTATGTATCCATCCTGGCCCCCCCATGTGTATCCATCCTGGCCCTCTCGTATGTATTCATCCTGGCCCCCCCATGTGTATCCATCCTGGCCCCCCAACGTGTATCCATCCTGGCCCTCTCGTATGTATCCATCCTGGCCCTCTCGTATGTATCCATCCTGGCCCCCCCATGTGTATCCATCCTGGCCCCCCATGTGTATCCATCCTGGCCCCCCATGTGTATGCATCCTGGCCCCCCAATGTGTATCCATCCTGGCCCTCTCGTATGTATCCATCCTGGCCCTCTCGTATGTATCCATCCTGGCCCCCCCATGTGTATCCATCCTGGCCCCCCCATGTGTATCCATCCTGGCCCCCACATGTGTATCCATCCTGGCCCCCCCATGTGTATCCATCCTGGCCCCCCCATGTGTATCCATCCTGGCCCCCCCATGTGTATCCATCCTGGCTCCCCCATGTGTATCCATCCTGGCCCCTTGTCCTGCCCCCCATATATCCATCCTGGCCCTCTCGTATGTATCCATCCTGGCCCTCTCGTATGTATCCATCCTGGCCCCCCATGTGTATCCATCCTGGCCCCCCCATGTGTATCCATCCTGGCCCCCCCATGTGTATCCATCCTGGCCCCCCCATGTGTATCCATCCTGGCCCCCCCATGTGTATCCATCCTGGCCCCCCCATGTGTATCCATCCTGGCCCCCCATGTGTATCCATCCTGGCTTCTTGTCCTGCCCCCCATATATCCATCCTGGCCCTCTCGTATGTATCCATCCTGGCCCTCTCGTATGTATCCATCCTGTCCCCCCCATGTGTATCCATGCTGGCCCCCCCATGTGTATCCATCCTGGCCCTCTCGTATGTATCTATCCTGGCCCCCATGTGTATCCATCCTGGCCCCCCCATGTGTATCCATCCTGGCCCCCCCATGTGTATCCATCCTGGCCCCCCCATGTGTATTCATCCTGGCCCCCCCATGTGTATCCATCCTGGCCCCCCCATGTGTATCCATCCTGGGCCCCCCCATGTGTATCCATCCTGGCTTCTTGTCCTGCCCCCCATATATCCATCCTGGCCCCCCAATGTGTATCCATCCTGGCCCTCTCGTATGTATCCATCCTGGCCCCCCCATGTGTATCCATCCTGACCCCTGGCCCCCCCATGTGTATCCATCCTGGCCCCCCCATGTGTATCCATCCTGGCCCTCTCGTATGTATCAATCCTGGCCCCCCATGTGTATCCATCCTGACCCCTGGCCCCCCCATGTGTATCCATCCTGGCCCCCCCATGTGTATCCATCCTGGCCCTCTCGTATGTATTCATCCTGGCCCCCCCATGTGTATCCATCCTGGCCCTCTTGTATGTATCCATCCTGGCCCCCCCATGTGTATTCATCCTGGCCCTCTCGTATGTATCCATCCTGGCCCCCCAACGTGTATCCATCCTGGCCCTCTCGTATGTATCCATCCTGGCCCCCCCATGTGTATCCATCCTGGCCCCCCCATGTGTATTCATCCTGGCCCCCCATGTGTAGCCATCCTGGCCCCCCCATGTGTAGCCATCCTGGCCCTCTCGTATGTATCCATCCTGGCCCCCCCATGTGTATCCATCCTGACCCCTGGCCCCCCCGTGTGTATCCATCCTGACCCCTGGCCCTCCCGTGTGTATCCATCCTGACCCCTGGCCCCCCGTGTGTATCTATCCTGACCCCTGGCCCCCCCATGTGTATCCATCCTGGCCCCCCATGTGTATCCATCCTTGCCCTCTCGTATGTATCCATCCTGGCCCCCCCATGTGTATCCATCCTGGCCCTCTTTTATGTATCCATCCTGGCCCCCCCATGTTTAGCCATCCTGGCCCCCCCATGTGCAGCCATCCTGGCCCCCCCATGTGTATCCATCTTGGCCCTCTCTTATGTATCCATCCTGGCCCTCTCTTATGTATCCATCCTGGCCCCCCATGTGTATCCATCCTGGCCCCCCATGTGTATCCATCCTGGCCCCCCCATGTGTATCCATCCTGGCCCCCCCATGTGTATCCATCCTGGCCCCCCCCATGTGTATCCATCCTGGCTCCCCATGTGTATCCATCCTGGCCCTCTCGTATGTATCCATCCTGGCCCCCCCATGTGTATCCATCCTGGCCCCGCCATGTGTATCCATCCTGGCCCTCTCGTATGTATCCATCCTGGCCCCCCCATGTGTATCCATCCTGGCCCCCCCATGTGTATCCATCCTGGCCCTCTCGTATGTATCCATCCTGGCCCCCCATGTGTATCCATCCTGGCTCCCCATGTGTATCCATCCTGGCCCTCTCGTATGTATCCATCCTGGCCCCGCCATGTGTATCCATCCTGGCCCCGCCATGTGTATCCAACCTGGCCCCGCCAAGTGTATCCATCCTGCCCCCCCCCCCATGTGTATCCATCCTGCCCCCCCCCCATGTGTATCCATCCTGCCCCCCCCATGTGTATCCATCCTGGCCCCCCCATGTGTATCCATCCTGGCCCCCCCATGTGTATCCATCCTAGCCCCCCCATGTGTATCCATCCTGGCCCCCCATGTGTATCCATCCTGGCCCCCCATGTGTATCCATCCTGGCCCCCCATGTGTATCCATCCTGGCCCCCCCATGTGTATCCATCCTGGCCCTCTCGTATGTATCCATCCTGGCCCCCCCATGTGTATCCATCCTATTCCCCCCATGTGTATCCATCCTGCCCCCCCATGTGTATCCATCCTGGCCCTCTCGTATGTATCCATCCTGGCCCCCCATGTGTATCCATCCTGGCCCCCCATGTGTATCCATCCTGGCCCCCCATGTGTATCCATCCTGGCCCCCCATGTGTATCCATCCTGGCCCCCCCATGTGTATCCATCCTGGCCCTCTCGTATGTATCCATCCTGCCCCCCCCATGTGTATCCATCCTGGCCCCCCCATGTGTATCCATCCTGGCCCCCCCATGTGTATCCATCCTGGCTTTTTGTCCTGCCCCTCATATATCCATCCTGGCCCCCCAATGTGTATCCATCCTGGCCCTCTCGTATGTATCCATCCTGACCCCTGGCCCCCCCATGTGTATCCATCCTGGCCCCCCCATGTTTATCCATCCTGGCCCCCCCATGTGTATCCATCCTGCCCCCCCCCATGTGTATCCATCCTGGCTTCTTGTCCTGCCCCCCATATATCCATCCTGGCCCCCCAATGTGTATCCATCCCGGCCCTCTCGTATGTATCCATCCTGACCCCTGGCCCCCCCATGTGTATCCATCCTGGCCCCCCCATGTGTATCCATCCTGGCCCTCGTATGTATCCATCCTGGCCCCCCCCCGTGTGTATCCATCCTGACCCCTGGCCCCCCCATGTGTATCCATCCTGGCCCTCCATGTGTACCCATCCTGACCCCTGGCCCCCCCATGTGTATCCATCCTGGCCCCCCATGTGTATCCATCCTGCCCCCCATGTGTATCCATCCTAGCCCCCCCATGTGTATCCATCCTAGCCCCCCATGTGTATCCATCCTAGCCCCCCCATGTGTATCCATCCTGGCCCCCCAATGTGTATCCATCCTGCCCCCCCATGTGTATCCATCCTGGCCCTCTCGTGTGTATCCATCCTGACCCTCTCGTATGTATCCATCCTGGCCCCCCGTGTGTATCCATCCTGGCCCCCCGTGTGTATCCATCCTGGCCCCCCCATGTGTATCCATCCTGGCCCCCCCATGTGTATCCATCCTGGCCCCCCCATGTGTATCCATCCTGGCCCCCCCCATGTGTATCCATCCTGGCCCCCCCATGTGTATCCATCCTGGCCCCCTCATGTGTATCCATCCTGGCCCCCTCATGTGTATCCATCCTGGCTTCTTGTCCTGCCCCCCATATATCCATCCTGGCCCCCCAATGTGTATCCATCCTGGCCCTCTCGTATGTATCCATTCTGGCCCTCTCGTATGTATCCATCCTGGCCCTCTCGTATGTATCCATCCTGGCCCCCCCATGTGTATCCATCCTGGCCCCCCCATGTGTATCCATCCTGCCCCCCCCCATGTGTATCCATCCTGGCCCCCCCCATGTGTATCCATCCTGGCCCCCCCATGTGTATCCATCCTGGCCCCCCCATGTGTATCCATCCTGGCCCCCCCATGTGTATCCATCCTGGCCCCCCCCATGTGTAGCCATCCTGGCCCCCCCATGTGTATCCATCCTGGCCCTCTCGTATGTATCCATCCTGGCCCCCCATGTGTATGCATCCTGGCCCCCCATGTGTAGCCATCCTGGCCCCTCCATGTGTATCCATCCTGGCCCCCCATGTATATCCATCCTGGCTCCCCATGTGTATCCATCCTGGCCCTCTCGTATGTATCCATCCTGGCCCCCCCATGTGTATCCATCCTGGCCCCGCCATGTGTATCCATCCTGGCCCTCTCGTATGTATCCATCCTGGTCCCCCCATGTGTATCCATCCTGGCCCCCCCATGTGTATCCATCCTGGCCCTCTCGTATGTATCCATCCTGGCCCCCCATGTGTATCCATCCTGGCTCCCCATGTGTATCCATCCTGGCCCCGCCATGTGTATCCATCCTGGCCCCGCCATGTGTATCCATCCTGGCCCCGCCATGTGTATCCATCCTGGCCCCGCCATGTGTATCCATCCTGGCCCCGCCATGTGTATCCATCCTGGCCCCGCCATGTGTATCCATCCTGGCCCCCCCCATGTGTATCCATCCTGCCCCCCCATGTGTATCTATCCTGCCCCCCCATGTGTATCCATCCTAGCCCCCCCATGTGTATCTATCCTGCCCCCCCATGTGTATCCATCCTAGCCCCCCCATGTGTATCCATCCTGCCCCCCCCCTGTGTATCTATCCTGGCCCTCTCGTATGTATCCATCCTGGCCCCCCATGTGTATCCATCCTGGCCCCCCCATGTGTATCCATCCTGGCCCCCCCATGTGTATCCATCCTGGCCCCCCCATGTGTATCCATTCTGGCCCCCCCATGTGTATCCATTCTGGCCCCTCAATGTGTATCCATCCTGCCCCCCCATGTGTATCCATCCTGGCCCTCTCGTGTGTATCCATCCTGGCCCCCCATGTGTATCCATCCTGGCCCCCCCATGTGTATCCATTCTAGCCCCCCCATGTGTATCCATTCTAGCCCCCCCATGTGTATCCATCCTGGCCCCACCATGTGTATCCATCCTGGCTTCTTGTCCTGCCCCCCATATATCCATCCTGGCCCCCCAATGTGTATCCATCCTGGCCCTCTCGTATGTATCCATCCTGGCCCCCCCATGTGTATCCATCCTGGCCCCCATGTGTATCCATCCTGGCCCCCCCATGTGTATCCATCCTGGCTTCTTGTCCTGCCCCCCATATATCCATCCTGGCCCCCCAACGAGTATCCATCCTGGCCCTCTCGTATGTATCCATCCTGGCCCTCTCATATGTATCCATCCTGGCCCCCCCATGTGTATCCATCCTGGCCCTCTCGTATGTATCTATCCTGGCCCCCATGTGTATCCATCCTGGCCCCCCCATGTGTATCTATCCTGGCCCCCCATGTGTATCCATCCTGGCCCCCCCATGTGTATCCATCCTGACCCCCCCCATGTGTATCCATCCTGGCCCCCCCATGTGTATCCATCCTGGCCCCCCCATGTGTATCCATCCTGGCCCCCCCATGTGTATCTATCCTGGCCCCCCCTATGTGTATCTATCCTGGCCCCCCCTATGTGTATCCATCCTAGCTTCTTGTTCTGCCCCCCATATATCCATCCTGGCCCCCCAATTTGTATCCATCCTGGCCCTCTCGTATGTATCCATCCTGGCCCTCTCGTATGTATCCATCCTGGCCCCCCCATATGTATCCATCCTGACCCCTGGCCCCCCCATGTGTATCCATCCTGGCCCCCCCATGTGTATCCATCCTGGCCCTCTCGTATGTATCCATCCTGGCCCCCCATGTGTATCCATCCTGACCCCTGGCCCCCCCATGTGTATCCATCCTGGCCCCCCCATGTGTATCCATCCTGGCACTCTCGTATGTATCCATCCTGGCCCCCCCATGTGTATCCATCCTGGCCCCCCCATGTGTATCCATCCTGGCCCCCCCCATGTGTATCCATCCTGGCCCCCCATGTGTATCCATCCTGGCCCTCTCGTATGTATCCATCCTGGCCCCCCATGTGTATCCATCCTGGCCCTCTCGTATGTATCCATCCTGGCCCCCCCATGTGTATTCATCCTGGCCCCCCCATGTGTATCCATACTGGCCCTCTCGTATGTATCCATCCTGGCCCCCCCATGTGTATCCATCCTGGCCCCCCCCATGTGTATCCATCCTGGCCCCCCCATGTGTATCCATCCTGGCCCCCCCATGTGTATCCATCCTGGCCCCCCCATGTGTATCCATCCTGGCCCCCCATGTGTATCCATCCTGGCCCCCCCATGTGTATCCATCCTGACCCCTGGCCCCCCCGTGTGTATCCATCCTGACCCCTGGCCCCCCATGTGTATCCATCCTGGCCCCCCCATGTGTATCCATCCTGTCCCTCGTATGTATCCATCCTGGCCCCCCCATGTGTATCCATCCTGGCCCTCTCGTATGTATCCATCCTGGCCCCCCCATGTGTATCCATCCTGGCCCCCTATGTGTATCCATCCTGGCCCCCCCATGTGTATCCATCCTGGCCCCCCCATGTGTATCCATCCTGGCCCCCCCATGTGTATCCATCCTGGCCCCCCCATGTGTATCCATCCTGGCCCCCCCATGTGTATCCATCCTGGCCCCCCCATGTGTATCCATCCTGGCCCCCCCATGTGTATCCATCCTGGCCCCCCCATGTGTATCCATCCTGGCCCCCCCCATGTGTATCCATCCTGGCCCCCCCATGTGTATCCATCCTGGCCCCCCCATGTGTATCCATCCTGGCCCCCCCATGTGTATCCATCCTGGCCCCCCATGTGTATCCATCCTGGCCCCCCCATGTGTAGCCATCCTGGCCCCCCATGTGTATCCATCCTGGCCCTCTCGTATGTATCCATCCTGGCCCCCCCATGTATATCCATCCTGACCCCTGGCCCCCCCGTGTGTATCCATCCTGACCCCTGGCCCCCCATGTGTATCCATCCTGGCCCCCCCATGTGTATCCATCGTGTCCCTCGTATGTATCCATCCTGGCCCCCCCATGTGTATCCATCCTGGCTCCCCATGTGTATCCATCCTGGCCCTCTCATGTGTATCCATCCTGGCCCCCCCATGTGTATCCATCCTGGCCCCGCCATGTGTATCCATCCTGGCCCTCTCATATGTATCCATCCTGGCCCCCCATGTGTATCCATCCTGGCCCTCCATGTGTGTCCATCCTGGCCCTCTCATGTGTGTCCATCCTGGCCCTCTCATGTGTATCCATCCTGGCCCCCCCATGTGTATCCATCCTGGCCCTCTGGTATGTATCCATCCTGGCCCCCCATGTGTATCCATCCTGGCCCCCCATGTGTATCCATCCTGGCCCCCCATGTGTATTCATCCTGCCCCCCCCATGTGTCGGCATCCTGGCACCCCAAGTGTAGCCATCCTGGCCCTCCCATATGCATTCATCCTGGCAAAAAATACGGATTACACACAGACCACACATGTGACTTGCGAGAAATACGCACCTGGTGTCTTTTAGTAAAGCCGGCAATTCAGTGCGCGATACAGTAAACTCACACTGACAGGTTTAATAAAGAAACCAAAGAATAGATATAGACACATAGAATACATATATATATATATATATATACATACACACACACACACACACACACACACACACACACACACACACACACACACACACACACACATATATCTATATATATATGCATATATGTGTCTATATCTATTCTTTGGTTTCTGTTAGAAACCTGTCATAGGGCTCCATTATATGTCCATTTTGCAAGGCGGCAAGAAAATCTCACCATACGGATTACATACAGATGCTGACATGCGCAAAATACGCGAGCACACCTTGCTTACGGATGACATACGGAGCACTATTTAGGGGCCATTCACCCGTATTACGCATGTAAACTACTGACCGTACTTTGCGTCGGTGTGACCCCGGCCTTAGACTGAGGTCACACTTGTGAGAAACTCACACGAGTCTCGCACCTCAGTACCCGGCACTGCCGCCGGCACTCGGGACCGGAGTGTGAGGCTGCATGTATTTCTATGCGCTCCGGGTGCTGGCGGCAGTGCCGGGTATTGAGGTGCGAGTTTCTCACAAGTGTGATCCCGGCCTTAAGGGCCCTTTACACATAGCGATATCACTAAAGTCTCACCGATTTTGTGACGCAGCAGCGATATCACTACATGTGACACCTCCGACCGGCTCCCCCGCTGGCTATAGCTGATTGCGCAAGATCGGCCGCGTCCATTTCTCGTCGTCAGCTTCCTGCTGGCGCCGACGAGCAAGCCATGGACGCAGGCGGAAGACGGTGACCCTCGCCGCGTCTGACAGGTGAGTACGACCCCTGCGATGTCGCTGGTGAGATCTGTGTGGCAGCTCACTAGCGACCATTAGCGATGCAGCAGCGATCCTGACCGCGTCACATCGTAACGGGGCATCAGCCGGACTCTGGAAGGGGGGAAATAACCGAGATTTGGGCATTTTAGCTCCTGGTGTGGAGTCGATAGCACAATCATATGCCGCCATATAGTAGACAGCCGGTAACTGGCGATAATTCCCTCATGTGTGGGGTCTATTTCCCTCCAGAGAAATCACACGTTACATTCCACACATAACACTGTGTAGAGAAGGCGGCGCGGGGTAATTGTGCCAGTAGTGAGGGGCGAATAATGGCGGGAATGTCACTGACTGAGGAGAAGCCTCCATGGAGCGTCTTCACTCCGGAGATCATGTGACCCCTGACTCCTCCCCTCCTGTGACCTCATCACAGGTCCTGTGCACAGAGCAGCCATATATGTGGAGTGCGGCTCTGCAGGTAGAGGTATGTGGAGATTCCCCCCATTACTGAGCGCGGGGGACATTAACCCCTTCTGCACTGAGGCTCTCTTGGGGTTTTGTTGCCCCTTTATATATGCATCCTGGTCCCTTGTCCTGCTCCACCCCCCATAAATCCATACAGACCCCAATATATATATATATATATATATATATATATATATATATATATATATATACATATACATCCTGGCTCTACCATCTTTATGCATCCTGGCTCCCCCAGATATATGCATCCTGGACCCCCATACATCCATCTTGGCCCCAATATATCCATCCTGGCTTCTTGTCCTGCCCCCCATGTGTATCCATCCTGACCCCCCCCATGTGTATCCATCCTGGCCCCCCCATGTGTATCCATCCTGGCCCCCCCATGTGTATCCGTCCTGGCCCCCCCATGTGTATCCGTCCTGGCCCCCCCATGTGTATCCATCCTGGCCCCCCCATGTGTATCCATCCTGGCCACCCCATGTGTATCCATCCTGGCCTCTTGTCCTGCCCCCCATATATCCATCCTGTCCCCCCAATGTGTATCCATCCTGGCCCTCTCGTATGTATCCATTCTGGCCCCCCCATGTGTATCCATCCTGACCCCTGGCCCCCCCATATGTATCCATCCTGGCCCCCTCATGTGTATCCATCCTGGCCCCCCCATGTGTATCCATCCTGGCCCCCCCCATGTGTATCCATCCTGGCCCCCCCATGTGTATCCATCCTGGCCTCTTGTCCTGCCCCCCAATGTGTATCCATCCTGGCCCTCTCGTATGTATCCATCCTGGCACTCTCGTATGTATCCATCCTGGCCCCCCCATGTGTATCCATCCTGGCCCCCCCATGTGTATCCATCCTGGCCCTCTCGTATGTGTCTATCCTGGCCCCGTCCATCCTGGCACCCCATGTGTGTCCATCCTGGCACCCCATGTGTATCCATCCTTGCCCCCCATGTGTATCCATCCTGGCCCCCAAAGTGTATGCATCCTGGGACCCCATGTGTAGCCATCCTGGCACACCTTGTGTAGCCATCCTGGCACCCCTTGTGTAGCCATCCTGGCACCCCTTGTGTAGCCTTCCTGGCACCCCATGTGTAGCCTTCCTGGCACCCCATGTGTAGCCTTCCTGGCACCCCATGTGTAGCCATCCTGGCACCCCATGTGTAGCCATCCTGGCACCCCATGTGTAGCCATCTTGGCACCCCATGTGTAGCCATCCTGGCACCCCATGTGTAGCCATCCTTGCTCCCCGATGTGTATCTAACCTGGCCCCCCGATGTGTATCCAACCTGGCTCCCCGATGTGTATCCAACCTGGCTCCACCATATGTATCCATCCTGGCCCCCCATTTGTCTCTATCCTGGCCCTCCATTTTCATCCATCCTGTCCCCCCATGTGTCTCCATTCTGGCCCTCCAATGTGTCTCTCCTGGCCCTCCATGTTCATCCATCCTTGCCCCAACATGTGTCTCCATCCTGACCCCCCGATGTGTATCCATCCTGGCCCTCGATGTGTAGCCATCCTGGCCCTCGCTGTGTATCCATCCTGGCTCCCCGATGTGTATCCATCCTGGCTCCCCGATGTGTATCCAACCTGGCTCCCCCATGTGCATCCATCCTGGCACCCCATGTGTATCCATTCTGGAACCCCCATATGTATCCATCCTGGCCCCCCATTTGTCTCTATCCTGGCCCTCCATGTTCATCCATCCTGCCCCCCCATGTGTCTCTATTCTGGCCCTCCCATGTGTCTCTCCTGGCCCTCCATGTTCATCCATCCTGGCCCCCCCCGATGTGAATTCATTCTGGCTCCCCGATGTGCATCCATCCTGGACCCCCGATGTGTATCCATCCTGGCTCCCCCATATGGATCCATCCTGACACCCCATGTGTATCCATTCTGGACCTGGCACCCCATGTGTAGCCATCCTGGACCCCTGATGTGTATCCATCCTGCCCCCCCCATGTGTAGCCATCCTGCCCCCCCCATGTGTAGCCATCATGGCCCCCCCATGTGTAGCCATCCTGACACCCCGTGCGCATCCATCCTGCCCCCCTATTTGTATCTATCCTGGTCCCCCCAATGTGTCTCTATCTTGGCCATCCATTTTCATCCATCCTGGCCCCCCATGTGTGTCTATCCTGGCACCTCATGTGTCTCCATCCTGGCCCCCCATGTGTTTCCATCCTGCCCCCCTTCAAGTGTATCCATCCTGGCACCCCATGTGTGTCCATTGTGGCACCCCATGTGTGTCCATTGTGGCACCCCATGTGTGTCCATTGTGGCACCCCTTGTGTGTCCATTGTGGCACCCCTTGTGTGTCCATTGTGGCACCCCTTGTGTGTCCATTGTGGCACCCCTTGTATGTCCATTGTGGCACTCCATGTGTGTCCATTGTGGCACCCCATGTGTCTCCATCCTGGCCCCCCATGTGTATCCATCCTGCCCCCCTTCAAGTGTATCCATCCTGGCACCCGATTTGTGTCCATTGTGGCACCCCATGTGTGTCCATTGTGGCACCCCATGTGTGTCCATTGTGGCACCCCATGTGTGTCCATTGTGGCACCCCATGTGTGTCCATTGTGGCACCCCATGTGTGTCCATCGTGGCACCCCATGTGTAGCCATGCTGCCCCCCTGTTATCAATGGGTCATCGAGGAGGATGGAGCAATAGGCTAAGCCACCAGAAAACCAGAGAGGTTGGTCACTCAGCGGATTGCAGACCCTTAATCTTAACAACACAACTAGCAGTAGCCGTGGGGCGTACCTACGATGCCCTAGACGCCTCGGCACAGCCGGAGAGATAACTAAGCCTGAAGTAAGAAGGGTGAAATCTAAACTTCCCCGGAGCAGACCCTAAAGGAATAGATAGCCCCCAAACATATATTGTCGGTGAGACGAGATGAAGCACAAACACAGACAGAAAATAGACTGAGCAAATGGTGGGGCCCAAGCTGTCTAGATAGGACAGGAAAGGCAATCACGCAAAAAACCCTAAAAATTCCAACACGTCTGATGTGCAAAATTACTGAGGTTACACAACCTCGCCCCCACTATTTCAGCGCTCAGGTGTGAACTGGCAGCAAGCAACAGGCTAATACAGCAGGAGGCAGAGCAAACCATGTGTTTCCATCCTCGCTCCACCATGTGTATCCATCCTGGCGCCCCCATGTGTATCCATCCTGCCCCCCATGTGTATCCATCCTGCCCCCCATGTGTATCCATCTTGCCCCCCCCCATGTGTATCCATCCTGGCCCCCCATGTGTATCCATCCTGGCCCCCCATGTGTATCCATCCTGGCCCCCCATGTGTATCCATCCTGGCCCCCCATGTGTATCCATCCTGGCCCCCCATGTGTATCCATCCTGGCCCCCCATGTGTATCCATCCTGGCCCCCCATGTGTATCCATCCTGGCCCCCCATGTGTATCCATCCTGGCCCCCCATGTGTATCCATCCTGGCCCCCCATGTGTATCCATCCTGGCGCCCCCATGTGTCTCCATCCTGGCCCCCCATGTGTATCCATCCTGGCCCCCCCATGTGTATCCATCCTGGCCCCCCATGTGTATCCATCCTGGCCCCCCCATGTGTTTCCATCTTGCCCCCCATGTGTATCCATCCTAGCACCCCATGTATATCCATCCTGGCGCCCCCATGTGTCTCCATCCTGGCCCCCCATGTGTATCCATCTTGCCCCCATGTGTATCCATCCTAGCACCCCATGTGTATCCATCCTGGCCCCCCATGTGTATCCATCCTGGCCCCCCATGTGTATCCATCCTGGCCCCCCCATTTGTCTCCTTCCTGGCTCCCCATGTGTCTCTATCCTGGCCCCACATGTTTCTCTATCCTGGCCCCCCATGTGTCTCCTTCCTGCCCCCCCATGTGTCTCTGTCCTGGCCCCCCATGTGTCTCCTTCCTGGCCCCCCATGTGTCTCCTTCCTGGCCCCCCATGTGTCTCTATCCAGGCCCCCCCCATGTGTCTCTGTCCTGGCCCCCCATGTGTCTATCCTGGCCCCCCATGTGTCTGTCCTGGCCCCCATGTGTCTCTGTCCTGGCCCCCATGTGTCTCTGTCCTGGCCCCCCATGTGTCTCCTTCCTGGCTCCCCATGTGTCTCCTTCCTGGCCCCCCATGTGTCTCTGTCCTGGCCCCCCATGTGTCTCCTTCCTGGCCCCCCCATGTGTCTCCTTCCTGGCCCCCCATGTGTCTCCTTCCTGGCCCCCCATGTGTCTCTATCCAGGCCCCCCCCATGTGTGTCTATCCTGGCCCCCCATGTGTCTATCCTGGCCCCCCCATGTGTCTCTGTCTTGGCCCCCCATGTGTCTCTGTCCTGGCCTCCCATGTGTCTCTATCCTGGCCCCCCATGTGTCTCTGTCCTGGCCCCCCATGTGTCTCCTTCCTGGCTCCCCATGTGTATCCATCCTGGCCCCCATGTGTCTCTATCCAGGCCCCCCATGTGTCTCTGTCCTGGCCCCACATGTGTCTCTATCCTGGCCCCCCCATGTGTATCCATCCTGGCCCCTTGTCCTGGCTTCATGTACATAAAGAGAGGACAAAAAAATAAAGATTCCATTTAACTTCCTGCGCTGCCAGCGCCCTGTGGTGCCCTCCTCCTCTGCGGATCTGGCGCGCACATAGTAAAATGACCGCCAACATAGCACAGGTCGGCGGTGAATGTGTGCGTGTCGCACTGACGTCATACGCCGGTGATGATGGGTGCACAGTCTTCGGCATTGATTGGGATGTGCACCGCAGTGGTTCAGGTAATGACTGTTGCATGCGCTCGCCCCTGCACAAACTCTGCCTGCACTTTTAAAGGACCCCCGCCCCTAAAATCCGCAGACTTTTTTTTTTTCTTTTTTTCATCTTCTCCTCCTCTCCTTCCCACAGCCAAGAGCCCACCGGGGATTTTCCCGATACCCCGCCAGCCCAGTCCGACCCTATATATATAATTTTTTTTTCCATTAAGTTGAGAGGTCCAATTCCAGCTATTGCTGTGGGACATGTGATTTCTATCTACTCCACTGTGTACAGGATAATAGAGTATAATAAAGTAGTTATGGACGTGACGTAACTAACATTGTGCAGGGACTCTGCTTTCCATATAGTGACGGATATTTCTTGTTGCTGAAACTGTGATATTTTTCCCCCTTTAAACCTTTTTTAAACCCCTCTGATCAGTGCGATCATACAACATACAAGCCTCTGATGGCTCCGGTGATGCCCTGTACTACTGTAGTGCCGTGTATCATCACTGCCTGTCAGTGTAATACTAACGGCCCCATACACATGAGATCAGAGTTGGCTGAACGGTCATTTGGCAGACGGCGATCTCTCCCGACTCCCCCATACACACAAATATTCCAGCTTTCCTGTGGTCTGTATGAGAGAGTCGCCTCCAGACTCCTCTAGAGGAGGATTATCTACAGGAAGAACAAACGGATTATCCTCTGAAATTCAGGATGCCGGATCCTTCTCTGCCCTGACATCATCTGTCGGGAGGCCCCCAAATACATTACATGGTTGGCCAAACCCCCCGAAATCAGTGCTTTCATGGAACTTTAGTGTAATGTGTATGGGGGCGTTATAAGGTAACTTATTGAACGCTGCCTCTGGCCCGGCCTAATAGACCTTCATACATTGCAGCCCAGACCCCGTTATTAGACATGTAAGTATCGGAGTAACTAGGCCGCCCCATACTATCGAGTACTTGGGGGCGGGGGGCATTCAGCCAAACTCTGTCACACCTTCTTAGATGCCATGTTTGCTTTTCAGGGATTTTGTTGCAGCCGCTCGTGTGCCGTCCCTGCGGTGTACATCTATGTTCTGGGGACCAAAAACCAGAGCTGTGGAGTTGGTAAGCCAAACCTGCGACTCCGACTCCTCAATTTCCCTTACACCGACTCCGACTCCCACATATATTGCTTATATTTAAGTGAAAAACGTATTGTAGTACAATGTGAACATCAGACATTTAATCATTTCTATGATCCAATAATCAAGACATTTAGATAGAACATAATATTTATTGGAATACAACTTTAGAACACAAAAAACTGTAATAAATTGTAAATATGTAATACACTGTATAATATCGATTACATACATATATAACACTATGTAATATACTATGTAAGTGGCAAAAAACAGTTTTCAACACAATCATACTAAATAACATTTGTGCAGTCTATGAATTTGTTCTAAGAAATAGAATTGCCTCCATCAGATCCTCCTTCATAGATGACCTCACATCTGACCTAATAATTTTAAGGCCAGAGAACAACCTCTCTACAGTAACTTGGGTTGGAGGCAAAGCCGTAACCACATGGCAACATCTCTAACAATTTCCGGGTATAAAGGAATTGCCTCCTGCACAGTCAGTTTTGATGAACGGTTGAATTTTTTTTTCTTTGAGAGCAAGTGAAACATTTTGCTGAAAGATGGTCAATCTGCTGCTATAGGAGACAGAGTGAAATCTTTTTCCTTGCGGCAAAGCTTTGCCTGCTCCATGTCATACAAATACTTGTCAAAGTCAAACTCCTCATCTGATGAGGATGAAGATATGGCAGCAGTAGCACTGTCAGGACCCAAGTCCTCTTGCGCCTGGCAGTCCTCCTGTAGGCCACTCTTCCTAACTGCTACCTCAGTCAGAGCTTCTTTTCCTTTAGTAAGCTGTTGATCATCAAGCAGTATACAATGACTCGGGGCCACATAAACAGCTGCCAGAAAATTTTTATTTTCCAATAGCTGTGTCTCTCTCCGTTTCATTGAAGCAGAAATGCCATCTGCGATTAAACCTCCTCTTTGGGACAGGCAAAATGGTAAGTTCTTCCACTCCCTTATGAAAATGCCAGGAGTTAAATCCTCAGCTTGTAATTTTTTAGTCTCGGTAAATGGGTGATTAAGCAATTCCTTCAATTCAGCCACCTGTGTCCATTGACCTTCATTTAGGTTTACCTGAGGGTTCGCCATATCTATAAGAAACGGTTTTAGTTCAAGCAATCGCTCAATCATTAAATAAGTGCTGCCCCACTGATTGGCTTGATCGACAATTGCCCCTTTCCCATCACGTCTCTTCAAGATGGAATCAATTTTAGGGGTTCAGGCGGCAATAACCAATTTCCTCACTTTTCCAACCAGATTTCCAGCATGTCCCTCTTGCAGACTATCTTATTGCCAGCTGCAGCGTGTGCACAACTTTCTCACTTTCTCCAGCTTGGGGCCCAGGAATCGGATCCTGTGCAGGGCAGGCACCCCTCCCCCTCCTCTCTGGTGAAGACAGGACAGAGGAGGGGAGATTGCCCCCTGCAGTCTGGAGCCGGTGCAGGACGGGAGCACTGCTGCATACGAGTGAGTTTTGATAGGTGCGTGTCCCTGCTTCTAGGGGGGGACAGCTGCCCCCCTGCCCCTCGCTGGCTACGGCCATGATTCACACACAGCGTTTTTGCGGATCCGTTTCTTGCAGTAAAATGCAGTGACTCTGGACATCCCAGCAAAGTCAGTGGGTTTTAAGATATGACATTCAGACACATCGTTTTGTGAGGATCCGTTTTTGGGCTGAATGAGCATGTCAGTTTGTGTGGCGCTTTTCTAATCTGCTTTTGCTATTGAAAACATTATCTATGAGCTCAAAATCCTTTCAGGTGATGCAGTTTTTTAAAAAGCTGATTGGCTTTTGCAGCTGAAAAACGTATCCTCAAAAATGCAGCAAAAACGCTGTGTGTGACTGTAGCCTTAGATCAGGAATAGAACAGCCATTTATAGGACATTTGATAACTTTCCCAAATTCCTATGAAAAAATATTCAGCACATCCTGCACTGAATTATTGTACCCAATTTATTATATATTTTAGGAGTCGGAGTCGGTCCATTTAATTCCGACTCCACCAAAATGAGCGCCAAAAAGATTAATTTCTTTGTAATAAATGTTTAACATGTTACAAATTATAAAATGTGTCTTCTGCTTTTTTCTTCTTACAAGAATTGTTGGGGCCAATTTTCTTTAGAAACATTTTAATATCGGCTTTTCTGGAGTTTTTCTTGTAATATGGGAAAGCCTGAGGCCAGAAATAATCCCCATAAATCACTGTACATGGAGACTTTGGGATCAGATCATTTCTGGCCGTTGTGTTTGTGGAAACAAAAAATCTTTTCTAAAAGCCTCAAACTTCTGTGTGTGACTCAGAGCTGAGATCTAACGTGATAGAAGCTTCCAGTGCGGGGAAGACGGGAAACCTTCATATAGACGGCCGGTGGGGATGGAGTCAGTGACCGACTCTGGCCAAATCTGTCTCTAGAGCCGCAGTAGAAGATGAAGATGTCGTCCTCATCATGAAGGAGTTATTTCTCATGTCGCGTGTAATGAATCTCTCCTGCAGTATTGCTAATGCCGATTCCAGTGTCGGTAATGAGACGAGAATTAGCGTTATGGAAGATGAGTCTATGAGGAACGTGTTCAGCTGCCGACTCCGAGGAGGAAACTGCTTGTTGTCTGTGGCCTAAATATATAGGTTTTATTAGTAGATGTCAGGGAAGAAAACTAAACCCTGTAAGATAATAAATCTCCTCATATGTTTCCCTTATTATCTCCAGTAATTGTATTATTACACAGGATTCTTATGATGTTACATCGGATCATCTTCTTCTCATTCAGGTCTCTACAATATCGGATCCTCTCAGTGAAGATCTTCTACAGAAGAGAATTTTCCTGATTTACCCATCAAGGACGGATGTGGACAGAGACAAGATGGCGGAGAGGATGTTACACCTCACCCTAGAGATCCTCTTCCGTCTCACTGGAGAGGTGAGAGATTCTGATGACGTCACATTACATCATTCTTATCTATGGGAATAACAGATGGACAGAACTGGAGAGGTGAGGACTCTGGAAATGTCTGTAGTGAGATTTATTAATGTGTCTCTCCATAACCAGGATTACACAGTGGTGAAGAAGACCTCTAGTGATCGCTGTCAGGACCCTGTGTCTGAGGGATGTGGAAGACCCCTGAGCCCAATCACGGGGCCTCCACCTCACCCCCTGATCCATGAGGACATTAATCACCAGAAGATCCTAGAACTCATCTACAAGATGATTGAGCTGCTGACTGGAGAGGTGACACTGCTGGGAATGCTGGGACATTATACAGTAACACTGTGAAGGGATCGGGGGGATGACGGTATCATTGTATGTGTCAGGTTCCTATAAGGTGTCAGGATGTCGCTGTCTATTTCTCCATGGAGGAGTGGGAGTATTTAGAAGGACACAGAGATCTGTACAAGAACGTCATAATGGAGGTTCCCCAGCCCCTCACATCACCAGGTAATAGACAGGACTAAATACACACGGCCTATAATTATCTGTATGTAGAGAATGAATTCAGTCCCTGTATGTGTTTCCTCCAGATCTATCCAGTAAGAGGACAACACCAGAGAGATGTCCCCGTCCTCTTCTTCCACAGGACTGTAAACAAGAAGATCCCAGTGCTCCTCAGGATCATCAGGTAGATGGAGAGAAGGTGTCAGGAGATCTCCCCTATGATGTGTAGACGGCTGTGAAGGTCTTGTGCTCAGTCTTGTTTTATCCACCAGTATTATATGTTTTATACTTCTGTAATGAGAACGGTGGAGATGGCAGGATTAGAGCTGATCATAGATGGGACTTCTCCATGTGTCAGTGACTTTTACAATATTTGCTTCAGGGTGAAGATCTGATCCATATTAATACTACAGAGACATATGTGAGGGGTGATGAGCGGTGTAAAGAGGAGATTCTCACATATGACTACCCAGGTGAGTAGTAACCACTGAATGCAGAGAAGTCACAGATTCCTCTCAGTCACCAGCTGTGGCTGATTTATCGGTGGTGTAGTCTGGCCGTATTACCATGATCACCATTTTGCCTCTAGATCACAACATTGTCCTCAACCCAAAACTGTTCAAATGACTTTTGACATCAAAAGCCCTTTTCTATAGAACTTACGACCTGGAGGATCCACCTACCCCCTGGGATTAGTGTGAGGGTGATCCCTTAAAGCGAGATCTATATGATTGCTTGTACCTGACCCAATATAGGCCGAGTGTGCACTTAAAGAGTCACACCGAGCACAGAGTTAGATGTCTACTCCTTTCTCAGTAAAGGCTTGCACACAACTGAAGTTTATTCTCAAGAAAAAGAGACAGGAGATGGGTGTCACACAATCTCCTGAGTAGCCAGTGTCAGTCTATGATGGGTCCATTTCAGCTTCACTTCCATATATGGTATCCAGTATCTCAGCTTCTGCATTCCAGGGATTCCTTCCAGGGTGTTGTCTGAAGACACAGACGCCATCTTGGTACACCATATCTGAACTGACTTATATAAGGTTTAATAATTGATTTCATTAGCCATTCTCTCCTTCACATTAGGAGACGCTGACCGTTACCTGCCCAGATCTGTAACTATAAAGCCAAATGACAGCGTACGTAGAATGTGCTGACAAGATAGAAAATCACTTGTAGAAAAATCTTATGCTGGGTCTGTATGAGAAAGTGGAGGGTAACGATGCTGTTGGCTTCCTAGATCCCTGAGATCTTATCGGATGAATCTTCTCTCCCTTCTGTGCTGCTGAATGTCTCATGGTCCCTACAAGACCAGGTCCAGTCTTTCTGGCCAAACTTCCCTTTTATGATGGACAGCAGTAAATGTGCAGTGAGGCCAAGTGTGAATTTCTGTCCAATAACAGCAGAGTTTCCCTTTATCCTGACTTTTCAATTTGTATTAAAACCAACTAACTTCAAGGAGGATTGTGATCATCTCCAGGACAAACATTCCACCTGTGCCATGATAGATCTCTAAGCTGTACGTGGCTGATGGCTGTAATATACATTTATTCCCGCCTGCAGGAGATGTGTTGGCTCCAGCCCTGGTGTCATGGATTCACTCCACATCATATATTACATTGTTTCTGATCCTAAGGAATTCAGATTACTGCACAATCTCTCCTGAAATGGGGAGCAATATTATTTCTCTAATCTTCTGCTCAGGATCCATAGTAGCTCCAATGGTCCACCATAAATGAGGGCAACTCTGGTTTACTGTTTTTTAATCTGTATTTGTAGTTTTCAGTGAATGAGATTCTCGTGCTCTGGGGCGGGGCTGTGGGTGGGGATGTGGGCGGGGCTTTATGTAGTGCTCTGATCACATATTCTTCTGTATTGGCTTATGACAGGTCGCTGACCCCTCACTGACCTGCCTCCCATTATTACATAATGCATATAATAGCATTGATATTATTGTTGATAATTCCTATAATATTGTGGCTATTGTGAGGCTTAGAAAAAAATTACATCCAACAAAATGTCATTGGCAATTAAGGGTACTTAAACCACAGCGCCATTAATTAACTGCACTGTGGAAAAAGTGTATAGCGCCCTCTTGAGATGGATTTTCTCCGCGGTCTCGGCTGCCGGGGGTAGCTGAGACCCTAGAGAACATGATTCGGGCTGGTTTTTCCCGACCCTGGGGTTGCTATCGCCGTTATTAACTGTATAACGGCGACCGCAAAAAAAAAAATCCGATGTGCATTTAATTTCTCTCTCCTCTGATGTGATTGCACATCAGAGGAGAAAGAAATAGGGTCTCCAAATCCCTCCGTACCTCCCGGTGGTCCTTGGGCCCTCCTGCATCCTCCGGTGGGCGCCGCCATCTTCTTCCGGTCAGAAAATGGCCGGCGCAAGCGCAGTGCGCTTGCCGCGATCTGCTGGCCGGCACCTGGTGTTAAGCACCGGGTTCCTGTCCCTGCACAGCAGGAATCTTGAGCCTTGCCTTCCGCGGTCTCCCATTCCTCTCTGGCAGCAGAGGAGGCTGCTCAGACTAGCACTGTGGGTTTGGTTGCTGCTGCCACCTCTAGTCCAGCTATAGCAACGCATGCTGGGCTACTCCAGGGACTAAGTCCTCCTTTCGGTCTGATGAGCATGCTCATGGGACGATCTCTCATTGGAGATCAGAGGTC
Source organism: Dendrobates tinctorius (assembly GCF_039654945.1). Taxonomy (NCBI): domain Eukaryota; kingdom Metazoa; phylum Chordata; class Amphibia; order Anura; family Dendrobatidae; genus Dendrobates; species Dendrobates tinctorius. The sequence continues at coordinate 1,370,519 of NW_027362152.1, read as the reverse complement.
ACATGCTCAGGTCCTCCTCCAATTCGGTTGGACCATCACGAAGGTCCCAGAAGGACGCTGCTATAGAAGGTTCGCATGGCTGCTCGGCCATGTGCTAGTATAGACAGTTATTATAACTTGTGTGTGATGATGGATGCATGGATGTAACAACCCTGCTGGCATCACTGCATGGCCTCCCATCCCCCGCACACCAACTTACTTTCTGCTTCAAGCCATGCTGTGAATTCTGTCTGTTGCCAGCTCTGTGCCTCTGCTCTCCATGTTTCCTGACTGTGTGTATAGGGGGGCGGCGCCTGAACTCTCTGGTTCTTATGCAGTCAGGGTGCACCTGGCTAATGGGTCCCTGACCAATCACCTAGAGCCCTGGACTTTTTAACCCTGCCACACCCACTAGAACATTGCCTGAGCAATGTCTAATCTCAGTTAGTATCTTGCTGCTGAGGAAGCCAGGCCCCGTTCTGTGTATTTCCTCCTTCTCTGGAGGAATACTTCTTGTCTTGCCTTGTACCTTGTCTGCCTGCCAGGAGGCTGAATATCCTGGCCCTTGGAGTCTTGGTTCCAGTATCTTGTCTGTACTCTGTCCTACCTTAGTCTCCCTTTCTCCTTGTCCGTGGCTTCCTTCCTTGCTGTATCTTTCCTTGTGTCCTCCCTGTCTGTGCATCTGCACCCTTGCAGCTCTGTCTGTGAATCTGCACCCTTGCAGCTCTGTCTGTGAATCTGCACCCTTGCAGCTCTGTCTGTGAATCTGCACCCTTGCAGCTCTGTCTTTGAATCTGCACCCTTGCAGCTCTGTCTGTGCATCTGCACCCTTGCTGCTCTAGCCGCTCTGCCTGCACGGCTCTCTAGCCGCTCTGCCTGCACGGCTCCCCTAGCCGCTCTGCCTGCACGGCTCCCCTAGCCGCTCTGCCTGCACGGCTCCCCTAGCCGCTCTGCCTGCACGGCTCCCCTAGCCGCTCTGCCTGCACGGCTCCCTTGCCGCCCAGCCTACTCCGCACTCCTGCGGCTCTGCCTACTCCACACTTCTGCCTATATCCATACCTGCACCTCCTGTGTGAACAGGTCCAAATTCTGTTCCAACATACACCACTCCCTCCTGCCTGCACCTGCTCTGTGAACAGGTCCCTACCTGTCCCTTCTCATACCACGCCAGTCTGTCCTGTGTCTCCAAGCCGTGCCCGCCTGTCCTGTGTCTCCAAGCCGTGCCCGCCTGTCCTGTGTCTCCAAGCCGTGCCGGCTTGCCCTGTGTCTCAGCCTGCTTGTCACTCGCACCTGGCCAGGTGTCCTGTTCCCGAGTGGGATCAGCAGCCACAGCCAGACGCCATCCTGGAGTGGCACCCGGCAGCTACCTGCCGCACAAGCCTGACCTCACCATCAGAGGCTCCAGTGAAGACCGAGGTAGCTGCCGTAGTGACGCCCCTTCCAGGGTAGTCTGGTTTGTGGCACAGTGGGGCCACAACCCCCTGGCTCGCGCCACTCAGCCAAGGCACGAGCGTGACAATGGATTTGGTGAATGACTTATTATGAAAACCCCTTCCCTTTGATACGCATGTTGTAGGTTTATCTTAGTTTAATAATAATAAAGTAACTTGGCACTCAACTGAATTGTCCTTTTTAAGTGAAGTTTTTATTTATGTGCAGCCCTACAAAAAGAGGTTTTGGCCTACACTTGGCCTTCATCAGTCCGACTGCTGTCTATATAGTATGAACAAATGTATGTCCACGAGCAAAATAATTTTTTTGTAAGTTCCTGCTTCCAAATATGGTGTAGGCATATAGCAGGCTTCCAGCTACCCTTAAGGTGTGCTGTGCTGGTAATTCAATTAGATGCAATATATTCCATAAGGAAATGAGGAGAGGTTCCCGCTGGATTGCTGAAGCAATTTGCCTTATAGAAGTAGGTTGCAAGTGTGCAGGGCTGAACGCAGTATCCACCACCATTTGGAAGCGTATCTTAGTTTGTCAGTGCCATGTAGTCTTACATTCCAACTTTTGAAGAAGGGAAAGAGGGACAAAAGCTGCAGTGCGCCGTGGCAAATTTTAGGCCACGCCCCAACCACACCCATTTCACAACTAGTCACACCCATGTCCATGCCCCAAACACACCCATTTAGCACTGCTGATCACACTGACTGGTACTGAGGGCACAGTGGCTGGTACTGTTGGCACACTGACTGGTACTGAGGAAAAGAAAGAACAGAGAAGAAAGAAAACAGAGAGAAAGAAAGGAGAGAGGGGAAAGAAATAAAGAACGGAAAGAAAGAAGGAAATAACAGAAAGAAAGAGGGGAAAGAAAACAGAGAGATGGGAAAGAAAGAAATATGGTACAGAGAGAGAGAAAGATAGAGAACTGAGAGGAAAGAACAGAGAGAGAGAACGAACAGAGAGAACAGAGAGTGAAGGAAAGATTAGAGAGAGAAAGAGGCGAAAGGGAGGGGAAAGAAAGAACATAGCAAAAGAAAGAACAGAGAGAGAAAGGAAGAGGGGAAAGAAAGAACAGAGAGAAAGAAAGAACAGAGAGAAAGAGAGGAAAGAAAGAACAGAGAGTGAAATATTAGAGAGAGAAAGAGGCGAAAGAAAGAGGGGAAAGAAAGAACATAGCAAAAGAAAGAAAGAGAGAAAGATTCCATAAAGACAATGGCAGCTCGGCTCCCATTGTAATGCCCACCTGAGCCTCCCGGTGCAGGACATATCATGATCCACTCACATGGCCGGCATCCCCGAGACCAAGGCGATCCCGCTGTCGGAGGAGGACACGGTGATGGATCTGAATCATTCCCTGAAGTGCCTCCATGGTTCCGTCACAATCTCTTCCCGAAATTACCTCATTTCCGGTCAGCTTCTAGCACGTCGCTTCCGGTGGAACGTCACGTGTGATTTTTAAAGGGCTCTTTGGGGCTCCGCCGTGTACTCCTGTGTCCATGGGAAAAGTAAGCTCCCGGCTGGGGCAGACTTTCAAAATCTGGACTGTCCCGCTGAATCCGGGACATCTCATACACACACGGGTCCGCTTTGTATGCCTCGTACACACACTGTTCCACTGCGTACACCTCGCACACACACGGCTCCACTCCGTAAACCTCATACACATGCGGCTCTGCTCCATACACTTCGTACACATGCGGCTCTGCTCGATACACCTTGTACACACGCGGCTCTGCTCCGTAAACACATGGCTCAGCTCCGTACACTTTGTACACACAGGGCTCCGTTCCGTACACCTTGTACAAACACGGCTCCGCTCCGTACACCTCGAATACACGTGGCTCTACTCTGTACATGTGCGGCTCTGCTCCGTACACCTCGAATACATGCGGCTCTTCTCCGTACATCTCGTACACACGCGGCTCCACAACGCACACCTCGTACATGTGCGGCTCTGCTCCGTACACCTCGTACACGTGCGGCTCTGCTCTGTACACACGCTGCTCCGCTCCATACACCTCGTACACACGCGGCTTTGTTCCGCACACCTCGAACATGTGCGGCTCTGCTCTGTACACCTTGTACACGTGCTGCTCTGCTCCGTACACTTCGTACACACGCGTGTTATGATTGAGTCACCGAGGAGGAAAAAACAAAACAATTTCAGCCCAGAAAATCAGAGAGGTTGGAAACTAGCGGATTGCAGACCCCTAGTCCTATCACACAACTAGCAGTAGCCGTGGAGTGTTCCTACGGTGATCCTAGACACCTCGTCACAGCCGGAGATCTAAATAAGCCTAAAGAGAGAAAAGGGAAAAACTGACTGCCCCAGAGCAGACCCCAAAGCAATAGGCAGCCCCCAACATATAATGACGGTGAAGCAAGATGAAAACACTAACACAGATACAAATATAGGTTGAACAAACGATGGGGCCCAAGCTAACTAAAAAGTATAGGACAGAAAAGCTGCTGTCTGCAATCCGAGAAAACCCTGCTAAAAATATTACCAACACAACTGATAAGCAAAAAGGACCCTGAAGTCACTAGACTTCAAACCCTAAATCAGCACTCAGAATATTCTGGAAGCAGAGCAAAAGAGAACACTGATCAAGGAAAAAGAATCCAGCACACCCCCGGCCGGGGATGGCTGAACTAAAAAAAAACAAGGTAAACAAAACCAAAACTAATAAGTTCAATAGCAGAGCAAAAAATGTATCTTTGGGAAGCAGGAATCAGACTGGTCTCCAAGAATCCAGCAGAGAAATCACCAGCGACTCAGAAGGGCGTCGGCTGCCTTATATCCAGTCTGAAGTTCCCGTTACCCTGATCAGGTGTTTGGTTTCTTTCATCCAAATCAGCCTCACTACCTTCCTTCACCAGAAGAGGGAGATCCTCGGACACAAAAGATGAATGAACAGATGAGCTCACAACACTCGCGGCTCTGCTTCGTACACCTCGTACACATGCGACTCTGCTCCGTACACCTCATACACATGCGGCTCCGCACCGTACACCTTGTACACACGCGGCTCCGCTCCGCACACCTCGTACACATGCGACTGCTCTGTACACCGCGTACACATGCGGCTCTGCTCCGCACACCTCGTGCACGTGCGGCTCCGCTCTGTACACCTCGTACACGTGCGGCTCCGCTCTGTACACCTCGTACACGCGCGGCTCTGCTCCGTACAACTCGTACACATGCGGCGCGCGGCTCTGCTCCGTACACACGTGGCTCCGCTCCGTACACCTCGTACACGTGTGGCTCTGCACGGCTCTGCTCTGTACACCTCGTCCACATGCAACTCCGCTCCGTACACCTCGTACATGCGTGGCTCTGCTCCGTACACCTCGTACTCGCGCGGCTCTGCTCCGTACACCTTGTACTCATGCGGCTCTGCTCCGTACACCTTGTACACACACTGCTCCGCTCCGTACACCTCGTACACGCGCGGCTCCGCTCCGTGCACTTCATACACACGTGGCTCTGCTCTGTACACCTCGTACACACGCGGCTCCGCTCCGTACACCTCGTACACACGCGGCTCCGCTCCGTACACCTCGTACACACGCGGCTCAGCTCCGTACACCTTGTACACACACTGCTCTGCTCCGTACACCTCGTACATATGCACCTCGTACACACACGGCTCCGCTCCGTACACCTCGTACACACACGGCTCCGCTCCGTACACCTCGTACACACACGGCTCCGCTCCGTACACACACGGCTCTGCTCCGTACACCTCGTACACACACACGGCTCCTCTCCGTACACCTCGTACACACGGCTCTGCTCCGTACACCTCGTACACACACACGGCTCCGCTCCGTACACCTCGTACACACGGCTCCGCTCCGTACACCTCGTACACACGGCTCCTCTCCGTACACCTCGTACACACGGCTCCTCTCCGTACACCTCGTACACACGGCTCCTCTCCGTACACCTCGTACATACAGGGCTCCGCTCCACACACCTCGTACACACACGGCTCCGCTCCGCGCACCTCGTACACATACGGCTCCGCTCCGTGCACCTCGTACACACACGGCTCCGCTCCGTACACCTCGTACATACAGGGCTCCGCTCCGTACACCTCATACACACACGGCTCCACTCCGCACACCTCGTACACACACGGCTCCGCTCCGCACACCTCGTACACACATCGCTCCGTACACCTCGCACACACGGCTCCGCTCCGTACACCTCGCACACACACGGCTCCGCTCCGTACACCTCGCACACACACGGCTCCGCTCCGTACACCTCGCACACACATCGCTCCGCTCCGTACACCTCGTACACATATGGCTCCGCTCCGTACACCTCGTACACACACGGCTCTGCTCCGTACACCTCGTACACACACGGCTCCGCTCCGTGCACCTCATACACATACGGCTCCGCTCCGTACACCTCGTACACACGCGGCTCCTCTCCGTACACCTCGTACACACACGGCTCTGCTCCGTACACCTCGTACACACACACGGCTCCGCTCCGTACACCTCGTACACACTGCTCCTCTCCGTACACCTCGTACACACACGGCTCCGCTCCGTACACCTTGTACACACACGGCTCCGCTCCGTACACCTCGTACACACACGGCTCCGCTCCGTACACCTCGTACACACACACGGCTCCGCACCGTACACCTCGTACACACGGCTCCTCTCCGTACACCTCGTACACACACGGCTCCTCTCCGTACACCTCGTACATACAGGGCTCCGCTCCGCACACCTCGTACACACACGGCTCCGCTCCGCATACCTCGTACACACACGGCTCCGCTCCGTACACCTCATACACACGCGGCTCCGCTCCGTACACGTCGTACACACGGCTCTGCTACATCCACCCTGTAAACCCCTCCTGACCCCCACACATAAACTTCCCCTCATCCAGCACCATGACAACCAGCACAGCAGAGTCCTGCACACACTGAGGCCTCTGATCATGTGACCGCTGACTCCTCCCTTCCTGTGACCTCATCAGCAGCCCAGCGATCAGCGATGTCATTAGTGATGGGAAATCTAGTTCATTTTGGTGATTAGTTCCTTTAGTTCACTATTTCTCTGGATTTTGCCGAGAAGAGATTGATCAGTTCTCGTTACACAGAAGCTGCGGCTCCGAGGAGGAGTTATCGTTCTGTTACAATGATCAGAAATAGTTAATCCATCTGATCATTCTATAACAAGCTCTTGTTACAGGCGCGCTACTCAGTCTGGAGAAAAAAATTCAAACATTATTTATTGAAGTCAGTAATTTCCTTTTTTGTCTTTTGTAAATCTTCCCGCCTCCCAGTCCTTCCCAGCTGCTGTGTGTCCCACAGAATGTCAGGCTGCGAGGAGCTCGGTGTCAGACGGGAAAGATTACATGGCCTCCGGCACAGAGCAGCTGAGCAGTACTGGAAAGCTTATTACTTTTTGTCTTTTGTAAATCTTCCCGCCTCCCAGTCCTTCCCAGCTGCTGTGTCCCCCACAGAATGTCAGGCTGCGAGGAGCTCGGTGTCAGACGGGAAAGATGACATGGCCTCCGGCACACAGCAGCTGAGCAGTACTGGAAAGCTTATTACTTTTTGTCTTTTGTAAATCTTCCTGCCTCCCAGTCCTTCCCAGCTGCTGTGTGTCCTACAGAATGTCAGGCTGCTAAGAGCTCGGTGTCAGACAGGGAAGATGACATGGCCTCCGGCACACAGCAGCTGAGCAGTACTGGAAAGCTTATTACTTTTTTTTCTTTTGTAAATCTTCCCGCCTCCCAGTCCTTCCCAACTGCTTTGTGTCCTACAGAATGTCAGGCTGTGAGGAGCTCAGTGTCAGACGGGGAAGATGACATGGCCTCCGGCACACAGCAGCTGAGCAGGACTGGAAAGCTTATTACTTTTTTGTCTTTTGTAAATCTTCCCGCCTCCCAGTCCTTCCCAGCTGCTGTGTGTCCCACAAAATGTCAGGCTGCAAGGAGCTTGGTGTCAGACGGGGAAGATGACATGGCCTCCGGCACACAGCAGCTGAGCAGGACTGGAAAGCTTATTACTTTTTGTCTTTTGTAAATCATCCCGCCTCCCAGTCCTTCCCAGCTGCTGTGTGTCCCACAGAATGTCAGGCTGCGAGGAGCTCGGTGTCAGACGGGGAAGATGACATGGCCTCCGGCACACAGCAGCTGAGCAGGACTGGAAAGCTTATTACTTTTTTGTCTTTTGTAAATCTTCCCGCCTCCCAGTCCTTCCCAGCTGCTGTGTGTCCCACAGAATGTCAGGCTGCGAGGAGCTCGGTGTCAGACTGGGAAGATGACATGACCTCCGGCACACAGCAGCTGAGCAGTACTGGAAAGCTTATGACTTTTTTGTCTTTTGTAAATCTTCCCGCCTCCCAGTCCTTCCCAGCTGCTGTGTGTCCCACAGAATGTCAGGCTGCGAGGAGCTCGGTGTCAGACGGGGAAGATTACATGGCCTCCGGCACACAGCAGCTGAGCAGGGCTGGAAAGCTTATTACTTTTTGTCTTTTGTAAATCATCCCGCCTCCCAGTCCTTCCCTGCTCCTGTGTGTCCCACAGAATGTCAGGCTACAGGGAGCTCGGTGTCAGACGGGGAAGATGACATGGCCTCCGGCACACAGCAGCTGAGCAGCACTGGAAAGCTTATTACTTTTTTGTCTTTTATAAATCTTCCCGCCTCCCAGTCCTTCCCAGCTGCTTTGTGTCCTACAGAATGTCAGGCTGCGAGGAGCTTGGTGTCAGACGGGGAAGATGACATGGCCTCCGGCACACAGCAGCTGAGCAGGACTAGAAAGCGTATTACTTTTTTGTCTTTTGTAAATCTTCCCGCCTCCCAGTCCTTCCCAGCTGCTGTGTGTCCCACAGAATGCCAGGCTGCGAGGAGCTCGGTGTCAGACGGGGAAGATGACATGGCCTCCGGCACACAGCGGCTGAGCAGGACTGGAAAGCTTATTACTATTTTTTTTAAATGTATAACTTTCATCAGATTTCACTTGCCAGAGCAATACCAGAAAACTGAGCTGTCATTGGTTGCTATGGGGCAAAGAAAATCTTCCTATAAGACCGCTTGATAATTCTCCCCCCTATCCTGTGACCTGTGAGCTAAATGAACTGTATGAACTGCTGAACTAAATGTTCTAGTGAGAATGAGTCAGGACAGCCTAGTTCAATCTGATGCATCTCACTGAGCCCAGCAGCGCCACCTGTGGTAGTGTAGAGTACTGACTCATGACTGTGTATTAGGGAGCGGAGAAGCCGTTCAGCATCCACCATTGTGAGAACAGAACAGGAGCCAGTGGTAAAGATTTTAGCAAGACTGATCTTCTAGGCTACCGGAGGCTGATCCTCTACCGGAGGCCGATCCTCTACCGGAGGCCGATCCTCTACAGGAGGCCGATCCTCTACAGGAGGCCGATCCTCTACTGGACGCCGATCCTCTACCGGACGCTGATCCTCTACCGGACGCGGATCCTCTACAGGAGGCCGATCCTCTACAGGAGGCCGATCCTCTACCGGAGGTTGATCCTCTACCGGAGGCTGATCCTCTGCTGGAGGCTGATCCTCTGCTGGAGGCTGATTCTCTACAGGAGGCTGATTCTCTACAGGAGGCTGATCCTCTACCGGAGGCTGATCCTCTATTGGAGGCTGATCCTCTATTGGAGGCTGATCCGCTACAGGAGGCCGATCCTCTACAGGAGGCTGATCCTCTACCGGAGGCCGATCCTCTACAGGAGGCCGATCCTCTACCGGAGGCCGATCCTCTACAGGAGGCCGATCCTCTACAGGAGGCTGATCCTCTACCGTAGGCTGATCCTCTACAGGAGGCTGATCCTCTACCGGAGGCTGATCCTCTACCGGAGGCCGATCCTCTACCGGAGGCCGATGCTCTACAGGAGGCCGATGCTCTACAGGAGGCCGATGCTCTACAGGAGGCCGATGCTCTACCGGGGGCTGATCCTCTACAGGAGGCTGATCTTATCACAAAGACAGGTGAGGGGCATGAACCACACACAGAAACACTCTCTCTTTCTCTCATACACACATATGAGCTGTGTCTGTCTACTGTGCAATTTCAGTTTTTATTAATAACATTATTATTACTATTATATTTGTATTTGATGTGTGGTATTATAGTGTTTTACTCCCTTCTTTATAAAGAGCAAGGGTGAGACACAGCATGGATCTTCCTGGAGCTGGAGGAGGGATCACTCTGTCTCCTCCCACTTGCTGTTTAGTTTATAATGAACTAAGCTCTGTCAGGATGGTGAACTAGATGAACTAGTTCACTCTGAAGATTAGTTCATTTTGAACTACTCACGAACTACCCATTGTGACTAACAGCCCACCGCTGCCACCACTATGTGACGAACAGCACGGCCGGCCCAACCAATACGTGACGAACGGGGGTCCTGCTGCCATCAAAACGCAACGGACAGAGTACCCTTTGTCACCACTATGTCACAATCCCACCACTGACACGGGTGTATCAGCGGACGGAGGGACGCGACACACTGCCGGCACGCGGCTATCACAGGCACAGTGGGGGCTTATCTTGGTTATCCCACCACTGACACCATGTGACAAAAATATCCAGCAAGCTAATCTCGCTCTAACAATTTGCCGCAAGGGGGTATTTTGGGTGCCCCACCACTGCTATCAATCTTCCAAGTACTGCGGGGATTTATGTATATCCCACTTTCTCAGTTCCACTTTGGACCTCGCAGCTCTCCGGCGCCCCCCTTACCCTCAGGTCAGTCAGGGAACTGCACCTAGGATAATTAGTCGCCGGACGGGCTGCTTGTTGTGAACCGGCAATTAGGCTTCTGCAGTAAGGGAATTATCAATGCTGTGGCCGCAGCCCCTCATTCAGCAATATAAAACCCTTCTGGGCTGCCAGCAAGCCGCAATCACCGTGCACAACGCGCTGCCACCAGCTCCTGGTTTCTCCACTTAAGTTATAGACTCAAGGGAGGGGTTCGAAGCCAACCCGACAAATTAGTAGCAATTATCTAAAAGAGGCGCTTAGATCGATTCTTAGAGCATGGAGACAAACTGAATAATTTTATCATTTATTCCCCGAAAAAGTCAGCAGTGATTACAGATAAAAGTTGCTATAAAATTGAGACGATAGATATGTACAATACAAATATAACATAAAGGGATTAAAGGCAGAAAGCAATTACACTCACGGTTGCATATTGTTCCTTAGGCAGACCATGCGGCTGAGGGGGGGAAGGAGAAGGCGGAGCCACACGTCTCCACTCATCTGGGTTCTGCTCAGCACGAGGACTGGAGCTCTTCTGACCTCCCTGTATGGGAGGGGTACCTTATAGCCCCGGGTGTGTGACATCACCGAAAGGGGCTATCTGGAGAGTCCCACCTCCCTTACTCTCTAGTGTAGAAATCTTACTAAAACTTATAATAATCATAACTTAGCGAGGGAAGCTCGCACAAACACTTATTTGGTATGATTGGTTGTAATTTACCGAATAGGATCCGAAAACACCTAACATGCCATAATTGCGACATTCTATTTGGGAGTACTCCATAATTCAGGTTCTGGAAGTCTGAGAACTACGCAAAAGTCACCGTAGCGAAGCTGGGACCGCTCAGATCACGGAAATATGACTATTATTCCTCTGTCATGTATGGTTTTTGCAATGTTACTTGTTTTAATACTTCCCATATTGATCCCAGCCTGTGTTTTTCTGAACAAAGAGATCTTTTCCCCCTGCTGTGCTTCGAGAGAAAGTTGTTGGTTTCAAGTTTCACAGGCTCTGCACATGAAGACACTGGTATGTGTGTGTGAAGAGCTGTGGGCGAAAAGAGGAGGGGGGAAAGCTGCAGCTCCATGCCAGGCTGACAGTTTACAATGTCATAGAATGCCGGATTTTCTAGAAAGTTCCAACAGACAACATCATATTTTGCAGACATTGTATATCACACCCATCACTAGATGTCATTGCTGGGATTCATCACTGTGGGGCTGCGGTGGCCAGTGGGTCTGTCTGGGAGGGCGTGCGGCTCAGTGAAATACACGAAAAATATGCTGCCGCCTGGGACAGCGGAATATGCAATCAAAAATGAGACTGTCCCACCAAATCCAGGATGGTTGAGAGCTTTGCTTGTAGTGGCTAAGCCTAGTGACACAGTGCTTCCTAATCACAGCACCTCTCTCAGCGCCATATTGTGGATGCAGCCACAAGGCACCTAGTGGCTGCATCTACCAGCGCGGTGCCGTGGGCAGGTCTAGTGCTTTCCTCCTCAGTCTGGGTGGTTAGTGGCTTCCGCCAGAGCAGTGCAGTTCACACTAGTGCGTTACTCTTTGTTTCTCTTTTTGCTGGCTCTGCGTGTTTTCATTTATTATTTTGCCGCATAGTCTCCACCATTACTGAGCAACAGGTTACCATCTCTGCATGGTGGACCCCCAGGCTGTGAACGCACCTCTTACCACTTTTATTGTTTGGTGCATTCCGCCAGTCTGTAACATTATACTAGCGCCAGGGTCTGGCTAGTAATGGCGGACGAACAGCGACTGCAGCAGTACATCCAGCAGCTGGAGAGCAGGTTGGCGGCTCTCGAGCGCTCAACCTCAGCTGTGGATCTTTCCACGGTCACTGTTCAGGCAGCCACGGAGGCTGTCTCTTGTGTGTCCACTGCCATCCCTGCCTTGACTTTATCCCACCTCCCGCTGCCTGAGAAGTTCTCTGGTGATAGTGCTTCTTGTAGGGGATTCATCAGCCAATGTACCTGTAACGGGGTCTACCAAGCTGGGGTACCTCTTTCAGTACCACCCTGTGTTTTCGGAGGTCCGCTCTGCGTTGGCTGGAGTCTGAATGAATGACGCTGGCTGGAATTCCTTAGTTACATGGGCGCATATAAAAGATCACTGCTTCTCCACGTATTTCCAGTCTGACAACACTTTACTCACAGGACACAGAATATATCTCACAGATACAGAGGGCCGGCCAATAGAAAAGCGGCAGGCCAGACATACATTACAAAAGCCGCAGGTGGCCGGAGCCTGCCGATGCTTACTGTGGGAATTGCAAAGGTGAGGGGAGGGTGGACAAAAGGAGAATATCGTGTCCCCTCTGCCCAGGGGCGCAGCCTGTGAACTGATGCATTAGGGACATGCATCTCACATGGAACCTATTATACATACATATAACTGCACAACATATTCTGGGTGCTGAGTGGTTCTGTAACACGTAACACCCTCTCAAGGTCTTTCCAGCCTGTGGCTATAGAGGAGAGACCAGTACATATTATCGATACGGCAAGAATTATCACCGTGGCTCCTCTGAATGTAATCACCCCACCACTGGGCAAAACCTTTGTGTTGGACTGTGACAGAGTGAGAGTCTTATGTTGGGGACATTCCTCCAGGATTGCCGGATATTCTGGAACCAAGAAGACTTTCTGTCTTATTTACCGCCATTATTGGTGGCCATCGCTTCGCGAAGACATCTTAGAATTCACTGCCTCCTGCTCATCTTGTGCCAGGAACAAGATTCCTCGGCAGCTGCCTTCTGGACTCCTGCTTCCGCTGCCTGTGCCTTCTGCCCCTTGGAGCCATATTGCCATGGACTTTATTACCGATCTGCCTCATTCCTCGAACTGTTCCGTTATCCTGATAGTCGTAGATCAGTTTTCCAAAATGGCACACTTCGTTCCTTTGCCAGGACTGCCTTCTGCCCCAGAGTTGGCTAAGATTTTCTTGCACCATGTATTCCAACTTCACGGATTCCCTCAACATATCGTCTCATACCATGGGGTCCAATTCACCTCCCGTTTTTGGAGGGCTCTCTGCAAGTTATTGAAGGTAACCCTAGACTATTCCTCTGCCTATCATCCGCAGTCCAACGGTCAAGTGGAGCAAGTCAATCAGGCTCTTGACATCCTACCTTCGCCATTTTTCCAATGCTCACCAGAACAATTGGGTCTCTCTTCTCCCATGGGCAGAATTTGCCTATAACAACCACCCAAGTGAATCCTCTTCCAAATCTCTGTTTTTTGTAGTCTTTGAGCAACATCCCGGCATCCCTCTTCCCGTTTCCCCCACCTTGGGTGTACCGGCTGCAGACTCTCTGTCCTTGGAATATTCTAAAATTTGGCAGGAGACTAAGGGAGCTCATGAAAGAGCTAGTGACAAAATGAAGAGGTATGCAGACCAGAAACGCTTGGACGCTTCTCCTTATCTTCCGGGTGACAAGGTATGGCTATCCTCACGTTATATCAGGCTTAAGATTCCCTCCCACAAGCTAGGTCCACGCTACATTGGTCCCTTTGAAATCTTGAGTCGTATCAATGACGTGGCCTACAAGTTAAAATTGCCTGCCTCTCTGCAGATCCCCAATACTTTCCATGTATCGCTCCTAAAACGAGCAGTGTCTAATTGCTTCCATTCATCTCCTTCTCGTTTTCCCCAACCAAGCAGTTCTGATGATACCTTTGAAGTAAAGGATATATTGGCTATGAGGACAGTTAGAGGGAGGACCTTCTTTCTAATTGACTGGAAAGGATTCGGTCCTGAGGAAAGATCTTGGGAGCCCTGGGAAAACATAAATGCTCCTCATCTCATGAGGAGATTCCTCACCAGCCTTAAAAAGAGGGGAAGTAAGGGAGGGGGTACTGTCACGGACACCGCGGGTACTCACTGGCGCATGCCCGCTCCCCGGCGCGTCCCCGCTGCTGCTGCTCACTTCGGGTCTCGGCACTTCGGGTCTCGGCGCATGCGCGCTTACACTCTCCTCTGCAAGGGTCCCTCTGACCCAGTGGCTCCGCCCCCAACATGGTGGCTGTTAAGGTAAGACGCCTGATTATCTTAGCGGATGAGCACTAGCGTCTTTGTGTCTGGCGCCTACCCACAGCTCAGGCCCCTAACCTTTTGCCTGTCAGCTCTGTGTCTCAGCCGTGTCTGTCAGCCCTGTGTCTCAGCCATGCCTGTCAGCTCTGTGTCTCAGTACTGCCTGTCAGCTCTGTGTCCCAGCCGTGCCTGCCAGTGCCTGTCTGTCCTGTGTCCCTGCCTGCCTGTCTGCCTTGTGTCTCAGCCGTGGTCATCTGTGCTCCTGTGTCTCCTGTGGCGGGTCCACATCTCCTGGACTATCCTATAGCTTCCTCCTTATTTTGTCCCTCTTTTTCCCTTACAGCTCAAAGCCCCCGCCAGTCCTGGTTTCTCTGGTTCCGTTGACCCCATGTACCTCCCGTCGCAGCGTACTGTCTCCGGTCCTGCTTTCCCGTTCTCACTCAGCCCTGCCCTGAGTCGGCCCTTTGGCTCCGGCTGTTGTGGTTCCACCTCCTTTGGGCCTGCTCCTAACACTCCCTCAATAGGGGTGGTCTTCACCTGGTCCACTCGCCCTTGGGTTCTCTGGAGCCACGACCCAGAGGGTCCACTCTTGGGTTTTTCACTAACAAACCCTATCTCTAACACTTTGCGGATAAGGGATGAGATAGGTTGAACCAACGAAGAGAAATGGGGAACAAACTGCCTATAGTAGTTTGCAAAGCCAAGGAAGCGTTGGATTGCCTTCACCCCATGGGGCCATGGCCTATCGAGAACGTCAGACACTTTTGCCGGGTCCATGCGTAGACCAGAGTCCAAGATAATGTACCCCAAGAATGGCAAGGACATCTGTTCGAAGACACATTTCTCGAGTTTGGCATAAAGGCGGTTCTCCCTCAAGAGCAAGAGGACTTGGCGCATGTTTTTTCTGTGGGCAGACAGATCAAAAGAAAAAACGAGGATATTGTCCAGATAGACTACCACGCAGGAGTACAACATGTCCCAAAAGACATCATTTACGAACTCATGGAATACCGCTGGGGCGTTGCAGAGTCCGAAGGGCAGGACCAAGTACTCGTAGTGACCGTCTCGGGTGTTAAAGGCAGTTAAAGTTGTAGGCCCCGCGAAGATCCAGCTTGGTGAAAATTCGTGCTCCTCTTAGCCAGTCAAAGAGCTCCAGGATCAGCGGCAGTGGGTACTTGTTCTTGACTGTGATGTCGTTCAGCCCACGGTAGTCTATACAGGGATGGAGGAAGCCGTCCTTCTTTTTGACAAAGAAAAATCCTGCTCCTGCGGGTGAGGAGGACTTATGGATGAAACCTCTGGCTAGATTCTCATGGATATACTCCAACATAGCTTTTGTTTCAGTAGGAGATAGCAGGTATATTCTACCCCTGGGTGGAGTAGAGCCAGAAACGAGGTCAAACGGACAGTCGTATGGTCGATGTGGAGGCAGTGTCTCAGCCTCCTTTTTGTCGACGATATTTGCAAAAGACCAATAAGCTGACGGCAAACCTGTAGGTGCCGAGGACGGACAGGTAGAGTTCATCGGATGGACAGACAGCAGGCACTTCTTCTGACAAGATGGTCCCCAGCGGAGTATATCGCACAACCGCCAGTCCATGGCGGGCTCATGATTCCGTAACCAAGGGAGACAAAGAAGAAGCCCATGGGACATAATCAACAAGCCATGAAAGGAGATCTCTCGGTGCAGGGCTCCAATCTGCATCTCAGTTTCTTCTGTGATATGGCTAACTGTCTCCTGCAAGAGTTTACCATCGACCGAAGCAATCATCCAAGAAGTCTCCAGGGATCTGACAGGAATCCAGTATTTTTTAACCGTCTCGAGCCTAATAAAGTTCCCTGCCGCGCCTGAGTCTATATAAGCCTCTTCAGAATAATGCTAAGAGTCCAAATTCACTAAAACACAAAATCAGGGGAGGAGAAGAGTCACATATACCTAGGGAGGCCTCTCCTACCACTCCTAGGCAGAGAAGTTTCCCGAATTCTCGGAACATGAACAAAGGAGATGAGAGTCCTTGTTTGAACCTCTCCTTACGATGCCGTTTGGCTATCTTGAAACGGTCCACCAGCATAGGCTCAGGAGCGGGGCCCACAGCAGAAGGCATGGGATGCAAGTGGGGAGGACTGCAAGTAGACTGAGAGAGACAAGGATCTTCTCTCTCTGGCTGCCTCACAGGTGCGCTCTTGGAAACACAGGTCAATGCGTGTCACACGAGAGATCAGATCCTCTAAAGAGGTGGGGGTATCCCAACCCACCAGTTCATCTATAATCCAACCGGACAGGCCACACAAGAAGGCCCCTACAAGGGCCTTGTTTTTCCAACCGAGTTCAGAGGACAAGGTGCGATAACAGATGGCATATTGTCCTATCAATAGAGTACTCGGAGGTTAAAGAGGGACTCGGTGGTGGAAGCCAGACGACCCGGCTCGTCAAAAACCTTGGTGAAGGTGTCAAAAAAGGTGGAAAGCTGAGAGATGAGTGGATCATCACGCTCCCAGAGGGGATTCACCCATGCTAACACCTCTCCCTCTAAGTGTGAAACTATAAAGGATATTTTAGCGCGTTTAGAGGGGTAGTGCTGCGGCAAGAGCTCAAAATGTAACTGACATTGGTTCAAAAAAACCCTGACACAAGTTGGGGTCACCACTGTATCGGGGTGGTTTGCACAAGCGCAACAGCGGGTGCGGGGCCGAAGCTTGGGCAGAAACGGAGGCAGCGGACTTTAGGGAAAGGGGCCAGTTATCTACTGATGCCATATAGTTGAGGATATGGGCCTGGGTGTCGCATTGCTGAGTGAGCTCTTGTTGGAGACTGGCCAACAGGGAAGCAATCCCAGGGTCAGAGGACTGTAAGGCTGACAAACGTGACTCCATGGATTTCAAAACGGACATGATCCTAGTCTAGTTTTCCCGTAGGAACATCAGTTCCTTTTGGGCGGAGGCCGTGGTAACAGCGGGGTCTATGTTCTGATTATACTGTGACGACTCCTGGAGTGGACCCTCTGGGTCGTGGGACCAACCCACCTAGGGCAAGCTGTGCTAGTGAGGACCACCCCCCTATACAGGGAGTGTCAGGAGCCAGCCCAAAGGGGTAAGGTACCACGACTGCCGGAACTAGGTGGCTGGCCCACAGGAGACCCGAATATGTGTGTCTGCGGGATGCAGCTGGGAGTGTGCAGAACACAGGAGTGTGCAAAGCGTGGACACAGGGGTACGCAGGGTATAGGGCGTGTGTACGGTTGTACAGAGAGTTGAGGACAATGCAAGGCGTGTACACGGGAGTGTGCTAGATACAAGATAGTGCAAGGCAGGTACACGGGAGCACGTAAGAGCACAGTTAGGCAGGGCACGTGCTGGAAAGCACGCCTGAGTACAGGGTTAGGTAGAAGGTGTGCCATGAGGCACGACAGGACACAAGGCAGAGCGTAGGTACGGAGCATGTGCTAGGAAGCTCGGCAAGACAGAGTACAGGCACAGAACACATAGGAAGAGGTAGCCTGATGTAGCACATGAGCACTTGGACTTCCGGGTCAGGTCCTCCAGGACCATAGAGGACAAGACTAAAAACAGAGCTGAGAAGAGCGCACATGTGCACTAACAACATTGTGCAACTATGGAACTAGGTGCGCGTGCGCACCTAACGGGACCCCCGAAGCGGCTGCGGCATTGGAAATGGTGACATCAAACCCGAGGTCCCGCCACCAGGTGAGAGCGGCATGACACTATGAGCCGTGACCTAAATTCTATTGAGCATCTTTGGAAAAATCTGAAACATGCCGTCTGGAAAAGGCGACCTTCAAACATGAGACAACTGGAGCAGTTTGCTCTTGAGGAGTGGGCCAAAATACCTGCGAGAGGTGCAGAAGTCTCATTGACAGTTACAGGAATCGTTTGATTGCAGTGATTGCCTCAAAAGGTTGTGCAACAAAATATTAACTAGTGATGAGCAAATTTGCTTGCCAGTACTCTTCAGAGTATCACGGTACTCTGTGTACTCTGCAAGCACTGAGCATTTCCGGGATTACTCGGCGGGAACTCGGGTCTCCACCCAGCATTTTTGGTGGACTTTAGAGACCCAGTCATGCTGCAGGGATTGTCTGCCAGGCTATGAAACGCCGCAGCCATCTTTATTGTAGTCGTGCAGTGATTGGCTGGCCGCACAGCATCTTCAGGGGAAGTGCTTTTTTTGCACCTCTGTCCCTCTGTCACCGCTGCTTGTACCCAGCTATGACCGGCGCAGCAGCAATGACGTCATTGCTGCTGCGCCTGTCACATGACGCCGGCGAAAGCATGAAGAAGCAGGGACTGGCAGCGGTGGCGGAGGGTAAGAATCTGTGAGCTGTGTAGAGACCACGGTGTTATGAATGGGAAACCGAGGAGGAAAAAAAGACAAGCTAAGTCTCAGAAAACCAGAGAAGTTGGTAACTATGCAGATTGCAGATCCTTGATATTAACCGCACAACTAGCAGCAGTCGTGGAGTGTTCCTACGTTGGTCCTAGACGCCTCGTCACAACCGGAGAACTACATAAGCCTAAAGCAGGAAAAGAGGAAAACTAACTGCCCCAGAGCAGACCCCAAAGGAAAGACAGCCCCCCACATGTATTGACAGTGAAACAAGATGAAAATACAAACAAAGGCAGTAAAATAGGCTGAGCAAACGATGGGGCCCGGCTAACTAAAAAGGACAGAAAAGGAAAGACACTGTCTGCAATCTGCCCAAAAAAAACTACAAAAATATTGTCCAACACTTCTGATAGCAAAATTAACCCTGAAGTCACTAGACTTCTAAACCTATATCAGCACTCTGAAATATTCTGAGACAGAGCAAAAAAGAGGCCAATCTAATAAGGGACAAAAAGCAGATTGGCAAATACTGATTAATAGGAGTGGAATTTCAGCATAGCCCCAGCAGGGGCAGGCTGATTACACAAAAAACTGAATTGACCAACAAGCGCAAGTGTGAACATTAGCAAAAAACAAACTTAACTTGAGAAGACTGGAAGAGAGCTGAAGTCCAGGACCTGAGAAGCAAACTGAATTACCAGCACCAGTATAGGGTGTCGGCTGTCTTATATCCAGTCTGTTACTCCAGAGATCCAATCGTTATCTTCCTCATCAGGTGGCAGATCACTACCACTTAAACCGACCGCACTACCTCCTGTCACCACCAGAGGGAGAACGGAAGGGGAACTCTCAACTGGTGGAGCAGAAAATGAGTTCATGACACGCCGGGCAACAGTCGGCAGGGAAGGAATAGCAGGATGGGGGCCGTGGCGGTGACTGTCAGCGTCCCTGCCAGTGGAGGGAAGAAACATGCTGGAATGCTGGCGCTACACTTACTGAGGTATTTTAATGTCATAGAAAGTGGCACAGGCTTCAGACCCTATATATGTGCCATAATGAAAACTGCTTTATAACAGTGACTTCTACTCTGGAATCTCAGACTTACAAAAAAGGAGTTCTCTTGATATAAAAACCTCTAAGTGGCAGCACAACACTTCCTGCATTCATAACCCTTGCCTCCAGCTGTAGCTGCCAGAACTGTCTGGCTGCTGTGGGTAATGGTGGTCAATTAGATCCAGAACAACTTGCGATATCATGGTTGTTTCCCAAATGTGATATATTAGTGGGGAATTAAAAGTTTCTGAAATAATAGAAAATTAATCAGAAATGTGTACCGGCAAATATTTTTTTACAAAAAAAAGCCCTGATTAGGGGTATAAGAGACCGGACACCGCCTTCCTCGGCGCTTTCAGCTTCAGATTGAGAGAGTGTAGGGAGAGCGGCTGCCTTGATATGGTAAGAATTGGTGCTTTCTTAGTCACATCCAGCTAAACCAACAGTCCTTCTAAGGACTAATTCCGGAGTACTTAGGTTCCAGTATTAGGCAGGCAGGGTAGTGTACGTTGCTGTAGACACATCAGTGCAAAGCCTGCAGGCACTGTATGTGTGTATATAGAGCATTACATACATCAAGAGGGTCCATTCCCTTCCTGTGTTCTAGTGCTGCTGCTGCTACCTGAGGGATATTTTAGCCATGCCCCAAATGTAATTGGAATACAGGCCACACATTTTTTGGTGTGGTCTGTCTGTGCTAGCTCATATCTGTGCGTGCTCAAAGTTTGGCCAGTTTACGGCTTTTTTCTCTTTTTTGCCTGGCTGTCAGTTTTTGTTAAAAAAAGCAGTATTTAGGCAAAAAAAACCCATACAGGTCTCACAATTTTGGTGTGGTCTGTCCGTGCCAGTGTAATAACGTGCAGGAGGAATATATGTCACCACAGAGCAGGCAGACCAACAGTAAAAGGGGAGGTTTATTTACAGGGAGAATATCTGGTGAACATATAATATAACAGAGAAAATACTGTAACAGGTAATATCAGAGACTGAAGAAATAACAGAAGTGCAAAACAACAGACAGTTATTCTCTAATGGGGGAAGAAACTTATCAGTTCCTGGAGATCTTGCTTGTAGAGATCACTCTTCTCCCACGTAGGCACCCAGGCACCAGGGGTGCTTGATGTCGTCTGTCTCTGGGGTCCTAGGTATAGGTCCAACTGGTGTATGGAGGGTTAACGTGAGAGCTCAAGGGGTATGCGGATGGCGGTATCCCCCTGTATGCAAGGTTCTTCCCTCTGCTGTGGCAGCGGCGTTCCCTCACCAGGGTCAGGGGATCTGCCTGGGAAAGTCTCTCTTGGCAGGTCAGGGTCACGTTACCGTATGTTCCTCGGTCACAGGGAAGCATCTCAGGGTAAAGCAGGGCCTCACTGCAGGGGAGCGTCTTGCCAAGGCGCGCAGTCTGTCGGTGTGATAAAGTCTCTAACAGGAGGGGAGCGACCAGCCCTCCAAGAGGTGCAGTGACAGGCGTCTCGAACTCAGTGCTCACCGCCTGTGTCTGCGGTCCCTCAGTGTTCAGTCACTGCACCTGTCTCCTGTCAGGGTCCTCTCCGCTCCCGTCCCTGTGCTGCTCTGCTGAAAGCGTGCCCATTTCTCCCACTCTCCGTCCTGCCCTCTTCCTGTTCCTGGTACTCGCCCAGTTCCCTAAAGCATCCCCCGGGGAACCTAATGCCCTGCTCGATGGTTGCGGGCATGGAGCTAGGAAGGCAACTCCCCCTCGGCTCCTTCAGTGCTTCACCCCCTTACACCAGCTCATGACTGTGCGTGCTGAAAGTTTGGCTAGTTTATGGAGGTTTTCTGTATCTAAATAATAAAGAAAAATTAATACAGTCTGTTATCTCAGGCTGAGGCCTGTTTTTTATGTTGTGTAAAAATCTTTGCTTCGCAGACATATGTTGCATAGTTCTGCCTGCTAGCCTTGTTCTACTCGTTATTTTGTTTTTTCCAAAAATAACACAAAACACAAAAAAAAAATTAATACAGTCTTTTATCTCAGGCTGAGGCCTGGTGTATATGTGGTGGAAAAGTCTTCGCTTTGTAGGCATACTTATCACATCTAATTTCTCTCCAAATAAATCCATTTGTATTCAGCTTTTGAAATATTTCAGTAGTCCATTTAAAATGGGCAAGGCAAGGGACAGGGAAGTGGACGTGATGGTGCATACAGAGCACGAGGCCGTGGGCAAGCTGAAAGTGGGCCACAGCAAAGACCCACATCTCCGCGCTCGACCTTCATGCCCCAGTTTCAAGGGGACCGCACCATGGCACTATTGAAGCCAGAGCAGTGTGAAACAGTTGTTGGTTGGATAGCAGATAATGCTTCCAGTCACTTAGCCACCACCACAATGTCTTCCACACGATCAAGTCTGAGTAGCTGTGAGTCGGGACCAGATATTACTCACCCTGATACTCCTTCCTCCCACCATGCCGAGTGCCCAGACACAACTGATCCCACACTCAGACACTCCGAAGAGCTGTTCTGTTGTGAGTTCATTTTCCCCTTCACCATTGAGGTCTGATGAACTCCCTCTTCTGGTGAAGGAAGGTAGTGAGGCTGATTACCAAGTACCTGAGCAGGATGATGACTGGGTGACGGGAATTGCTGACTGGATATAAGGCAGCCGACGCCCTTCTGCCTTGCTGGTGATTTCTCTGAGGTATTCTAGGAGACCAGTCTGATTCCTGCGCCTCAAAAGCTAAGTTTTCTGCTCTGCTTTTTGCATTTGTGTTTTGGTTTTGTTTTGCATTGTTTTTCTGGATTTCTGCCATTCCCTGCTGGGGTGAGCTGAATTCCTTTTTGCTTTTTTCTCTGTCTTCAGAAAATACCTGAGTACTGATATAGTCTTTTTGAAGCCTAGCGTCTTCAGGGCTTTTTCCCTATCAGTCTGTTGGCTCATGTTTTGATAGGGTTTTTGTGCGGATTGCAGACAGCAGCTTTTCCATCCTGTCCTATTTAGTTAGCTTGGGCCCCATCATTTGCTCAGCCTATCTACTGTATCTGTGTTAGTGTTTTTTCATCTTGCTTCACCGTCATTATATGTTGGGGGCTGCCTATTGCTTTGGGGTCTGCTCTGGGGCAGTTTAGATTTCCCTTTCTGTCTTTAGGCTATTTAGTTCTCTGGCTGTGATCGAGGGATCTAGGGCACCGTAGGAACCCCCCACGGCTACTGCTAGTTGTTGTTGATAGGTTCAGGGGTCTGCAATCCGATAGCTGCCAACTTCTCTGGTTTTCTTGACTTAGCTAGTATTTCTGTTTTTGCCTCCTACAGTGACTCATTCATAACAGAATCACCAGCCATACTGCAGATCCTAGGGTACTCAATAGCAGGAAAGAATTGTGAAAAAAAAAAAGTGTGTATATTTTTTCCTCTATATCTCTGAGGCCGTAGGGGGAATTTTTTTTTCTCTCAATGGAGATAAAGCAATTGTCTGATCGTGTGGAGCAGCTCGCTGCGGAAGTGCAGGGAATTTCTGCCTACCTTGCTCATTCACATGCTGCTGAACCAAAGATCCCTACTCCTGATGTGTTTTTTGGGGATCTGTCTAAATTTTTGAAATTCAAAAATAATTGTAAATTATTTTTTGCCTTGAAGCCTAACTCGTCAGGGAGCTCCGCTCAGCAGGTTAAAATTGTCATCTCTTTGCTGCGTGGCGATCCCCAGGATTGGGCGTTTTCTTTGAAACCAGATGATCCTATTCTAACTAATGTGAACGCATTTTTTCAAGCCTTGGGGTTGTTGTATGATGAACCTAATGCTATTGATCAGGCTGAAAAGACCCTGTTGGCATTGAGCCAGGGTCGAGATTCTGCAGAATTATACTGTCAAAAATTCCGAAAGTGGGCGGTCCTTACTACCTGGAATAATAATGCCTTGGCAGCTCTCTTTCGGAAGGGTTTGTCAGAAGCCGTAAAAGATACTATAGTGGGATTTCCTGTTCCCTCTGGTCTTGACGATTCTATGTCATTAGCAATTCAGGTTGATCGGCGTTTACGTGAACGCAGGACTGCACGAGAGGTGTTGCCACCTGTTGAACAAGTGTCTGAACCTATGCAATGTGATAGAGTTTTGTCCAGGGAGCAACGTCAGGAGTTCAGAAGGCGTAATAAGCTGTGGTTTTTTTTTTTGTGGAGATGCCTCGCATATTATTTCTGTCTGTCCTAAACAAGAGAAACGTTTTGCACACACGTTTTCTGTGGGTGGTGTTCAACCTAAGTTTCTTCTGGCAATTACTCTGATCTGCTCCCTGTCCACATTTTCCGCCAAGGCTTTTGTGGATTCGGGAGCAGCCCTGAACCTAATGGACTTGGATTTTGCTAAACGTTGTGGATTTCCTGTGACACCTCTGCGGACGCCTGTCCCTTTAAGGGGGATTGATGCTATTCCTTTGGCGAAAAATAAACCTCAGTTTTGGACCCAGGTGGTAATGCGGGTCGCCCCAGACCATCAAGAAAATTGCAGATTTTTGGTGTTGCATAATTTGCATGATACCATTGTTCTGGGGTTTCCCTGGTTGCAAATTCATAATCCAGTTTTGGATTGGAAATCTGTGCCTGTGGTGAGTTGGGGTTGTCGGCGTGCCCTTAGTGAGGCTCCGGTTTTTTCCACCTCTCCTCAGACGCATGATGTTCCTGACTATTTGGTGGACTTTTATGATGTATTTAGTGAGAATGAGTCTGTGTCTTTGCCTCCTCATAGGAGTTATGACTGTGCAATTGAACTGAGCCCGGGGTGTAAATTTCCCAATGGTCGGCTCTTCAATTCATCTGTACCCGAGCACGAGGCTATGCGATCCTATATTAAGGAGGTGTTGGAGAAGGGTCATATTAGACCATCCTCTTCACCCTTAGGTGCTGGGTTTTTTTTCGTGGCCAAAAAGGATGGTTCATTAAGACCTTGTATTGATTATCGTGCCCTCAACAAAATTACTATTAAATATCAGTATCCATTACCCCTGATTTTGGATCTGTTCTCCAGAGTTAAAGGTGCTTGCTGGTTTACCAAGCTTGACCTCAGGGGGGCGTATAATATCCGCATTAAGCATGGGGATGAATGGAAGACGGCGTTTAATACTCCGGAGGGACATTTTGAGTACCTGGTGATGCCTTTTGGGCTCACTAATGCCCCTTCTGTCTTCCAGTGCTTTAAGAACGACATTTTCCGAGACTTTGTGGATAAATTTTTGATTATCTATCTGGATGATATTTTGATCTTCTCCAAGGATTGGGATTCTCATGTGGAACATGTTCGGACTGTGTTCCGGATCTTGAGGGAGAATTCCCTGTATGTCAAAGGATCGAAATGCCTTTTTGGGGTACAGAGGATTTCATTTTTGGGATTTATTTTGTCTCCATCAACTATTAAAATGGACCCGGCCAAGGTACAGGCCATTTATGATTGGGTTCAGCCCACTTCTTTGAAGGCCCTCCAGAAGTTTTTGGGTTTTGCTAATTTTTATCGGAAATTTATAGCAAAATTTTCTAGTATTGCCAAGCCATTGACTGATTTGACTAAGAAGGGTGCTGATGTGTTGAATTGGTCTCCGGAGGCTGTTTCTTCTTTTCAGGAGCTGAAGCGAAGATTCACTTCTGCCCCGGTTTTGCGGCAACCTGATGTCTCACTCCCGTTCCAGGTAGAGGTGGACGCTTCTGAGATTGGTGCAGGAGCTGTTTTGTCCCAAAAGGATCCTGTAACATCTAAAATGAATCCCTGTGCTTTCTTTTCCCGAAAGTTCTCTCCATCTGAATGTAACTATGATGTGGGGAATCGGGAACTGTTAGCCATGAAATGGGCATTTGAGGAGTGGAGACATTGGTTGGAGGGAGCTAAACATCAAGTCGTGGTCCTCACTGACCACAAGAATTTGATTTACCTGGAGTCGGCCAAACGCTTGAACCCTAGACAGGCTAGGTGGGCCTTGTTTTTTACACGTTTTGATTTTGTGGTCTCTTTTCTTCCTGGCACTAAGAATGTCAAGGCTGACGCTCTCTCTAGGAGCTTCTTTGCTGATTCTCCTGTGGTGACCAAGCCTGCAACGATCTTAGGCGAAGGGGTAGTTCTTTCTGCCATCTCACCCGATTTGAGACGTGCTCTGGAAGAGTTCCAGGAGGACAAACCTGAGCGTTGTCCCAGTGGAAAGTTGTATGTTCCTGACCAGTGGAAGAAGAGAGTGATGTCTGAAGTTCATTGCTCTGCATTGGCTGGTCATCCAGGTATTTTTGGTACTAGAGATCTGGTGAGTCGGTTATTTTGGTGGCCCGTCTTGTCTCGTGATGTCAGGAATTTTGTGCAGTCCTGTGGGACTTGCTCCCGGTCTAAACCTTGTTCTCGCTCTAGTGGGTTGTTGATGCCTTTGCCGGTCCCCAGGAGGCCATGGACCCATTTTCCAATGGATTTCATCTCTGATATGCCTGTCTCTCAGAGAATGACTGTTATTTGGGTGATTTGTGATAGGTTCTCTAAGATGGTTCATCTTGTACCACACCCTAAGTTGCCATCTTCTTCTGAGTTGGTGCCCCTGTTTTTGCAACAGGTGGTTCGCTTGCACGGGATTCCTGAGAACATTGTATCTGACAGAGGAGTTCAGTTTGTGTCTAGATTTTGGAGGACTTTCTTTTCCAAGCTGGGAATTCAGTTGTCCTTCTCCTCTGCTTTTCACCCTCAGACCAATGGGCAGACGGAGAGAACAAACCAGACCTTGGAGTTGTATTTGAGATGTTTTATTTCCGCTGATCAGGATGATTGGGTTTCATTTTTGCCCTTGGCCGAATTTGCTTTAAATAATAGAGCTAGTTCTGCCACTTTGATGTCACCTTTTTTTGGTAACTTTGGGTTTCATCCTCGATTTTCTTCAGGGCAGGTGGAGCCTTCTGCCTGCCCAGGTATTGACACTGTGGTGGAGAGAATGCACCAGATCTGGGACCAAGTGGTGGATAAGTTATCTCTCTCCCAGGAAAAGGCTCAGCGGTTTTCCAACCGACATAGGACCATTCGTCCCCAGTTTAAGGTGGGTGATATGGTTCGGTTATCATCAAAAATATCACTATGAAGGTGGCTTCTCCTAAGTTTAAGCCTAGATTTATTGGACCTTACAAGATTTTGGAGATTATTAATCCGGTCTCTTTTCGGTTGGCTCTTCCTGTCACATTTAAAATCCATAATGTGTTTCATAAGTCCTTGTTGAAGAGGTTTTTTGAACCAGTAGTTCCTGGGGTGGCACCTCCGGACCCTGTATTGGTTGAAGGTAACATGGAATATGAGGTAGAGAAGATACTGGATTCCCGTCTGGCTAGATGGAGACTCCGGTATTTGGTTAAGTGGAAGGGTTATGGTCAGGAGGATAATTCCTTGGTCTCTGCCTCTGATATTCATGCCAAAAGATTGGTGCGTGCCTTTCATCGGGCTCACCCTGATCGCCCTGGTGGCATGAATGAGGGTTCGGTGACCCCTCCTCAAGGGGGAGGTACTGTTGTGAGTTCATTTTCCCCTTCACCATTGAGGTCTGATGAACTCCTTCTTCTGGTGAAGGAAGGTAGTGAGGCTGATTACCAAGCACCTGAGCAGGATGATGATGACTGGGTGACGGGAATTGCTGACTGGATATAAGGCAGCTGACGCCCTTCTGCCTTGCTGGTGATTTCTCTGAGGGATTCTAGGAGACCAGTCTGATTCCTGCTCCTCAAAAGCTAAGTTTTCTGCTCTGGTTTTTGCATTTGTGTTTTGGCTTTGTTTTGCATTGTTTTTCTGGATTTCTGCCATTCCCTGCTGGGCTGAGCTGAATTCCTTTTTGCCTTTTTGCTCTGTCTTCAGAAAATACCTGAGTACTGATATAGTCTTTTTGAAGCCTAGCATCTTCAGGGCTTTTTCCTTATCAGTCTGTTGGCTCATGTTTTGATAGGGTTTTTGTGCGGATTGCAGACAGCAGCTTTTCCATCCTGTCCTATTTAGTTAGTTTGGGCCCCATCATTTGCTCAGCCTATCTTTCTATCTGTGTTAGTGTTTTTTCATCTTGCTTCACCGTCATTATATGTTGGGGGCTGCCTATTGCTTTGGGGTCTGCTCTGGGGCAGTTTAGATTTCCCTTTCTGTCTTTAGGCTATGTAGTTCTCTGGCTGTGATCGAGGGGTCTAGGGCACCGTAGGAACCCCCCACGGCTATTGCTAGTTGTTGTTGATAGGTTCAGGGGTCTGCAATCCGATAGCTGCCAACTTCTCTGGTTTTCTGGACTTAGCTAGTATTTCTGTTTTTGCCTCCTACGGTGACTCATTCATAACACTGTTCAGTTTCCCATTTGGAGATTCGTGCCTCTCGCCCACTCCACTTGAAGCGGGGCAAGATGATATTCCATGTAGCGATGCACAAATTTTTGAGCAGCCACGGTCACAAGAGGTGGACGATGATGAAACAGAATTGCCAGAAAGTCAGGGGGAGGAGCAAGGTTCAGATGTGGAAGACGAGGTGGTGGATGACATACTGACTGAGCCAACCTGGCAGGAGGACATGCAGAGCAAGGACAGCAGCACACATGGGGAAGGAGGCATATCACCCCAACAGGCAGGACGAAGCAGTATGGTGGCCGCAGACAGAAAACATGCATCCGTTCCCCATAACACCAACAGGACAGAAGTTGCCATTCCAACTGTTAGATCTTCCCGAGTCTGGTTATTTTTTAAGACTCTGCCAATAACCCCAAACAGGCCATTTGCAGCACTTTCCATGCCGCATCAGCAGGGGTAGCCAAACTACCAGCCTGGCCACCACCAGCATGATTAAGCACATGGCAGCAAGGCACCCGACTTTGTGGGCCGAACCCCAGGCTCCAGGAACACTATCTGGAGGTGACAACACTGCTTCTTCCACTGTTTTGCGTACAAGCCAATCCCCAGTTCACCGTGCCTGTGAAGATGCCTCGGGCCCTGCACTTGTTGTTGCCCACAGTCAACCAGCACCATCATCAAGCCCGTCCACGTCCTTGTTCCAGCCCAGCCTTAAGTTGTCTATACGCCAGTCAGTGGAATGCAAGCGGAAATATGCAGCCAATGCCCCACAGGCCACATTGCTTAATTTGCATATTTCTCATCTGCTTGTGCTCGAAATGTTGCCTTTTAGGCTCATTGAGATGGAAGCTTTCCACAACCTGATGACGTCCATCCCAAGGTACTCGGTTCCCAGTTGCCACTATTTCTCCCGTTGTGCCATACCGTCAGTACACCAGCATGTGTCCCACAACATTACCCGTGCCCTCAACAATGCTGTTACTGGAAAAGTCCACCTAACCACAGATACCTGGGCAAGTGCCTGTGGGTAGGGACGGTACATCTCACTGACGGCACACTGGGTTAATATAGTGGAAGCCGGGACCCTGTCGGACCTTGGGATGGAACATATCCTCCCCACACCGAGGATTGTGGGCACTACGTCTGTCAGGGTTGCCCCCACAGTCTACAGCTCCTGCACCTCCTCCTCCTCTTCTTCAGCCTCCATGTCTGAAATGAACACATCGTCAGAATCTGGAAGCACTGCAGCACTGCCTCAGCCAAGTGGCAACAGGCTGTGCTTAAGCTAATCTGCATACCTGATAAACCGCACAATGCAGAAGAGTTGTGGACAGTGCAGAAAGAGCAGTGAGATATTTGGCTGACACCGCTGAACCTACAGTCAGGCATGGTCGTGTGTGACAATGGATAGAACCTGGTGGCGGCTCTGAGGCAAGGTGAGCTCACACATGTACCTTGCCTGGCCCATGTGCTTAACTTCGTGGTTCAACGTTTTCTCAAAAGCTACCCAGAGCTGCCATATCTGCTAGTGAAAGTGCGCCGTCTGTCTTCCCATTTTCGAAAGTCAGTTACAGCGTCAGCCACTGTGGCCGGGCTTCAGCAGCGTTTGCTGCTTCTGGCTCACCGACTGGTGTGTGATGTCCCTACATGTTGGAACTCTACAGTGCATATGTTAGGATTTGAAGAGGGCAGTTGTTGACTACCAGCATCATCAAGGCCGTCGATATTCAGCTCAGACTCCACACATAAGACCTCAGGAGTGCACATCGATGTCAGACATATGTACCATCCTCCAGAACTTTGAGGACTGCACCAAGATGGTGAGTGGCGATGACGCCATGATTAGCATCACCATCTCGCTTCTCAGCATTCTGAAAACCTCTCTGCTCACAATTAAAGAGGATGCATTGCAGGCAGAGCACGAGGACATGGAGCAAGGAAACATTCAGGGTGATTACACTCAGCCCAGCCACATGTCGTCGCAACGTGGCTTGGTAGACGAAGAGGAGGAGGAAGAACAGGAGCTATTTTCATGCGCTATAGATGGTTCTACAAGCACAGCTGTCATACTGTCTGTTTACCAGGGATGGCCTGAGGACAGGGAGGATGAGGATGGGGAGGACAGCATGGTCAGTCATCCTGTTGGTGAGGACACGGAAGTCTTGCCTGTTAGTAGTCTGGCACGCATGGCTGACTTTATGTTGCCTTGCGTTTCCTGTGACCCTCGCATTATAAAAATTTTCTGTGACAGTCATTACTGGTTGGTGACACTTTTAGACCCACGCTACAAGGAAAACTTTCAATCTCTTATTCCAGAGACTGACAGGTGTACAAAAATGTTGCATTACCATAGGGCCCTTGTAGCTGAATTACTGAAAAAATTCCCATGTGAGAACGCTGGCAAGCAGACATCAGAGTTTGTTGTACAGCCCAGGAGTCCAAGCGAGAGAGAGAGAAGTACAATCCAGCTCAGGCAGGGGAACAGTGGCAAAGTTCTGGGACACTTTTCTCAGACCCTCCCATCGTGCCAACACAGAGGCAAGGGGTGCTGTCACAAGAAGTGCAATGTTTGTGAAGATGGTGAGGGAGTACCTTGCAGATCGTACAAACGTCCTCCGGGATTCCTCTGTGCCTTTTAATTATTGGGTATCCAAGCTGGACGTGTGGCATGAACTGGCTCTCATATCAAATAAGGAAATGGTTGCACTCAATTGCATTAAGGCATATCAAATATGAAATATATGAAGTACGAATAGCATAATGGCTTTTGTAATCTAGAAAAAACATATGAGATACTTAGCACAAAATTTGGCCAAAAGTTGTGAGCCCATTCACCAACATCAAGGTGATCTCATTGAACGGGTCCCTATTCTAACTGCCTAGTGTGTACTAACCTCTGGCTAATAACATGGTAAAGCCTATATTTATAGGAAGATAGGAACCAAAATGTGATTGGATGTAATTAAAATCACAGCTTGATGAAGGGCGGAGTGCTCAGTCAGAAAGCTAACACACAAATGATAGAAAAAACTGACGGCACATCTAGAACTAGTCTGAATAGGTGCATACCAAAAAACAGCTTACATATGAAATAATGCAATTGAGTGCAACCATGTCTTTAAGGCATAATCAAATATCAAAGGTGATTCACCTTGACGTTGGTGAATGGGCTCACATCTTTTGGCCAAATTTTGTGCTAAGTATCTCATATGTTTTTTCTAGATTACAAAAGCCATTATGCTATTCGCACTTCATATATTTCATATTTAATATGCCTTAATGCAATTGAGTACAACCATTTCCTTATTTGATATGTTATCTGTTTTTTGGTATGCACCTATTCAGACTAGTTCTAAATGTGCCGTCAGTTTTTTCTGTCATATGAACTGGCTCTCTACGCCTTGGAGGTCCTGGTCTGCCCTGCTGCTAGCGTTCTGTCAGAGCGGGTTTTTAGTGCCGCTGGGGGAATTATAACAGATAAGCGCATCCGCCTGTCAACTGACAATGCTGACAGGCTGACTCTTCTAAAAATGAACAAGGGCTGGATTGGGCAAGATTTCTGTACACCACGGAATGAAAACACCGAAATCTAACCTCAAATACATTGTCTTTTTTGTGGAGGTGTATTGTTATATACCTCTTCACACCCACACATGGGTTTCCATTTCCTGAGTTGGTCTGTTTGGTGTTAGCCTCCTCCTTATCCTCATCCTCATCATCCACAACCAGTAGAACACCAGGGTGAATGTATTCCGTGATGCAAAAGTAACTCAATTTTTGGCAAGGGTATTATATTATATTTTTATTTATATCCCTGTCTCTGAGCTGTTGCTAGGGACAAACATATCTCGTTGAACACATTCTGGCTTCATATCTATGAACCTGTGTTCGCCTCTCCCTTTTTTTTCATAGGTGGATTCACATTTTTTATTTAGTTGTTTCATTTCAGTATGATTCATCATTATGTCTCCTCATTCTCCACCGCTAGATGACCAGAGTTAACAAGTTCTGTGCAATTTTTGGAAAGGGTGTCTATGATGCCCATAGTAAATTTTGAAAAAATGTAGCCCCATGGGGAAATGTTTGTCAGCCCATGAACTGCGTGTATGGACATTACAAGTCTAGGAGACCCTTTTCTTTCAATTGGGCATAGTTTTTACTGAGGCCTTCATCAATGTCTTCTCATTCTATCCCACTAGATGACCAAGGTTAACGTGTTCTGTGCTGCTAAAGGCAGTCCAATTTTTGGAAAGGGTGTCTATGATGACCATAGTACATTTGTAAAAAAGGAAACCCCCATGGGGAAATGTTTGTCAGCCCATGCACTGCGTGTATGGGCATTACAAGTCTAGGAGACCCTTTCCTTTCAATTGGACATAGTTTTTAATCAGGCCTTCCTCCACCTCTCATCATCTGCCACCACTAGATCATCAGCATTAACATGTTCCGTGCTGCTACAGCAATTGTCAAAATCCTAATAAGGGTGGGCATTCCAAGTCTGAGACCCGCTCCTTTTTAGTGGGACATTTTTTGTTAAGAGGCCCGCCTCCATGTTTCTTCCAAGGGGGGATTGGGGTTATTGGGGTGCATATGACTTGGTAGCAGGGCAGGCCTTGCAGTCAATGCATAAGAAAACAGAATGGGAGTACAACATGAATGTGAAGTGGATTTTTCTGTGCCCATCCAGTATGTGGGTTCAAATACTTATTGGAGTGCATATGACTTGGTAGCAGGGCAGACCTTGCATTCAATGCAACATTTTTTATAGAAGCACCTCCGGACTTCTCGTGAAAGGGGTATTGGGGTGCGTCGTAATTCTTGGCAGCCCATCCATTCACTGCATGGGCTATACCAGTTTAGGACACACACTGTTTAATAATGGCCCTTTAAGCAGATTAATGCCGCCTGATGCCCCTGTAAAAACAGGCACTGTGAATTTAAGAGTCCCTCCTTCATAAATGAAACAAGATGTGTCTGCTTATGTGTCACACAACACATGACCAGCTAGGGTTGGTAAATATTACCATGACATTTCCCAGTGAATGCATTTGTTTTGGTTGCAAGCAATGTTAAAGTTGAAAAACGCTGCGTCTGAACATAGCCCAAGTGGTGGAGGAACATTTTGATCTAGGGTTAATTATTTTGCCTTATATACAAGTCATTAACCTGGAAAGGATGTACCTTAACGTATTTCCCAGCAATATCTGTTTTGGTTTCGTTTTGGTATGTTTTTTAGTGCAACGGTAAAAATGGCATGAAACTCTGACAACATTGTTTACAGCTGTGACCTAGGAGTCAGGAATGCTTCCAGGGGCGATCCCCATGATGTACCCATGTCATTTGAGCAGTGTTTCCATCATTTTCAGGCGGTTTTAGACTTTAAAAGGACCCCTGGGGGGATCGCGGTAAAAATGCTCGGGTCTCCCATAGACTTACATTGGGCTCGTTGTTCTGTCCGAGTACCCGAGTATTCCAATTTGTTCGACCCGAACAACGAGCACCCGAGCATTTTAGTGCTCGCCCATCGCTAATATTAAGCCTTTCACGCCAGAGCCTGTTTTTGCCTTCGTGAACGGGCCAATTTTTTTCAACTCTGACCAGTGTCAATTTACGAGGTCATAACTCAGAAACGAATCAACAAATCCTGGTGATTTTGAGAATGTTTTCATGTAACATATGATACTTTATGATAGTGATAAAATTTATTTGATATGACTTGCGTTTATTTGTTAAAAAAATGGAAATTTGACAAAAAAAGTCGCAATTTTCAAAATCTTAATTTTTATGCCCTTAAATCAGAGAGTCATATTGCCCAAAATAGTTAATAAATAACATTTCCCACATGTCTACTTTACATCAGCACAATTTTGGAAACAATTTTTTTTCGTTAGGAAGTTATAAGGGTTAAAAGTTGACCAGCGATTTCTCATTTTTACAACAAAATTTACAAAATCATTTTTTTTAGGGACCACCTCACATTTGAAGTGAGTTGGGGGGGGGTCAATATGACAGAAAGTACCCAAAAGTGACACCATTCTAAAAACTGCACTCCTCAAGGTGCTCAAAACCACTTTCAAGAAGTTTATTAACCATTCAGGTGCTTCACAGGAATTAATTCAATGTGGAAGGAAGAAAAAAAACATTTACTTTTCTTTCACAAAAATTTTCCTTTAGACCTAATTTTTTTTTACTTTCACCAGGGTACCAGGAGAAAATGGACTATACGTTTTGTTTTGCAATTTCTCCTGAGCATGCCGATACCCCAAATGTGGTGGATATATATTGTTTGGGCGCACGGCAGGGCTCGGAAGGGACGGAGTGCCATTTTGAATGTAAAGTATGTTGGAATAATTAGCGGACGCCATGTCGCGTTTGGAGAGCCCCTAATGTGCCTAAAGTGGAAACCAACAACATGTGACAACATTTTGGAAACTAGACCCCTTAGGGAACTTATCCAGATGTGCATTGAGCACCTTCAACCCACAGGTGCTCCACAGAAGTTTATAATATAGAGCCGGGGAAATAAAAAAAAAAATATTTATCCCAAATCTATTTGCCATTTTCATAAGGGTAACAGGAGAAATTGCTCCATACAGTTTGTTGTGCAAATTCTCCTGAGCTCACCGATACCTCATATGTAGGAAAATACTACTGTTTGGGCGCATGGCAGAGCTTGGAAGGGAAGGAGCGCCATATTGGAGAGCAGATTTTGCTGGAATTGTTTGTGGGTGAAGAGTCTTGAGGAGATCATTTGCATATTCCCAGTGCCTTCTGGGATAAGTGAAGAGTCTCCGCAAGCTCAACGATCACTGGGTTTTGGCCGTTGCAGCTGAAAAGAGGAAATCGGAAAACCAGGGGAAGAGCCTTGAGGAGATCATTTGCATATTCCCAGTGCCTTCTGGGATAAGTGAAGAGTCTCCGCGAGCTCAACGATCACTGGGTTTTGGCCGTTGCAGCTGAAAAGAGGAAATCGGAAAACCAGGGGAAGAGCCTTGAGGAGATCATTTGCATATTCCCAGTGCCTTCTGGGATAAGTGAAGAGTCTCCGCGAGCTCAACGATCACTGGGTTTTGGCCGTTGCAGCTGAAAAGAGGAAATTAGAAAACCAGGGGAAGAGTCTTGAGGAGATCATTTGCATATTCCCAGTGCCTTCTGGGATAAGTGAAGAGTCTCCGCGAGCTCAACGATCACTGGGTTTTGGCCGTTGCAGCTGAAAAGAGGAAATCGGAAAACCAGGGGAAGAGTCTTGAGGAGATCATTTGCATATTCCCAGTGCCTTCTGGGATAAGTGAAGAGTCTCCGCGAGTTCAACGATCACTGGATTTTGGCCGTTGCAGCTGAAAAGAGGAAATTGGAAAAACCGCGCGCCGAAATTTGGCTCATCTTTCATCGTTTTAAAAGAAATCTCAAGATGGAAGAGGCCAGGAGCCATTTGGTGAGCTGCATTTCTTGCTACATGTTCACAGATTTACCAGTGGAAAAGCCAAACTTCACATGCCACAAATGCAAGCTTGTGTCCCTGTTGGAGGAAAAGTTGCAAAATCTCGAAGAGAGGTTAGCTACGTTGAAGATCATTAAGGAAGGTGAAGAGTTCTTGGACAGAGCACAATTATCTCTTCATGTTACAGAAAGAGAAGAAATTCGAAGTGCACCTGAAGAAACAGAGGAATGGAGACATGTGACCCAGAGAAGCAGGAGGATCAGGAGGCAGTCAGCACCCATACTGCTCAGGAACCAGTACCAGGCTCTCACGCAGGAAAACGATGAAGAAATACATCAGGATAAGACTTTGCCAACAAACAGCAACCTTGTACGCCCTCAGAGTCCTCCTGGATGGAGAAAGAAAAATGTTGTGAAGAAGAAACGGAGAGTGGTGGTCATGGGGGATTCCCTGCTGAGAGGAACAGAGGCCGCTATCTGCAGACCGGATATAACTACAAGAGAAATGTGCTGTCTTCCAGGTGCAAAAATTAAAGATGTGTCTGACAGGATATCAGGACTCTTAAGACCTACAGATGACTACCCATTCCTGCTACTACATGTGGGGACAAATGACACCGCAAGAAACGACCTGGAAATCATCTGCAGAGACTTTGAAGACTTAGGCAAGAAAGTGAAAGAACTGGGAGCGCAGGTGCTCTTCTCTTCCATCCTCCCAGTGGATGGCCATGGAACAAGGAGGTGGAATAAGATTCTGCAGGTGAACAACTGGCTACGTCGATGGTGCCGTCAGCAACGATTTGGATTTCTGGATCACGGAGTGAACTACTTATACGATGGACTACTTGCTAGAGATGGGGTGCACCTTACGAAGACTGGAAAGCATGTATTTGGAAGTCGCCTTGCTACACTTGTAAGGAGAGCTTTAAACTAGAACAACATGGGAAGGGAAGCAAAAGACCAGAAAAAGCCATACACCTGACAAATGCTATTGAGAACTCTGCTATTAGAAGTGGAAAGGAAGAACAAAGACGAAAGAATCTAATTAATAAAAATATTGGAGAAAGAGAAACCAATCACAAACTAAAATGTTTCTATACTAATGCACAAAGCATGGGCAACAAACAAGGAGAATTGGAACTACTAACACAGGAACAGAAATATGATGTAATTGGAATCACTGAAACTTGGTGGGACAATACACATGATTGGAATACAAGACTAGAAGGATACAACTTATTTGCAAGAAACAGACTTGATAAACGAGGAGGGGGTGTCGCATTGTATGTTCGAAACGCGTATATCTGCACAGAGATTGAAGCTTCAGAGACTGGGAGTTCTGTGGAAACTGTTTGGGTAAGAATACAAGGACAGAACAATGGAAAGGACACCATTGTAGGCATTTACTACAGGCCGCCTGTGCAAGCCGAAGATATAGATGAACTCTTTATGCATCAGATGGCCAAGTTCTCCAAAAAATATGACATAGTTGTCATGGGAGATTTCAACTATCCAGACATTTGTTGGGAATCTCTCTCAGGCAAAACTAACAGGTCAAGGAAATTCTTATCCTCTCTTGCTGACAACTTTATCTTCCAAAAGGTAAGGGAGAAAACAAGGGGAACTGCTACCTTGGATCTAATCCTTATAAACAGGGAGGAAATGGTTGAGGAGGTAAAAGTGGCTGGGACCCTAGGAGGTAGCGACCATGCTATTTTAGAATTTTGGATTACTAGAGGTGGAAGACCTGTGAAGACTCAGACGTCAAGGTTAGATTTCAGAAAGGCAGATTTTAAGGGATTCAGAAAGAGAATTGGAGGGATCCAATGGCTGGATATCCTTAAAGACAAAAATGTCCAGGAAGGATGGGAAATCTTGAAAAATGAAATTCTCAAAGCACAGTTGTTAACAATTCCGAAAAGAGGGAAGAATAGGAAGCATTTAAGGAAACCAGGATGGATGAACACAGAACTTAAGCACATGCTAAAAAGGAAGAAAAAAATGTTTATAAAATGGAAAGAGGGAGGCATATCTAAAGAAGAATATAATGCTGTCTGCAGAACCTGCAGGGCACAAATCAGATTATCTAAAGCTGAAAATGAACTGAGGCTTGCAAGAGATGTCAAAAGCAATAATAAAGGATTTTGGGGATATGTCAAAAGTAAAAGAAAAGTCAAAGATGCTATAGGATTTTTACAGGATGAAAATGATGAAATGGTAAGACAGGATGTTGAGAAGGCTGAACTTTTAAATTCCTATTTTGCATCTGTTTTCTCTCAGAAAGGAAATGCAACATCAACTGTTATTCACTGTCCTATTAAGGGAATAGAAGAATCCAGGATATCTATAAACAGAAAGATAGTGAGGAAACACTTAGCTAACCTAAATGAATTCAAGTCTCCAGGTCCAGATGAATTACACCCCAGAGTACTGAAGGAGATAGCAGAAGAAATTTTTGAACCCCTCTCCATAATCTTTGAAAATTCTTGGAGAACAGGAGAAGTGCCAGAAGACTGGAGAAGAGCAAATGTTGTTCCTATCTTCAAAAAGGGGAAGAAGGTGGACCCAGGCAACTATAGGCCGGTGAGTCTGACTTCCATACCAGGAAAGATCTTTGAACAAATTATTAAACAACATGTATGTCAATACCTGGATAAGAATGAAGTGATTAAACAGAGTCAGCATGGGTTTGTAACTAATAAGTCATGTCAGACTAACTTAATTTCCTTCTATGACGGTATCACTGATTGGGTGGATCAAGGAAATGCTGTAGATATAGTATATCTTGACTTCAGCAAAGCATTTGACAAAGTCTCTCATACAATCCTTATTGAAAAAATGACTAAGTATGGAATGGACAAGGCAACTGTTAGGTGGATTCATAACTGGCTTAGTGATCGGACCCAAAGAGTGGTCGTAAATGGCTGCACATCCAGTTGGAAGAATGTCTCAAGTGGGGTACCACAGGGCTCTGTCCTGGGCCCTGTATTGTTCAACATCTTTATCAACGATTTAGATGAAGGAATTGAGGGTAAACTGATTAAATTTGCTGATGACACAAAGCTAGGAGGGATAGCTAATACTAGAGAAGAGAGAGAGAGGATTCAAAAAGATTTAAATAAACTGGAGAAGTGGGCAGCAACTAACAGAATGGTTTTTAACAGGGAGAAATGCAAAGTACTACATCTGGGCAATAAAAATGAAAAAAGCATATATAGAATGGGAGGAATAGGGCTAAGTGACAGCACATGTGAAAAAGACTTGGGTATACTAATAGATCACAGACTGAATATGAGTCAACAGTGTGATGCAGCAGCAAAAAAGGCAAATGCAATTCTAGGATGTATTAACAGAAGCATACAGTCTAGATCACGTGAAGTCATTATTTCCCTCTACTCCTCTTTGGTCAGACCTCATCTGGAATATTGTGTCCAGTTTTGGGCACCACATTTTAAAAAAGACATCAACAAACTGGAGCAAGTTCAGAAAAGAGCGACCAGAATGGTGACCGGTCTGCAAACCCTGTCTTATGAGGAAAGGTTGCAGGATTTGGGAATGTTTAGTTTGCAAAAGAGAAGACTGAGAGGAGACTTAATAGCTGTCTACAAATATCTAAAGGGCTGTCACATTGTAGAAGGATCAACTTTATTCTCATTTGCACAAGGAAAGACTAGAAGAAATGGGATGAAACTGAATGGGAAGAGACAGAGATTAGATATTAGAAAAAACTTTTTGACAGTTAGAGTGATCAATGAGTGGAACAGGCTGCCACGAGAAGTGGTGAGTTCTCCTTCAATGGAAGTCTTCAAACAGAGGCTGGACAGACATCTGACTGGGATGATTTAGCGAATCCTGCTTTGAGCAGGGGGTTGGACCAGATTGCCCAGGAGGTCCCTTCCAACTCTACGATTCTATGATTCAGAGCCCCTGAGGTGCCAGAACAGCATGAGCCCCCAAAAGTGACTGCATTTTACCCAATACTTCCCTGAATGAATTCTTCTAGTGGTGCAGTGAGCATACTGACACCACAGCTGTTCCATAGAAAATTATACCATTGGGCAGTGAAGAAAAAATAATTACATTTTTACCACTAAAATGTTGTTTTAACCCCAGATTATATATTGGAAAATAGGTAGATAGGTAAATGGTCCCTACACCCATAGATGAATTCACAGAGGGGTGTCATTTCCAATTCCCAAAGGGGTGCATTTCCAAAATGGGGTCACTTCTGCTATTATGGCACTTTGGAGAGCCGCTAAGTGCCAGAACAACAGAATCCCCCCTGAAGTGACCACATTTTCGTAATGACCCCCTCTGGGAATTCATCTATGGATATAGTGACCATTTTCACTACAAGGATGATTTCCAGAAACACGTAGTGGAAGGTTTAGAGAAAAAATTGCAAAAATGTCATTGTAGTGCCCAATATATTGTGCCCAGCTTGTGTCTCTGGAGACCTCCCCCCCACCAGTGAGTCTTCTGACATATTCACATTCTAAAGGATTGGCGGGGACAAAATTATCAAAAACATGATTTTCAGTGACCTTTTCCTGATAATTGAGGATAATTGAGGAAAGTATCTGCATTTCCGGCTTTTTTGGATAACACAAAAGAATGATATGTGGCCACCTGAAACAAATACATGACTAACTCTTTATACCAGGTATATGATTTTCTTGATACCTGGTATGGCTGTAGAACCTGATCTACAAGGTCCACACCCCCATATATTTGTTGTAGTCAAGGACAGACACAGGTTTTGGAGTAGTGGATCCCTGTTGGTCTGCAGTGGCTCTTGTGGCATCTGTGTGGATCGAGCTCAGGATAAAAATATCTTTTTTATCCTTATACTTAAGGGCAAGCAGCTCTCCATTGTGTAAAGCCCCTGACTGCCCCTTTCGGAACTCTTTGTTGACCAATGATTGTGGAAACCCCTGATGGTTTTTGCGAATTGTCCCACAAGGGGTATGCTGGTATAGTAGTTGTCAACATACAGATTGTAGCCTTTTTGTAAAAATGGAGCTATCAGCTCCCAGATGATTTTTCCAGATGTCCCCAGATAAGTAGGGCATCCTGGTGGGTTTAGTTGGCCATCTTTCCCCTCATAAATGCGAAAAGTTGATGTGTATCCGGTTGAACTCTCGCACATTTTATAGAGCTTTAATCCGAACCTTGTCCTCTTAGAAGGAGTAAATTGCTTGAGGTGCAGTCTTCCTTTGAATTTTACAAGGGACTCATCAATTGAAATGTTTTCTGTTGGGGTGTAGAGCTTTAAGAACTTTTCTGTCAAGTCTTCGATGATGGGTCTGATTTTGAATAGTCTGTCATGTTCTGGGGCATTTCTGGGCAGGCATTGACTATTGTCGTTAAAATGCCAAAATCTCATGAGCATTTCATAACGGGTCCTAGGAAGAACGGCAGAAAACATAGGGGTGGCTTGAACAGGGCAGTTGGACCAATAGAACCGAATGCTCGTTTTTTAACAAGCCCCATAGCGAATGTGAGTCCTAAAAAATTTTTCCTTTCTAGGACATTAGTTGGTGTCCGTAAATTTGACCTAGCATAATAGGATCGTGGATTCTGGCTGTTTGTAGGACAATATGCTCTAGCAAGCCATGACAAAATTTTCCACCTTCACATTTATACCAGCAATGGCATTAAAATTTGGGATGAATGGAGTAGCCGAATCCAAAGCCTCCCATCTGGGAAATTCTACATCAGGAGGCAAAGTCCCTCAGACATTGGTGTGCGCCAATTCCCGAGCACTAGGGACAGCGCTAGTACTGGGCATTGTTCCCTGAGTTGGAGACATTTCTCCAGAAGCACTATTTGTCCTTCTTGTTGTATTGGTCCTTTGTGCGTGAGGATAGACAAGAATCACTGCTCATTTGTGAGCTATCACTGTCGCTGCTACTAAAGCCCTCGAAATCCACATCACCATCTCACACTGCACTTTCTTCTCTGTCAGAACATAAAAGTGATAAGCCTCCTCTGCACTATAATACTGACCGGCCATTTTATTCGTTTTTATTTTTTCTTCCAGAAATACAAAATCTCTGACGTAACCAAATTATTGGGGAGACAATTGAGAAAAGCCTAATTCTTTAACCTAACCCTAACTTTAGAAGAAACCATAGCCCTAACTTTAGCCTAACAGTAACCCTAACTCTAGCACTAACCCTAACCTGCCTTATCTGTTTTTTTACTGACTGACACAGCTGTTGGCAGCAGCACTTGTAACACTGCTTCTCCTCTAATCTGTCACTGACAGGAGATCTGAGGAGAAACAGCGTTTTTATGAGGCAGATCGCCCGGGAAAGTTCACTGCTACAACAAACGTTCCTAGTGATTTGTCTTATTGGTTGGTGTGACGCTGATGTCATCAGGACCTGAAGCAATCAGGTCTCAATGAGGTCGGGGGTCACAGGAAGCGTTGTGCTCTGGAATACTGTCGTTACAAGGTACGTGGGGACCTGATGAGCACAAAACCGCCGACCGTAGATAAATGTCACCCTGCACAATGCCCTGCTAGCACCGACTTTTAGCTACCATTGGCGGTCATGAAGCGGTTAAGCTAAGGGTACCATAATTTCTGTCCAGGCCTATTTCATGAGTTTTATTTTTTTTTAAATTGTGTGGAAGCCTGGTTGGAAAGCAATGTCTGACTTTCATTTGTTCATTTTCTTAGATTTTTGATTTATTATTACTTTTGTCAGATTCAAGTTATTTCTGTGGCCATTGTGGGTTTTTCTGTCATTAATGGAGAGTGAAAATTACACATTTGCCATTTTATTACCCAGCACATAGTGCCCAGATTGTGCTCCAGGAGACACACACCGCAAATTAAGTGGGTTCTTCTCACTATAATATTGCTAAATACAGGGATCCTAATTGTTGTTTGCGCACACTACAAGACTCCGAAGTGAGAGCGGATTTTACTGGATTGGTTTATAGAAACCTTGTTGCTTTTCAACAGCCTCTGAGCCACTAAAAGTGTGGGAACCTCTGTTTCTCCATTGACAGATGATGGACCTGAGTGGGGACTTGTTTTTTGTGAGATGAGAATTTGTCACGTCGGCGACGGTGACCGCCGCCATTCCAGCAGCGGTGGAGCCCGCCGCCTGTACTCACCTGCCCTCAGCTCGCCACGCTGTGCCTGCCTCCTCCTCGTTCCCATCCTCCCGGTGCGTGGTTGTCACGCGCAGGCTCCCTAGGCCGTGGGCGCGCGCTCTGCAGGTTTCTTAACCCTGCAGCGCCCGCCCAGAGGTCTGACCGCCCAATGAAACAGCAGCGTGTGGTA
Organism: Dendrobates tinctorius; assembly: GCF_039654945.1. Taxonomy (NCBI): domain Eukaryota; kingdom Metazoa; phylum Chordata; class Amphibia; order Anura; family Dendrobatidae; genus Dendrobates; species Dendrobates tinctorius. The sequence continues at coordinate 1,327,872 of NW_027362152.1, read as the reverse complement.
TATCAGGCGTCTCCAAGATGGTGGAGACGCCTGATTATTGTGTGCTGTACCTTGCGGTATTCTAGCCAAGTTGTGGGGGCTTCCCTACTTCCTCTTAATCCTTACCTTGCCTCAGTCCTGCACTTCGTTCTCAGTCCTGTACTCTGTACTCAGTCCTGCACTCTGTTCTCAGTCCTGTACTCCGTCCTCCACTTCCCACTCAGTCCGACACTCCGTTCTCAGTCCTGTACTCTGTGCTCAGTCCTGTACTCCGTCCTGTACTTCCCACTCAGTCCCGTACTCCGCACTCAGTCCGGTACTTCATACTCCATCCTGTACTCCTCACTCAGTCCTGTACTCCGCCCCATGTGCCTGATCCGTCCCGTATCTTCGGTTCGTCTTGTGCTCTGGTTCCGCCAGTTCCTCTCTGGTCCCTTTAACCGCCGCTCTTGGTTCTAGCTGTCGCGTTATCTGTCTTCCGAGGATCTGTCCCTAACAGTCCCTGTATAGGGGTCGGCTCCACCTGGCACGCTCGCCCCTGGGAGCTCCAGTTCCGCAATCCAGAGGGTCCACTCTCGGACGTTACCTTCCTTTGGTCGTCACAGCATAATCAGGCCATGGACCCTGCTAGAGCCTAGGCGGCCACGCAGAAAGAATTGCTCTTCTTGCGTGAGAACCAGACCAGAATAGTGTCCTTTATGAAATCCATGGACACCCGTCTTTCCGCCTTACAAACTGCTGACCCAGGGAACACCTCGTTGCTAGCTGGGCTCCAGCAGGAGCTCGCGCAGCAGCGTGACGCCCAGTCCCACATTCTGAGTTACATGGCGTCCGTAGACGACCGACTTCTGTCCCTGCAGTCCTTTGCTGCCGCTTCGGCTCTCCCTCGGGACCCCGTATCTCACCCGCCACCACGCTTAAGGAAACCTCCCAGGTTTAGCGGCGACCCCAAGTTATGTCAGGGTTTTTTAATCAGTACCGGTTGCACTTTGAGCTCCTGCCTCAGCAATACCCCTCTGATCGAGCCAAAGTAACATCTATTGTGTCCCATCTTGAGGGGGAGGCCTTAGCTTGGGTAAATCCCCTGTGGGAGAGAGATGACCCGGTGGTATCTAGCATACAGAACTTCCTAGATACTTTTCGCAGGGTATTTGACGAGCCTGGACGCGTGGCCTCCACCACTGAGGCTCTTTTCAATCTTCATCAGGGTTCTCTCACCGTAGGACAGTATACCATCCGCTTCAGGACACTGTCCTCAGAGCTGGGATGGAATAATGAGGCCTTGGTTGGGGCCTTTTGGAGGGGACTCTCGGGCAAAATAAAAGATGAGCTTGCTGGCCGAGACACTCCTACCACCCTGGAGGATCTCATATCCCTAGCCACCCGTATAGATTTACGGTTTCAAGAACGCTCCTGGGAGTCAGTTAGGGAGAGGAGACCCTTTAGGCTATATCAAGTGCCCATTCCCCGCTCCCCGGCATCTTCTAGTAATTCCGCTCCTGAGCCCATGCAAGTGGACCAAGTAAAGTTGTCCGAGCAACAACGCAGGGAGAGAAGGATGCAGGGGCTATGCCTTTATTGTGGCGGGGCCAATAATTTTGTGCGTACTTGCCCAGTGAGGCCGGGATACGCCTCCACCTAGGCCAGGTAAGAGAGGCCTCCCTAGGTGATACTGATTCCTCTCTGCCCCTTACCATTTCAGCTCTAATTCTTTTAGGTCAACTGCGTAGATCTGTGGAGGCGTATGTGGACTCGGGTGCGGCTGGTAACTTCATCTGGCTCAAGGAAGTGGACCAGTGGATGGTTACTCTAGAAAATCCATGCACAATCGCCTCTGTGGATGGCAAACCGCTACCTGAACCCATCACCATGGTCGCTGTCGAGGTGGAGTTACAAGTTGGAGCTCTTCACCGAGAAAAGATCGCCTTTTATGTTCTGCCTAATTTGTCCCACGCCATGCTTCTCGGCCTACCATGGCTACGCTTACATGAGCCCGTTCTGGACTAGTGTTCTGGGGAGATTCTCCACTGGGGACACTCCTGCCATGAACATTGTTGTTGGTACCTTGCCCTGGTCCATTGCACGCTCCTACCGATCTTCCTGGGCTTCCCCGGCTTATCACTTGAACGCCGATGTCTTCAGCAAGAAAGAGGCAGAGACCCTGCCGCCGCATCGTTCCTACGATTGCCCAATCGAGCTGATTCCAGGAGCGATTCCCCCCAGGGGGAGAACTTATCCACTGTCTCCGGCAGAGACCGCGGCAATGTCTGAATACATCCGGGAAAACTTGGCTCGGGGTTTTATTCGGAAGTCATCTTCCCCTGCTGGAGCAGGGTTTTTTTTCGTCCGGAAGAAAGACGGATCCCTTCGGCCATGTATTGACAACCGAGGGTTGAACAGTATCACAGTCAAAAATAGGTATCCTCTCCCGCTAATCCCTGAACTCTTTGACCGTTTGAGAGGGACCCGGATCTTTACCAAATTGGATCTGCGGGGAACCTATAACTTGATACGAATCCGTGCCGGGGATGAGTGGAAGACAGCCTTCAATACTCGGGACGGTCATTACGAGTATTTGGTTATGCCTTTTGGTCTCTGCAATGCCCCGGCGTTATTCCAGGAGTTCGTTAATGAGATCTGTAATGTAAAATGTCTGTAAGATCTGTATGTTAAAGTATGATGTTTCTAGAACTATCTAGAATCTCCCATTGCTACACATCAAGGAGACGAGCCTGTCATGTAGCTGCAATCCCCCCTCCCTTACAGCCCCCTCCTTTTGCCCCTTATCAGCTCTGTGCTTGCTGGTAACCTGAAACTGTCCATTTCCTCTCGAAGAACAGCTAGGGGGAAAAGATCTCTTTGTTCTGAAAACACAGGCTGTATGCCAGTATATGGGAATTATTAAAACTAGTCATATTGAAAAAACCATACACCTCAGAGATATAAAACTCACATTTCTGCAAAGGGCACGAGGCCAGCTTTCTAAGTCCTAATTTTCACGGTTATAACCTCACCAGAACCTGAGATATGGATTGCTCCCAAATGAAGTGTCCTAGCTAGTGCATTCTTGATGTTTTCTTGTTGGATTAGTTAAATCACAACCATGATGCCCTATGTGTGGTGCTACGGGCTTTTCTCGTTTAGTTATAGTTATTCTAAGTTTTGTAGCCAAATCATAACTTAGAGGAAGGGGGTGGAACCTCCCCAGCCGGCCCCTTTTGCTGAGGTCACACAGCCTAGACCATAAGGGATGCGAGGGGACAATGAGCTCAGTTCAGCCGAGGTCCTCATGCCAGAGAGACGTGCCGATGAGTGGGGACGTTTGGTTAAGCGCCCCTCCCCCCTCAGCCACATGGTCTGCCTGATACCAACTACGCACATGTGAGTGTTACTTTCTGCTCTTTCATCCACTTTGTTTTATATTTGTATTGTACATATTTAATGTCTCAATTTATAGCAACTTTTATCTGTAATCACTGCCCATTTGGGAAATAAATTATAAAATTATTCAGTCTGCCTTCATGCTCTAGGAAACGAACTATGCACCTCTTTTAGATAATCGCTACTGATTTCAGGGGTTTGCCACGGACCCTCTTAATTTAACTCTGTGAATTAAGAAAAGCGTGGATGGTGGCAGTGTGGTGTGTGCGATTGATTAGGCTAGTTGGCAGGACAGAAGGGTCTTATATTGCTAAAGGGGGGGCTGCGGCCACAGCATTGATAATTCACTTACTGCGGTAGCCTAATTGTCCGTGCACAACAAGCAGCCTGTCCGGCGACTAATTATCCTAGGTGCAGTTCCCTGACTGACCTGAGGGTAAGGGGGGAGCCGGAGCGCTGCGAGTTCCAAAGTGGAACTGAGAAAGTGGGATATACATAAATCCCTGCAGTTCTTGGAAGGTTGTTAGCAGTGGTGGAGCATCCAAAATAACCCCCCTGCGGTAAATTGTTAGAGCAAGGTTAGCTTGCTGCATTTTTGTCACATGATGCCAGTGGTGGGATAACTAAGATAAGCCCCCACTGTGCCTGTGATAGCCGTGTGTCGGCAGTGTGTCGCGTCCCTCCGTCCGCTGATATACCCGTGTCAGTGGTGGGATTGTGACATATTGGTGACACAGGGTCCCTTGTCCGTCGCATTTTTGTGGCAGCAGGACCCCCGTTCATCATATATTGGTGGCAGCGGTGGGATTGTGACATATTGGTGACACAGGGTCAGCTGTCCGTCGCGTTTTGGTGGCAGCGGGACCCCCGTTCGTCACATATTGGTGTCAGAGCGGTGGGATAATCCTAGAGCATTAGTGATTTGGTTTGAGCAATCATTCCTCTCACTAAAAACCTGCAAGGTTCGTGCGGGAATCCTGCATCATAGGTTTTGGACAACAGACTCAGTGGTTACTAGTCCTGAGACATTTTTGTGTACATACAAGTATCCCCTCCCCTCTCTCTGTTTTTCTTTTCTATCTTTTATTTGGCAACCATGGCTACAATGGGAGCAGAGTGGTATAAGCAGCATAACAAGGCATCTCTTATTGCCCTCTGCGGGATGTGGCGGATCGATACCACGAACAAAAACAAAGCCCAACTGATCGTGGCTCTGGTGCAACGGGAAAACGACCAGAGCCCAGCGGGCGCAGCAGTTGGCCCAAGTGACTATAGGGCTGCAGCAGAGGCTCCACTCATGAGCGCTGGCCCCACATTCAACCAGAGCGCGCTGGACCCCTACCTGCAAGCTGCCTTGGACGAACTCCCCGCCGAAGACCGTGATGGGCGTCTGACGCTGATCCAGCAAGCTCGGGAGAGAGCGGAGCAGCGAGCCGAGCGGGAGAGAGCAGAGCAGCGAGCCGAACGTGAGCGCCAAGCAGAAGCTCAGAGGGCCCATGAGCCTGATTGCTCCAGTGGGGGTGGAATGCCCCCACAGCCCGAAGCAGTGAGCACAGCAGCATCCAGACTCCTAAACCCCGGCCAGAGCATTTTCCCATGATGGAAAAGGAAGGGGACTTGGACACGTTACTGTGAGCCTTTGAGAAAGCCTGCAGACAGTACCAGCTGCCTAAGGTCCAATGGGCCAGGTACTTGACCCCAGGGCTAAAAGGCAAAGCTCTGGAGGCGTTTGCTTCTCTTCCGCCAGAAGCCGATGATGACTATGATGACATAAAGCAGGCTCTGATCGCCAAATACCGGCTGACACCTGAGGTATACCGAAAGAAGTTCCGGAACCTCCAACGTGGCCCACACGATAGCTATAGTGATGTGGTGCAAGGACTCAGGACCCACTTTGACCAGTGGATCCATGGACTGTCCGTTGTTTCCTTTGAGCAGCTACGGGACCTTATGATCAAAGACCAGTTCCTGCATCTTTGCCCAGCAGAGGTCCGACAGTTCGTCCTGGACCGCGAACCAACGAACGCGGACAAAGCGGCGCAGATCGCCGACAACCACGAGGCCAACCAGAGGCCAGTCACCACCAGCTGGAGAGGGGGTAAGCCTGCAACCAACCCCAGGGCCCCAGCCAGCCGTCCCTCCAGAGATCCTGCCCCTGTTGCCAACACCAGGCCTACTACTGACAGTCGCCTGTGTCCCCACTGCAAGCAGCCTGGTCACCTCAGTTACACCCGTCCGGAGAGGCCGAAGAACCCCCCAGCCAAGGCCTCTGGGCCCAACGCCTCTGTTCTTTTGGTGGGAGGTGTGGTTGGGAGGATTGACGACAACGTTCAACCTGTCCAGGTGGGGGTCTGTCTTGCTACAGGCCTCAAGGACACCGGGGCTGAACGAACCTTCATCCGTCCTGGACTGGCGACCCCTGAAGAGTTTGTTGAGGGGAAAACCCTGACTGTCACTGGAATTGGGGGTACCCGCTGTCCCTTGCCAGTGGCCCGGGTATTTCTTGATTGGGGTGCTGGGAGCGGGTTGACCCTAAGGTGGGAGTATCTGAAAACCTGCCCACCGATGTTTTATTGGGGACTGACTTGGGGAGGGAGGATGGTTGCATACTATGTCCCTGACACCCTTCCCCAATCTGATAATAAGGGTAACATTAACCCTGGTGATGATAATGATGGGAAACTGAATGTGTTACCTGCTAATGCCTCGATGAGTAATGATGCAACTAACAACCATTCTTTCCCCAGGAATGATGCTGATGGTGATGTAAATGTACCAATGAAACCTGATAACCATTCTTTTCCTAGGAATGATGATGATGTATGTGTGCCAACTGAACCTGTTAACCCTTTCTTTGAAACGGTAGATGTGTCCACAGGTACCAAATTGCTCAGCCCCATCACTCTGCGGAGTGAGACGGCTGAGGAACCCCTGGCAGGAGCAAGTAACGGTGCTCAAGGAAATGGGGAAGTGCATGGGGACCATGAGGAAGGTAATGCCATGCAACTGACCAGTGCCACCGAGGAAGGTAACTGGCCCATAAGTAGCACTGCTCCTGAAGTGTTGGGTGGACGGGGAGGTAGGGCCCATGGCAGCGCCGATTGGTGGGTCTAGAAATCCCCAGGGAGACAGCCTACATAGCAGCTGTCACACGCAGTCAGAGTGCCCAGATCGCAGGTAGCGCCCTGTCTTCTGGACCCTCTTCTGCTACAGGAGAGACTGAACCAGAGGTGACCCCAGAGCCAGTTCCAGAGGGTCCCAGTAAGGAAGGAACCATGACGTCACTTCTGGCAGCCTCCAGCAAGGAGTTCCAGGCTGCTCTGCACTCAGATGCCAGCGTGGAAAAATTGAGACACCTCGCCGAGAAGCCCACCTCCGAGCCTGATAAGGAGAGCGTGTTCTGGGAACGAGGAAGGTTGTACCGGGAGACAGTACCCGGAGATCCCCAAAAGAAGTGGTTGAAGGAAAGACAGCTAGTCGTTCCCCTACAGTTCAGAACTGAGTTGTTGTGGATTGCCCATGAGATTCCACTCGCTGGACACTTGGGGATCAGCAAAACAAAGGCACGGCTGTCTCAACACTTCTATTGGCCCAAGATGGGGACAGATGTTGCGACCTACTGGCGCTTATGTAACACCTGTCAAAAAGTGGGTAAGGCGGAGCCTGCTCTTAAGGCTCCCCTTGTTCCTGTCGAGGTAGCTATTTATGGAGGGCTAAATTAACCCTTCACGGTTGAGCCAGTGATTTCCAAATTATTCCAGTGTTGCTAGCAACTCAAATGACCACACGGAGACTGGGGTCTCTGGGAGGATCGAGGCAGATCACTAAGCCCCTTTATTTTAGTCACATCTTTTATAATCTTTTGCTTAATTATGCAAGGTTCTCAAGTATCAATAGCATCATTTCACTTTATAAGCCAATAATATTGCAAGAAAACCGGAAACTACATATATGTCCGTACCTAAATAGCGTAGAAAGTAGTATAATGGCATATTCTTCAGAGTTTTACACCCCCGCCTCCCTTATCTTTGTACCTGATGAGAACAGTCTGGTTTCATGACAGCCCATGCCAATTATAAAAATTTATCTTACAGCAACAAAAACGGAGAAACGAAACCTCCAAAGAATGGATAAAACGAAACTTCAACTCTGATTTTAGTATTAACCCTTCACATTCCTTTGCCGGTGATAGAGGAGCCTTTCCAGAGAATCAGGGTGGACATTGTAGGCCTGCTGGCCGTCCCCAGCAGCTCTGGAAAGCGACACACTCTCACCGTGGTAGACTACGCTACCCGGTACCCAGAGGCAGTAGCTCTGTCTTCAACCAGGGCAGATAAGGTGGCTGATACACTGGTGACCCATCTTTTCAAGGGTAGGATTTCCCAGGGAGATGCTTACCGATCAAGGGACCCAATTCATGTCTCGCCTAACGGAGGCTCTCTGTGAGAAAATGCAGGTGAAGCACCTGGTATCGAGTGCGTATCACCCACAGACTAATGGTTTGTGTGAATGCTTCAACGGTACCCTCAAACAGATGCTCCGCATGCTGGTTGAGACCCAAGGGCGCGACTGGGAGCGGTACCTCCCACACCTGCTGTTCGCTTACAGAGAAGTTCCGCAGGCCTCGCCCGGGTTCTCCCCCTTCGAGCTCCTGTATGGCAGGCGAGTCCGGGGACCCCTTGGGTTGATAAGAGAATCCTGGGAAGATGAGCCAAACCCCACAGAAGTGTCCATCGTGGATTATGTCATGCACTTCCGTGACAAGATGCAGACCTTGACGCAGTTGGTGCATGACAACATGACGCAGGCTCAGGCTGACCAGAAGCACTGGTACGACCAGAACGCCCAGGAGCGCACCTACCAGGTGGGTCAAAAGGTGTGGATGCTGGTCCCCGTACCAATGGATAAGCTTCAGGCAGCCTGGGAAGGCCCATACGTCGTCCACCAACAGCTCAACCCGGTCACCTACGTGGTCACGCTTGACCATGCTCAGGGTAGGCGCAAGGCCTTTCACGTCAACATGCTGAAGGCGCACCACGACCGTGAAGCTTGTGTCCTACCGGTCTGCAACCTACCCGAGGATGGGGAGGAAGATCCCCTCCTGGACATGCTGGCACAAGGCAAGGCCAATGGGTCCATTGAGGACATGGAGATAAGTGGTTTGCTAACCGTATCCCAGCGGTCACAGTTGGAAGCCCTGGAACCCTTCCGGGCCGTGTTCACCAACCGACTTGGGAGGACGGAGTTAACGGTTCGTGAGGTGGACACCGGGAATCACGCCCCACTACGGCGAACACCTTATCGGATCTCTGAGGCAGTGCAACAAGTCATGCGCCAAGAGATCGAGGAGATGTTAAGGCTGGGGGTGATTCGACTGTCAGAAAGCGCGTGGGCCTCACCTGTAGTCCTCGTGCCTAAAAAGGATCGAACCACCCAGTTCTGCGTGGACTACAGGGGACTCAACGCCATCACAACCTCTGATGCCCACCCGATGCCGCGCATCGAGGATCTGTTTGAGCAGTTGGCGAAAGCAAGGTACATATCCATCATGGATTTGAGTCGGGGATACTGGCTGATCCCCCTGAGCCCTGAGGCACATGAGAAATCCACCTTTATCACCCCCTTTGGGCTGTACGAGTCCACAGTCATGCCCTTCGGCATGAAAAATACCCCTGCCACTTTCCAGCGGATGGTCAACCACCTGCTCCGGGGACTGGAGGAGTACGCAGTGGCGTACTTAGACGACATCTCCATCTTCAGTTCCACCTGGGAGGAACACCTTCAGCATCTCCAGGAGGTGCTCAAGCATCTTCACCAGGCAGGCCTGACTATCAAGCCGGGAAAGTGCCAGATGGGCATGAGCGAGGTCCACTACCTGGGGCACCGGATAGGCGGGGGTTCCATGAGTCCGGAGCCAGAAAAGGTGGACGCAATCGCCTCCTGGCCCACCCCCAGGACCAAGAAACAGGTGAAGTCTTTCTTGGGCACTGCAGGGTACTGTAGGCGGTTCGTGCAGGACTATAGCGCCCTTGCAAAACCCTTGACCGACCTCACCAAGCAGAGGCTACCCCAAACAGTCAACTGGACAGATGACTGTGAGGCGACTTTCCAAGCTTTGAAAGCAGCCCTGTGCAAGTCTCCAGTGTTGAGAGCAGTCGACAGCAGTCGCCCGTTTCTGGTACAGACCGACGCCAGCGAGTTTGGCCTCGGTGCTGTGCTCAGCCAGGTCGACTCGGGGAACCAGGAGCACCCCGTGTTGTACCTGAGCCGGAAACTTTTGCCGAGGGAAGTGGCATACTCCACCATCGAGAAGGAGTGCCTGGCCATGGTGTGGGCACTGCAACGTTTGCAGCCCTACCTGTACTGGCGCACCTTCACGGTGGTAACCGACCACAACCCTCTGAGCTGGTTGCACACAGTGTCCGGAACCAATGGAAGGTTGCTCCACGGGAGCCTTGCCCTTCAACAGTACGACTTTACTGTACAACACAAAAAGGGCAGTGAACATGGTAATGCAGATGGGTTGTCCCTCTGGGACGATCCCGCTGAGGTGCGCATGACCGATTACCGAGAGACAATGCCTCCATAGCGCCCTCTAAAGGGGGGAGGTGTAATGTAAAATGTCTTTAAGATCTGTATGTTAAAGTATGATGTTTCTAGAACGTTCTAGAATCTCCCATTGCTACACATCAAGGAGACGAGCCTGTCATGTAGCTGCAATCCCCCCTCCCTTACAGCCCCCTCCTTTTGCCCCTTATCAGCTCTGTTCTTGCTGGTAACCTGAAACTGTCCATTTCCTCTTGAAGAACAGCTCGGGGGAAAAGATCTCTTTGCTCTGAAAACACAGGCTGTATGCCAGTATATGGGAAGTATTAAAACAAGTCATATTGAAAAAACATACACCTCAGAGATATAAAACTCACATTTCTGCAAAGGACGCGAGGCCAGCTTTCTAAGTCCTAATTTTCACGGTTATAACCTCACCAGAACCTGAGATATGGATTGCTCCCAAATGAAGTGTCCTAGCTAGTGCATTCTTGATGTTTTCTTGTTTGATTCGTTAAATCACAACCAATGATGCCCTATGTGTGGTGCTACGGGCTTTACTCGTTTAGATATAGTTATTCTAAGTTTTGTAGCCAAATCATAACTTAGAGGAAGGGGGTGGAACCTCCCCAGCTGGCCCCTTTTGCTGAGGTCACACAGCCTAAACCATAAGGGATGCGAGGGGACAATGAGCACAGTTCAGCCGAGGTCCTCATGCCAGAGAGATGTGCCGATGAGTGGGGACGTTTGATTAAGCACCCCTCCCCCCTCAGCCACATGGTCTGCCTGATACCAACTATGCACATGTGAGTGTTACTTTCTGCTCTTTCATCCACTTTGTTTTATATTTGTATTGTACATATTTAATGTCTCAATTTATAGCAACTTTTATCTGTAATCACTGCCCATTTGGGAAATAAATGCTAAAATTATTCAGTCTGCCTTCATGCTCTAGGAAACGAACTATGCGCCTCTTTTAGATAATCGCTACTGATTTCAGGGGTTTGCCACGGACCCTCTTAATTTAACTCTGTGAATTAAGAAAAGCGTGGATGGTGGCAGTGTGGTGTGTGCGATTGATTAGGCTAGTTGGCAGGACAGAAGGGTCTTATATTGCTAAAGGGGGGGCTGCGGCCACAGCATTGATAATTCACTTACTGCGGTAGCCTAATTGTCCGTGCACAACAAGCAGCCCGTCCGGCGACTAATTATCCTAGGTGCAGTTCCCTGACTGACCTGAGGGTAAGGGGGGCGCCGGAGAGCTGCGAGTTCCAAAGTGGAACTGAGAAAGTGGGATATACATAAATCCCTGCAGTTCTTGGAAGGTTGTTAGCAGTGGTGGGGCATCCAAAATAACCCCCCTGCTGTAAATTGTTAGAGCAAGGTTAGCTTGCTGCATTTTTGTCACATGATGCCAGTGGTGGGATAACATAAGCCCCCACTGTGCCTGTGATAGCCGTGTGCCGGCAGTGTGTCGCGTCCCTCCGTCCGCTGATATACCCGTGTCAGTGGTGGGATTGTGACATATTGGTGACACAGGGTCCGTTGTCCATCGCGTTTTGGTGGCAGCGGGACCCCCGTTCGTCACAAGATCTTTCAAGACCTACTGTACTCATGTGTCGCCGTGAATCTAGATGACATTCTCATATTTTCACCTGACTTATCCACCCACAGGAGGAGTGTTCAGCTGATTCTGCAACACCTACGGGAAAACCGACTATGCTAAACTAGAGAAATGCCTGTTCGAGCAAACTTCATTGCCCTTCCTAGGGTATATTATCACTGACTCTAGGGTGGAGATGGACCCCGAGAAAATTGTCTGCTGTACTCAAATGGCCACGTCCGGTCGGCGTAAAAGCTATCCAACGGTTCCTGGGTTTCGCAAATTATTACAGGCAGTTCGTTCCCCACTTCTCTTCAGTGACCAAGCCCATCTCCGCTCTGACCCGAAAAGGGACCAAAGCAAATGTCTGGCCTCCAGAGGCCGAAGAGGCCTTTCTTGCCTTGAAATGGGCCTTTGCTACCGCCCCGATTTTACACTGGCCGATAGTCAATAGGCCCTTCATCCTAGAAGTGGATGCGTCCTCCACTGGAGCAGGGGCGGTCGTTTCCCAGCGGACGTCTTCTGGCCACTTGGTGCCTTGTGAGTTCTTCTCTAAATCTTTCTCCCCCGCAGAATGCAACTATTCAATTGGAGATCGGGAATTACTGGCCATTAAGATGGCTCTGGAGGGGGCGATCCATCCATTCATAATCTTCACGGACCACAAGAATTTGGCGTATCTTCAGTCTGCGCAAAGGCTCAACTCCAGGCAAGCCAGGTGGTTGCTGTATTTTTCCCGCTTTGACTTCAAACTCCATTTTCGGCCTGGGGATAGGAATACCAAGGCGGATGCCCTATCCAGGTCCTTGCAATCACCTGAGACGGAGGAGGCTCCTTCTTATATCATTGAGCCTGCCAAAGTTATCACCGTGGCACCCATGACGCTCTCCCCCATTCTGCCAGGCAAGACCTTCATCCCACAGAATAAGCGGTCAGAAGTCCTAGACGGGGGGCATTCCTCCAAGATTGCGGGTCACGTCGGGGTCAAGAAAACCCTCTGCCTCCTCTCTCGCTACTATTGGTGGCCTTCTCTTCAAGATGGGACAGATTTCGTAGCCTCCTGCACGACTTGTGCTCAGAACAAAGTACCAAGAAGTCTGCCGTCTGGCCTGCTATACCCTCTGCCTCCTCCTGAGCCCCCTTGGCGACAGATTGGTATGGACTTCATTACCGATCTACCTCACTCTTCCGGGTGTACTACTATCCTAGTAGTGGTCGATCGCTTCTCCAAGATGGCCCATTTTATCCCGTTGCCCGGATTACCTACGGCACCTGAGTTGGCCATGGTCTTCATCCACCAGATCTTCAGGCATCATGGACTCCCTCAACGAATTGTCTCCGATCGAGGGGCCCAGTTTACCTCCCAATTCTGGAGAGCACTCAGCAAACTCATGGGTATATCTCTGGAGTACTCCTCCACCTATCACCCTCAGTCCAATGGGCAAGTGGAACGGATCAATCAAATATTAGCAGCCCACCTGCGTCACTTTTCTAATGCCCATTAAGACAACTGGGTGTCTCTTTTGCCATGGGCAGAGTTCGCCCATAACAACCATCCTAATGAGTCCACCACTAAAACGCCGTTCTTCGTGGTTTCTGGCCAGAATCCTGGTGTTCCGCTACCTCTCTCCACGTCTTCTGGTGTTCCCGCAGCGGATGCACTCTCTTCCGAGTTTTCTCAGGTCTGGAGGGAGACCAGAGAGGCACTTGAAAAATCCAGTATCCGGATTAAGAAACATGCTGACAAGAGACGCAGGGATCTTCTGCCATACCAACCTGGTGACAAAGTCTGGCTGTCAATTAAGCATAACCGTCTAAAGATGTCTTCTTACAAACTGGGTCCCCGGTACATCGGTCCGTTTGAGGTTCTTGGACGCATTAACAACGTGGCTTATAAATTGAGGTTGCCGGCTTCACTCCGGGTCCCTAACGCCTTCCATGTCTCGCTCCTTAAACCTGTTGTTCTTAATCGGTATCGCCCGGTACCACCTCCTTCCCCTCAGCCAGTAGGAGCCGATAACATCTTTGCGGTAAGAGATATTCTAGCCATGAAAGAGTTCGGGGGCGAACCTTCTTCCTTATCGATTGGAAGGGTTTTGGTCCTAAGGAGAGGTCCTGGGAACCTAGAGAGAATGTTAATGCTCCTCTTTTAAGGAAGTTTTTGTCCAACCTCAAGAGGGGGAGACGTAAAGGGGGGTTACTGTCACGTCGGCAGCGGTGACCGCCGCCACCTGTACTCACCTGCCCTTGGCTCGCTGCGCTGTGCCCGCCTCCTCCTCGTTCCCATCCTCCCGTCGCGTGGTTGTCACGCGCAGGCTCCCTAGGCCACGGGCGCACGCTCTGCAAGGTTTCTTAACCCTGCAGCACCCGCCCATAGGTCTTGCCGCCCAATCAAACAGCAGAGTGTGGTATATCAGGTGTCTCCAAGATGGTGGAGACGCCTGATTATCGTGTGCTGTACCTTGCGGTATTCTGGCCAAGTTGTAGGGGGGCTTCCCTACAACTTCCTCTTAATCCTTGCCTTGCCTCAGTTCTGCACTCCATTCTCAGTCCTGTACTCAGTCCTGCACTCCGTTCTCAGTCCTGTACTCTGTACTCAGTCCTGTACTCTGTACTCAGTCCTGTACTCTGTACTCAGTCTTGTACTCTGTACTCAGTCTTGTACTCAGTCCTGTCCTCCTGGCACTCCATTCTCAGTCCTGTACTCCATGCTCAGTCCTGTACTCCGTCCTGTACTTCCCACTCAGTCCCGTACTCCGCACTCAGTCCTGTACTCCGTCCTCCGCCCGGCACTCCATTCTCAGTCCTGTACTCCATGCTCAGTCCTGTACTCCGTCCTCCGTCCTGTACTTCCCACTCAGTCCAGTACTCCACACTCAGTCCCGTACTCCGTACTGTACTCCGTACTCTGTCCTGTACTCACTCCGTCCTGTACTCCGCCCCGTGTGCCTGACACGTCCCGTATCTCCGGTTCGTCTTGTGCTCTGGTTCCGCCAGTTCCTCTCTGGTCCCTTGAGCCGCCCCTCTTGGTTCTAGCTGTCGCAGTTTCTGTCTTCCGAGGGTCTGCCCCTTACGGTCCCTGTATAGGGGTCAGCTCCACCTGGCCCGCTCGCCCCCGGGAGCTCCAGTTCCGCGATCCAGAGGGTCCACTCTCGGACGTTACCATCCTTGGTCGTCACAGAATTGGTATTATTTTCGCCTATATAACATTGATTGGTTTCTTTTTATTCGATATTTGGGAGGCAGAATGAACAAACAGTTGAACACCACACACTACTGTCTCATCCAACAAGGTTTTCTATTAGACTGTTAACTGTCATTGTCTTGGTAAATAATTAAAGTTTTTTCCATAGCTTGCCATTTTTATGGACAGTGTAAGTAGAAATGTTCAAAAATATAAAACTCAAGGATATTTATTAAAAAAATTGTTTTTTATCTTAGCAGATGGACAGCTGATATCTTCAATTTGTAAATCAGATGATCTTGAGATCCTACAAGATACAACTGAAGTGAATGCCATTACTCCAGATATACCATCCTCCATTCTCAGCAAAGATCTGTCATGTGATCCTATGAAACAGGTCCCATCTTCTGATTCATTACTGTCTACTAAGGAAAATCAAAGTCACAAAAGAGGCAATACAAAACAAACTGCTCCTAAAGCAAAGAAGTCATTCTCATGTTCAGAATGTGGGAAATGTTTTACATGGAAATCACATTTTGTTAGACACCAAAGATCTCACACAGGGGAGAAGCCTTTTTCCTGTCCAGAATGTGGGAAATGTTTTAAAAGTAAAAGGAATCTTGTTAGTCACCAGAGAACTCACACAGGAGAGAAGCCTTTTTCCTGTTCAGAATATGGGAAATGTTTTAAAAAGAAAGGGAATCTTGATGAACACCAAAGAACCCACAAAGTAGAGAAGCCTTTTTCATGTTCAGAATGTGGGAAATGTTTCAACCAGAAATCGTATCTTGTTAGTCACCAGAGAACTCACACAGGGGAGAAGCCTTTTTCCTGTTCAGATTGTGGGAAATGTTTTAAATGGAAAATAGATCTTGATCGCCATCAAAGAACCCACACAGGGGAGAAGCCTTTTTTCTGTTCAGAATGTGGGAAATGTTTTAGCCAGAAATGGCATCTTGTTAGTCACCAGAGAACTCACACAGGGGAGAAGCCATTTTCCTGTTCAGAATGTGGGAAATGTTTTAGCCAGAAATGGCATCTTGTTAGTCACCAGAGAACTCACACAGGGGAGAAGCCTTTTTCCTGTTCAGATTGTGGAAAATGTTTTAAATGGAAAATAGTTCTTGATTGCCATCAGAGAACACACACAGGGGAGAAGCCTTTTTCCTGTTCTGAATGTGGTAAATGTTTTAACCGGAAAGCACTTCTTGTTGGACATCAGAGAACTCACACAGGGGAAAAGCCTTTTTCCTGTTCAGAATGTGGGAAATGTTTTAAATGGAAAATAGTTCTTGATCGCCATCAGAGAACTCACACAGGGGAGAAACCTTTTTCCTGTTCAGATTGTGGGAAATGTTTTAAATGGAGAATGGGGTTTAATTGTCATCAGAGAACTCACACAGGGGAGAAGCCTTTTTCCTGTTCTGAATGTGGTACATGTTTTAACCAGAAAGCAGTTCTTGTTGGACATCAGAGAACTCACACAGGGGAGAAGCCTTTTTCCTGTTCAGAATGTGGGAAATGGTTTAACCGGAAAGCGCTTCTTGTTAGACATCAGAAAAGTCACAGAGTGGAGAAGCCTTTTTCATTTTGTTAATGTGGGAAATAGCCAGTTAAACTGTTTATAAACACAAAAGGTAATGGGAAAATAATAGAAATTATCCAAAGCAGATGATATTCCAGACTTTATTAAAAAATGGGAATTAGAGCTAAACAAAAAATTCCACACTGGAGAAATATACACAATATTTAAAAATGCTCATTGGCTAGCTTCTTCCTTGAAATTTCAAGAACTCAATTACAAAATTATCTCAAGATGGTATAGAACTCTGGATATACTAAGTAAAATGAACAGTTCTATCTCTCCTCTATGCTGGAGATGCAACGGAGAAAGAGGTACCCAACACACATTTGGCTAGAGTGCTCAAAAAACAAACAATTTTTGGTAAATATTAAATCATTTATTAAAAAGGTCCTTAGTATAGACATACCAATAACACCCGTCTTTATTCTTCTCCAATATATTGCTAAGCAGGAAATCACTAATTCCTCACTTGATCAATGCCGCTAAAATAACCATTGCACGACACTGGAAAGAAGTTGAAACCCCTTCATGTTAATGGTTAAAAGAAGCAAATCAAATAGGCATATATGAAAAACTTAGACTATCTAATTCCAAAAACTCAAAAATTGACTCCTGGACCCGGTGACTAACTACTTCAGAAAAACCACCAGAAGAAAATTCATAACCCTTTACAATCCTATAATTTCCTTATGTCTATACCTTCGTTGGAAAGACTGCACTCTCAAACCTCTTATTCAGCATTATCATTTTAAGCAGGACACTCTGAAACCCTTAACCCCACCCTCCAACTTCCCCCAAGTGTCAACCCCCACCTCCCCACCTCTATACTCTCACTTAGTTAGTGAACTTTGTTTATTTTCTGAATACATTTGGCCGTGCAATTAGTAATTTGTTCTACATGACATGGAAAAGATGCTATGTATTATTTCTGTTATGTTTTTTCCTGTTTGATAAAAATTTCTTAAATAAAGAATTTATAAGAAAAAAAAGCAGCCAATTCCCCGAACCGGGGAGATTCAGAGCCGTGATCCGGTAATTGCAGGCTGCAGTGCACGGAGGAGGAAGGCGGGCTCTGCTTCTAGCCGGAATGGATACTGCGCACTGATACCTGCACAGTCAGTGCACACCCCGCCAGGCCCCAGCCTCCGCGCACTGATACCTGTGGCAGTGCGACAATTGGGGCAGGCAGTAGGATGGACAGGACTGGTGCGCGTGCTGTAGGGGCTGAGGGCCGCCGCCATGCAGCCAGGGGTCAACGCCGGTAACCGCTGGCTGCAAGGCAAGCTCAGAGTCATCACCTGCAGGGCACCAGGACTTCGAGAGTCGACGCTGTACTTACTACTGGTCTGGACAGTGGACTGCTGCACCAACAGCAGGTCAGACTCAGAGCCCGGCACCATGTGTGCTGTGCAGCCTGGCTGTGCCCCAATGTACAGTAAATGAGTGTGCGGCTGCCCCATTATGTACAATGTGTGCCCCCGACAGTATCTGTGGGATGGGATCAATTGAGGAGGCTGGGACTCTATGGGATGTGGGTTTGTGAGGTGGCTGGGAGGGAATTCTATGGGATGTGGGATTGAGGAGGCTGGCCTGGGACTCTATAGGATGTAGGACTAAGGTGGCTGGGACTTTATGGGATGCGGGATTGAGGAGGCTGGAACTCTATGGCACCTGGGATTGAGGAGGCTGGGACTCTATGGGACCTGGGATTGAGGAGGCTGGGACTCTATGGGATGAGGGATTGAGGAGGCAGGGACTCTATGAGACCTGGGATTGAGGAGGCTGGGACTCTATGGGATGTGGGATTGAGGAGGCTGACCTTGGACTCTATAGGATGTAGGATTAGCGTAGCATTGGCATGTGATGGGTGGCGAGAACGCATCAGAGCATTGACGCATGAAGCCGCATGTGTGTAAATGGGTGTGGCTTAAACAATGGGTCTGGTTTTCCTACACACAAACACAGAACCTGTTAAAAATTTGAATCCACCCCTGCCAATATGTACCATTCAGGGAAAACTTAGCACCTTCTAACTAATGGCCATGCTGCGGTCTGTCAAGGAATGAGTGCAATATCATTATAAAGACTAGGGATATGTGCAACCATAATGTCTAGAATTGTGAGGAAAGACGGAGACACAAGCGCAATATAGGGTCTTATCCCACAAATACAGTAAGCGGTTTGACAAAAAACTGCTCACATGGTAGTAGATATTCAAAGCATGTATAGATAACGGCTGCTGCAGATCCACAAGTCGGTCACCGACTATCAGAAACAGAAGTCTGCAAAGGAATACGTGGATTTCGTCCGTGCTGCCCACATGATGAAATTCCAGAAGGTTAATAAGGTTTGACAGTGGTTTATTCTACGCGTTTCAAAGTTTTTTGCAACTTCTTCAGGAAATACTGAAGTATTTCTGACTGCCTCATGATGCTTGATTTGTCTGAAGGTGGGGACAGTGACATCAGCGCTAATTGGGTACAGGGCTCACATGACGTAAAAACGTCAAAAGAGCCCCAAGAACTCAAGTGCCAACACCGCTGAAACGGCGCCAGCATGGGAGGTTTGTATGTGTTTTTATTTTAACAGGATCAAACATGAGGAATGAGAAGGGGTTTTCCAACTAGTTGTCAACCTTTTTATCAAAATTCCCACACAGGGAAAAGGCAATATTATACCTCGTATTTTGTTGACCATCAAAAATAACTCAGACGGGGAGAACCTATATATATTATTCACAAATTGTACAAAAACGTGATGCGCGCGGCGTGCGTTCAAGGATGGAATATTATATGGGAGTTTTATAGGATAAACCAAATACCAACAGAAAATAAATGACCGAAAACAAACATTTATCAGTAAAAATAACTCCTCTTTATTGGGTAAAGTATAAAAGAATTGCACCATTTTCCGATACCCGTCGCATCTCCATTTTTTATGATTTTGGGTTGGGTGAAGGTTTATTTTTTGCACGCCGAGCTGACGTTTTTAATGATACCATTTTGGTGCAGATACGATCTTTTGATCGTCCGTTATTGCATTTTAATGCAATGATGCGGCGACCAGAAAAACGTAACTCTGGCGTTTTATCTTCTTTTCTCGTTACGCCATTTAGCGATCGGGTTAATTTTTTTATATTGATAGATCAAGCGATTCTGAATGCGGCGATACCAAATATGTATGGGGTTTTTTATTGTTTTATTTTGAATGGGGCGAAAAGGGGGGTGATTTGAACTTACAGTGCTGTGCAAATTAATTGGGACAAAGCATTTTTTTAAGTAAAATCGTAAGTTGGTTACCAGTCAGGTGTGATTGCCTGTTCAAAGCCGTTAAAACTGGTTTGAATCACTGACTGGTAACCAACTTAAGATTTTACTTAAAAAAAAATGCTTTGTCCCAATTAATTTGCACAGCACTGTGTATATATATTTATTAATATTTTTAAAAACTTTTTTATACTTTTGACATTGTGAAGACATACAGACTATTTAGCAAACGAAGAATAATAGAATGTTATTTGCATGTTGGCTTTTAAATTTAAGTGTTGATTTCTGGTTGGTCAATAAAACAGACTTTTGTTTGTGTCAGCCGGTAATATTGACTTTTATTGTGCTCTTATCCTTGATCACTACTGATGGTTGCTGATATGCTAATTATGCCTTGTGTTATGGAGCCAGTTTGTTGACCTCTAAAGCAGAGAGGGAAAAACTATGCAAATAGTTTAAATAATCAAGTAATGTTATAATAATCTCATCTCCATTCTTACCCTTCATGTCATTACTGAATAAGGGACACTTGTTAAAGGGAACCTGTCACCCCCCCAGGGCATTTGTCACTAAAAAAGCCACCTTCAGCAGCACTAAGGCTGCATTCTGTGAAGGTGGCTCTTCTTTTTCTGGTTCCCATTAACGCCAAAATATAGACTTTTATAATTAGCTCCTCATACCTGCATTCTGTCAGAGGTATGGAGTGTCCCTCTGTTAAGCCGCCTCCCAGCTGTCCATCAAACCCCCTCTACAGAGTCCCTGCACCACCTCCTTTTTTTTTGTATTTACCGTTACAAGCCGGCGTGCACCTGCGCTGTGACAGCAGCTCTTGGGCATGCGCAGTGCGCGCTGCCCGGGAAATGCCATCAGGCTGTTGCGCCTGCGTGATGCGGAGGCCCCAGCCCCACAGTGTTAATACTTTATAACACACTGCGGGGCGGGATCTGGGGACGCAGAAACACGCAGGTGCCATAGGTTGATGGCAGCTCCCGTGCAGCGCGCACTGCACATGCCCGAGAACTGTTGTCACAGTGCAGGCGCCTGACAACATGTAACGGCAAATACAAAATAAGGAGGCGGTGCAGGGACGCTATAGAGGGGATTTGATGGACACCTGGGAGGTGGCTTTACAAAGGGACACTCCATACATCTGTGACAGAATGCAGGTATGAGGAGCTACTTATGAAAGTCTATATTTTGGCATTAATAGGGGTCAGAAAAAGAAGAGTCACCTTCACAGAATGCAGCCTTAGTGCTGCTGAAGGTGTCTCTTTTAGTGACAAACGCCCTGGGGGGGGGGGTTACAGGTTCCCTTTAAGTCTAAAAATAGGTTGCATGCCTCTGTATAAAAGAGAGAGAGTGAAATAGCCAGACAGATTCTGCCAAGACATCAATACATCTCAAAAGGACCAGAGACAGGACAGCAGCCATTTTACATCATGGCTCCATTACGAGGGACATGGATCTATGATTCTATAGGAAACAACCTAGGGGTTTTCAGCCTCGGTTGAAAGAATACAGATCTGCTCTATTGACCATCCCTGAACCATAAATATGTGTAGAGAAGCCAGGTTGTAATCCTCAGATCAAATGGTCTTGTACCTTGTATGGCCTCAATGAACTGTCATCTTCCTACACTTGTCGTTACTAGAGTTGAGCGACTTTTGGTTTTTTAGGGTCGCGTTTCGTCTCGTGAAACCCGACTTTTCCAAAAGTCGGGTCGAGCAAGATCGTCCGATTATATGGAAAAGTCGGGGTCGTCCCGAAACACGAAACCCAATGTAAGTCAATGGGGAATAAAAGTCGGCAGTGAGAGGAGGACAGGAAACACACCTACAGTGCCCATTTGAATGCCAAAAGCATCAATTCTTCTTACTTAAGCTTGTCAACCTTAATTAACTTCATAATACAAGTTACGCACTGAAAAATGGGGGTTATTTGGCTAAAGTTGTGGGGGGGGGAGGGCTGGCTGCAGGTTTTCATGTGCCCTGGGCGAAAGAGCGCCCCTTTAACACATACCACAACTCATCATGCTCCGATACGGCAGAGAAATAGCGGTATAGTACAATGAAAAATACCTCACTTTTTACATCTCATGACGAGGCCCATCTATTTCTCCATACAGAATCATTGGTCCCATATAATGTTTGAAACAGTATATGATGAGCTCCACATAATGCTACAGTATATGTTGGTCCCCATGGATGAAGCTCCACTGTCTTATGGGCCCAAATAATGCTCCAAACATAATGGGCCCCATTTCTAATGCTCTAGTGTATAATGGGCCCTGTAAATGCTGCTCCAGTGTCTGATGTCCACCTTTGGAATGTTCCAGTGTATGGTGGGCCCCATCTATCATTCTCCAGAGTATAGTGCTCCCCAAAAATTGCTGTCCCAACATTGAAAACAATCAAATAAGTCTCCTCGCTAGGGAATCCCTGTACTTGTCTGGATTCCTCGTCGTCCCCATCTTCCATCTCACTGCACAGTATTTCAACTTTGCAAGTGCTGTGATCCTGAGCAAGCAGGGGGGGCCCACTCGTTGGCGACGGCACTGGCACAGGGCCCCTGATAGTACAGTGGTGTGTCTGATGGCGGGTGGGCCGAACCTGCACTTTCATCTGCAGCTTCCTCTTTGTCACCGTGTAAGATGGAACTGTATATGGGAAGGGTAACCTGAGTTTCATCAGGGTCAGATTCAGGTCGTGTAGCGTGCGAGGGGAATGTAGTGGTCTGGGTCAATGTACCAGCAGATTCATCGAGCAGTGGCTGGGCATCAGTGCACTTGTGTCGCCCCCAGGAGTACGGTCGCCACAGTGGCATTACCTTCTTCCTAGGGAGTGTGATGTCATGCTTGGGAGCAACGAACGATCTCTCCTGCAGGTTAACTGATTGGGCGGCGTTATTCCCACGAGTCATGACCCTCCAAACAGCGTTCATGAAGGCAAATTGTTTGTTTTACATGGGCAGTATGGTTGCAAAGCTGAACCTTAAAGGAATGTCCAGAAGGGCACCACCAGGAGTGGAGCCTACGGTTAAATTCGACTCCACCTGGGAAACCTCAACCATGCCAGCTACAGAACAGATGCACACATTGCAAGCTTAATTCCGTTAACGAATGAGACTCCGTCATGCCCCGCGGTCCGAGTCTGGCTTACTAGAGGGACACGTGAGGCTCTGACACATGAGATTGGCCAATAACTGGTGTGTCATGCCCTTACATGTCCGTGGCTGCATGTGCGCTACACTGAAAAGGCCAGCGTTTGTCGCTTACAGGTGCAGATAACCCGCTGAACAACGTTAGTGATGGGGATCACTGATTACAATTATTACCCGCGAACAATGATTTCCCAGTAAGTGCAGGTCAACCGCAGTTCCGGAATTAGGCCTAACCGTCATTCCTGAAAAAATGAAAAACTTACGTGTGCAAACCACAGGTGCTGTAGCTTGCTTAACAGCTCGCCAGCCGTTCTCACGCCCAGTATGGATTACACGTGATTGCACAAAGGTTAGAAAGGGTACCGTTTCCCCGGATAACAAGTATGGATAGCGTACATATTCAAAATATATGTCTATACATCAGGAGGCAGGCTCAGACGGTGTTAGGCCCAGTATGGATTGCACATGATTGCACAAAGGTTAGAAAGGGTACCGTTTCCCCGGATAACATGTATGGATAGCGTACACATTCAAAATATATGTCTATACATCAGGAGGCAGGCTCAGACGGTGTTAGGCCCAGTATGGATTGCACGTGATTGCACAAAGGTTAGAAAGGGTACCGTATCCCCAGATAACATGTATGGATAGCGTACACATTCAAAATATATGTCTATACATCAGGAGGCAGGCTCAGACGGTGTTAGGCCCAGTATGGATTGCACGTGATTGCACAAGGGTTAGAAAGGGTACCGTTTCCCCGGATAACATGTATGGATAGCGTACACATTCAAAATATATGTCTACATCAGGAGGCAGGCTCAGACGGTGTTAGGCCCAGTATGGATTGCACGTGATTGCACAAAGGTTAGAAAGGGTACCGTATCCCCAGATAACATGTATGGATAGCGTACACATTCAAAATATATGTCTATACATCAGGAGGCAGGCTCAGACGGTGTTAGGCCCAGTATGGATTGCACGTGATTGCACAAAGGTTAGAAAGGGTACCGTATCCCCAGATAACATGTATGGATAGCGTACACATTCAAAATATATGTCTATACATCAGGAGGCAGGCTCAGACGGTGTCAGGCACAGTATGGATTTGACGGCCCAGACTACACAGCGGAGGAGCAGGGAGAGGTAAAGATTGCAAATGCTGGGGCCCTGCCCAAGCAAGGGGGGCCCACTCGTGGGTGTCGGTACTGGCACTGGGCCCCTCATAGTACGGCGGTGTGTCTGACGGCGGGTGTGCACCACCACCGTCAGAGACACTTGATTGCACTATGAAGGACCCTGTACCAGTGCCCGCGCCCAAGAGTCGGCCTACCCACCTGTCCAGGGCAACCGCACTCGCACGGTGTCGTGCGCTAGGTGGTGACCCCGGCCATGGGGGGAGGCAGCACAGTTAGGGAGTTTTAGAAAGTGGCATATGTTGATGTTGGACATTCAGCTGATGCAAAAGGTGAAATAGGTCAAGTCCCAGGAAGAGGTGGACCAAAGCAAGCCATTTTTCTGTCACCCTATGTGTCATCAGGGGAAGGTGGGACAAAATCCTTGGAAACCCATGCGTGGTTCATTTTAATGAAGGTTAGATCATCCACATTTTGGGTTGACAGACGGGTCCTTTTTTCTGTCAGGATTGTTCCAGCTGCACTGAAGACTCTTTCCGATAGCACACTTGCAGCTGGGCAAGCGAGCTCCTGTAAGGCATATTGTGCCAATTCAGGCCAGGTGTCCAGTTTAGCGGCCCAATAGTCAAAGGGGAATGACCTGTGTGGGAGAACATCGATATGGGAGGAAAAGTAGTTTGTAACCATAGTTGACAACTGCTGTCTCCTGTCACTTTCCATCGATGCAGTATTACCAGTTGTGTGAGCGGTACTTGAAAAATCAGTCCACAACATTGTCATGAAACCCCTGTCTCCAACGCCACTTCTGCTCTGTGCACCACGAACACCTCTGCCAAGCTGCCCCCGGCCCGTACGGCTCGTGTGAGAACCATCACCGCTGCTGTGTGCTGGGAATGCCTCAAGCAACCGATTTACCAGAGTTGCTTGTTTATTAGCCAATATTAGGTCAAGGTTCTCCTGTGGCATGATGTTTTGTAATTTGCCTTTATATCGTGGATCCAGGATGTTGGCCAACCAGTAGTCATCGTTCATCATTTTGGCAATGCGTGGGTCCCTTTTTAGGATCTGCAAGGCATAATCTGACATGTGGGCCAATGTTCCCGGTGTCAATGATGCACTGCGAGTGCTGGTTGGAGGAGCACTTTCTGGCAAATCCACATCCCTCCAGTCATGCACAAACCCTGTACCAGACCTTGCCACGCCAACATTTTCACTTGCCCCACGAGATGCATCCTCCTCCCCTAAGTAATCATCCCCATCATCCTCCTCCTCCTCTTCTTCCTCCACCTCGTCCAGGAGAGGTCCCTGAGCAGACAATGGCTGAATGTCATCAAGGATTCCCTCCTCCTCTTCCTCCTCATCAACATTGGCTGCAGACGCCTGCTCCTTAAGG
This sequence comes from Dendrobates tinctorius, assembly GCF_039654945.1. Taxonomy (NCBI): domain Eukaryota; kingdom Metazoa; phylum Chordata; class Amphibia; order Anura; family Dendrobatidae; genus Dendrobates; species Dendrobates tinctorius. The sequence continues at coordinate 1,302,640 of NW_027362152.1, read as the reverse complement.
TGCGTCAAAGTTTGCATGAGCAGACGCATAAGTGGGATGCTCATGCTTAGGATGGCGTCGTCTGCGCTTACCAGCCGCGTGCATTCCTTAAAACACTGAAGGACTTTACAGAGGTCTTTCAGCTTCGACCACTGCACACCTGTCAACTCCATGTCTGCTCTCAAAGTGCCTGGCCGTGTATCCTCCCACAAATGCATTATGGCCTGCCTCTGCTCGCACAGCCACTCCACCATGTGCAGGGTGGAGTTCCACCTTGTTGCAATGTCGATAATGAGGCGGTGGTTGGGAAGGTGGAGCAATCGCTGCAGCTTCTGCATACGAACGGAGAGTACAGGCGACCGGCGGATGTGCGCGCACAGTCTTCGCACCTTCTGGAGCAGGGCTGTTAACTCCGGATAATTTTTGAGGAAGCACTGCACCACCAGGTTCAAGGTGTGAGCCAAGCAAGGTATATGGCTGAGTTTTGAAAGGGCTATGGCTGCCACAAAATTACGGCCGTTATCACTAACTACCTTGCCTGCCTCAAGATGTACACTGCCCAGCCATGACTCAGTTTGTCGCTTCAAGTACTCGGCCAGCACCTCGGCGGTGTGTCTGTTGCCCAAACACATCATCTGCAACACAGCCTGCTGACGCTTTCCACTAGCTGCTCGATAGGGGGACACATCGTGTGCAACAGTGGCAGCTGCAGATGGAGTGCTCGTACGACTGCGCTCTGTGGACGAGCTTTCACTTCTGGAAGAGGAGGGTCGAACGCCTACAGCCAACTGTTTCCTATACCGTGGGCTAGGCAGCACTGTCCCACCACCGCTGCCCCCTGTGGACCCTGCATCCACCACATTAACCCAGTGCGCAGTGATGGACACGTAACGCCCTGGCCATGCCGACTGGACCATGCATCAGTTGTGAGGTGCACCTTTCCGCTCACTGACTGCTTGAGTGCATGGACAATGCGGTCTTTCACATGATGGTGGAGGGCTGGGATGGCTTTGCGAGAGAAGAAGTGGCGACTGGGTAGGTCATAGCGTGGTACTGCATAGGCCATGAGTTCGCGGAAAGCTGTGCTTTCCACCAACCGAAAGGGCATCATCTCAAACGAGATTAGTTTGGCAATGTGGGCGTTCAAACCCAGTGTACGTGGATGAGAGACTGAGTACTTTCTTGACCTACTCATAGTGTCTGGGAGGGTGAGCTGGACTTGAGAGCTTGATATGGTGGAACTAGCCGTGGACAGGGCGGACTGAGAGAGGGTTGATGATGGTGATGGAGTTGGTGTTCTTTCTGATGGCCTAGAATCAGTCTTTCGTTGATATAACAGTGGGATTCCCTGACTGCTGTGGCCTTGCAATGACACCTCAACATTTGCTGCTGTGCTAACCGGTGGGCTTACAGTGGGGGAAACAATGTAGCGTTGCTGACTACCTTCGTTGTGATCAGTTGCACATGTGGCACTTGAGGTTTGGTGTTGTGTCCACGCTTGCAAGTGCATGCTGGTTAAATGTCTAAGCATGCAACTGGTATTCAAATTTTTCAGATTTTTCCCTCGGCTAAAGGTCTTTGCGCACTTCTTACAGATAACCTTGGCATGATCATGAGGATTTTGGTCAAAAAAGTGCCACACTGCACTCTTCCTACTTTGGCAGACATTTTGCGGCCTAGCACGCTGTGATCTTTTGACCCTCTGGACAAGCTGTCCAGCAACTCTTTTGATGTTTGGAACCTGTCTTTGGAGTGCTCCGGGCCTGCCAGATAACAGCTGTTGCGATGTCGATGTCTGCTGTGGATGCTCCTCATCTGAGCTATTGGAAGCAGCACCCTCTTCCCCCAATGGATGCCAATCTGGGTCAACAACTGGGTCATCCATCACCTCCTCTTCTATGTCATGTGCACCTTCCTCTGTGTCACCGTGTATGGTGGTATAGTGTGCGGGAAGGGGCACCTGAGTCTCATCAGGGTCAGAATCTGGCTCTGTACACTGCGAGGACAATGTAGTGCTCTGAGTGAATGTACCAGCAGAATCATCCATCAGCGGCTGTGCATCAGTGCACTCCATGTCAGATTCATCTTGGCCTGGGTAATTCACCATTTGACTTGATAATCCAGGCATGGTATGTGAAAACAGCTCCATGGAGTAATCAGTAGTATGGCCTGCGTCATCCTTCAATCTTGGTTGGGGTGAAGGACACAAGGAAAGGTGTGGTTCATGAACATGAGCCTCCAATGACGACTCAGTGCTTTTACTTTTTACAACTGAAGAAGAGGAGGCGATAGAGCTGGAGGCTGAGTCAGCAATGTAAGACAAAACTTTTTCCTGATGCTCTGGCTTTAAAAGCGGTTTGCCAACTCCTAGAAAACTAAGCGTTCGAGGCCTTATGTAGCCAGACGATGACGCAGGCTCAGCACCTCCTGCATTCGGTCCTATTTTGCTCTTGCCACTACCATCAGATCCACCACCAACACCATCATTACCAGCTGCCAACCCCCGCCCAATTCCACGGCCTCTTCCACCAGCCTTCCTCATTTTTGGTAGAAATGTAGACAAAATCCAACAAACTATATAGTAATGTAAATCAAGGTACAAGGTGTCTATAGGACAGGGGAGATTTTGAATTTCTGCAGACACTTGTGGACACTGGACACTTTTGGATTGTGTGAGGCCCACTGATATCTGAGCGCTATGTCACAGGCTCGATGGCACAGCTGTGACAAAAGTGACGAGAGGATAAGGGAGATTTTGAATTTCTGCAGACACTTGTGGACACTGGACACTTTTGGATTGTGTGAGGGCCACTGATATCTGAGCGCTATGTCACAGGCTCGATGGCACAGCTGTGACAAAAGTGACTAGAGGATAAGGGAGATTTTGAATTTCTGCACACACTTGTGGACACTGGACACTTTTGGATTGTGTGAGACCCAATGAATATCTGAGCGCTATGTGACAGGCTCGATGGCACAGCTGTGACCAAAGTGACTAGAGGATAAGGGAGATTTTGAATTTCTGCACACACTTGTGGACACTGGACACTTTTGGATTGTGTGAGGCCCAATGAATATCTGAGCGCTATGTGACAGGCTCGATGGCACAGCTGTGACCAAAGTGACTAGAGGATAAGGGAGATTTTGAATTTCTGCACACACTTGTGGACACTGGACACTTTTGGATTGTGTGAGGCCCAATGAATATCTGAGCGCTATGTGACAGGCTCGATGGCACAGCTGTGACCAAAGTGACTAGAGGATAAGGGAGATTTTGAATTTCTGCACACACTTGTGGACACTGGACACTTTTGGATTGTGTGAGGCCCAATGAATATCTGAGCGCTATGTGACAGGTTCGATGGCACAGCTGTGACCAAAGTGACTAGAGGATAAGGGAGATTTTGAATTTCTGCACACACTTGTGGACACTGGACACTTTTGGATTGTGTGAGGCCCAATGAATATCTGAGCGCTATGTGACAGGCTCGATGGCACAGCTGTGACCAAAGTGACTAGAGGATAAGGGAGATTTTGAATTTCTGCACACACTTGTGGACACTGGACACTTTTGGATTGTGTGAGGCCCAATGAATATCTGAGCGCTATGTGACAGGCTCTATGGCACAGCTGTGACCAAAGTGACTAGAGGATAAGGGAGATTTTGAATTTCTGCAGACACTTGTGGACACTGGACACTTTTGGATTGTGTTAGGCCCACTGATATCTGAGCGCTATGTCACAGGCTCAATGGCACAGCTGTGACAAAAGTGACGAGAGGATAAGGGAGATTTTGAATTTCTGCACACACTTGTGGACACTGGACACTTTTGGATTGTGTGAGACCCAATGAATATCTGAGCGCTATGTGACAGGCTCGATGGCACAGCTGTGACCAAAGTGACTAGAGGATAAGGGAGATTTTGAATTTCTGCACACACTTGTGGACACTGGACCCTTTTGGATTGTGTGAGGCCCAATGAATATCTGAGCGCTATGTGACAGGCTCGATGGCACAGCTGTGACCAAAGTGACTAGAGGATAAGGGAGATTTTGAATTTCTGCAGACACTTGTGGACACTGGACACTTTTGGATTGTGTGAGGGCCACTGATATCTGAGCGCTATGTCACAGGCTCGATGGCACAGCTGTGACAAAAGTGACGAGAGGATAAGGGAGATTTTGAATTTCTGCACACACTTGTGGATGCTGGACACTTTTGGATTGTGTGAGACCCAATGAATATCTGAGCGCTATGTGACAGGCTCGATGGCACAGCTGTGACCAAAGTGACTAGAGGATAAGGGAGATTTTGAATTTCTGCACACACTTGTGGACACTGGACACTTTTGGATTGTGTGAGGCCCAATGAATATCTGAGCGCTATGTTACAGGCTCGATGGCACAGCTGTGACCAAAGTGACTAGAGGATAAGGGAGATTTTGAATTTCTGCAGACACTTGTGGACACTGGACACTTTTGGATTGTGTGAGGGCCACTGATATCTGAGTGCTATGTCACAGGCTCGATGGCACAGCTGTGACAAAAGTGACGAGAGGATAAGGGAGATTTTGAATTTCTGCAGACACTTGTGGACACTGGACACTTTTGGATTGTGTGAGGCCCACTGATATCTGAGCGCTATGTCACAGGCTCGATGGCACAGCTGTGACAAAAGTGACTAGAGGATAAGGGAGATTGGATTGCTTTTAAAAAAGCAGTTTGGAGAGCAGTGGGTAAACAGCAATGCCAGCCTGTCAGGAAGCCTTAAAAGGCAGCCCAACAACCAACACCACTGATACACCACAATATAGCCTCCCCTTGCACTGCACACACAGTGACTGGTGTGTTGTGCAGGCCAAATCGCTAGCAGCAGAAGCAGTTTTTTTTTCTTCTCAGCAGGACAAAAAAAAAAAATTGGGATTGCTTTTAGAATCATAGAATCATAGAATCATAGAGTTGGAAGGGACCTCCTGGGCCATCTGGTCCAACCCCCTGCTCAAAGCAGGATTCGCTAAATCATCCCAGTCAGATGTCTGTCCAGCCTCTGTTTGAAGACTTCCATTGAAGGAGAACTCACCACTTCTCGTGGCAGCCTGTTCCACTCATTGATCACTCTAACTGTCAAAAAGTTTTTTCTAATATCTAATCTGTGTCTCCTCCCATTCAGTTTCATCCCATTGCTTCTAGTCTTTCCTTGTGCAAATGAGAATAAAGTTGATCCTTCTACAATGTGACAGCCCTTTAGATATTTGTAGACAGCTATTAAGTCTCCTCTCAGTCTTCTCTTTTGCAAACTAAACATTCCCAAATCCTGCAACCTTTCCTCATAAGACAGGGTTTGCAGACCGGTCACCATTCTGGTCGCTCTTTTCTGAACTTGCTCCAGTTTGTTGATGTCTTTTTTAAAATGTGGTGCCCAAAACTGGACACAATATTCCAGATGAGGTCTGACCAAAGAGGAGTAGAGGGAAATAATGACTTCACGTGATCTAGACTGTATGCTTCTGTTAATACATCCTAGAATTGCATTTGCCTTTTTTGCTGCTGCATCACACTGTTGACTCATATTCAGTCTGTGATCTATTAGTATACCCAAGTCTTTTTCACATGTGCTGTCACTTAGCCCTATTCCTCCCATTCTATATATGTTTTTTCCATTTTTATTGCCCAGATGTAGTACTTTGCATTTCTCCCTGTTAAAAACCATTCTGTTAGTTGCTGCCCACTTCTCCAGTTTATTTAAATCTTTTTGAATCCTCTCTCTCTCTTCTCTAGTATTAGCTATCCCTCCTAGCATTGTGTCATCAGCAAATTTAATCAGTTTACCCTCAATTCCTTCATCTAAATCGTTGATAAAGATGTTGAACAATACAGGGCCCAGGACAGAGCCCTGTGGTACCCCACTTGAGACATTCTTCCAACTGGATGTGCAGCCATTTACGACCACTCTTTGGGTCCGATCACTAAGCCAGTTATGAATCCACCTAACAGTTGCCTTGTCCATTCCATACTTAATCATTTTTTCAATAAGGATTGTATGAGAGACTTTGTCAAATGCTTTGCTGAAGTCAAGATATACTATATCTACAGCATTTCCTTGATCCACCCAATCAGTGATACCGTCATAGAAGGAAATTAAGTTAGTCTGACATGACTTATTAGTTACAAACCCATGCTGACTCTGTTTAATCACTTCATTCTTATCCAGGTATTGACATACATGTTGTTTAATAATTTGTTCAAAGATCTTTCCTGGTATAGAAGTCAGACTCACCGGCCTATAGTTACCTGGGTCCACCTTCTTCCCCTTTTTGAAGATAGGAACAACATTTGCTCTTCTCCAGTCTTCTGGCACTTCTCCTGTTCTCCAAGAATTTTCAAAGATTATAGAGAGGGGTTCAAAAATTTCTTCTGCTATCTCCTTCAGTACTCTGGGGTGTAATTCATCTGGACCTGGAGACTTGAATTCATTTAGGCTAGCTAAGTGTTTCCTCACTATCTTTCTGTTTATAGATATCCTGGATTCTTCTATTCCCTTAATAGGACAGTGAATAACAGTTGATGTTACATTTCCTTTCTGAGAGAAAACAGATGCAAAATAGGAATTTAAAAGTTCAGCCTTCTCAACATCCTGTCTTACCATTTCATCATTTTCATCCTGTAAAAATCCTATAGCATCTTTGACTTTTCTTTTACTTTTGACATATCCCCAAAATCCTTTATTATTGCTTTTGACATCTCTTGCAAGCCTCAATTCATTTTCAGCTTTAGATAATCTGATTTGTGCCCTGCAGGTTCTGCAGACAGCATTATATTCTTCTTTAGATATGCCTCCCTCTTTCCATTTTATAAACATTTTTTTCTTCCTTTTTAGCATGTGCTTAAGTTCTGTGTTCATCCATCCTGGTTTCCTTAACTGCTTCCTGTTCTTCCCTCTTTTCGGAATTGCTAACAACTGTGCTTTGAGAATTTCATTTTTCAAGATTTCCCATCCTTCCTGGACATTTTTGTCTTTAAGGATATCCAGCCATTGGATCCCTCCAATTCTCTTTCTGAATCCCTTAAAATCTGCCTTTCTGAAATCTAACCTTGATGTCTGAGTCTTCACAGGTCTTCCGCCTCTAGTTATCCAAAATTCTAAAATAGCATGGTCGCTACCTCCTAGGGTCCCAGCCACTTTTACCTCCTCAACCATTTCCTCCCTGTTTATAAGGATTAGATCCAAGGTAGCAGTTCCCCTTGTTTTCTCCCTTACCTTTTGGAAGATAAAGTTGTCAGCAAGAGAGGATAAGAATTTCCTTGACCTGTTAGTTTTGCCTGAGAGAGATTCCCAACAAATGTCTGGATAGTTGAAATCTCCCATGACAACTATGTCATATTTTTTGGAGAACTTGGCCATTTGATGCATAAAGAGTTCATCCATATCTTCAGCTTGCACAGGCGGCCTGTAGTAAATGCCTACAATGGTGTCCTTTCCATTGTTCTGTCCTTGTATTCTTACCCAAACAGTTTCCACAGAACTCCCAGTCTCTGAAGCTTCAATCTCTGTGCAGATATACGCGTTTCTAACATACAATGCGACACCCCCTCCTCGTTTATCAAGTCTGTTTCTTGCAAATAAGTTGTATCCTTCTAGTCTTGTATTCCAATCATGTGTATTGTCCCACCAAGTTTCAGTGATTCCAATGACATCATATTTCTTTTCCTGTGTTAGTAGTTCCAATTCTCCTTGTTTGTTGCCCATGCTTTGTGCATTAGTATAGAAACATTTTAGTTTGTGATTGGTTTCTCTTTCTCCAATATTTTTATTAATTAGATTCTTTCGTCTTTGTTCTTCCTTTCCACTTCTAATAGCAGAGTTCTCAATAGCATTTGTCAGGTCTATGGCTTTTTCTGGTCTTTTGCTTCCCTTCCCATGTTGTTCTAGTTTAAAGCTCTCCTTACAAGTGTAGCAAGGCGACTTCCAAATACATGTTTTCCAGTCTTCGTAAGGTGCACCCCATCTCTAGCAAGTAGTCCATCGTATAAGTAGTTCACTCCGTGATCCAGAAATCCAAATCGTTGCTGACGGCACCATCGACGTAGCCAGTTATTCACCTGCAGAATCTTATTCCACCTCCTTGTTCCATGGCCATCCACTGGGAGGATGGAAGAGAAGACCACCTGCGCTCCCAGTTCTTTCACTTTCTTGCCTAAGTCTTCAAAGTCTCTGCAGATGGTTTCCAGGTCGTTTCTTGCAGTGTCATTTGTCCCCACATGTAGTAGCAGGAATGGGTAGTCATCTGTAGGTCTGAAGAGTCCTGATATCCTGTCAGACACATCTTTAATTTTTGCACCTGGAAGACAACACATTTCTCTTGAAGTTATATCCGGTCTGCAGATAGCGGCCTCAGTTCCTCTCAACAGGGAATCCCCCATGACCACCACTCTCCGTTTCTTCTTCACAACATTTTTCTTTCTCCATCCAGGAGGACTCTGAAGGCGTACAAGGTTGCTGCTTGTTGGCAAAGTCTTATCCTGATGTATTTCTTCATTGTTTTCCTGCGTGAGAGCCTGGTACTGGTTTCTGAGCAGTATGGGTGCTGACTGCCTCCTGATCCTCCTGCTTCTCTGGGTCACATGTCTCCATTCCTCTGTTTCTTCAGGTGCACTTCGAATTTCTTCTCTTTCTGTAACATGAAGAGATAATTCTGCTCTGTCCAAGAACTCTTCACCTTCCTTAATGATCTTCAACGTAGCTAACCTCTCTTCGAGATTTTGCAACTTTTCCTCCAACAGGGACACTAGCTTGCATTTGTGGCATGTGAAGTTTGGCTTTTCCACTGGTAAGTCTGTGAACATGTAGCAAGAAATGCAGCTCACCAAATGGCTCCTGGCCTCTTCCATCTTGAGATTTCTTAAAAACGATGAAAGATAAGCCCAGATTCCCCTGGTTTTCCGATTTCCTCTTTTCAGCTGCAACGGCCAAAACCCAGTGATCGTTGAGCTCGCGGAGACTCTTCACTTATCCCAGAAGGCACTGGGAATATGCAAATGATCTCCTCAAGACTCTTCCCCTGGTTTTCCGATTTCCTCTTTTCAGCTGCAACGGCCAAAACCCAGTGATCGTTGAGCTCGCGGAGACTCTTCACTTATCCCAGAAGGCACTGGGAATATGCAAATGATCTCCTCAAGACTCTTCCCCTGGTTTTCCGATTTCCTCTTTTCAGCTGCAACGGCCAAAACCCAGTGATCGTTGAGCTCGCGGAGACTCTTCACTTATCCCAGAAGGCACTGGGAATATGCAAATGATCTCCTCAAGACTCTTCCCCTGGTTTTCCGATTTCCTCTTTTCAGCTGCAACGGCCAAAACCCAGTGATCGTTGAGCTCGCGGAGACTCTTCACTTATCCCAGAAGGCACTGGGAATATGCAAATGATCTCCTCAAGACTCTTCCCCTGGTTTTCCGATTTCCTCTTTTCAGCTGCAACGGCCAAAACCCAGTGATCGTTGAGCTCGCGGAGACTCTTCACTTATCCCAGAAGGCACTGGGAATATGCAAATGATCTCCTCAAGACTCTTCCCCTGGTTTTCCGATTTCCTCTTTTCAGCTGCAACGGCCAAAACCCAGTGATCGTTGAGCTCGCGGAGACTCTTCACTTATCCCAGAAGGCACTGGGAATATGCAAATGATCTCCTCAAGACTCTTCCCCTGGTTTTCCGATTTCCTCTTTTCAGCTGCAACGGCCAAAACCCAGTGATCGTTGAGCTCGCGGAGACTCTTCACTTATCCCAGAAGGCACTGGGAATATGCAAATGATCTCCTCAAGACTCTTCCCCTGGTTTTCCGATTTCCTCTTTTCAGCTGCAACGGCCAAAACCCAGTGATCGTTGAGCTCGCGGAGACTCTTCACTTATCCCAGAAGGCACTGGGAATATGCAAATGATCTCCTCAAGACTCTTCCCCTGGTTTTCCGATTTCCTCTTTTCAGCTGCAACGGCCAAAACCCAGTGATCGTTGAGCTCGCGGAGACTCTTCACTTATCCCAGAAGGCACTGGGAATATGCAAATGATCTCCTCAAGACTCTTCCCCTGGTTTTCCGATTTCCTCTTTTCAGCTGCAACGGCCAAAACCCAGTGATCGTTGAGCTCGCGGAGACTCTTCACTTATCCCAGAAGGCACTGGGAATATGCAAATGATCTCCTCAAGACTCTTCCCCTGGTTTTCCGATTTCCTCTTTTCAGCTGCAACGGCCAAAACCCAGTGATCGTTGAGCTCGCGGAGACTCTTCACTTATCCCAGAAGGCACTGGGAATATGCAAATGATCTCCTCAAGACTCTTCCCCTGGTTTTAAAAAAGCAGTTTGCAGAGCAGTGGGTAAACAGCAATGCAGGAATGTCAGGAAGCCTTAGAAGGCAGCCCAACAACCAACACCACTGATACACCACTATATAGCCTCTCCTTGCACTGCACACACAGTGACTGGTGTGTTGTGCAGGCCAAATCGCTAGCAGCAGAAGCAGTTTATTTGTCTTCTTCCCTGCCTAACGCTCTCCCTACAGAATCAGCAGCAACCTCTCCCTATACTGAGATCGGCAGAAGTAAGATGGCGGTCGGCGTGCACGCCCTTTTATACCCCCTGTGACGCCCACCAAAGCAAGCCAATCACTTGCATGCCCTTCTGAAAGATGGTGGTGACCCCTGCCTATGTCATCACGTTGCCCACAGTGTCCGTGGATCCTGATTGGCTGAAAAAGAGCGCAAAACAAACTTTTGAAACGCGACTTTGGCGCGTAAGTCGCCGACCTCGTGGCCGACCTCATCCTAGGGTCGGGTTTCGTTTCATGAAACCCGACTTTGCCAAAAGTCGGCGACTTTTGAAATTTTTTGACCCGTTTCGCTCAACTCTAGTCGTTACCTTCTCTCTATGTGTGTGCCACAGGTGAGGTAGCGACCCTGGAAGATCTATAGTCACAGCAGCTATTATCCCAGTGAGTGAGTGGAGGGGTGAGACTCTAATGTGCCCCATCTTGGGTACTGTGCTGGGACTGTTCTACGTGTTATCTGCCTGCTTTGTGGTACAATAAACCCGCCAGAACTGAATCTGAGTACTTCAACTACAAGAAATATTTTTCTGTAGTGCTCATGGCAATAGCAGATGCGGACTGTCGCCTTATCGCAGTGGACATTGGAGCTTTTGGCTGTGGCAATGACTCCCAGACTTTTAAAAACTCTGATATGGGCCGAAGCTTGTATGTAAAAAATTTTAATTTCCCCCTGCCACGACCTCTTCCCAACACTCAAGAACCGCCCATGCCATTTGTTATGGTTGGGGATGAGGTCTTTCAGACCTACTAAAGCCATATTCCAGTCGGGACTTGAACCACACAAAAAGAATTTTTAATTACAGACTGACCCACAGGGCATGACGAACTGTTGAGTGTACCTTTGGGATTTTTGTCTCCAAATGGCGTATTCTTGGAACAGCCATTAATCTAGAAATGGAGACAGTCGATGAGGTTGTCAAAGCCTGTGTGGTTCTCCACAATTACATAATGGCAAAGGAGCGACCCAGCATTGAATTAGATGAACCAGTTGCAAACCCATTGCCAGATTACCACATCACCCTCTGCGGTCAACAGTTGAAGTTGCCAATATGAGGGACCAATTTGCTGCGTACTTTGTTTCTGATATAGGACGTGTGGCATGGCAAGATGATATGGTGTAAAATGTTCTGTTGGGTTTGGGTCTGTACCAGTAATGTTTAAAATATTCCTAATATTTGGTGTTAATAAACAACATGTTTTGATACCTGTACCGAGTCTCCTATGTCTTTCCTCTCAAAACCACTTATGAGGTCAGCGGTATGGTAGTTGAAGTCATCACATCTCTTCAGCAGTATTTATTGAACGCAGACTGAAGAGACTATGGAGGTAATAGAAAGCATATTTATACTCACCAGGCCATGTTTCAGAAAGTGATTTCATGATGCCCAAAATCCAGCATCATGAATTCACTATGTCTGATAGCTGGACAGGTGAGTATAGATCTGCCATCTATCACCTCCATCATCTCTTCAGTCTGCGTCAAATAGAAGCAGACTGAAGAGATGCTGGAGAAAATACAAGTCATTTTTTGACAACTCATAGCTCCATGACAGACACAAGAAGCAAAGCTGCCGTGTTTAAGCTGTGTCACTCCTTGAACTATGTGGTGTTAAAAACTTAAGGTGCTGGCGGCGAAATACATAAAGAAACAAACAGTATTGGGGGCCAAAAAAAAAATTTACATTTATTAACAAAAATAAAACATTAACTGCGGCGGCTTGGAGTAGATTGACAGAACTGGGGGGTGTTGAGCTTGGACGCCTGACTGGGTAAAGATGACGCAGGATTTGCAGGAGAAGTGGCGATGAAACTAGTGGGGTCAGGGATGGTACTGGAGGCATGGAACAGGAGAGACAAACCTGACATCACAGACACATTGGGAGGTGAGGGGAGAGGGAGTGCGAGTCCGTGGTCTTTTGTTTTGCCTCTGTGGTGGTGTCTGGGGAGCATCGGTGTGTCATCTTCAGTAGGCCCCGTACTGGTGGACGGCCTTGCAGGGTCCGGATGCTGCCACTGCGACCGGTTGCTGGTGGAGGGGCTTGCATGTTCCAGGTGCTGCTGGTGGTGGTGTGGTACAAGCAGGTACGCAGGATGCAGTGACGAGTCGCGAGACGGTTTGGTGTTTTTATGATAACGTTTATAGGCCTAGAGGTGACTTTCCTCAGTCTCAGCCTGATCCACAAAAGGGGTAACAAGAGTTGCCCTCGCAGGGGCTCTGTATACAAACACAAGAGGGGTAGAACACGACTACGTCCGGCAATAGCCGGTCACTATAGGGCCGCGGTATGGCACACTACGGGTCCTTAAGTCTATAGTTAACTTAGCTGTCCAGACGTCCCTCGTCGTTCGGGATGGTGGTCTTTCGGCGCAGTAGTCACTGGGCCCAGTTGCTGTTCATAGACGGAGTCTTTGGGCGCTCCGGCGCTCTGATGACACGGGGGCACCACAGGCCCCGGTGGAGTCCTGTGATGGATGGACCGCAGCCCCCGGACTGGGGGAAGCGGCGGCAATGTGGGGTGGCAAAGGGCAGTCCACCTGGGCAGCTAACCGCTGCGATGGAGACTCTATGACAAGCAGAGGTTCGGCCTCTGCCGCGGACCGGAGTGGGACAGTAATGACCGCCGACGGCACCGTACTCGCCGCGGCCACTGGTGAGAGCAGGGCGGCTGCGGGTGGCGGGAGACAGGCCGCAGCCGCAGGCTGAGGAGAGGCGGCAGTGGCCGCAGGCTGGACTGGGGCCGCAGTGGCCGTGGTCTGGAGCGGGGCAGCATGTCTCGGAGGATCGTCCTGGCGCCGTCCCACTGGAGTCCTCAGTGAGCATCCTCCCTGACACTGACAGGTCGCTCTTGCTCTCAGTCGCTCCCAGCGTCTCCTGTTGCCTCTGTTCCAGTCTGCTGACTCATTGTCCCGGGGATTCCCCGCCTCTTTTATACTGATCCCTCCCCCAACCCATCTGTCTATCACCACGGTCCGTCCCGGAACTCTGTCCCTCGGGAATCATTTCCCCCAGAACCTATATGGTTCTGGCCCGGACACTCGACTGGGGCCGCTCCTCCCACACTCCCCCGCCCTGTATGCTCGCAAGTCCTCGGGCGAGGGTTGTTGTAGACTCAAGTTAGTTTTTTGGGACAACAGTCCTTGTCGCCATATGAACTGGTCCTGTTCGTAACGTTCAGGGGGTTTGCCACCTGTTGACCACTCGGAGCATCGAAGTTCGGGTGGAGTGGAGTCTTCTGGGGTGGTGGAGGGTGGTTGGCCGGTCGACTCTGGCGGGCTAACTGGGTCTGCTGCAATGTCACTACTTGGAGGGCTCACGGATGTGGCTGGGAAGTCCTCTTCGTCATCCAGGTCCCAGACTGGTGACAGGGGGTCGGGGACCTGAGGGATCGGCTCGGGTCGCATGGGATCAGTGGAGCACAGGGGCGCAACATATTTCGGTGCACAGTACGAGTGAGGTGTGTCGTTTCCTTCGGATTGTATTTCATACACAGGCCCATCGGGGCTTATCTGGCGCAACACTCGATACGGGTTCTCCTCCCACCGCGGTTCTAACTTGTTCTGGGGGCGCTGATCTAGTACGAGTACCCGATCCCCAGTCTGGAAGTCAATTGGTGGGGGCAGCGCTCCCTCCGGGTCTTCTAGATCCTGGAGCTTTGTATGGACGATTCGGTAGAGGGTGTGCAGCCGGTGCCGGTGGTTTCGGACCCACGAGGATACTCCGTTCCAGGGTTGGGGTTCCTCCGGGTTTAACTCCACTTCCATAATTCCTTTGCCCTCCCGTCCAAACAGGAATGAGTAGGGGGTGTAACCAGTCACCCGGTGCACCCGGTTATTATATACCCACACCAGCTCAGGGACGTATTCAGGCCAGCGGGCCTTTCGGTCACTCTCTAGGGTACGCAGCATTTGGATTAGTGTCCGATTGAATCGTTCGCAGGCTCCATTCCCCTGCGGGTGTTATGGTGTAGTCCGAGACTTAATACCGTAGAGGCGATGTTGTTCTTCCATGACTCTTCCTAGGAAGCACGCTCCTTGGTCCAAATGTATTCATTGCGGGCAGCCGTACACTTGGATAAAGTTTTTACAAATCGCATAGGTGGCTGACTCCGCTGTTTGGTCTCGGCTGGGGGTGACCACGGCGAACTTGGTGAAATGATCCACCATAACGAAGCATTGTTCATACCCCGGGTAGGCAGGACCTATGGTCAGATAGTCCACCATGAGGAGCTCGAGGGGAGCTGATGTTACAATTGTCTGCACAGGGGCTCGTTGCGCGGGAGGTTTAGCGCGCTCGCATGGGCGGCAGGTTCTTCCACCGCAGCGTGCAAGGTACACTATCTGTTGCAACCATTGCAAAGTCTTTTGAGCACCAAAGTGAGCCCCCTTTTCGTGGGCTTCCCGAGCCAGTTGGCAGAGATGGGTTTCTGGCACGATTACCAGCCGTACTGCCGCAGACGTTGTTTGTGACACGGCTCTCCGATATAAAAGTGTCTTTTTGATGACTAGTTTCTCCCACTGGCGCAACATATCCTGGGTCAAAGTCTGTCTCTGTGAGCCAGTGGGCAATTTGCCGGTGGCCACCCATCGGCGCAGGAGTCCAATCTCTCCATCCTCTTGTTGCTGCTGAATCCACTTGTCGCGTGGCTGTTCTAATATTCCACCTAAGGGTCCCGGATGGGGCGCTTCTTGCACGTTGGCAGTAAGCGCAGCGGTGTGAGGACAAACGGCGTCTCTTCCCCTTCTAATTCGTCATCTCGATTCCTCCCTGGGGTGGTGTGTCGGATTCTGGAGAGTGCATCAGCATGCACGTTTTCAGCTCCCCGTTTGTAGATCTTGTAGTTAAACTTGGCCATTTGAGTCACCCACCGCTGCTCTAGGGCCCTCAGTTTGGCATTCTCCAAATGGGCAAATGGCTTATCAGTCCGCACCACCACCTCGGAGCCCGCCAGGTACTCTGTGAACCGCTCCGTCATTGCCCATACTACCGCGAGGAGCTCGAGCTTAGAGGAGCTGTAATTGTCCGGGTTTCATTCGGAGTCATGCAGCGATCGGCTACCATAGGCGATCACTTTCTCTCGGCCGTCCTGCACCTGTGACAACACAGCTCCTAGTCCCTGGAGGCTTCCGTCGGTATGCAGGATGAACGGTAGCGAGAAATTTGCATATGCCAACACCGGGGCGTCCGAGTGCAGCTTTGAGATCTTGAAATGCGTCCTCCTGCGGTTGTTGCCACTGGACCTTCCGTCCATTCGCCCCAGCTGGAGTCCCCTTCAGCAGGTCCTGCAGGGCTCGGGGTGCAAAATTCTTCACAAATCGACGGTAGTAGCTGACCAACCCCAGGAAGGCCCGTACGTCTTTCACCGTTTCAGGGGTAGGCCACCCCTGGATGGCAGCGACCTTTTCCAGGGATGGTCTGACACCCTCCGCCGAGGCGGTATGCCCCAGATATTCGATCTGGGTGCGGAACAGGTGGCATTTCTGGGGTTTTACCTTCAACCCATACTTCTGCAGCTGGCCGACCACCTGCCCCAACCGCCGCAGGTGGTCCTCGAACGTGGCGGAAAAGATAATGATATCGTCCAGGTATATCAACATGGCTTCAAAGTTGAGGTCTCCTAGACACCGCTCCCATCAGCCGCTGGAAGGTTCCTGGGGCGTTGGCCAGCCCGAAAGGCATCCGATTAAACTCGAACAGTCCTATGGGAAGGATAAATGCTGTCTTGGCTCTGGCTTTCTCGTATGACCCCCTTCCGAAGCATTCGAGCTAATAGAGTTTTCACTTCCTGGTATAGCTGCGGTGGTATTTGCCGATATCGCTCCCGGATGGGGGCCGCCCCTGCCGTGGGGATCCCATGCGTGATGGCCGTGGTACATCGAAAGTCATCCTCATGACTGGCGAAGACACTGTAATATTGTCCAAGAAGTGTCTCTACCTGCAGAAGTTGGGCTGGCGCTAGGCCAGAAAGTTCGGACGGCATTCTCTCCAGGATGGCTCGACCTTTCTCCTGGGTCGAGGATACAGCAGTCTATTGGGTTCGTACCGATACTGCACAAGGATCTTCGGGCTGCACCTTCAACTGGACTGCGGGGTCCGGCAGCATCTCCTCCAAAGGCCTTACTAATTTGGACATTTCGGCCCGCGGCTTCAGGGTGATATCTTGGACTTCCAGGTTGACACAACGCACCAGGACGGTCCCTTCCCGCACCGTGGCCAGGGAGCGGGCTACCAGTATGCCAGGGTGCAGGCGCTCGGAGTAGCAGGGTTCCACCTGCACCTCTACGCCCTCCAGTGGTATCGGGGCGCGGATCGGCAGGGCCACCACCGTCTGCCCTGGAGGAAGCACGAGCGGGGGGAGCCGCCGGCGCAACGACTTTGCCCAGCGCCTCACCCTCCTGGCACTCCTGGAGCACTCGCACCTCCCGCACCAACCGCTGGAAGACCTGCCCTTGGGCCGTGCGAGAACCCCAGTGGCTTAGAGTCTCTTGTGTGGGCTCATTGAGGAGGTTGCCGAAATCTCGTAGTATGTTCATACCCAGAGTAACCGGATGTTTGCTGTTTGTGTCTCCCTGGGTCAAGACCACTCCCAGGCAGACGAGCGATTTGACACTTGTCAAAATTTGTATTCAGGCTACGCCAACGACAGGAATTGGTAGCTGGTTGGCGGCTACCAACTTTATCATGATCCCCCACTGAGGTCTCACTGCCTCGGGAAAATGCTGCTGAAAGTAAGTCTCTGGCATGGTTGTTACTTGCGATCCCGTATCTACTAGGCATCGGCATGGCCTTCGATCTCTGCCAATACCACTGGGCACCGCGCGGCCAGGTCTTCATGACTCCCTCCACCCCGTGTGGTGGGCTCCGGGCGGTGCCTCCACGGCTCAGGGTTTTCTGCTCTTCTTGGCCAGCGGGGCGGGTTCACCCTGGAACGTGGGCATTCTCGGGCGGAGTGCCCCAATTCTCCACAATCGTAACAGGCGAATGGTCGCGGGGACCGACTTGGGTGTTAATATTTTTTGCAAATTATCTTTCAGCATTATATAGGGGATCAGTTTGGCGGAGGGGATATTATATTTCGTTTTTAATTCGCTGAGTTTGAGGAAATTGGACCCATTGTATATATTTTTTATTCTTTTAATAGCTAAATTACTCCCTCACCCTCCAGTACCAAATGACACCACAGGGTCACTTACCTCCAGCACAGGGTAACCCACCAGGTCAGCTCCCTCATCCTACAGCACCAAATGACACCACAGGGTCACCCATCAGGTCTGCTCCCTCACCCTCCAGCACCAAATGACACAACAGGGTCACCTACCTGAATCACTGGGTCACCCACCAGGTCAGCTCCCTCACCCTCCAGCACCAAATGACACCACAGGGTCACCCATCAGGTCAACTCCCTCACCCTCCAGCACCAAATGACACCACAGAGTCACCCATCAGGTCAGCTTCCTCACCTTCCAGCACCAAATGACACCACAGGGTAACCCACCAGGTCAGCTCCCTCACCCTCCAGCACCAAATGACACCACAGGGTCACCCATCAGGTCAACTCCCTCACCCTCCAGCACCAAATGACACCACAGAGTCACCCATCAGGTCAGCTTCCTCACCTTCCAGCACCAAATGACACCACAGGGTAACCCACCAGGTCAGCTCCCTCACCCTCCAGCACCAAATGACACCACAGGGTCACCCATCAGGTCAGCTTCATCACCCTCCAGCACCAAATGATACCACAGGGTCATCCACCAGGTCAGCTCCCTCACCCTCCAGCACCAAATGACACCACAGGGTCACCCACCAGGTCAAGCTCCCTCACCCTCCAGCACCAAATGACACCAGTGTCACCTACCTCCAGCACAGGGTAACCCACCAGGTCAGCTCCCTCACCCTCCAGCACCAAATGACACCACAGGATCACCCACCAGGTCATCTCCCTCACCCTCCAGTACCAAATGACACCACAGGGTCACCTGTTGTGAACTCATTTTCTGGTTTACCTCTGGCTTCTAGTGAGGGTGGTGGAGCTGGCTGTGTTGACAGAGTCGTCGTGAGTTCCCCATCTTCTAGTGGTGACAGTAGGTAATGAAGCTGATCTAAATGGCAAAGGCCTGCCACCTGAGGAGGACTGTGAGTGGACATCAGGAGTCTCTGACTGGATTTAAGTCAGCCGACTCCCTAATTTTGTGCTGATTTTTTTCCTGCCCTGAGGTTCTGGTTTCCAGTTCTGTTCATGCCTTCTCAAGCTAAGTGTGCTCTGCTATTTTCTCACATGAGATTTGGTCTGATTTACTCAGTTTTTGTGGTCAGCCAGCCCCTGCTGGGGCTGTGCTGAATCTCCATTCTTATGTCTCTGTTTATGCCAGTTTGCTTTTTGTCCCTGATCAGATTGGTCTCTTTTTGCTCTGTCTTCAGAATATACCAGAGTGCTGATATAGGGAATTGAAGTCTAGCAACTTCAGGGTTTTTTGTTATCAGAAAGTGTTGGACATTTTTTGGCAGGGTTTTGTGCGTGATTGCAGACAGCATCTTCCTTTCCTGTCCTTTCTAGTTAGTGTGGGCCCCATCATTTGCTCAGCCTATTTTCCTGTCTGTGTTTGTGTTTTCATCTTGTCTCACCGACAATACATGTCTGGGGGCTGTCTATTGCTTTGGGGTCTGCTCTGGGGCAGTTCAGATTTCCCCTTTTCTTGCTTTAGGCTCATTTAGTTCTCCGGCCGTGACGAGGCATCTAGGATCATCGAAGGTACGCTCCACGGCTACTGCTAGTTGTGTGGATAGGATCAGGGGTCTGCAATCCGCTTAGTTACCAACCTCTCTGGTTTTCTGTGGCTTAGCTTGTTTTTCCTCCTCGGTCACTCATTCTTAATAGTCACCTACTTCCAGCACAGGGTAACTCACCAGGTCAGCTCCCTCACTCTCCAGCACCAAATTACACCACAGTGTCACCCATCAGGTCAACTCCCTCACCCTCCAGCACCAAATGACACCACAGGGTCACCCATCAAGTCAGCTCCCTCACCCTCCAGCACCAAATGACACCACAGGGTCACCCACCAGATCAGCTCCCTCACCCTCCAGCACCAAATGACACCATAGGGGTCACCCACCAGGTCAGCTCCCTCACCCTCCAGCACCAAATGACACCACAGGGTCACCCTCCAGGTCAGCTCCCTCACCCTCCAGCACCAAATGACACCAAAGGGTCACCCACCAGGTCAGCTCCCTCACCCTCCAGTACCAAATGACACCACAGGGTCACCCACCGGATCAGCTCCCTCACCCTCCAGTACCAAATGACACCACAGGGTCACCCACCTCCACCACAGGGTCACCCACCAGGTCAGCTCCCTCACCCTCAAGCACAAAATGACACCACAACTGGGGGACTGGGGGTCTGCGTCCCACAGGGGGAGACTATTGAGGAGACTGGGGTGCTGCATCCCACAGAGGTCACCCATCAGGTCAACTCCCTCACCTTCCACCACAGGGACACCCACAGGGTCAGTTGGCTCACCCTCCACCACAGGGACACCCATGGGGTCAGCTAGCTCACCCTCCACCACAGGGACACCCACGGGGTCAGCTGGCTCACCCTCCACCACAGGAACACCCACGGGGTCAGCTGGCTCACCCTCCACCACAGGGACACCCACAGGGTCAGCTGGCTCACCCTCCACCCCACCCCAGGGACACTCACGGGGTCATCTGGCTCACCCTCCACCACAGGGACACCCACGGGGTCAGCTAGCTCACTCTCCACCACAGGGACAGCCACGGGGTCAGCTAGCTCACCCTCCACCACAGGGACACCCACGGGGTCAGCTAGCTCACCCTCCACCACAGGGACACCCACGGGGTCAGCTGGCTCACCCTCCACCACAGGGACACCCACGGGGTCAGCTAGCTCAGCCTCCACCACAGGGACACCCACGGGGTCAGCTGGCTCACCCTCCACCACAGGGACACCCACGGGGTCAGCTGGCTCACCCTCCACCACAGGGACACCCACGGGGTCAGCTAGCTCACCCTCCACCACAGGGTCGCACGCTGCAAGTCTGTGCCGCACGTTTCGTTTTTCTCACAAATAACACATTTGGGGCCTAGCTAAGATAGAACACACCTACTCAGAAAACGCCCACATCACGTGACGGCAATGACGTCACACCCGGAAGGAGCACATACAGTGACAGTCTAGCATCTACCATGAGGAGTACTGCGCTCTGGTTGATCCTAGACTGTATCGGCTCCTGCCAGGTCCTGACTGCAGCCCATACAGACAAATGTGTAATGGAGGCTTCTCTTTCTTCCTTTGCTGTCAGAACACGCCCCCTCCCGGTATGATACGCCCCCGGAAATTGCGTCAAACCTGGAAGGATCCCAGCCAGCGCATAGTCTGCCATTGCAGAGTGTCGGGTTTTTGTTGTCAGTGGACACTGTGTGAGGAGACTTCAACAGGTGAGGGGAGACTGGGTCTGGCAGCCTATGGCTGCTGAGGTAACACAGTAACATAGTTATTAAGGTTGAAGGGAGACTTTAAGTCCATCTAGTTCAGCCCATATCCTATCCTAACTTGCCCTAACATGTTGATCCAGAGGAAGGCAAAAAAAACCCATGTGGCAACAGTAAGCTTCACATTGGGGAAAAAAATTCCTTCCCGACTCCACATACAGCAATCAGACTAGCTCCCTGGATCAACGCAATATTAAGGAAACTAGTGTATATACCCTGTAATATACTTTACAAGAAAGGCATCCAGACCCTTCTTACATGTTAGTAGGGAATCACTCATTACAACATCATATGGCAGAGAGTTCCATAGTCTCACTGCTCTTACAGTAAAGAATCCGCGTCTGTGAGTATGCTTAAACCTTCTTTCCTCCAGACGTAGAGGATGCCCCCTTGTCCCCGTCACAGGTCTAAGAGTAAAAAGATCATTAGAAAGGTCTTGGTACTGTCCCCGCATATATTTATACATTGTAATAAGATCACCCCTAAGCCTTCGATTCTCCAAACTAAATAACCCCAAGTGTAATAACCTGTCTTGGTATTGCAGACCCCCCAGTTCCCTAATAACCTTGGTCGCTCTTCTCTGCACCCGCTCCAGTTCAGCTATGTCTTTCTTATACACCGGAGACCAGAACTGTACACAGTATTCTAAGTGTGGTTGCACTAGTGACTTATATAGAGGTAAAATTATGTTCTCCTCATGAGCATCTATGCCTCTTTTAATGCATCCCATTATTTTATTTGCCTTTGCAGCAGCTGCCTGACACTGGCCGCTAAATGTGAGTTTGTCGTCCACCCATACACCCAGGTCTTTTTCAGTGACTGTTTTGCCCAGTGTTTTAAAAATTAAGCACATAATTATACATCTTGTTCGTTCTACCCAAGTGAGACAAATGAGGGGACAGGGGGGCTGCGTCCCACAGGGGGATACTAGTGAGGGGACTGGGGGGCTGCATCCCGCAGAGGGAGACTAGTGAGGGGACTGGGGGGCTGCGTCCCGCAGGGGGATACTAGTGAGTGGACTGGGGGGCTGCGCCCCGCAGAGGGAGACTAGTGAGGGGACTGGGGGGCTGCGTCCCACAGGAGGATGCTAGTGAGGGGAGTGGGGGGCTGCGTCCCACATAGGGAGACTAATGAGGGGACTGGGGGGCTGCGTCCCACAGGGGGAGACTAGTGAGGGGACTGGGGGGCTACGTCCCGTGAGGGGACTGGGGGGCTTCGTCCCAAAGAGGGAGGCTAGTGAGGGGACTGGAGGGCTGCGTTCCAGAGGGGGAGACTAGTGAGGGGACTGGGGGGCTGCGTCCCACAGGGGGAGGCTAGTGAGGGGACTGGGGTGCTGCGTCCCAGAGGGGGAGGCTAGTGAGGGGACTGGGGGGCTGCGTCCCACAGGGGGAGGCTAGTGAGGTGACTGGGGTGCTGCGTCCCACAGGGGAAGGCTAGTGAGGGGACTGGGGTGCTGCGTCCCACAGGGGGATGCTAGTGAGGGGACTGGGATGCTGCGTCCCACAGGGGGAGGCTAGTGAGGAGACTGGGGGGCTGCGTCCCACAAGGGGAGGCTAGTGAGGGGACTGGGGTGCTGCGTCCCACAGGGGGAGGCTAGTGAGGTGACTGGGGTGCTGCGTCCCACAGGGGGAGGCTAGTGAGGGGACAGGGGTGCTGCGTCCCACAGGGGGAGGCTAGTGAGGGGACTGGGGTGCTGCGTCCCAGAGGGGGAGGCTAGTGAGGGGACTGGGGGGCTGCATCCCACAGGGGGAGGCTAGTGAGGGGACTGGGGGGGCTGCGTCCCACAGGGAGAGGCTAGTGAGGAGACTGGGGGGTTGTGTCCCACAGAGGGAGACTAGTGAGGGGACTGGGGTCTGCGTCCCACAGAGGGAGGCTAGTGAGGGGACTGGGGGGCTGCGTCCCACAGGGGGAGACTAGTGAGGGGACTGGGGGGGCTGCGTCCCACAGGGGGAGACTAGTGAGGGGACTGGGGGGCTGCGTCCCACAGGGGGTGACTAGTGAGGGGACTGGGGGGCTGCGTCCCACAGGAGGAGACTAGTGAGGGGACTGGGGGGCTGCGTCCCACAGGGGGTGACTAGTGAGGGGACTGGGGGTCTGCGACCCACGGGGAGACTATTGAGGAGACTGGGGTGCTGCATCCCACAGAGGGAGACTAGTGAGGGGACTGGGGTGCTGCCTCCCACAGGGGGAGGCTAGTGAGGGGACTGGGGGTCAGCATCTCACAGGGGGAGCCTAGTGAGGTAAATAAGGGTGCTGGGTCCCACAGGGGGAGACTAGTGAGGAGACTGGGGGGCTGCACCTCACAGGGTGAGGCAAGTGAGGTGACTGGGGGGCTGCATCTCACAGGGTGAGGCAAGTGAGGTGACTGGGGGGCTGCGTCCCACAGGGTAGACAAGTGAGGAGACTGGGATGCTGAATCCCACAGGGGGGAGCTAGTGAGGAGACTGGGGTGCTGCATCCCACAGAGGGGGACTGGGGTGCTGCGTCCCACGGGGGAGACTAGTGAGGTGACTGGTGGGCTACGTCTCACAGGGGGAGACTAGTGAGGTGACTTGGGGGCTATGTCCCACAGGGGGAGACGACTGGGGGGCTGCATCCCACATGGTGAGGCTAGTGAGGTGACTGGGGGGGCTGCATCCCCCAGAAGGAGACAAATGAGGGGACTGGGGGGCTTCATCCCACAGGGGGAGACAAATGAGGTGACTGAGGGGGCTGCGTCCCACAGGGGGATCCTAGTGAGGTGAATGGGGGTGCTGCGTCCCACAGGGGGAGACTAGTGAGGGGACTGGGGGGCTGCATCCCACAGGGTGAGGCTAGTGAGGTGACTGGGGTCTGCGTCCCACAGAGGGAGACTAGTGAGGGGACTGGAGTGCTGCGTCCCACAGGGGGAGACTAGTGAGGGGACTGGGGGGGCTGCGTCCCACAGGGGGAGACTAGTGAGGGGACTGGGGGGCTGCGTCCCACAGGGGGTGACTAGTGAGGGGACTGGGGGGCTGCGTCCCACAGGAGGAGACTAGTGAGGGGACTGGGGGGCTGCGTCCCACAGGGGGTGACTAGTGAGGGGACTGGGGGTCTGCGACCCACGGGGAGACTATTGAGGAGACTGGGGTGCTGCATCCCACAGAGGGAGACTAGTGAGGCGACTGGGGTGCTGGGTCCCACAGGGGGAGACTAGTGAGGAGACTGGGGGGCTGCACCTCACAGGGTGAGGCAAGTGAGGTGACTGGGGGGCTGCATCTCACAGGGTGAGGCAAGTGAGGTGACTGGGGGGCTGCGTCCCACAGGGTAGACAAGTGAGGAGACTGGGATGCTGAATCCCACAGGGGGGAGCTAGTGAGGAGACTGGGGTGCTGCATCCCACAGAGGGGGACTGGGGTGCTGCGTCCCACAGGGGGAGACTAGTGAGGTGACTGGTGGGCTACGTCCCACAGGGGGATCCTAGTGAGGTGAATGGGGGTGCTGCGTCCCACAGGGGGAGACTAGTGAGGGGACTGGGGGGCTGCATCCCACAGGGTGAGGCTAGTGAGGTGACTCGGGTCTGCGTCCCACAGAGGGAGACTAGTGAGGGGACTGGAGTGCTGGGTCCCACAGGGGGGAGACTAGTGAGGGGACTGGGGTGCTGCGTCCCACAGGAGGAGGCAAGCGAGGAGACTGGGGTGTTGCGTCCCACAGAGGGAGACTAGTGAGGGGACTGGGGTCTGCGTCCCACAGGGGGAGTCTAGTGAGGAGACTGGGGTGCTGCATCCCATAGGGAGAGACTACTGAGGGGACTGGGGTACTGCGTCTCACAGGGGGAGGCTCGTGAGGAGACTGGGGTGCTGCATCCCACAGAGGGAGACTAGTGAGGAGACTGGGGTCTGCATCCCACAGGGGGAGGCAAGTGAGGAGACTGGGGTGCTGCGTCCCACAGGGGGAGACTAGTGAGGGGACTGGGATGCTGCGTCCCACAGGGGGAGACTAGTGAGGGGACTGGGGGGCTGCATCCCACAGGGTGAGACAAGTGAGGTGACTGGGGGCTGCTTCCCTCATAGGGAGGCTAGTGAGGTGAATGGAGTGCTGGGGAGGGGACAAGGGGGCTGCATCCCACAGGGTGAGGCTAGTGAGGTGACTGGGGTCTGCGTCCCACAGAGGGAGACTAGTGAGGGGACTGGAGTGCTGGGTCCCACAGGGGGGAGACTAGTGAGGGGACTGGGGTGCTGCGTCCCACAGGAAGAGGCAAGCGAGGAGACTGGGGTGTTGCGTCCCACAGAGGGAGACTAGTGAGGGGACTGGGGTCTGCGTCCAACAGGGGGAGTCTAGTGAGGAGACTGGGGTGCTGCATCCCATAGGGAGAGACTTGTGAGGGGACTGGGGTACTGCGTCTCACAGGGGAAGGCTCGTGAGGAGACTAGGGTGTTGCGTCCCACAGAGGGAGACTAGTGAGGGGACTGGGGTGCTGCATCGATAGGGAGAGACTAGTGAGGGGACTGGGGTACTGCGTCCCACAGGGGGAGGCTCGTGAGGAGACTGGGGTGCTGCATCCCACAGGGGGGGAGGCTAGTGAGGAGACTGGGGTGCTGCATCCCACAGAGGGAGACTAGTGAGGGGACTAGGGTGCTGCGTCTCACAGGGGGAGACTAGTGAGGGGACTGGGATGCTGTGTCCCACAGGGGGGAGGCTAGTGAGGGGACTGGGGGGCTGTGTCCCCCAGGGGGAGGCTAGTGAGGAGACTGGGGGGCTGCGTCCCACAGGGGGAGGCTAGTGAGGTGACTGGGGGGCTGCGTCCCACAGGGGGAGACTAGTGAGGGGACTGGGGGGCTGCGTCCCACAGGGGGAGACTAGTGGGGACTGGGGGCTGCGTCCCACAGGGGGAGACTAGTGGGGACTGGGGGGCTGCATCCCACAGGGGAAGACTAGTGAGGGGACTGGGGGGCTGCGTCCCACATGTGGAGACTAGTGGGGACTGGGGGGCTGCATCCCACAGGGGGAGGCTAGTGAGGGGACTGGGGGGCTGCGTCCCACAGGGGGAGGCTTGTGAAGGGACTGGGGGTCTGCGTCCCACAGAGGGTCTGCGTCCCACATTCCACAGAGGTAGACTAGTGAGGGGACTGGGGTGCTGCGATTCACAGGGGGAGGCTCGTGAGGTGACTGGGGGGCTGCGTCCCACAGGGGGAGACTAGTGAGGGGACTGGGGGGCTGCGTCCCACAGGGGGAAACTAGTGGGTACTGGGGGGCTGCATCCCACAGGGGGAGACTAGTGAGGGGACTGGGGGGCTGCATCCCACAGGGGGAGACTAGTGAGGGGACTGGGGGGCTGCGTCCCACAGTGGGAGACTAATGAGTTGACTGGGGGGCTGCGTCCCACAGGGGGAGACTAGTGAGGGGACTGGGGGGCTGCGTCCCACAGGGGGAGACTAGTGAGTGGACTGGGGGGCTGCGTCCCACAGGGGGAGACTAGTGAGGGGACTGGGGGGCTGTGTCCCACAGTGGGAGACTAGTGAGGGGACTGGGGGGCTGCGTCCCACAGGGGGAGACTAGTGAGGGGACTGGGGTGCTGCGTCTCACAGGGGGAGACTAGTGAGGGGACTGGGATGCTGTGTCCCACAGGGGGGAGGCTAGTGAGGGGTCTGGGGGGCTGCGTCCCACAGGGGGAGGCTTGTGAAGGGACTGGGGGTCTGCGTCCCACATGGGGAGGCTCGTGAGGTGACTGGGGGGCTGCGTCCCACAGGGGGAGACTAGTGAGGGGACTGGGGGGCTGCGTCCCACAGGGGGAAACTAGTGGGTACTGGGGGGCTGCATCCCACAGGGGGAGACTAGTGAGGGGACTGGGGGGCTGCGTCCCACAGGGGGAGACTAGTGAGGGGACTGGGGGGCTGCGTCCCACAGTGGGAGACTAATAAGGGGACTGGGGGGGGCTGCGTCCCACAGGGGGAGACTAGTGAGGGGACTGGGGGGCTGCGTCCCACAGGGGGAGACTAGTGAGTGGACTGGGGGGCTGCGTCCCACAGGGGGAGACTAGTGAGGGGACTGGGGGGCTGCGTCCCACAGGGGGAGACTAGTGAGGGGACTGGGGGGCTGCGTCCCACAGAGGGAGGCTAGTGAGGGGACTGGGGGGCTGCGTCCCACAGAGGGAGGCTAGTGAGGGGACTGGGGGGCTGCGTCCCACAGGGGGAGGCTAGTGAGGGGACTGGGGGACTGCGTCCCACAGGGGGAGGCTAGTGAGGAGACTGGGGGGCTGCGTCCCACAGGGGGAGACTAGTGAGGAGACTGGGGGGCTTCGTCCCCCAGTGGGAGACAAATGAGAAGACTGGGGGGCTGCATCCCACAGGGGGAGACAAATGAGGTGACTGGGGGGCTGCGTCCCACAAAGGGAGTCTAGTGAGATAAATGAGGTGCTGCATCACACAGAGGGAGACTAGTGAGGGGACTGGAGTGCTGCCTCCCACAGGGGGAGGCTAGTGAGGGGACTGGGGTGCTGCATCCCCCAGGGGGAGAGAAATGAGGGGACTGGGGGGCAGCGTCTCACAGGGGGAGCCTAGTGAGGTATATAAGGGTGCTGCGTCCCACAGGGGGAGACTAGTGAGGAGACTGGGGGGCTGCACCTCACAGGGTGAGGCAAGTGAGGTGACTGTGGGGCTGCATCCCACAGGGTGAGGCAAGTGAGGTGACTGGGGGGCTGCGTCCCACAGGGTAGACTAGTGAGGAGACTGGGATGCTGAATCCCACAAGGGGGAGGTAGTGAGGAGACTGGGGTGCTGCATCCCACAGAGGGGGACTGGGGTGCTGCGTCCCACAGGGGGAGGCAAGTGAGGTGATTGGGGAGCTGCGTCCCTCAGGGGGAGGCTAGTGAGGTGACTGGCGGGCTACGTCTCACAGGGGGAGACTAGTGAGGTGACTTGGGGGCTATGTCCCACAGGGGGAGACGACTGGGGGGCTGCATCCCACATGGTGAGGCAAGTGATGTGACTGGGGGGCTGCATCCCCCAGGGGGAGACAAATGAGGGGACTGGGGGGCTTCATCCCATAGGGGGAGACAAATGAGGTGACTGGGGGTGCTGCCTCCCACAGGGGGATCCTAGTGAGGTGAATGGGGGTGCTGCGTCCCACAGGGGGAGGCTAGTGAGAGGACTGGGGGGCTTCATCCCACAGGGAGAGACAAATGAGTTAACTGGGGGGGCTGCGTCCCACAGGGGGAGACTAGTTAGGGGACTGGGGGGCTGCATCCCACAGGGTGAGGCTAGTGAGGTGACTGGGGTCTGCGTCCCACAGAGGGAGACTAGTGAGGGGACTGGGGTGCTGCGTCCCACAGGGGGAGGCAAGCGAGGAGACTGGGGTGTTGCATCCCACAGAGGAAGACTAGTGAGGGGACTGGGGTGCTGCATCCCACAGTGGGAGACTAGTGAGGGGACTGCGGGGCTGCGTCCCACAGGGGGAGACTAGTGAGGGGACTGGGGTCTGCGTCCCACAGGGGGAGGCAAGTGAGGAGACTGGGGTGCTGCGTCCCACAGGGGGAGACTAGTGATGGGACTGGGGTCTGCGTCCCACAGGGTGAGACAAGTGAGGGGACTGAGGTCTGCGTCCCACAGAGGGAGACTAGTGAGGGGACTGGGATGCTGCGTCCCACAGGGGGGAAGCAAGTGAGGAGACTGGGGTACTGCGTCCCACAAGGGGAAGCAAGTGAGGAGATTAGGGTGTTGCGTCCCACAGAGGGAGACTAGTGAGGGGACTGGGGTGCTGCCTCCCACAGGGGGAGGCTAGTGAGGAGACTGGGGTTATGCATCCCACAGGGGGAAGCAAGTGAGGAGACTAGGGTGTTGCGTCCCACAGAGGGAGACTAGTGAGGGGACTGGGGTGCTGCCTCCCACAGGGGGAGGCTAGTGAGGAGACTGGGGTACTGCGTCCCACAGGGGGAAGCAAGTGAGGAGACTAGGGTGTTGCGTCCCACAGAGGGAGACTAGTGAAGGGACTGGGGTGCTGCCTCCCACAGGGGGAGGCTAGTGAGGAGACTGGGGTACTGCGTCCCACAGTGGGAAGCAAGTGAGGAGACTAGGGTGTTGCGTCCCACAGAGGGAGACTAGTGAGGGGACTGGGGTGCTGCCTCCCACAGGGGGAGGCTAGTGAGGAGACTGGGGTACTGCGCCCCACAGGGGGAAGCAAGTGAGGAGACTAGGTGTTGCGTCCCACAGAGGGAGACTAGTGAGGGGACTGGGGTGCTGCCTCCCACAGGGGGAGACTAGTTAGGAGAATGGGGTACTGCGTCTCACAGGAGGAGGCTCGTGAGGAGACTGGGGTGCTGCGTCCCACAGAGGGGGAGGCTAGTGAGGAGACTGGGGTGCTGCATCCCACAGAGGGAGACTAGTGAGCTGACTGGGGTGCTGCATCTCACAGGGGGAGACTAGTGAGGCGACTGGGGTGCTGCGTCCCACAAGGGGAGACTAGTGAGGGGACTGGGGTGCTGCATCCCACAGAGAGGGGAGGCTAGTGAGGAGACTGGGGTGCTGCATCCCACAGGGGAGGGGGGCTAGTGAGGAGACTGGGGTGCTGCATCCCACAGAGGGAGACTAGTGAGGGGACTGGGGTGCTGCGTCTCACAGGGGGAGACTAGTGAGGGGACTGGGATGCTGTGTCCCACAGGGGGGAGGCTAGTGAGGGGACTGGGGGGCTGCGTCCCCCAGGGGGAGGCTAGAGAGGAGACTGGGGGGCTTCGTCCCACAGGGGGAGGCTAGTGAGGAGACTGGGGGGCTGCGTCCCACAGGGGCAGACTAGTGAGAGGACTGGGGGGCTGCGTCCCACAGGGGGAGACTAGTGAGGAGACTGGGGGGCTGCGTCCCACAGAGGGAGGCTAGTGAGGGGACTGGGGTGCTGCCTCCCACAGGGGGAGGCTAGTGAGGAGACTGGGGTACTGCGCCCCACAGGGGGAAGCAAGTGAGGAGACTAGGGTGTTGCGTCCCACAGAGGGAGACTAGTGAGGGGACTGGGGTGCTGCCTCCCACAGGGGGAGACTAGTGAGGAGACTGGGGTACTGCGTCTCACAGGAGGAGGCTCGTGAGGAGACTGGGGTTCTGCGTCCCACAGAGGGGGGAGGCTAGTGAGGAGACTGGGGTGCTGCATCCCACAAGGGGAGACTAGTGAGGGGACTGGGGTGCTGCATCCCACAGAGAGGGGACGCTAGTGCGGAGACTGGGATGCTGTGTCCCACAGGGGGGAAGCTAGTGAGGGGACTGGGGGGCTGCGTCCCCCAGGGGGAGGCTAGAGAGGAGACTGGGGGGCTGCGTCCCACAGAGGGGGGAGGCTAGTGAGGAGACTGGGGTGCTGCGTCCCACAGAGGGAGACTAGTGAGGGGACTGGGATGCTGCGTCCCACAGGGGGGAAGCAAGTGAGGAGACTGGGGTACTGCGTCCCACAAGGGGAAGCAAGTGAGGAGACTAGGGTGTTGCGTCCCACAGAGGGAGACTAGTGAGGGGACTGGGGTGCTGCCTCCCACAGGGGGAGGCTAGTGAGGAGACTGGTGTACTGCGTCCCACAGGGGGAAGCAAGTGAGGAGACTAGGGTGTTGCGTCCCACAGAGGGAGACTAGTGAAGGGACTGGGGTGCTGCCTCCCACAGGGGGAGGCTAGTGAGGAGACTGGGGTACTGCGCCCCACAGGGGGAAGCAAGTGAGGAGACTAGGGTGTTGCATCCCACAGAGGGAGACTAGTGAGGGGACTGGGGTGCTGCCTCCCACAGGGGGAGACTAGTGAGGAGACTGGGGTACTGCGTCTCACAGGAGGAGGCTCGTGAGGAGACTGGTGTGCTGCGTCCCACAGAGGGGGGAGGCTAGTGAGGAGACTGGGGTGCTGCATCCCACAGAGGGAGACTAGTGAGCTGACTGGGGTGCTGCATCTCACAGGGGGAGACTAGTGAGGGGACTGGGGTGCTGCGTCCCACAAGGGGAGACTAGTGAGGGCACTGGGGTGCTGCATCCCACAGAGAGGGGAGGCTAGTGAGGAGACTGGGGTGCTGCATCCCACAGGGGAGGGGGGCTAGTGAGGAGACTGGGGTGCTGCATCCCACAGAGGGAGACTAGTGAGGGGACTGGGATGCTGCGTCTCACAGGGGGAGACTATTGAGGGGACTGGGATGCTGTGTCCCACAGGGGGGAGGCTAGTGAGGGGACTGGGGGGCTGCGTCCCCCAGGGGGAGTCTAGAGAGGAGACTGGGGGGCTTCGTCCCACAGGGGGAGGCTAGTGAGGAGACTGGGGGGCTGCGTCCCACAGGGGGAGACTAGTGAGAGGACTGGGGGGCTGCGTCCCACAGGGGGAGACTAGTGAGGAGACTGGGGGGCTGCGTCCCACAGAGGGAGGCTAGTGAGGGGACTGGGGTGCTGCCTCCCACAGGGGGAGGCTAGTGAGGAGACTGGGGTACTGCGCCCCACAGGGGGAAGCAAGTGAGGAGACTAGGGTGTTGCGTCCCACAGAGGGAGACTAGTGAGGGGACTGGGGTGCTGCCTCCCACAGGGGGAGACTAGTGAGGAGACTGGGGTACTGCGTCTCACAGGAGGCTCGTGAGGAGACTGGGGTGCTGCCTCCCACAGGGGGAGGCTAGTGAGGAGACTGGGGTTATGCATCCCACAGGGGGAAGCAAGTGAGGAGACTAGGGTGTTGCGTCCCACAGAGGGAGACTAGTGAGGGGACTGGGGTGCTGCCTCCCACAGGGGGAGGCTAGTGAGGAGACTGGGGTACTGCGTCCCACAGGGGGAAGCAAGTGAGGAGACTAGGGTGTTGCGTCCCACAGAGGGAGACTAGTGAAGGGACTGGGGTGCTGCCTCCCACAGGGGGAGGCTAGTGAGGAGACTGGGGTACTGCGTCCCACAGTGGGAAGCAAGTGAGGAGACTAGGGTGTTGCGTCCCACAGAGGGAGACTAGTGAGGGGACTGGGGTGCTGCCTCCCACAGGGGGAGGCTAGTGAGGAGACTGGGGTACTGCGCCCCACAGGGGGAAGCAAGTGAGGAGACTAGGTGTTGCGTCCCACAGAGGGAGACTAGTGAGGGGACTGGGGTGCTGCCTCCCACAGGGGGAGACTAGTTAGGAGAATGGGGTACTGCGTCTCACAGGAGGAGGCTCGTGAGGAGACTGGGGTGCTGCGTCCCACAGAGGGGGAGGCTAGTGAGGAGACTGGGGTGCTGCATCCCACAGAGGGAGACTAGTGAGCTGACTGGGGTGCTGCATCTCACAGGGGGAGACTAGTGAGGCGACTGGGGTGCTGCGTCCCACAAGGGGAGACTAGTGAGGGGACTGGGGTGCTGCATCCCACAGAGAGGGGAGGCTAGTGAGGAGACTGGGGTGCTGCATCCCACAGGGGAGGGGGGCTAGTGAGGAGACTGGGGTGCTGCATCCCACAGAGGGAGACTAGTGAGGGGACTGGGGTGCTGCGTCTCACAGGGGGAGACTAGTGAGGGGACTGGGATGCTGTGTCCCACAGGGGGGAGGCTAGTGAGGGGACTGGGGGGCTGCGTCCCCCAGGGGGAGGCTAGAGAGGAGACTGGGGGGCTTCGTCCCACAGGGGGAGGCTAGTGAGGAGACTGGGGGGCTGCGTCCCACAGGGGCAGACTAGTGAGAGGACTGGGGGGCTGCGTCCCACAGGGGGAGACTAGTGAGGAGACTGGGGGGCTGCGTCCCACAGAGGGAGGCTAGTGAGGGGACTGGGGTGCTGCCTCCCACAGGGGGAGGCTAGTGAGGAGACTGGGGTACTGCGCCCCACAGGGGGAAGCAAGTGAGGAGACTAGGGTGTTGCGTCCCACAGAGGGAGACTAGTGAGGGGACTGGGGTGCTGCCTCCCACAGGGGGAGACTAGTGAGGAGACTGGGGTACTGCGTCTCACAGGAGGAGGCTCGTGAGGAGACTGGGGTTCTGCGTCCCACAGAGGGGGGAGGCTAGTGAGGAGACTGGGGTGCTGCATCCCACAAGGGGAGACTAGTGAGGGGACTGGGGTGCTGCATCCCACAGAGAGGGGACGCTAGTGCGGAGACTGGGATGCTGTGTCCCACAGGGGGGAAGCTAGTGAGGGGACTGGGGGGCTGCGTCCCCCAGGGGGAGGCTAGAGAGGAGACTGGGGGGCTGCGTCCCACAGAGGGGGGAGGCTAGTGAGGAGACTGGGGTGCTGCGTCCCACAGAGGGAGACTAGTGAGGGGACTGGGATGCTGCGTCCCACAGGGGGGAAGCAAGTGAGGAGACTGGGGTACTGCGTCCCACAAGGGGAAGCAAGTGAGGAGACTAGGGTGTTGCGTCCCACAGAGGGAGACTAGTGAGGGGACTGGGGTGCTGCCTCCCACAGGGGGAGGCTAGTGAGGAGACTGGTGTACTGCGTCCCACAGGGGGAAGCAAGTGAGGAGACTAGGGTGTTGCGTCCCACAGAGGGAGACTAGTGAAGGGACTGGGGTGCTGCCTCCCACAGGGGGAGGCTAGTGAGGAGACTGGGGTACTGCGCCCCACAGGGGGAAGCAAGTGAGGAGACTAGGGTGTTGCATCCCACAGAGGGAGACTAGTGAGGGGACTGGGGTGCTGCCTCCCACAGGGGGAGACTAGTGAGGAGACTGGGGTACTGCGTCTCACAGGAGGAGGCTCGTGAGGAGACTGGTGTGCTGCGTCCCACAGAGGGGGGAGGCTAGTGAGGAGACTGGGGTGCTGCATCCCACAGAGGGAGACTAGTGAGCTGACTGGGGTGCTGCATCTCACAGGGGGAGACTAGTGAGGGGACTGGGGTGCTGCGTCCCACAAGGGGAGACTAGTGAGGGCACTGGGGTGCTGCATCCCACAGAGAGGGGAGGCTAGTGAGGAGACTGGGGTGCTGCATCCCACAGGGGAGGGGGGCTAGTGAGGAGACTGGGGTGCTGCATCCCACAGAGGGAGACTAGTGAGGGGACTGGGATGCTGCGTCTCACAGGGGGAGACTATTGAGGGGACTGGGATGCTGTGTCCCACAGGGGGGAGGCTAGTGAGGGGACTGGGGGGCTGCGTCCCCCAGGGGGAGTCTAGAGAGGAGACTGGGGGGCTTCGTCCCACAGGGGGAGGCTAGTGAGGAGACTGGGGGGCTGCGTCCCACAGGGGGAGACTAGTGAGAGGACTGGGGGGCTGCGTCCCACAGGGGGAGACTAGTGAGGAGACTGGGGGGCTGCGTCCCACAGAGGGAGGCTAGTGAGGGGACTGGGGTGCTGCCTCCCACAGGGGGAGGCTAGTGAGGAGACTGGGGTACTGCGCCCCACAGGGGGAAGCAAGTGAGGAGACTAGGGTGTTGCGTCCCACAGAGGGAGACTAGTGAGGGGACTGGGGTGCTGCCTCCCACAGGGGGAGACTAGTGAGGAGACTGGGGTACTGCGTCTCACAGGAGGCTCGTGAGGAGACTGGGGTGCTGCGTCCCACAGAGGGGGGAGGCTAGTGAGGAGACTGGGGTGCTGCATCAGACAGAGGGAGACTAGTGAGCTGACTGGGGTGCTGCGTCTCACAGGGGGAGACTAGTGAGGGGACTGGGTGCTGCGTCCCACAAGGGGAGACTAGTGAGGGGACTGGGGTGCTGCATCCCACAGAGAGGGGAGGCTAGTGCGGAGACTGGGGTGCTGCATCCCACAGGGGAGGGGGGCTAGTGAGGAGACTGGGGTGCTGCATCCCACAGAGGGAGACTAGTGAGGGGACTGGGGTGCTGCGTCTCACAGGGGGAGACTAGTGAGGGGACTGGGATGCTGTGTCCCACAGGGGGGAGGCTAGTGAGGGGACTGGGGGGCTGCGTCCCCCAGGGGGAGGCTAGAGAGGAGACTGGGGGGCTTCGTCCCACAGGGGGAGGCTAGTGAGGAGACTGGGGGGCTGCGTCCCACAGGGGGAGACTAGTGAGAGGACTGGGGGGCTGCTTCCCACAGGGGGAGACTAGTGAGGAGACTGGGGGGCTGCGTCCCACAGAGGGAGGCTAGTGAGGGGACTGGGGGGCTGAGTCCCACAGAGGGAGGCTAGTGGGGACTGGGGGGCTGCGTCCCACAGGGGGAGGCTAGTGAGGGGACTGGGGGGCTGCGTCCCACAGGGGGAGACTAGTGAGGAGACTGGGGGGCTGCGTCCCACAGGGGGGAGACTAGTGAGGAGACTGGGGGGCTGCGTCCCACAGGGGGGAGACTAGTGAGGAGACTGGGGGGCTGCGTCCCACAGGGGGAGACTAGTGAGGAGACTGGGGGGCTGCGTCCCACAGGGGGAGACTAGTGAGGAGACTGGGGGGCTTCGTCCCCCAGTGGGAGACAAATGAGGTGACTGGGGGGCTGCGTCCCTGTTAAATATTAATAATCCGTTAATTTCGTATAAGACTCAGTTCTGTACATTGCTTTAGCTGACACGACATAGGCTATTTTTGTAAGCTTGGCACATGGTAAAGTCAACTCCATATATACCGAGATCACGTGCTTTACGAGATGTATATAATTCATGGCTAACTGTAGAGGTCACTGGTTCCTTCCTTCACCATCATGAGACACAGACGCAAGATGTCATCACTGCACGGACATAACTGAACAGCTGGTATGTTAATCCAACACACATCCAGAGGAGCTACGCACTACAGGACACACGTATTTTCAGAGTTCCAGGAAAGAAGGTTACAAGCTTATATATGAACTAATGGACAATCTCTCTTTCACCTATTTTTATGTTTTTCTGTATTAATCTTTTCTTTGATGGTAGAATCCAAATAAACCACTACATTTTTATCTGGTAACTAGTCCTGAGTATTTTACAAGAAATGCATTTTT
This sequence comes from Dendrobates tinctorius, assembly GCF_039654945.1. Classification (NCBI taxonomy): domain Eukaryota; kingdom Metazoa; phylum Chordata; class Amphibia; order Anura; family Dendrobatidae; genus Dendrobates; species Dendrobates tinctorius. The sequence goes on along the minus strand of NW_027362152.1, from coordinate 1,266,813 downwards.
TTACTTTGGAGAGCCAGCCAGATCTGAATTTTTGTATTTTTTTTTGCGGATTTCCCTCAACTTGCCCAAAAGGGGGATTGAACTTTGCTAACGTCAGTCATATGTGCAAGTTATCAGGAACTCCACTACTCACAAGAATCAGACAGAACCTAGAAGTGAGGACTAAGAAGTGCCAGACGTGCTGAAGCCAGACGTGTGAAGACAAGAGCCCAGCGTTGTCCATCAAAGGAACAAGCTGAGACATTTCAAGGTAAGAGAAATGGATGTCATTAATTCTTATGCTAAGCAGAGTAAATTGAAATTTAAGTCTGTAGACAAGTCTAGTTCAGAAGTATTATGGCTTAGCTTATATGCCGAGTGTGAAATGGAGAATCAGAAGCTAGATTCTAAGTTTTTCAACAGAGAAAGAGATAAATTAAAAAATATTCTACAGATGGTACATATATTTCATAGATCTGTGTCAGAGAAATCCAAAAATGATTGTGTGAAGGAAAATAGTGATGTTCCCGAGATACATTGTAATGTAGAAAAGCAGTTACAAGATGAAAGGCAAATAGTAGCAGCAGCCATTCAAGGTGACCTTGCAGACGTGGAACAAGATGGAGAAGTAGGAGGAGACTTCAGAACTGACATAGAGGACGTACAAGGGAAAGACGGACCACTAAAAATAGACGACTCACAGGCCCAATTCCGAAGTAAAGTAAGAAAAAGTTTGATAAAAATATGCAAAATCATTCCTGCATATGATAACAAAATCCATGTTTGTAGAAACTCTGAGGTTTCTGAAAGCTGTGTTGACAAATTTGATTTATCTAACGAGGAGAAGAATCAGTTGTTCAAAATGTGGATCCCTGTAAACTTTGCTAGGAGATTGACTTTAAAGTTATCTGATGAAACACATGAGAATTTAACTGATAAAGAGAGATTAAAATTTCTCATTTTTTGTTCATCAAGTGAAAATCATCCAGATATTGATATTCTTCAAAAATTAAGAATTGGTCGGAAGGAATGTACTTTTACGTTTATGTCCATATATGAACGTCTGTACAAAATGCTGAGTGAGAATGTCAAAACACCGTCCGTCATAAGGAGTTGTAAGCAAATTTTGGTTTTTAAATCCTGCATCTCCTGTTATTGCGTCACAAAAAGATTCTTTATTGGAATGTGCGCAATCCCTTGATTTTGCCAGAAAACACGAGAATCGTGAAAGGAAAGTAAATTGTGCTAATTTTGTGAAGACAGGCAGAGTAAAATCTTATCAGAAGCCTGTATTAGCAAAACCTTCTAAAATGAGTTTTCCCCAAAATCAAATCTATGAAGAACGAAGAAAATCACATGTTTGTTATAAGCCATATGGAATGATGCAAAGGATCACCGAAAAGACACAAATTGAGTTAAGAAAAATGATGAGTTCTGATTTTCTTTCTGTAACAAAGATGGCCGAATGTGACAGACAGAAGCAGGTGGTGAGTGACATCATGGCCTGTAAACTGAATACTCTGCTCCAAGAATCTATCAGCTTCAAAATGGCAAGAACTTTTCAGGATATTTTTGGCAGAGAAATAAGTATGGGTGTAGGAATTGGCTAGAAAAAGTAATTATATATATTGTGTAAAAGAATTATACAATTAGTTTTATATAATTATTTTATAGAGTATAATATGTAGTTCTATGGTTTATAGATATACATATTCATACAGTATATACAGTATATAGTGTTTGTAGAAGTAATCTACTTCAGTAATAATATTTAGAATTATGAATATGATATTAACCTTATCTTTTATTTTCCTTAGAATTTTCATTTCAAAGCAGGACTTAATCGGGAAAAATTCTCTTACAAGGATTTCTGCATTTATTTACACAGGAAGTTGCAATAATTGCATGATTTCATATATTTAACACTTAAAAGAAAATAACTGACTGCATTTTAAAATGTGTTCTGTGTGTGCCTTTACTGCATGGCATGAATGACAACCACAGCATGTGAAATTTGAACCTTGTTCTAATAATAAGTATACCAGTATACTATGTCCCTGTTCTTTAGGAAAATAATTTTTTTAGGGGGTCTCAACTTTTGCAAACCATTGGAATTTTTTCCAGGCCTAAATGTCAAGTATAGCTATACAACATATATTTATGTCATGTGTATTTGGGGAATATTCAAAGAAATATTAAGACTAAATATAAATAGTTTACAATGCATTGATAATTAGGGTTAAAATACGTGTATTCATCACACCTTCGTATGTGAGGTATTTGGTTTAAACTTAAATATGTGACACAGTCTGAGTGACAGTGACTGAGTGTATGAGCAGCTGCTGAGCGAGTGATGTGATACGTTTGATGGATGAGGCCTCAGGATTCTGAATGCAAGAGAGGAAAAAAAACCCCAAAGCCTTTATCTTTAGGAGAAATATGCAGATCAGTTAAATTATTAGAATATTAGGATATATAATGAAATATTATCTACACAACATATATTTCTATAGTTCTTTAGTAATTTCTTGATTTAGTTAATTGTGGATAAGTGCAATCACACATCAAAATGGTTTATGAAGAAAGTCTACATTTAAATTAATTTTTCCAAAGGAAAATTTTATGATATTCAAATTAATTTTAATGGTCACACATCTTCAGACAAATAATGGTATAAGCAAGTATAATATTTACACAATTTATAAATTAATTATTTTTAATTTTGGTTTTGATAAATGAATTATTTCATAGAACAATATTTTTTTGGTATTAAGGGGGAAATATGTTTTTGATCCTGACTACATCATCACATTTGATTAATACCTCTTCTTCACACATTTTAATAAAAAATAAATATTAATAAGGTACAATGGTATAAGTATTGGGTATAATAACATTAAGTATTATAAAGAGTCATTTCTTTACACTAAGAAGAATATTATATGCAAAGTTGCATAATTTGAATATTTTGGTAACACAAGTTTATGACAATTATGAAATAATCCAGATCATGGAAATATTAAGGGTATATGTTACTGAAGACATCACTACTCTGTATCAACATAAAGGCCTTATTCTTATTTTTATTCTTATTCTTATTTTTAATATTCAATTTTTTAATCTATTTTTATTTTAATTCTTAAATTTTTATTTTTTTTCTTTCATCAACATTTAGTAAAGTAATATCTACTGAGAATATTGCTTCATTAAATATAGCAATGATATGGTTCTATTACAAAGGAAATGTTTCACTTCTGAGTTATATGCAACAATTCTTTTATTCATTCGCTCACTCATATATTCTTATTTTGGTTCATGGCTATACATTCCTACATATTATTAGTATAATAAATATATTCCTTATTAATAAAGATGAAAACACTGGTTACATAAAACACAGTGACACCTATGGGTTGAAAAAGGTAATTACACCTATGACATAAAAAATGTTCTATCACATGAAGAATATGGATAATAATGTATTATCACTTATTATTGGTTTATTATTTCAATCATTGAAATCCATATATGGTACAAATTCTGATAATAATTATATGGATATTACTGACTGCTATGGTACGCTGTGATCATAGAATCATAGAATCGTAGAGTTGGAAGGGACCTCCTGGGCCATCTGGTCCAACCCCCTGCTCAAAGCAGGATTCGCTAAATCATCCCAGTCAGATGTCTGTCCAGCCTCTGTTTGAAGACTTCCATTGAAGGAGAACTCACCACTTCTCGTGGCAGCCTGTTCCACTCATTGATCACTCTAACTGTCAAAAAGTTTTTTCTAATATCTAATCTGTGTCTCCTCCCATTCAGTTTCATCCCATTGCTTCTAGTCTTTCCTTGTGCAAATGAGAATAAAGTTGATCCTTCTACAATGTGACAGCCCTTTAGATATTTGTAGACAGCTATTAAGTCTCCTCTCAGTCTTCTCTTTTGCAAACTAAACATTCCCAAATCCTGCAACCTTTCCTCATAAGACAGGGTTTGCAGACCGGTCACCATTCTGGTCGCTCTTTTCTGAACTTGCTCCAGTTTGTTGATGTCTTTTTTAAAATGTGGTGCCCAAAACTGGACACAATATTCCAGATGAGGTCTGACCAAAGAGGAGTAGAGGGAAATAATGACTTCACGTGATCTAGACTGTATGCTTCTGTTAATACATCCTAGAATTGCATTTGCCTTTTTTGCTGCTGCATCACACTGTTGACTCATATTCAGTCGGTGATCTATTAGTATACCCAAGTCTTTTTCACATGTGCTGTCACTTAGCCCTATTCCTCACATTCTATATATGCTTTTTTCATTTTTATTGCCCAGATGTAGTACTTTGCATTTCTCCCTGTTAAAAACCATTCTGTTAGTTGCTGCCCACTAATCCAGTTTATTTAAATCTTTTTGAATCCTCTCTCTCTCTTCTCTAGTATTAGCTATCCCTCCTAGCTTTGTGTCATCAGCAAATTTAATCAGTTTACCCTCAATTCCTTCATCTAAATCGTTGATAAAGATGTTGAACAATACAGGGCCCAGGACAGAGCCCTGTGGTACCCCACTTGAGACATTCTTCCAACTGGATGTGCAGCCATTTACGACCACTCTTTGGGTCCGATCACTAAGCCAGTTATGAATCCACCTAACAGTTGCCTTGTCCATTCCATACTTAGTCATTTTTTCAATAAGGATTGTATGAGAGACTTTGTCAAATGCTTTGCTGAAGTCAAGATATACTATATCTACAGCATTTCCTTGATCCACCCAATCAGTGATACCGTCATAGAAGGAAATTAAGTTAGTCTGACATGACTTATTAGTTACAAACCCATGCTGACTCTGTTTAATCACTTCATTCTTATCCAGGTATTGACATACATGTTGTTTAATAATTTGTTCAAAGATCTTTCCTGGTATAGAAGTCAGACTCACCGGCCTATAGTTGCCTGGGTCCACCTTCTTCCCCTTTTTGAAGATAGGAACAACATTTGCTCTTCTCCAGTCTTCTGGCACTTCTCCTGTTCTCCAAGAATTTTCAAAGATTATGGAGAGGGGTTCAAAAATTTCTTCTGCTATCTCCTTCAGTACTCTGGGGTGTAATTCATCTGGACCTGGAGACTTGAATTCATTTAGGTTAGCTAAGTGTTTCCTCACTATCTTTCTGTTTATAGATATCCTGGATTCTTCTATTCCCTTAATAGGACAGTGAATAACAGTTGATGTTGCATTTCCTTTCTGAGAGAAAACAGATGCAAAATAGGAATTTAAAAGTTCAGCCTTCTCAACATCCTGTCTTACCATTTCATCATTTTCATCCTGTAAAAATATGATATTATAGGTTAGGAAAATTACCAGATTTGGTATAGAATACGGAATGAAGACTTCAAGCAAGATACTGAAATTACATTAAGACTTTTCATATTCCTAAACTTTATTGAATTCTTATCAGTTGCAAGAAGAAGAATGCCGCTATCCAGAAGTCCCAGAAGGTAACAAAGCTATGATTTCTGAGTAATAGACTGTGTTACTTACAAGTGCAGAATCCACCACTAACAGCGACAAGTGCAGTATCCACCACTGACAGCCACAAGTGCAGTATCCACCACTGATAGCCACAAGTGCAGTATCCACCACTGGCAGTCACAAATAAAGTGTCTAACCTGACAACCAGAGGACGATGATCCTATGATGCTGAGATGAACTGTGTTATCACGTTCTTATCAAGTTCCAGAGGTTTCCAATCACCTGTAAAGCTTCGATGAAGGCTGGTGAACAATGAAGGTAATTGTCAGGAAGCTACAACCCTGACATATGTCCTGTGCATTAGGACAAGGACTGGTTATGGTGCTATGTTTAGCAAGGAAAAATAATTTTAACCCTTGCTTTGCTGACCAAAGACGTCACACCTGTTCAAAGACCAGTGCCGATGGAGGATTCCAGAATATCCAAGGCGAGCCAATGTAAGCCCAGGTTTTTAAAGGTGACACTGCACAGATATTAAAGCTGCATTTCATCTATAGACTTTGTTTTCGTATCAACATTTGAATTTATGGACTTTGATTTGATACACAACACGATTTCTACAACATCTATATGCTATAGAAAAACTGTGGTTTTTAAAAGAACCAAGAAGAAGACTGATGTCATCTGGTCTTCATTTTGATGTCTTCTGATGATGATGACTGGACCTGAGAAGCTTCAATTTAGACTTAGGGAAGTATAATTATACATATTGCATATGAATATTGTTCACGGCTTACCATAACATGAATTCACATCATTGAGTACTTATAACGGTAATCTGATGTTATTATTATTATTATTGATATTAAATTATTTTGTCAAAGAAGAAGAAAAAAGATCTCATTATATTTTGAGGGTTCCAATTAATGTCTGTCTCCCTCAAAAGGGGGAATTGTTAAATATTAATAATCCGTTAATTTCGTTTAAGCCTCAGTTCTGTTCATTGCTTTAGGTGACACGACATAGGCTATTTTTGTAAGCTTGGCACATGGTAAAGTCAACTCCATATACACCGAGATCACGTGCTTTACGAGACGTATATAATTCATGGCTAGCTGTAGAGGTCGCTGGTTCCTTCCTTCACCATCATGAGACACAGACGCAAGATGTCATCACTGCACGGACATAACTGAACAGCTGGTATGTTAATCCAACACACATCCAGAGGAGCTACGCACTACAGGACACATGTCTTTTCAGAGTTCCAGGAAAGAAGGTTACAAGCTTATATATGAACTAATGGACAATCTCTCTTTCACCTATTTTTATGTTTTTCTGTAATAATCTTTTCTTTGATGGTAGAATCCAAATAAACCACTACATTTTTATCTGGTAACTAGTCCTGAGTATTTTACAAGAAATGCATTTTTTTACAGTCCCACAAAGGGAGCCTAGTGAGATAAATGGGGGTGCTGCAACCCACAGGGGGGGAGACTAGTGAGGGGACTGGGGGGCTGCGTCCCACAGGAGGAGACTAGTGGGGACTGGGGGGCTGCGTCCCACAGGGGGAGACTAGTGAGGGGACTGGGGGGCTGCATCACACAGGGGGAGACTAGTGAGGGGACTGGGGGGCTGCGTCCCACAGGTGGAAACTAGTGAGGAGACTGGGGGGGCTGCGTCCCACAGGGGGAGACTAGTGAGGAGACTGGGGGGCTGCGTCCCACAGGTGGAGACTAGTGAGGAGACTGGGGGGCTGCATCCCACAGGGGGAGACAAATGAGGTGACGGGGGGCTGCGTCCTCCTTGTACTCCTGAGAGATGCCGGGGCCCAGAACCGCCATCTCTTCTTAATACCACACCAACCACTGGCTTTTCTGGATGGGGATCCCTGTCTCCAGTGCTCGTCCTTCAGACATCTGGGAGGAGGTGGCCGGGCTAGCGCCCACAGTAGATCGATTAAGGCCTCTTTAGTCAGTCCCTGGTAGTTCAGGCCCAGGTCTCTGGCTCTCTCCTGTAAACTGCATACAGTAAAATTTCTGTACTCACTCTGTGGGTGGTTCTCCATTGGGTTACGCTCTGTTGATCCCACCGCTGCCACCAGTTGTCACGGGGTCCTTCTCTGGTATCACACAATCAACAGAGCAAGTGAAGAGTGAACAATTCCAAGACCTTTATTCAGGCAAAAATACGAAAAGGTCCATTGTTATGAATGAGTCACCGTAGGAGGCAAAAACAGAAATACTAGCTAAGTCCAGAAAACCAGAGAAGTTGGCAGCTATCGGATTGCAGACCCCTGAACCTAACAACAACAACTAGCAGTAGCCGTGGGGGGTTCCTACGGTGCCCTAGACCCCTCGATCACAGCCGGAGAACTACATAGCCTAAAGACAGAAAGGGAACTCTAAACTGCCCCAGAGCAGACCCCAAAGCAATAGGCAGCCCCCAACATATAATGACGGTGAAGCAAGATGAAAAAACACACAGATAGAAAGATAGGCTGAGCAAATGATGGGGCCCAAGCTAACTAAATTGGACAGAATAGAAAAGCTGCTGTCTGCAATCCGCCAAAACCCTCTCAAAAACAAGAGCCAACAGACGGATAGGGAAAAAAGCCCTGAAGACGCTAGGCTTCAAAAAGACTATATCAGTACTCAGGTATTATCTAAAGACAGAGCAAAAAGGAATTCAGCTCACCCAGCAGGGAAAGGCAGAAATCCAGAAAAACAAGGCAAAACAAAACCAAAACACAAATGCAAAAAGTAGAGCAGAAAACTTAGCTTTTGAGGAGCAGGAATCAGACTGGTCTCCAAGAATCCCTCTGAGTAATCACCCGCAAGGCAGAAGGGCGTAGGCTGCCTTATATCCAGTCAGCAATCCCAGTCACCCAGTCATCATAGGGGTCTGCTCTGGGGCAGTTTAGATTTCCCTTTCTGTCTTTAGGCTATGTAGTTCTCTGGCTGTGATCGAGGGGTCTAGGGCACCGTAGGAACCCCTCACGGCTACTGCTAGTTGTTAGGTTCAGGGGTCTGCAATCCGATAGCTGCCAACTTCTCTGGTTTTCTGGACTTAGCTAGTATTTCTGTTTTTGCCTCCTATGGTGACTCATTCATAACAGAATCACCCGCCCCCCGTCATCATCATTCTGCTCAGGTGCTTTGTAATCAGCCTCACTACCTTCCTTCACCAGAAGAGGGAGTTCATCAGACCTCAATGGTGAAGGGGAAAATGAACTCACAACAGTCCATATTCAGTCCACCACACAAAGGATAAGATAGTCCGGAATAAGAATGCTGTCCAGTATCAGGATAAAATGTCCAGGGAAACAGGATTCCAAAACTCTAGCACCAGAGGATAAAATGGGTCCTTCTCTCTCTGAAGTGCTGTCTGTACTCGATCCTGTCCACACCGGAACTGACTTGTCCAGCTACTGTTCTCCCCCCACCCCCTTCCTTGTCCAGGGGTAGTCAAACAAGTTGGGGGCGGTTTCCCAGAGGAGAACAAAGGGCCTTAGGGATTAATGCACTACAGGGGGTCATCAAGAGACAGATACAGTGAGGCTGTAGACTTACAATGTAATAAGAAAAACACTATGAAAATAACTGAAATAGAAAAATAGGAATATACAAAAAATGATATCCACATAACATATCACACCATCACAGCCCTGATAGGCCCAAATCCACCCCCAATATTGCCTGAGGATCAATGACTCACCCCATACCTCTCAGAGATACTATCTAAACTTTGGTCAAAAGGTGCAAAATTATATAGGGAAAATGCCTGTAGAAACAGTAAAAGTGTTTCTCAAACCTGGTGCCCCTTTTCCCAAAGTCCATCAATATTCTTTGAAATATGACCAGGAGCGGGGTCTTCAGGAACAAATACAAACGTTACTTGATAACGGTGCTCTGGTACCCTGTGTTTCTCCGTGTAATACACCCTTGCTTCCCGTTAAGAAAAGACCCCACCTGGCCAGCCCCCTGTGTACCGGCTGGTACAAGATCTACGGGCAGTCAATGCAGCTACTGTTCTGGAAACTGCAGTGGTGCCTAATCCACATACTCTTTTGTCCCAAATACCCCAGGATGCTTCTTGGTTTACAGTTATCGACCTTATCAATGCCTTCTTTAGCATTCCGTTACACCCAGATTGCCAGTTTCTGTTTGCACTCACTTATCAGGGCGACAGTTAACATGGACGGTTATGCCACAAGGGGCCCAAAACAGTCCCAACCAGTTTGCAAAAAACATGAGCGAGTGTCTCTTGCCCTGGCAGTTAGATCACCCCCAGGTTACTCTGTTTTAGTATGTGGATGATCTTTTGTTGTGTGCACGAACAGAGCAGGAAGCCATTGCTGCCACTGTTAGCCTCCTCTCAAGCATCTGGCAGCACTGAACTGTCGGGTTTCGGCCTTCAGACTTCAGTTCTGCCTTGGTCAAGTGATATTCTTGGGTCACTGTCTCCTTCAGGGTGTCATACACTTCACAGAAGAAAGAAAAATAGCTGTCAGCTCCCTTCCTTTCCCAAAAGATGAAACTGAACTCCAGCGTTTTCTTGGACTATGCACATATTGTTGTCAGTGGATACTGGATGCATCCCGCATAATGCAACCTCTTTACAATGCCTTGAAAGACGGTATAATGAACTATAAGGAAAGATGGCAGTGATGAGGATTTTCTCCAATATGACTGTTCCCAACATCTGACTGAAGAAACAGCTAGTCCACCAAATGTCAGTGAGAATCCACTTCCAAATCCCGATCTGGTGTTATACACGGATGGTTCAAGATATGCTGACGAGTTTGGTAGATTCCACACGGGATATACTGTTACCACAGAGGACGCTGTAGTGCACGCAGCTGCGCTCCCGCCCTCACAGTCAGCACGAGAAGAACTCCAGGCTCTGTCTACTGCATGTACTTTGGCCAAGAACAGACGGGCTAATATATACACGGACTCACGGTATGCATTTGGTATTGCTCACGATTTTGGGGCTCTATGGGCCAATCGAGGGTTTATTACTACTGCCGGAACCCCAGTGAAAAATGCTGAAGCTGTCAAAACCCTCATGGACTCGATCAAATTACCTATTCAGGTGGCCATTATCAAAGTTAAGGCGCACGGTCCTAGGAACAGTCCACAGACTGTTGGCAACGCATTTGCGGATATGCAAGCAAAAGCCGCCGCTCTCTTACCCGTTGAACCAACCATACTAGCTATGGTGACCACACGCTCTCAGTGTAAACAGTTACAAGAAGCACTGAGCCTTCAAGAACCTGATGATCTACAACAGACTGAAGTTTTATGTCGAACCCCATGAGACCGCTTAATGACAATGCAGAGAATGTCTCCAAAGGAAGAGGTGAAGCAATGGAAGACTGATGGAGCACGTATGGATAATGGTCTCTGGAAAAAGGACCAACTCGTGTGTCCCCCTAAGCGGATGTACCCTGCTATTGCCACATGGGCCTATATATCGAGGAAAGAATCAGGCCCTCGCCCTGGTGCAAAAATTCTACTGGGCCCCAGGAATTTCCAGTTTTGACAGCGCTCAACCATGCCTGTAATATCTGTCAGACTTGTAATCCCGGTCAACTTCAACGTGTACCCCCAAAGCATCTTGCTAAGCCTGACTATCCTTTCCAAAGGCTCCAGGTGGGCCATATCACATTGCCTAAGTCTGGAAGGTATGAATACTGTCTGGTTGTTGTTGACATGTTCTCCAGTTGGCCGGAAGCATTCCCTGTTACCAACATGACTGCAAAAACCACAGCGAAGAAACTGGTGATGGAAGTCATATGCAGATATGGGGTTCCAGAAGTTGTTGAAAGTGATCAAGGTCCAGCCTTTTCTTCTCATGTGAACCAAGAAGTTCTGACAATGCTTGGATCCACTGTAGCCCTCCATACTCCGTACCACCCACAATCCAGTGGGAAAGTTGAGAGGTTGAACGGCACACTGAAGGGACAATTGACCAAAATGATGCAGGAGACTACGGCTCCATGGCCAGAGCTCCTACCCATTGTACTATACCACATTTGTACTACCCCTATTTCAAAACATGGCCTGTTCCCATGTGAGATATTGCTTGGTGCTAGGCCCCCCAGTTGCAAATTTCCAGCCTCAGCAGTTATGAGAAGAAACTGACCGTGCTGTTCAATATGTTATTCAGCTTAGCAAGATTTTTACTAACACCCATGCTCTAGTTTCCTTTTCTTTTACAGATTCAGCAGAAACCAACACCTGTTATAACCTGAAGCCTGGTGATTTGGTAGTAGTGAAGAGGCATGTCAGGAAGCACGGACTAGAACCCTTGTACGACGGTCCCTATCAAGTTCTCCTCATCACCCAACAAGCCAATAGCAAATAAAGGGGGCATAATGTTTTGGTTTTTCGGTTTTCCATATTATTGGTAGAAGTTAAAAGTTAAAGTTAGAAGATATTCAAAGACTCAGAGATCAATATGATAAAGACAATGATCGTACTAAGGACAGTTGGTGGTCAGACACCTTCTCCTTTCTCAATCCAGCCAATTGATTTAAGGGAATTGGGGGCTGGATAGCTGGGATCTTACAAAGCTTGTTACACATTGCTGCCTGTATCCTTGTTGTATATGTGATACTAAAACTTGTTCTTTGGTGTATTTCGGTATGTATTAGGAAATTCTGCACTAAGACAGCTAATGATGATACCAAGGGCGTCTTTGCCCCTGCTCTTCTCTGCACCGATCTCAAAAGGCAACTTGATGAAGATGTTGAAGCCAAGCACATGGCTACCTACAAAAGATCTCCACCACTGTCATCAAAAGTTGTTATTCGTGAATTGCAGTATACAGGGGGGACGGGTGCGCTGCGACAGCCATGACTGATGACACGGCATCAGCCATGTGAAGACCAGTACCCCCCGAGCTTATGGCTTGGGATAGCACCTCTGATGCTGCATAATAGTTAACAAAATTTATCTAGGGGGGACTGTAAAGTACAGTATTCAGTTGTACAGGACATCTTGTTCTCCAGGATCCATTTTTATGCTTGCGACGCCATTTTGTTGTTTGCGAGTTAAATTTTGTAACTTAACTAGATGAAAGTTCACGGTTGTTATGAAACCAGACTGTTCCAGCTTGTACAAGATATGAGACCCCGAAGAATGTGCTATTGTTCTTGCCATGATACCAGTGCTGGTGGACTGGCACTTCTGGGGTTAATGGTTTGATCTCAGTGCAGACTCTTACCTGCACACCTGGGACTTTTTATGGTGGCCTCTCATTGGTTCTGGGAAAGCTTCTTATTGCCCCAGGAAAGCTGCCATCCCCCGTCAGTTATACTTTCGCCCTTGGCATTGTGTGGTGACCCCTGAGTGTGTTTGTGCTGTGTTCTGGTTGCTTGATACTCTGTGTACGACTCGGTCTGTTCTCTGGGTATTGCTTGTTGGATTCTGCTTGGTACCTTCTATGTCTGGTTTTGACCCCTGCTTGGCCCCGACTATCCGTACTGTCTCATCCCTGGTACTTTACTGCTATCTCTGTGTATGACCTCCGCTTTGCCTGACTCTGAGTATTTCTGTATAGTGTCCTACCATCTCTGAAAGCAGGATGCTAAGCCCCGCTCCTTGCAGTCACATGACCATAGGTCCTTTACTGCTTGCTAAACTTCAGCGTCCACAGGTCCTGTGTATCTGTACTTTCCGGCTGTACCTGACCCCAGGCCCCCCTACAGTGGGGGTGAGTCCCTGCTCAGCGGCAGCTGCACGCCGGCGCTGGCAGGATCCTGACAGTTTTATTTTCTATGTCACGCAGCTAGGGACATATTCCGATTTCCTTGCAATACTACTGGCTTATAAAGCGAATTATTACCATGATGCTATTGGTAGTTGAGAACTTTTCATAATTAAGCAAAAGATTATAAAAGAAGTGACTAAAATAAAGGGGACTAGTGATCTGCCTTGATCCTCCCATACAGAGACCCCCGTCTCCGTGTGGTCATTCTCAGTTGCTAGCAGTGCCCCATGAACTAATTTGGAAAGCACCGGATCAACCGTGAAGGGTTAATTTAGCCCTCCCTCAACAGAAGCACTTCTCCCGTGTATTGAATGTGTTAGTTTTCTTTCAACAGGACAGGGGTTAATCGGCCATGTGGAAATCAATCCCTGCATTCAGCTTTGCTCGGTTAGCCGCTCCTCTCTCCTATAAAAGCTAGGCTTGCTGGCCAGATCCTTGTCAGAGTTAGCACTTGCTATATAGATCTGGAGAGGGAGAAGCTGGTGTTTGGAGAGCTGGAGGAGTTCATTGTGCGACTGTCGCCTGGTTTGTACGCTTGGAAATTCCTCATCTTTATTTGCTGTATTTTCTCCCCCCCTTCTTCACACCCTGTTGAATACCTCTGTTATTTGTGAGAGTATATTTTGTGTGAGTGGAATTTTCTTTTACCCTTGTCTTTGTTCTCGTCTGTCGGGTTGGTGTACTTCGGTACACGGTAGCGCCTCTCTTCCCCAGGTGGGGGAAGGGGACAGACGCAGAGCTGCACCTAGGAGACAGGGCTAGGGTGAAGGCCTCGGCATCCTCACCATCTGAGGTATCCCGGAGAACAGGGCGAGCTAGGGCGCCCCCTAGTGTTAGGGCCAGGAAAGGTGCCCCTGGTCCCAGTTTACTCGCCAGTCCTATTGTAAGGGGTGGTGCTATTATGGACAGTAAGAAACATGCTGCCACTTTGAGACAGCACCCCCTTGTTTGATGTTATGGAATGTTCTGCTCCCCCCTGCAAAAGACTGTGCTAATGAGCTGCCCCAGGCTGATGAGAGGAGTTAAGCCTGAATGAGGTAAAAACTGGAAGCGTCTGGAAAGAACGGTTGTGCATGTAGCTGTCTAAAAGATCGCACAGCCTGGGATGTAGCGGACTTGTGAAATTGAACAGACTTTTCGGGTGTAGCAAAGGTGGCTGTCCTGTGCTATTTTGAGAAGCCACGAAGAGACCGAAAAAGGGATTTACAGTTTCCAGGAGCACCTCCCAGACCCTGAAGCAAGAAGACCACGCTACACAAATCTGCCAGACAGCCGTGCGCACCACCGTACAGGACTGTTGGGGGGCCCCTGGGACGGACCTAAGTCCCCAACATTACCGTGAGTTTGTTCCCATTTGTGACATGTCAGGGCCTAGTGGAGACTTCTACAGACAGAACACGGCAGCCGTGTGGCCTGGTTAGTAGAGGCCAGACAGGTTATACATAGAGAGTAGCATCATCCTTTTGTTTATTGTTTGGATTTGCCTGTGTGAAATATATTGATCCTGTAATAGTTGGAGCACCATGCTATTTGACGGCCCAGCTAAAGAATACAAACTCTTGTAAATTATCTTTTGCCACTGCATACCCCTGTTTGAACCTTCCTTAGCCACTTCATTCCTTGCCTTCCAATAAATTTACCCTTTGTTGTTTGCACCTCATCTTGTGTACCATAGTCTCCCTTCACCGAGTGGTTTCCCGGCCATCGCTTCAAGTGGTACTGTCACCAAGATGGAGGCAGCAGACAGCAACAGCAGGAATGCTAATGTTAGTGGGGATGCTGTGGGTATTGGTGGAACTCCTGCAAGGACACTCCCTATGGGCACCATATTTAGTGTGTTACCAAGGTTGGACAGCAATAATATGCCACTGTCCTATTGGGTGTCCCGGCTGCAAAGCACCCTGAAGATTTATAACTTCAGCTCAGACCTTGAAGGGGACATCGCTTTGACTGCCCTAGAGGGAGAAGCCCATAGAAACATCTGCCTACAATCAGAACTCACCCGTAATACCCTGAAGGAGTTAGTGAAGTTCCTGGAAGATATCTATGGTGAGACTGCTACCGCGGGACACCTTCGCGCCAAATTTTTCTCGGGGTTGCAGCAGGTAGAAGGAGGTATTTCTCAGTATGCGACAGCCCTGCAAGAAGTGTTAGCGGAGGTGCAGAGAAAGGAGTCAGTTGGGCTTGGCGGCATGGGCTCTAAAGACCGGATACTCCAGGAACAATACATTCTGGGACTGCACAGCACATCCTTGAGGCGAGCACTCTCAGAACGGGTAAGGGCAGATCCAGCTCTTACATTTCATCAAATCCTGGCAGAAACAGAGTCCCGAAGCAAACTCGAGGTGCCCCCCGGCGAAGAAGAGGCATCCAATGCTGGGAATGTGGAAGGGGGCACCTTGCCACAGACTGTCAGAATTACGCTCAAGGCCAGCGGGAGCCATCGTTAAACTACCAACCCCCCGCAGTAGTGCGGCACTCTGTGGGGGAGGCGAGGAGAGAGGCCACGCCTTATCATAATGAACACTTGATTGCTGGGAGTCCCATGCTGCGTGCTAAATTCAAGGGTGTTCCAGTGGACTGCTTGATAGATACCTGGTCACAAGTGACGACGATGCCAGAAATGTACTTCAAGCAGCATTTTCAGGCCCTGGTCAAGCCAGAGAAGGAGTCATTGATCTGGTTATATGCTGCCAACCAACAACTGATCCCGGTCACAGGGGTCGTGTGGATGAATATTCGAATCTGTGGGCAAGAAGTGGGGAGAAAGCAGATCCTGCTAGTCCCTGCGCCCATCAAAGAAGATGTGCCTGTAGTACTGGGAATGAATATCCTAAGTGAACTTGATCAGATTATGTTCACCAAACGGGGAAGGCTACTACACATAAGCCTATTCAATAAGCCCATCAGCAACTGATCCGCGTCTGTGGGATGCAGAAGAGTGTGCCATCTTATCAGATGGTAGGGGTCATCAGGGCCCCTGGGAAAGAGCCTGTGATCCTGCCTCCGAGGTGAAAAAGTATTTTACATCTCCCAGTGGAGACTCATCGCAACCTCGACGGGTTGGAAGTGATTGTTCAGCCTGTGGTAGGTGGAGTGAACCAAGAAGTCATGATAACTCATATGATAGCTGTGGTGCAGCAAGGACACGTCCCCATAAGAGTTTTGAATGTGGGCCCCGGGGAGGTCATCTTGCCACGAGGGACAGATCTGGCCCTGGTATACCTACATAAGGGTGAAGTACTGAGTCAGAAGAAGTCTGTTGCCAATGGAAGGTGCGGGGTGGACCCTATCAGTTGCTGCGGGGGCCGAAGAGAGGCCATCCCTGGAGTGGATGGGTCATCCTTGATCAAATGGAAGTGGATTTGAAGGCTCTTGGCCCTGAGCGTGTGCAAGCGATAGAAGTTATACTGTGCGAAAAAAAGGCTGCATTCGCCCATCATGCCCAAGATTTCGGCTGTACTGAAGCCATCACGCACGAGATACCGACCATGGACGCTCGTCCAATTCAAGAACGATACTGGAAGATCCCGCCTAAGATGTACCAAGATGTGATGACATTACTGAGGCAGATGCTGGATTCAGGAGTAGTGCAGAGTAGTCAGAGCCCTTGGGCGGCCCTGGTGGTGCTTGTCAAGAAAAAGGATGGGACCATCTGGTTCTGTGTTGATTACAGGAAACTCAATGCCTGCACTGTTCGAGACTCATATCCGTTACCCTGCATCGAGGAATCCTTGACAGCATTGGGAAAGGCCAAGTACTTATCCACCTTTTACCAAGCAAGAGGAAACTGGCAAGTAGCCATGGCAGAGAAAGACAAAGCAAAAACTGCCTTCATCCTCCCTATGGGATTGTTTGAGTTTAACCGGATGCCCTTCAGGCTCTCCAATGCTCTGGGCACGTTTCAACGGCTGATGGAAAAGTGTTTGGGAGACTTAAATTTTGAAGCTACCCTGATCTATCTGGATGACATCATTGTGTTTTCTGCATCGTTCGAAGAACACCTTGCTCGGCTTGGACAGGTACTCTGAAGACTGCACGCTCATAACCTGAAGGTGAAGCCAAAGAAGTGCCACCTCTTCAAGAGGGAGATCGAGTACCTGGGCCACATAGTGTCACAAGATGGAGTTCTACCCTCACCAGAAAAGGTGGCTGCTATCCAGAAGTGGCCAGTCCCTTGAGCAGTGAGAAAACTCCAGGCCTCTCTCGGGCTAGCCGGATACTATCGCCGGTTTGTCAAAGACTTTGCGAAGAGGGCGGGTCCTCTGAATGAGCTGCTGAAGGGGACCGCCAGAGTTCCAAAGAACCAGTGCCTCCCTTTGGCCCAGAGACAAGATGAGGCCTTCCAGGCCATAAAGAATGCTCTTACTTCAGCCACGATTTTGGCTTACACAGATTTCGATCAACCGTTCCTATTGTACACATAAGGTAGCCTTCATGGACTTGGTGCAGTACTTTCTCAAATACAGGATGGACATGAGAGAGTCATCGGGTATGCCAGTAGGTCCCTGTGAGACAGCCAAAGAAACCCCCACAATTACAGCCCCTTCCGGTTAGAGCTCCTGGCCCTAGTGTGGGTAATGACAGAGAAGTTTGCGGGCTTCCTGACAGGGACCAAGATTCAAGTTCAAACAGACAGTAATCCCCTGGCCCACATTGAGAATGCTAAATTGGGGGCCTTAGAACAACAGTGGGTGGCTCGCCTAGCCAAGCGTGACTTTACTATGTTATCGCTCTGCTGCCGAAAACGCAAATGCTGACGGGCTGTCAATAGTGACGGTGGAGACTCCAGTGGGGGATCTCTATGAACAACTTGAAGAAGAAACCCCAGACTTTCGCAAGTTTAGGCTCCCAGTGGTTGCGGTCCAGTCAAGTAGGGAGGCCTGCGCACTACCCCGATCCTTGGGGAGAACCAATGAGGAATGGGAACATGTTCAGGACGAAGACGAAGGGCTGAGACAGATGAAATGGTGGGTAACTCAGAAGTGCAAGCCTGGAAACAAGAGATGATCTGGACGCTGAGATGAAGAGTGTCTTACACCAGTGGGATAGACTGGAAGTGCGAGAATCAGTGTTATAGCGTAAGAGACAACAGCCAAAAGATTTGGAAGCCAGGTGGCAGATGGTCACCCCAGGAGGAATGGCTCAAGCAGTAGCTAAAGAAGCCCACGAATTCGGAGCTCACTTCACGAAGACCTACCAATGGTTGCAGCAGTACGTGTACTGCCCCTGGTTGGAGTCTGCGGTGGAAGAGGTTTGCCGGCAATGTAGAGTATGCAACCTCATTAAGAGTATTGAACAAAGGGCACCCATCCAGACCATACAAACTAATGAACAGCTAGAAGTCTTGATGATCGACTACCTCCTCGCGAGACACTCGGCCCGGGGGCTACAGTACTGTTTGTTTATGATCAATCATTTATCCAAGTTCTCAGTAGTCACCCCGACTAGAGATCAGACTGCTGAGTCAGCAGCACGGGCCATTTGTCAAGACTTCATTCAGGTGTATGGGTGCCCAAAGCGCATTCACTCCAACCAAGTCGCATGCTTCCAAGGCAAGCTGATGGAAGAACTGTATCCTATGTATGGCATCGAGCGGTCCCGGACCACCCCTTATCATCCTCAAGGTAACGGAGCATGTGAACGCTTTAATCGAACCCTACTTCAAATGCTGAGAATGTTGGAGGATAAAAAGGCATGCTGGCCAGACTACCTGCCAGAGTTAGTATGGACCTACAACAATCGGGTCCACTACACCACAGATTACACCCCATATCTCCTGCTGTTTGGAAGAGCTGGACGAGAGGTAATTGAGCTAAATTTGGAACAGCCGGAGGGGGCTGATGGAGTGAACTGTCACTTCATGGGTGAAAGAACATCGGCAACGGTTACAAACGATACAGCTGTTGGTGGGTCAGCAGCTACAGAATATACGGGCCGTAAACTGACCCAAGAGATACCGCTCCAACCCGGGGACCGAGTATTAGTCAGAGAGAAATGCCCCAAGGGTAAAATAAGTGAGAGATGGGAAGTACAGCCTTACAGAGTACTCCAGAGAGTGTATGCTGACAGCCAGGTCTACAAGGTGCAGATTGAGAGTGGGGCCGGTCTGAGGTCTGTTCTGTGCCATTGCCACTTGAAGGTGCTACTCCACTTCCTGAATCTGTCTTGCCTGCTGGGGAAATCAATGATGAGTGGTGGACCGTCCATGACACTGTAGGGGTTCCTCAGCCGTACGGAGACGGTAATCCCATGGATGTACCACTACCGCCACGTGAGGACGAGACCCGACAAGAGCTCACTATGACTCCTGCAGCAAGTGTCCCTCTGGAAGATAGTCAAGCCTTGCCTGATAACCAAGAACTCCGGAGATCCCAGAGGTCTATTGCAGGGGTTCCACCAGTCCGATACATAGAACAGTGTACTCGGTCTGCTTTTCCAACTTTGTTGCCTCCTCTATAGGTGCTGTTTCTGCATTGCACATTCCTTCTTTACACTGTGACCTTGAGGTTGTTATGGCCGAGGATGACCATCATTAAGTAGGGAGGCATGTAGGGGGGTGGTGCTGTTATGGACAGTAAGAAACACGCTGCCACTTTAAGAGACAGCACCCCCTTGTTTGCTGTGATGGAATGTTCTGCTCCCCCCTGCAAAAGACTGTGCTAATGAGCTGCCCCAGGCTGAGGAGAGGAGAAATTAAGCCTGTGTGAGGTAAAAACTGGAAGCTTCTGGAAAGAACAGCTGTGCATGTAGCTGTCTAAAATGTCGCACATCCTGGGACATGGTGGACTTGTGAAATTGAACAGACTCTTCAGGTGTAGCAAAGGTGGCTGTCCTGTGCTATTTTGAGAAGCCACGAAGAGACCGAGAAAAGGATTTACAGTTTCCAGGAGCACCTCCCAGACTCTGAAGCAAGAAGACCACGCTTCAAGGATCTGCCAGACAGCCATGCGCACCATCGTACAGGACTGTTGGGGACCCACGGGATGGACCTAAGTCCCCAACATTACCGTGAGTTTGTTCCCATTTGTGCACATGCCAGGGCCTAGTGTAGGCTTCAACAGACAGAACACGACAGCCGTGTGGCCTGGTTATTAGAGGCCAGAGAGGTTATACGTAGTATTTTTGTATTCAGTACTTATAGGGTGTGGCCTCCTTTCTACTGAGCTGTGTAGTTCATTTATAGTCCCGCTTATGCTGGGTGTCCGTTTGGGACCCAGAGACTGCCACTATTCACACTAGGTAGGCTTTATCGTTAGTGTAGTTACTGTCTCAATGGGGTACACCTTGCCGTGGTGGGACAGCTTTATACTTTTTTATCAAAACAGTGTTTACCAAGTACCCTATGTTATTTAATGCACTTGCTTTTTTACTTATTTTCATTAGGGTATATACACACATTGTTTTTTCCTTTGGTTTTGCTTAGGTTATACGTAGAGTAGCATCATCCTTTGTTTATTGTTTGGATTTTCCTGTGTGAAATTTATTGATCCTGTAATAGTTGGAGCACCGTGCTATTTGACGGCCCAGCTAAAGAATACAAAGTCTTGTAAATTATTTTTTGCCACTGCATACCCGTTTGAACCTTCCTCACCTCACTCTGTATACTGAACTGTGGGGTACATGCTCTTTCTATTAGTCACCTACTGACTACCCTTCAGGGGGTGAATTATGGGTATAGTTTTACATTTGGAATTAATAAAGTTTAGTTTTATCCTTTTGGCAGCAAACATGAGGAATGACAAGAGACAACCCATTTAAGAAGATCCAATTTTGTTTAAAACTATTCCAACATTATGAATATAAAAAATGCTTCTCCCCTATTTGACGTCTCAGATGTTTATAAACAGTTGATTTCCAAGTAAAATATTTCCCACATTAGGAAAATGAAAAAGGCTTCTCCTCTGTGTGACTGCTCAAATGTCTAACAAGAAGCGCTTTCCTGTTAAAATTAGTGATGAGCGAGTATACTTGTTGCTCGGGTTTTCCCGAGCACGCTCGGGTGAGAGTATTTTGGCGTGCTCGGAGATTTAGTGTTTGTCGACGCAGCTGTATGATTTGCGGCTGCTAGACAGGCTGAATACATGTGTGGAATTCCTAACAAACAGGCAACCCCCACATGTATTCAGCCTGTCTAGCAGCCGCAAATCATACAGCTGTGTTGACAAACACTAAATCTCCGAGCACACCAAAATACTTGGAGATCACCCGGGCAACGAGTATACTCGCTCATCACTAGTTAAAATATTTCCCACATTCTGAGCAGGAAAAAGGCTTCAACCCCCTATGTGGATTCTCTAATGGTGATCAAGATTTAATTTCCATTTCAAACTTGTCCCACATTCTGAATATGAAAAAGGCTTCTCTCCTGTGTGAGTTCTCTGGTGGCTATCAAGAACCGATTTCTTCATAAAACATTTTCCATATTCTAAACAGGAAAAAGGTTTCTCCCCATGTGGGCTCTCTGATGCATATTAAGATGTGCTTTCTGCTTAAAACATTTCCCACATTCTGAACATGAATATGGCTTCTCTGCTGTGTGAATTCTCTCATGTGTAACAAGATGTGAATTCTGAGTAAAACATTTCCCACATTCTGAACAAGAAAAAGGCTTCTCCCCTGTGTGGATTCTCTGGTGCTTAACACAAGCTGATTTGTAGTTAAAACATTTCCCACATTCTGAACAGGAAAAAGGCTTCTCCCCTGTGTGAGTTATTTGGTGTTTAACAAGATTCCCTTTAAGGTTAAAACATTTACCACATTCTGAACAGGAAAAAGGTTTCTCCCCTGTGTGGATTCTCTGGTGCTTAACACTATCTGATTTACTGTTAAAACATTTCCCACATTCTGAACAGGAAAAAGGTTTCGCTCCTGTGTGAATTCTCTGGTGAGTAACAAAAAGTGATTGATGTGCAAAACATTTCCCACATTCTGAACATGAAAAAGGCTTCTCTCCTGTGTGAGTTCTCTGGTGGTTATCAAAAACCGATTTCCGGTTAAAACATTTCCCACATTCTGAACATGAAAAAGGCTTCTCCCCTGTGTGAGTTCTCTGGTGGTTAACAAAATGTGATTTCCATGTAAAATATTTCCCACATTCTGAACATAAAAATGTCTTCTTTGCTTTAGCAGCAGTTTGTATTTTAATGCCTCTTTTGTGACTTTGATTTTCCTTAGTAGTCGGTACTAAATCAGAAGATGGGACCTGTTTCATAGGATCAGATGACAGATCTTTGTGAATGGATGACGATATATCTGGAGAAACAGCAATCACTTCAGTTGTATCTTGAAGGATCTCAAGATCATCAGATTTAAAAATTGAAGATGTCAGCTGTCCCTCTGATCTCCTGGTACAGTCATCTGCTAAGATAAAAAAAATTATTATTTTCTAATAAAATATCACTGAGTTTTATATTTTTGAACATTTCTACTTATACTGTCCATAAAAATGGCAAGTTATGTAAAAAACTTTATTTCCCAAGACAATGACAGTTCACAGTCTAATAGAAAACCTTGTTGGATGAGCCAGTAGTGTGTGGTGTTCAACTGTTTGTTCATTCTGCCTTCTAAATATCGAATAAAATGAAACCAATCAATGTTATGGAGGCGAAAATAATACCAATTCTCATCTCACAAAAAAAACAAGTCCCCACTCAGGTCTATCATCTGTCAATGGAAAAACAGAGGTTCCCACACTATTAGTGGCTCAAAGGCTGCTGAAAAATAACCGCTCTCACTTCGGAGTCTCGCAGTGTGCTCAAACAACATTTAGGATCCCTGTATTTAGCAATATTATAGTGAGAAGAATCCACTTAATTTGCGGTGTGTGTCTCCTGGAGCACAATCTGGGCACTGTGTGCTGGGTAAGAAAATGGCAAATGTGTAATTTTCACTCTCCAACATCCACTGCGTGTTAATTTACAGAAAGTGGCTGTGGAGTCAAAATTGTTGGTACCCCTTGTTTAATGACAGAAAACTCAAAATGGTCACAGAAATAACTTGAATCTGACAAAAGTAATAATAAAAATTCTATGAAAATGAAGAAATGAAAGTCAGACATTGCTTTTCAGCCATGCTTCCACAGAATTTTTAAAAAAATAAAACTTATGAAATAGGCCTGGACAGAAATGATGCTACCCTTAACTAAAATATTTTGTTGTCAAAGATGCTCAATAGGATTTAGGTCAGTAGGGACGGTATTCTGTTCTTGATATGCTTCATTTTTCCCGACTGTGAACATAGAGCTGATGTGCCTTGCCAAAAAGTTCCATTCTTGTCTCATCTGTCCATAGGACATTCTCCCAGAAGTTTTGTGGCTTGTCATCATGTAGTTTGGCAAATTCCAGTCTGGCTTTTTCATGATTTTTTTTCAACAATGGTGTCCTCCTTGGTCGTCTCCCATGAAGTCCACTTTGGTTCATACAATGACGGATGGTGCGATCTGACACTGATGTTCCTTGAGCTCGAAGTTCACCTTTAATCTGTTTAGAAGTTTTTCTGGGCTCTTTTGCTACCATTCGTATTATCCGTCTCTTTGATTTGTCATCAGTTTTCCTCCTGCGGCCACATCCAGGGAGGTGGGCTACAGTCACATGGAGCTTACATTTGTGAATAATATGTGTAGCTGTAGTCACAGGAACATCAAGCTGCTTGGAGATGGTCTTATAACTTTTACCTGTAACATGTTTGTCGATAATTTTCTCTCTAATCTCCTGAGACATACCTCTTCTTCGTTTCCTCTGGTCCATGTTGAGAGTGATACACACCATGTCACCAAACAGCACAGTGCAGATCTGTAGCCTCTATACAGGCCACTCACTGATTCCAAGACTGTAGACACCTGTGATGCTAATTAGTGGACACACCGCGATTTCACATGTCCCTTTTGTCACATTATTTTCAGGGGAACCATCACTTCTGTCCAGGCCTATGTCAAGAGTTTCATTTTTTTTTAATTCTGTGGACGCATAGTTGGAAAGCAATGTCTGACTTTAATTTCTTCATTTTCATAGATTTTTTATTTATTATTACTTTTGTCAGATTCAAGTTATTTCTGTGACCATTGTGGGTTTTTCTGTCACTAAACGAGGGGTACCAACAATTTTGACTGCATGTATATAGATCAGTGTTCCCCAACTCCAGTCCTCAAGAGCCACCAACAGGTCAGGTTGTAAGGATTTCCTTAGTATCGCCCAGGTGGTGGAATTATTGCCTGTACAGGTGAGCAGATCTCACCTGTGCAATTTTAAGGGAAATCCTGAAAACATGACCTGTTGGTGGCTCTTGAGGACTGGAGTTGGGGAACACTGATATAGATTATAACCCTCAGCGAATTAATTTATAAAATGGAATCACTTTATGGGGCTTTCGACCGTTCTGGTTTTCTGTCATTTAGGGTACCGTTACACCTAGCGACTCACCAGCAATCCCGACCAGCGATATGACGCGGTCAGGATCGCTGGTGAATCGCTAGGTGGTCGCTAGTGAGCTGCCACTCAGGCAGATCTCACCAGCGACATCGCTGGGGACGGGGATCCCTACTTACCTGTCAGACGCGGCGATCCTGCGTCCTCCCGCCCGGCTCCACGCGTCGCTCGTCGGCGCCACAGGAAGCCCCAGCAGGAAGTGGGCGACGAGGAATGGTCCAGCAGCTTCTCGTGCGATCAGCGATAACCAGCGGGGGAGCCGGTCGGAGGTAAGTATCACATGCAGCGATATCGCTAGCAATATCGCTGCAACGTCACAAAATCGGTGACTTTACAGCGATATTGCTAGCGATATCTCAGTGTGTAACGGGGGCTTTAGTCACATTAGGGCTTCTGCATATGGTGTGCCCAATCTCATCTGGGATCTGTTCCTGCTGTCCAGCTGGAGTAATCTGCTCCCTACTTCAGACAGTTGGAAAGTACCACACCCTACTACAGCGCAAAGCACATGGCCGGAATCTGCCAGATACAGCGTTGTCTCCTCTGGTTCAGTCGTCTGTGCTCAGCTTGTGTATTTGTTTCCTGCTGTGACCGTGGCCCGTTTACTGACTACACTTGTGTCTTCTGATTCTGTCCTTCTGGTTCTGACCCGGCTACCTGACTATTCTTCTTGCCATCTAATACCACAGAATGGCAGGTAACACCATGGTACAAGCCTAGGGGAACGGGCGATGGCGGCGCCTGTCATTTTGCTGTATGTAATTTTTTTTCTAAGCCTCCCAATGGCCACAATATTATACGAATCATCAACAATAATATCAATGCTATTATATGCATTATGTAATAATGGGGGGCAGGTCAGTGAGGGATCAGCGACCTGTCATAAGCCAATACAGATGAATATGTAATCAGAGCACCACATAATGCCCCACCCACAGGCTGCCCACAGCCCCACCCACAGCCCCGCCCCAGAGCATGAGAATTTAATTAACTAAAAACTACAAATACAGATTAAACAACAGTAAACTGGAGTTGCATTCATTAATGGTGTCAGGATCCTGTCAGCGCCGGCGTGCAGCCTCCGCTGAGCAGGGACTCACCCGCACTGTAGGGGTACCGGGGTCAGGTACAGCCAGAAAGTACCGATACACAGGACCTATGGATGCTGAAGTTTAGCAAGCAGACACAGGACCTACGGTCATGTGATTGCAAGGGGGCGGGGCTTAGCATCCTGCTTAGTGAGATGGCACGACACTATACAGGATTACTTAGTCAGGCAAAACAGGGTTCATACACAGAGATAGCAGTAACGTACCAGGGATGAGACAGAACAGATAGTCAGTGCCAAGCAGAAGTCAAAACCGAACAGACATAGAAGGTACCAAGCAGAATCCAAAGCAATATCCAGAGAACAGACCGAGTCATACACAGAGAATCTAGCAGCCAGAACACAGCACAAACACACTCAGGGGTCACCACACAATGCCAAGGGCAAGAGTATAACTGACAGGGATGGGAGCTTCCTGAGGCTATAAGAAGCCTCTCCCAGAACCAGGGAGAGGCCACAGTCATAGCCCCAGGTGTGCAGGTAAGCCTGCACTGGGATCACAACCTTTAACCCCAGAAATGCCAGTCATCAGCACTGGTTCCAGACATTAACCCCATATGTGCGAGTCAAACCCGCACTGAGATCATGACAGGTGGACCATTGGAGCTACTATGAGTCCTGACCAGAAGATTAGAGAAAATAATATTGCTCCCCATTTCAGGAGAGATTGTGCAGTAATCTGAATTTCTTAGGATCAAAAACAATGTAATTTACGATGTGGAGTGAATCCATGAAACCAGGGCTCGAGCCATGCCAACACTGACACTGGTATTGTGGAGGCCCGGTGGGGGAATAATCTCTTGCCATTTGACCCCCCAATCAGCACTACCACCCCCAAATACAATTGCCCCCCTAAAATAAACAATGACAACGAAATTCTTTGGATAATTATGGCCACAGCAGCCTTTATTTAATACAAACAAACAATAAACATTCAAGTATAAATAACATTTTCACTCGCTGAGAAGAGTCCTTGAAGCTCCCAAAAATCTGGTGATTACCAAAAAATAAAAGTGAACATAAATTACCTACAATTGCTCGTAGCCGTAACCCCACTGGCTCAGAAGCACCAAAACCGTAAAGGTTCCAATGTTCCCTAGAACTTCCTGGAGATCTGACAACCCTTGCCGAAACTCCCCTCCACATTTCACCATATCCAACCATATTAAACTCCAAAAGAGGAAACCATAAGCCAATGGATCCCCAGACCAATTTTTACCAACCTTAAGGACTCCCCTCAACCGTCAGCACGAGGGGCCTTTGAACACCTCAAAGCCCCGAGACCCCACCAAACTAAAAATCTTTTGCCCTCTCGATGCCTTCTTGCAAATCAAGTGCCCAGGTGTCGCTACCCACTGCATTCAGATGAACTCCATTGGCCAACAAAAGTCATCCGTCCCTGTTTCCAACTCAAAATGCCTCACAGATACGCCCCCCCATTACTAGAAACAAAAGCAGATACTGCCCTATTGACCTTTATTCTGGCTTTATCTATCTTCACCAATGACCTTGCATTCCGCCAGCGTTTACATGGCACTATATCAGCCATACAATGGTGATTCCAGAATAAGACAACCAAAGCCACAGCAAGTCGTGTTTAATATCCTTCACTAACTCCCTGAATGGCTGAACTTCCAAATCGCTACCGCCCACATGCAACACCAGAATATCCGGCACTCTATCCAATCAGGCACTGTTGTGAATTTTCTGCAGAACCCTGTTCCAGGTCAACCCCCTGACGCCAAGCAATCTGACCACTGCTGTACTCCTGGGAAAACCGAGCTGTCTTCCCTCCTTCCTTACGTCCGCTCGTAACGTTCCCCAATAAATGCATGAATGGCCGAAAATCCACACAAGCAATGAGGGGGAACCGGGAACAAAACTTAAAGCTCAGAAAAATAAAACAGCAACCGAACAAAACATTTTGACAGGTTAACCTCCATCCACTAAAACTCCCCAATTAACCCATGTTGCCTCACATACCACCGATAACACCTAGATCGCCACGTCCCAATGCGCTGAACAGCTTCACCACCCAGCCCATCTAACGCTGCCTCTGTTGCCGCCCCAATACGAAATGAATGGGGGGCAAAGCGAGACTCATCAAGGCCCAGCGCGTGAACAGCCTTCCTGAAAAGCGCCATAATCTGAAACTTGGACAAAAATGAACCATCCACATGACATAAAAGGAGGCCTTCCAACCTTGGCAAAAAGGCCCTAAAACGCTGTAAACACATCACTGGACACATGAACGAATCTTTGACAAAGCTAAAAACTACACGCCTCCCCCTGCCATCCTGATCCATTTTTTATCTGCATAACCAAAACTCTACACCTTGTGACATCACTACAACATTCCGAGCCAGAATCCCACCCATTACAGATGTGCTCAGTGACATCAGTTCACCCACCCGCAAAGCCCCGAAAAAGTAGAGAGAAAAAGCCAACCTGAAAAGGCATACTTCAAAATCAGAAAAACATAAGGATCCCAACACCCCCCCCCCCAAAGTTTTTCCAACAAACCAAAGGAAACAAGTCGCCTAATGTCCCCCCGACCATTACTACTCTGAAAACCCTTAACCGCCTGTTTAACTAAGAAGGCTTTAGTCAACTTAAAACCAAAAGCCAAGGCTGCAACAACCTGCGATACTTTGGTCGACGACCAACCCTCAGCTGCCCCATGACTCAACCACGACAGTAAGATTCCAACCTGATCATCCTTTCACAGCTGACCTGCACTTGCTGCCAACAAGCCCTCCCAAGCATACCACACCGCCTGGTAAGCAACCCAGGTCTTGGGAGCCAAAAAAGACCATATCAGAGACTCTGCAGCCCAGAGACCACATTCCAAAGCTCCGCCGAGCACTCCAAGCCCTCGACATCCGCCATCGGAGTCAACACCCGAAAGCGATCCCACTGCAAACAAGAAAAAGAATCAGCAATGGCATTCCGGACTCCCGGTGTGATGATCTGAGTTTGACCTGACAGAGTTACTGTATAGTGAACTTTTTTTCCTTTGACTTGGTGCCAAAGTGGGTTGATTGCTCCCGGTGGCCATTAGAATTATTACACGTGGTGTCGTTCATTCTAAGTTGCCCCGGTGGTGGTTAGTGGTATTATACTTTAGTTAAAGTGCACATTTATCATGCAGGTGTGATTGCTGGCTCTGCCATAAAAGAGTCACAGGTGTTGTAATCAGAGTTGGTGATAGTTGTTCATTTCCAACCAACCTTGGTGGAGGAAGGAGCCGGAGAGAGCTCCTTGCAGCACGGTCTGAGCCCTGGTGTAAAATCAGGGGGGATTTCCCTGCAGCTCTGACAGTTTGGTGCTAGCATTTCAGGAGGAGAGCTGCATTCTGGTGGTGGACTCTGTGCTGGAGCATCAGCACAGAGAGAGCTAAGTGTTTCTTTATCCCTGTTTGTGACTTTCCTTATGTGTGTTCTAGTACAGTGGTGGGATTAGTTTCCGCACTGACCAATTCCCTAGTGAGGGTCTAGGTGCAGGGCGAGTCAGGGTTTCTAGGTTCCCGATCGGCGCCCGGTGCGGAACCGGCATAGGGACTGTTGAGGAGTGCAAGGTCACTGGCTCAGGGGAGTGCAGGAGGTCTCCATGTCCCCATTCCCTAGTGCAGCAGGGCCCACCACTGTAATTGTTCCCTGTGTTTACCCTTATTATTTAAATTCGCCGGCTGGAGGCGGTGTATCCGGCTGCACGTTCATTATTTAAATTCGCCTAGCTGGAGGCGGTGTATCCAGGGTCACGTGTGCCATAAATTCGCCCTGCTGGAGGCGCTGTGTCCAGTCACACGTTGATCGTTACATTATCACCAACCCTGAAACTTTTTTTTCTGCCGAGCCATGGACCTAATGCAAACCTTTACCCAGGTACTGCAGACCGTTACTGAAGAGATTAGGGGGCTGCGCGGTGAGATGGTGCAGCAACTGCAGCTGTTGGTGGGCTTTGGAGGTTTGATTCAGGCACAGGCTCAGCCAGAACCCAACATATCTCTCCCGGACCGGTTTTCTGGAGGGAGAGATCAATTCTTGGTATTTCAGCAAGCCTGCAAATTATATTTCAGGCTACGCCCTCGTTCATCAGGGAGTGAAGAGCAACGGGTGGGAATCATTATGTCCCTTCTGAAGGGGGATCCCCAATCCTGGGCCTTCTCCCTGCCAGATGATTCACCATCTTTAGAGTCTGTGGACGAGTTTTTTGCGGCTCTGGTGCTTGTGTATGGGGATCCTGATGGCGTCTCTCTGGCGGAATCCCGACTCCGTAGGTGTAAACAGGGAGTCCGGGTTGCTGAGGAGTACTGCTCAGAGTTTAGGAGGTGGGCCACTGACACTCAGTGGAATGACCCTGCGCTTAGGAGTCAATTTGTGCAGGGTCTGTCTCCAAAGTTGCAGGACACTCTGGTGCAGTACGCCGCCCCCAGGTCGCTGGAGGCCGCCATGTCCCTTGCCATCCGGGTGGATAGACGCCTTAGGGAAAGACCTACACAAAATGTGCCCCCTGTAGTCCTCTCCAGGGGGGAGGACCCACCAGTGCGGTTGGTGGAACCCAAGCAGCCCGGTGTTGTTGGTACAAAAAGGGAGTTGCCTGTGGTTCGCCGTGGTGGGGGGGTGTGCTTTTCCTGTGGGAAGCCGGGCCATTTCAGTGCGTGCCAAGTCTCCGGACGAACCTATGCAAGTAGGAGGTGTTGGGTTGAGTTCAGGCCTGCCTACGGTTCAGGTAGTGGTGTCGGCATGTTTTTTTGTTTTTTCTGTGGGCAGACTGGTCATGTCCTTAAGGCTTGCCCATTGCGCGCCAAATTATCTGTGTCATCTCAGAAGCTGCATACCCCTGGTCGTTTGGAGGGAGACGACCAGGGAGTGTACATTTCCTCCATTTTGCCCTCCCAAGGTATCATGTCAGCTGAAGTGTTGGCTGGCGGGGTACCGGAGGTGGTACCGGTGCTTGTGGACAGCGGAGCAGGAGTCAGTCTGGTGGATGCTCGCTTTGTCCAGACTCATGGCCTGAAGTGTAGGACACTGACCCAACCTATAAGCGTCCAGGCCATTAACTCTGTTCCACTGAGCCAGGGGATCCTTAACCAAGTCGTAGAAAACATCCATCTGCGTATAGGACATAATGAGGAGTCCTTGTCCTGCTACGTCTTGGAGGGAATGTCAGTACCTATCGTTTTAGGCTTCCCTTGGCTGAAAAAACACAACCCGGTGATAGACTGGCGAGCGAGGGAAGCAGTCGTGTGAGGGCTGCTGCCTAGGGACTACTGTCCCTGCCATCTCTCAACGGACCCCTTCCTCTCCAGTGAGAGCAGCGGATGTGCTGCAGGAGAGTAGGGGCAAGTCTCAGCCCTCGCCGCTAGCCAACCCTGTGAGGCGCAGACCTCGTGGTGGAAAGGGTTGAAGGGTGGTGTACCCCATGGTGAAGTGCGGGGGTGTGAGTGTGGTGACACAGGGGGACGCCTCTGTTGTCAATTCCAGAAAGAGTTCTCCAAGTGGTAACAAACGAACGAGTGGCAATAAACGTTGAGGTCCGGACCTGTGTGTGAATGAGCATGTATGGGTGGCCACCAAAAAACATCCAGTGGAAGTGTGTTGTGGAGTCTTACCAGCTCATACCAAACATACACATACACAACTCATTCCCCAGGTCGGCGCTTCGGAGATGTGGAGTACCTTCAGAACATATATTGCCAATACCAACAGTACTCGTTTGTCATAAACCTGAGGTTCAGGTAGTGGGGGTGTTAAACTCTGGATCTGGGCGTCCCCGCTGTAGGGTGTTCCCTAATGAGGAGTGTTCTTGAGGGTCCAGAGGCCCATCATTAAGGGGAGGGTACTGTCATGATCTGAGTTTGATCTGACAGAGTTAATGTATAGTGAACTTTTTTTCCTTTGGCTTGGTGCCAAAGTGGGTTGATTGCCCCCCAGTGGCCATTAGAATGATTACACGTGGTGTCGTTCATTCTAAGTTGCCCCGGTGATGGTTAATGGTATTACACTTTAGTTAAAGTGCACATTTATCATGCAGGTGTGATTGCTGGCTCTGCTATAAAAGAGTCACAGGTGTTGCAATCAGGGTTGGTGATATTGTGAGTTCGTCATTTGGGAAGCAAGCCTGGGTGATCTAGGAGCGGAACATGAGTCCTGGGCAGCCCAGCCAGAGGGGTTGAGTCAGCTATGGAGTCTGCAAAGAGTGCTGGCATGGATTGGTGGAGTTCAACAATGGTGTCTGGAAGAAGGGCTGGCATAGCGTGGTGGAGTCGCAGTTTATGGTGTCGGCAGGAAGTGCTTGCATGGCTTGGTGGAGTGGTGACTATGGTGAGAGTTGCACTCAGCATGCTGGACTTGGTTGCTGAAGACTGGACTCAAGCATGCTGGACTTCTTTGCAGAGGAGTTGGACTCGAGCATGCTGGACTTTTTGGCAGAGGCTGGACTCATCTTTGGGACTTTGTTTACTGGGCAGCTACAACTGGTGGTGGACGCTGCTCCAAGGCTGCACTATGGTGATGGATCCAATTATGGCGATGGATCCGGGTGGAGAAGATGCACGCAGGTGGTGGGCTCTGTTGCTAGGAGTGTACGCAACAGAGCAAAGCTAAGTGGTGTTTCCCCTGTATTGTCATTTTTCCTCATGTGTGTTTAGTGCAGTGGTGGGATTAGTTTCCACACCGACCAATTCCCTAGTGAGGGTTTAGGTCCAGGGCGAGCTAGGGTTAAAAGGTATCCTGTGCGTCGCCCGGTGCGGAACCGGCATAGGGAACGTTAGGAGTGCAGGGACAGTGGCTCAGGGGAGTACAGATCTCCACGTCCCTATTCCCTATCGCAGGGCCCACCATTGTTAATGTTACCCAGATTCCCCTTTATTATTTAAATTCGCCTTACTGGAGGCGGGGTTTCCAGATTTACGTGTAATACCTAAATTCGCCTGTTGGAGGCGGCGTATCCAGCTGCACGTCATATTATTTAAATTCACCCCACTGGAGGCGGTGTATCCAGGGTCACGTGTGTCTTATGGGTTCGCCTTGCGGTACTCGCTGCGTCCCGACACCCAGCACGTGAGACGCCGTCACGTCAGAATTCAAAGACAAACATGTCAAGACAAGCTGACGCAGCACACAAACAACTGGGGGAGACGATGCAATCAAACCATCAATTGCGCAAACCACCCTCATGTTGTCACAATTGAAACGCACCCGCCTGTCATGAAACTCTCATTTCCACATGTGCACCGCAACCAAAATCTCCAACAAGGCGATATTCCTAACTAAACCAGACGAAACCCAATCCTCCGGCCATTTCGTCACACACCACTGACCCCTGAAATACGCTCCAAAACCGATTCCTCCGGCCACATCCGTAAACAAATCCAAAGTATCACTATCCACCACTTCCTCCATCAACAATGAACGACCATTGTACTTTTTCAGAAATGCACCCCAAGCCGCCAGATTCGCCTTGTGCTCTCCTGAAAGCTGGACAAAATTATGTGGCGCTCGCACCCCCGCGGTGGCACCAGCTAACCTATGTGAGAAGACTCTCCCCATCCGCATTATCTGACACGCAAAATTAAGCTGTCACAGGGTCAGCTTCTTTAAATGGGGCGCCCTCAACACCTCCCTCACTGTTACCACCTTCTCCTCGGGCTATCTGAATTCCCACTGGACTGTGTCAATGACAATGCCCAAAAAATGTATTAGGGCCTTCAGTGTTGTGAGTTCATTTTCCCCTTCACTACTGAGGCCCGAGGAACTCCCTAATCTGGTGAAGAAAGGTAGTGAGCCTGATTGTCAAACACCTGGGACTGATGATGATGACTGGCTGAGTGGAGTTAATGACTGGATATAAGGCTGCCGACGCCCTTCTGGCCTGCGGGTGATTTCTCTGTGGACTTCTAGGAAACCAGTCTGATTCCTGCTCATCTAAAGCTATGATTTCTGCTTTGCCTTTTTGCATTAGTGTTTTGTTTTCCTTGCTTTTCTGGATTCTGCCATTCCCTGCTGGGGTGAGCAAAATCTCCTTTTGCCTGTTGCTCTGTCTTCAGAATATTCCTGAGTACTGACATAGCTTTTTTGAAGCCTAGCATCTTCAGGGCCTTTTTTACTGTCAGTTTGTTGGCTCTTATTTTCATAGGGTTTTTTCACGGATTGCAGACAGCAACCTTCCTGTCCTTTCCTATCTAAGCTAGCGTGGGCCCCATCTTTGCTCAGTCTATCTTTCTGTCTGTGTTTTGTTCTTTCTTCTTGCTTCACCGTCATTATATGTGGGGGGCTGCCTTTTGCTTTGGGGTCTGCTCTGGGGCAGTTTAGATTTCCCTTTCTGTCTTTAGGCTATGTAGTCCTCCAGCTGTGATCGAGGGGCCTAGGGCATCGTAGGAGCCCCCCACGGCTACTGCTAGTTGTGTTGATAGGTTCAGGGGTCTGCAATCCGATAGCTGCCAACTTCTCTGGTTTTCTGGACTTAGCTAGCATTTCTATTTTTGCCTCCTACGGTGACTCAATCATAACACTTCAGTCTTGTCTGGCGCCAAAGGTACCCAAAAAAGCTCCGCCACTACCTCCATTGGCCTCAAAATGTTCTGACAACAAACCGTCCCGAACCACCTATTCCAGGAAGGAACTGAACACCTCAAAAAAGGCACACGAAAACGAACAACCCATAGGCAAACACCTGTCAACAAAAAACTCCCCTTTCCAATAACACCCCAACAATTTAACAATGTCCGGATGAACCGGCAACAACCAAAATGCAGATTCAATATCTGTCTTAGCCATGAGAGCCCCCTTTCCACACTTCCTAACCCATCACGCTGCCTCATCAAAGAACGTATAGGCCACGGAGCAGAGTTCCAGAGTTTGCAAAAGAGAAGACTGAGAGGAGACTTAATAGCTGTCTACAAATATCTCAAGGGCTGTCACATTGTAGAAGGATCAACTTTATTCTCATTTGCACAAGGAAAGACTAGAAGCAATGGGATGAAACTGAATGGGAGGAGACACAGATTAGATATTAGAAAAAACTTTTTGACAGTTAGAGTGATCAATGAGTGGAACAGGCTGCCACGAGAAGTGGTGAGTTCTCCTTCAATGGAAGTCTTCAAACAGAGGCTGGACAGACATCTGACTGGGATGATTTAGCGAATCCTGCTTTGAGCAGGGGGTTAGACCAGATGGCCCAGGAGGTCCCTTCCAACTCTACGATTCTATGATTCTATGAAATCAATTCCATCATGCACCCACATGCCACAAGGATAAGACAAATGATGAATCAGCTGAAACTTATACGGCTCCTTGTTAGGCACAACCCCCAAGGGGGACACCACCAAGTCCTCAAATGGGGAGTCCTAAAAGGGGCCGCCATGCGGCCCAAACCAACCTCTTTTTGCACAATTTTTCCGAAACATTGTCATACAAAGCCGCTGAATGCAAATTTTTACGCATCCGGGGGATAACAAAAGAAGGAGTCGTAATTACAAAACCTTCCTTAAAACCAGAATACAACAGGTCCGCTTTGCCTCTGTCCAGGTATCTACAGTGGGGCAAAAAAGTATTTAGTCAGTCAGCAATAGTGCAAGTTCCACCACTTAAAAAGATGAGAGGCGTCTGTAATTTACATCATAGGTAGACCTCAACTATGGGAGACAAACTGAGAAAAAAAAATCCAGAAAATCACATTGTCTGTTTTTTTTTCATTTTATTTGCATATTATGGTGGAAAATAAGTATTTGGTCAGAAACAAAATTTCATCTCAATACTTTGTGATATATCCTTTGTTGGCAATGACAGAGGTCAAACGTTTTCTGTAAGTCTTCACAAGGTTGCCACACACTGTTGTTGGTATGTTGGCCCATTCCTCCATGCAGATCTCCTCTAGAGCAGTGATGTTTTTGGCTTTTCGCTTGGCAACACGGACTTTCAACTCCCTCCAAAGGTTTTCTATAGGGTTGAGATCTGGAGACTGGCTAGGCCACTCCAGGACCTTGAAATGCTTCTTACGAAGCCACTCCTTCATTGCCCTGGCGGTGTGCTTTGGATCATTGTCATGTTGAAAGACCCAGCCACGTTTCATCATCAATGCCCTTGCTGATGGAAGGAGGTTTGCACTCAAAATCTCACGATACATGGCCCCATTCATTCTTTCATGTACCCGGATCAGTCGTCCTGGCCCCTTTGCAGAGAAACAGCCCCAAAGCATGATGTTTCCACCACCATGCTTTACAGTAGGTATGGTGTTTGTTGGATGCAACTCAGTATTCTTTTTCCTCCAAACACGACAAGTTGTGTTTCTACCAAACAGTTCCAGTTTGGTTTCATCAGACCATAGGACTTTCTCCCAAAACTCCTCTGGATCATCCAAATGCTCTCTAGCAAACTTCAGACGGGCCCGGACATGTACAGGCTTAAGCAGTGGGACACGTCTGGCACTGCAGGATCTGAGTCCATGGTGGCGTAGTGTGTTACTTATGGTAGGCCTTGTTACATTGGTCCCAGCTCTCTGCAGTTCATTCACTAGGTCCCCCCGCGTGGTTCTGGGATTTTTGCTCACCGTTCTTGTGATCATTCTGACCCCACGGGGTGGGATTTTGCGTGGAGCACCAGATCGAGGGAGATTATCAGTGGTCTTGTATGTCTTCCATTTTCTAATTATTGCTCCCACAGTTGATTTCTTCACTCCAAGCTGGTTGGCTATTGCAGATTCAGTCTTCTCAGCCTGGTGCAGGGCTACAATTTTGTTTCTGGTGTCCTTTGACAGCTCTTTGGTCTGCACCATAGTGGAGTTTGGAGTCAGACTGTTTGAGGGTGTGCACAGGTGTCTTTTTATACTGATAACAAGTTTAAACAGGTGCCATTACTACAGGTAATGAGTGGAGGAAAGAGGAGACTCTTAAAGAAGAAGTTACAGGTCTGTGAGAGCCAGAAATCTTGATTGCTTGTTTCTGACCAAATACTTATTTTCCACCATAATATGCAAATAAAATGAAAAAAAAACAGACAATGTGATTTTCTGAATTTTTTTTTCTCAGTTTGTCTCCCATAGTTGAGGTCTACCTATGATGTAAATTACAGACGCCTCTCATCTTTTTAAGTGGTGGAACTTGCACTATTGCTGACTGACTAAATACTTTTTTGCCCCACTGTAATTAGATTAGGGACCATCTTTTCCAGCTTCACTGGTGTCTCCCCCTTGAGTATTGCTGCCCCCTGATTTTGGCTTAGCTTTCCTGAAACACCTGGTGGCGCCATGGGTTGAGCCACTGCAATGTGAGCAGAGGTGCAATTCTCCGGGGCCTTCTCACCTATAACGCTTGCCAAAATGGCAAAAGCCTGAAGCCAATTAACAAACACTTGAGGGATCATACGCCATCTGCGTTTTCCTCCTCCTTTTTCTTACTGTCTTCCTTTTTCCCTTATCTAAATTGAACTTCTCCAAAGGAAGCAGGTAAAAATTCTCCACATACTCATCCTTCCAAATTTTCTCCCTAACCTCATTCTTGAGGTGCGCCCCCCAATGGGCCTTCGAAACACACATAAACCTCCCCATGTGCCCTATCATTCAAATGTATCCTGCACTCCTTCTCCGTCTGAACCGACACAGGATCAGAAAGTCTACCACCTGCTACCTGTAGAGCCCTACCTGGCAAAACACCCCCACTAACTAGCGAACCTACCCAAGCCGCCAAATACCCCGGTGTCACCCTTCCCCCTTCTAAATGTGTGAGCAACTCCCACGCATTAAAAAAGAGGTCCCTTATGCTGCCACTAGCCAAATCCCCAGGAACCCCCACTCCTACACCATCATTCATATCTGAAACCTGACTACCACTTACACCCAGGAATAACAAAGACTGTGGACACGGACAAGACATAGAGCTATAATCACCAGGCTGCGAGGGAGCTGTGACCGCTCCAGCCGAAGTACCGGAATCCAGACGTCTATCCACCATGCTATCCTGACCCGCTGATTCCTCAAGAGCCTGATGCCTCAGGAGTCCCCGCATCTAACGATGACCCAGGTAGCTTGTCCATAGATGAAAAGGGGGATCCAGACCAAAATCCTTAATCAGCAAGTTGCCCCTGCGATGCAGACCCTGCAGCGCACAGCCTGCCATCCGAGTTGAACTGTAGCAGAGGGGAATATGATGCCCTAGGAGGTCCCCCAGGAGAAGGAAAGCATCCTGCCACCCCGAAAGAGGGGGCCGGCATACCCTGCAGAGTGCATGCCGCCTGCTGTCGCTATGCCAGTCACGGTCTCGCAGTCCCCCCGTCCTGCAGAGGCCAGGCGGCCGCTCCTTGGTGCCATGACTCCCCAGATGCTCGGCACCTGCTACCGCCAAGGAGGAAGAGGCCTGTA
Organism: Dendrobates tinctorius; assembly: GCF_039654945.1. Taxonomy (NCBI): domain Eukaryota; kingdom Metazoa; phylum Chordata; class Amphibia; order Anura; family Dendrobatidae; genus Dendrobates; species Dendrobates tinctorius. The sequence goes on along the minus strand of NW_027362152.1, from coordinate 1,228,707 downwards.
CACCTTCCCCTGGATGCACACCGCCCGCTGCCGCTCTGCTTGTCGCCGTCCCAGTGGTCCTCTGTGCTGTAGCTGAGGCGAGCTGCCACGCAGGAACATCACCACGGTGGCACCCCGTGACGTCTTGGTTCCCAAGATGCTTGGCACGCTCTGGCTCTGCCCCCAAACTAGTGCAAGGCGAAGGCCTAGTCAATGCCACCGGAACCCGCCTCGCATTTGGATTCCTACCAGGCCGAGGCCTGCTGTCACAAGATCTTACCGGCACCCGGCCTGGAGGGTCCCCAGAGGGGTTCCTGCGCCTCTGTTGGGTCCGGGGAGCGGAATCTAGCGAAAGCCACTCCGGAGGCCGAACTATGCGAGGACGCCACTCCCGAACAGGGGAGTCCCCATCCAGCCCTGCGCTCCCAATGATCCCGGCCACCTGTCTCTCCAGCCGGCCGTGGGGCTGCGACAACACTGCAGCCTGCAAACTCTCCAGGGCCTGATCCTTGCCGGACATGGTGAGCTCGCTATGCTGTGACCAAGCTCGACCCCAAAGAGAAGTGAAGAGGCCCACCCCTAACCCATCAATATAAATGCCCCTACTAAAAAAAACAACCCCTTAAATTTAACTATTCCCCACTCCCTCCAACCCATTGAGCATGCGCAGTAGTTCTCTGCGGCTCTCATGCCCAAGATTCCCAGCCCTGCAGTGTGAATAAATCATAAGCGACTACGGGGCGGGATCTCTGGCCGGCCGCGCGATATGAAGGCCAGGATTGGATCTGAGAGCAGGAGCACAACGGGCAACGCTAACTGCGAATGCCCACGAAACCATAATACAGCGCAGGCGCCGCATTTCAAAATGACACAGAAAAGAAAAGAATGATAGATGCGAGGCGTCTGTCAGAGGGGGAAAGACCTGCCCCCCTGCCAAAATTCTGGTATGTTTGACCAATTTTATAAACGATTATTTCTGCGGTGGAAGGGACACTAAGTAAAAGAGCCACCTTGACAGAATGCAGCATTATTGCAGCACAAGGTGGCTCTTTTACTTAAAAACACCTGGGGGGGGTGATATGGTTCCCTTTAAGTGATTTTCTATCTTGTCAGCACATTCTATGTACGCTGTCATTTGGCTTTATAGTTACAGATCTGGGCAGGTAACGGTCAGCATCTTCTAATGAGCTACTATGGATCCTGAGCAGAAGATTAGAGAAAATAATATTGCTCCCCATTTCAGGAGAGATTGTGCAGTAATCTGAATTCCTTAGGATCAGAAACAATGTAATGTATGACGTGGAGTGACTCCATGACACCAGGGCTGGAGCCAACACATCTCCTGCAGGCGGGAATAAATGTATATTACAGCCATCAGCCACGCACAGCTTAGAGATCTATCATGGCACAGGTGGAATGTTTGTCCTGGAGATTATCACAATCCTCCTTGAAGTTAGTTGGTTTTAATACAAATTGAAAAGTCAGGATAAAGGGAAACTCTGCTGTTATTGGACAGAAATTCACACTTGGCCTCACTGCACATTTACTGTTGTCGCTCATAAAAGGGAAGTTTGGCCAGAAAGACTGGACCTGGTCTTGTAGGGACCATGAGACATTAAGCAGCACAGAAGGGAGAGAAGATTCATCCGATAAGATCTCAGGGATCTAGGAAGCCAACAGCATCATTACCCTCCGCTTTCTCTTACAGGCCCAGCATAAGATTTTTCTCCAAGTGATTTTCTATCTTGTCAGCACATTCTACGTACGCTGTCATTTGGCTTTATAGTTACAGATCTGGGCAGGTGACGGTCAGCGTCTCCTAATGTGAAGGAGAGAATGGCTAATGAAATCAATTATTAACCCTTATATCAGTCAGTTCAGATACGGTGTACCAAGATGGCGTCTGTGTCTTCAGAGAACACCCTGGAAGGAATCCCTGGAATGCAGAAGCTGAGATACTGGATACCATACAGTATATGGAAGTGAAGCTGAAATGGACCCATCATAGACTGACACTGGCTACTCAGGAGATTGTGTGACACCCATCTCCTGTCTCTTTGTCTTGGGAATAAACTTCAATTGTGTGCAAGCCTTTACCGAGAAAGGAGTAGACATCTAAAGGCCTCCTTACATTTAGCGATGCAGCGATCCGACCACGATATGCCCCGGTCAGGATCGCTGGTGCATCGCTAAATGGTCGCTAGTGAGCTGCCAAACAGGCAGATCTCACTAGCGATGTAGCGTCGCAGCAGTGGTCGTTACTTACCTTTCACACGCAGCGATTCTGACGTCCTTCCGCCCGCGTCCACACGTCGCCCCGTTGGCGCCAGCAGGAAGCGCCCGATGAGAAATGGACCCGGCCAATCTTGCGCGATCAGCGACAGTGGGGGAGCCGGTCGGAGGTAAGTATCACACATAGCGATATCGCTAGCAATATCGCTGCTGCTTCACAAAATCGGTGACGCTTTAGCGATATCGCTATGTGTAAAACCCCCTTTACTCTGTGTTCGGTGTGACTCTTTAAGCGTGTACTTGGCCTACATTGGGTCAGGTACAAGCAATTATATAGATCTCACTTTAAGGGATCACCCTCACACTAATACCAGGGGGTAGGTGGATCCTCGAGGTTGTAAGTTCTATAGAAAAGGTCATTTGAACAGTTTTGGGTGGAGGAGAATGTTGTGGTCTAGATGCAAAATGGTGATCATGGTAATACGGCCAGACTACACCACCGATAAAGCAGCCACAGCCGGTGACTGAGAGGAATCTGTGACTTCTCTGCATTCAGTGGTTACTACTCACCTGGGTAGTCATATGTGGGAATCTCCTCTTTACACCACTCATCATCTCTCACATATGTCTCTGTAGTATTAATATGGGTCAGATCTTCACCCTGAAACAAATATTGTAAGAGTCACAGACAGATGGAGAAGTCCCATCTATGATCAGCTCTAATCCTGCCATCTCCACCGCCCTCATTACACAAGTATAAAACATATAATACTGGTGGATAAAACAAGACTGAGCACAAGACCTTCACAGCCGTCTACACATCATAGGGGAGATCTCCTGACACCTTCTCTCCATCTACCTGATGATCCTGAGGAGCACTGGGATCTTCTTGGTTACAGTCCTGTGGAAGAGGACGGGGACATCTCTCTGGTGTTGTCCTCTTACTGGATAGATCTGGAGGAAACACATACAGGGACTGAATTCATTCTCTACATACAGATAATTATAGGCCGTGTGTATTTAGTCCTGTCTATTACCTGGAGATGTGAGGGGCTGGGGAACCTCCATTATGACATTCTTGTACAGATCTCTGTGTCCTTCTAAATACTCCCACTCCTCCATGGAGAAATAGACAGCGACATCCTGACACCTTATAGGAACCTGACACACACAATGATACCGTCATCCCCCCGATCCCTTCATAGTGTTACTGTATAATGTCCCAGCATTCCCAGCAGTGTCACCTCTCCAGTCAGCAGCTCAATCATCTTGTAGATGAGCTCTAGGATCTTCTGGTCATTGATGTCCTCATGGATCAGGGGGTGAGGTGGAGGCCCCGTGATTGGGCTCAGGGGTCTTCCACATCCCTCAGACACAGGGTCCTGACAGCGATCACTAGAGGTCTTCTTCACCACTGTGTAATCCTGGTTATGGAGAGACACATTAATAAATCTCACTACAGACATTTCCAGAGTCCTCACCTCTCCAGTTCTGTCCATCTGTTATTCCCATAGATAAGAATGATGTAATGTGACGTCATCAGAATCTCTCACCTCTCCAGTGAGACGGAAGAGGATCTCTAGGGTGAGGTGTAACATCCTCTCCGCCATCTTGTCTCTGTCCATATCCATCCTTGATGGGTAAATCAGGAAAATTCTCTTCTGTAGATCTTCACTGAGAGGATCCGATATTGTAGAGACCTGAATGAGAAGAAGATGATCCGATGTAACATCATAAGAATCCTGTGTAATAATACAATTACTGGAGATAATAAGGGAAACATATGAGGAGATTTATTATCTTACAGGGTTTAGTTTTCTTCCCTGACATCTACTAATAAAACCTATATATTTAGGCCACAGACATCAAGCAGTTTCCTCCTCGGAGTCGGCAGCTGAACACGTTCCTCATAGACTCATCTTCCATAATGCTAATTCTCGTCTCATTACCGACACTGGAATCGGCATTAGCAATACTGCAGGAGATATTCATTACACGCGACATGAGAAATAACTCCTTCATGATGAGGACGACATCTTCATCTTCTACTGCGGCTCTAGAGACAGATTTGGCCAGAGTCGGTCACTGACTCCATCCCCACCGGCCGTCTATATGAAGGTTTCCCGTCTTCCCCGCACTGGAATCTTCTATCACGTTAGATCTCAGCTCTGAGTCACACACAGAAGTTTGAGGCTTTTAGAAAAGTTTTTTGTTTCCACAATCACAACGGCCAGAAATGATCTGATCCCAAAGTCTCCATGTACAGTGATTTATGGGGATTATTTCTGGCCTTAGACTTTCCTATATTACAAGAAAAACTCCAGAAAAGCCGATATTAAAATGTTTCTAAAGAAAATTGGCTCCAACAATTCTTGTAAGAAGAAAAAAGCAGAAGACACATTTTATAATTTGTAACATGATAAAGATTTATTACAAAGAAATGAATCTTTTTGGTTCCCAGAACATAGATGTACACCGCAGGGACGGCACAGAGGAGGCTGCAACAAAAACCCTGAAAAGCAAACATGGCATCTAAGAAGATGTGACAGAGTTTGGCTGAATGCCCCCCGCCCCCAAGTACTCGATAGTATGGGGCGGCCTAGTTACTCCGATACTTACATGCCTAATAATGGGGTCTGGGCTGCAATGTATGAAGGTCTATTAGGCCGGGCCAGAGGCAACATCCAATAAGTTACCTCATAACGCCCCCATACACATTAGGCTAAAGTTCCATGAAAGCACTGATTTCGGGGGGTTTGGCCGACCATGTACTGTATTTGGGGGCCTCCCGACAGAGGATGTCAGGGCAGAGAAGGATCCGGCATCCTGAATTTCAGAGGATAATCCGTTTGTTCTTCCTGTAGATAATCCTCCTCTAGAGGAGTCTGGAGGCGACTCTCTCATACAGACCACAGGAAAGCTGGAATATTTGTGTGTATGGGGGAGTTGGGAGAGATCGCCGTCTGCCAAATGACCGATCAGCCAACTCTGACCTCATGTGTATGGGGCCGTTAGTATTACACTGACAGGCAGTGATGATACACGGCACTACAGTAGTACAGGGCATCACCGGAGCCATCAGAGGCTTGTATGTTGTATGATCGCACTGATCAGAGGGGTTTAAAAAGGTTTAAAGGGGAAAAATATCACAGTTTCAGAAACAAGAAATATCCGTCACTATATGGAAAGCAGAGTCCCTGCACAATGTTAGTTACGTCACGTCCATAACTACTTTATTATACTCTATTATCCTGTACACAGTGGAGTAGATAGAAATCACAGATCCCACAGCAATAGCTGGAATTGGACCTCTCAACTTAATGGAAAAAAAACCTCTATATATAAAGCTGAGTGTATATACAGTATGTATGTGTGATATAAAAGGGTTAATAATTTGCCTTTATACGCCTTTAATTGCCTTTTGCCTATTATTTCTAGAATTGTTCTTATGACACTGCAGACTATTAGTCTCTGTTTCAAGGAGACTATACTTGTTATCATATACGTTCTCAATAGTCAGCAACAACATGTTCTGGGTACATGGTAAACAAGGTATGACCCTGAGGGGTGGAGGCTACATGAGCCACATAGAGTTACATTTGTTGTAAATGGTATAAAAGATTGCCTTGTGTTTCATTACGTCAGATAAAGTGATTTGCCCATGGCCCGTGTATGCCGTCTCCTTTCTCTCCAAGCGCTTGTAAATTAAGGGCGTAAACTTCTAATTTGGCCTCACTGGTGATCTAGCATATCTGACTCTGGGTCAGAACTAAAGCAGCTACGACATGTGTATGTGTAGCAAGCCACGCCCACTCCACATAGCAACCAATCACTAAGCATCTTTCATTTGACCAGAGCTGTTTAAAAGAAGCTGAGCTGTGATTGGTTGCTATAAGCAAGTTTTCCCACTCCACAACACCTCAGCAGACACTGACCAGGTAGGAGAAATCTAGCACCCCGGGAACATAAGCTCCCAGCCATTGTCTGTCCCCAGAAAGGAGCAGAGAGCACATGACAGAAATGCATCACCCCCTCCTCTATTACTGCCGCGCTCTATTGTTACCGGCGTAGAAAATCGCATCATCAGTGGCCGCACACAAAGCTGCACTGCCAGGTTACATAACAGCACATCTCCAGGAACTCCCTGCTCAGCGCCACCCAGCTGGGGACTATGGGATGGAGGATGTGTGATGGGTATATGGGCACGAGACTATGGGATAGAGGATGTGTGATGGGAATATGGGATGGAACAATGGGATGGAGGATGTATATGATGGGTATATGGGCACGGGACTATGGGATAGAGGATGTGTGATGGGTATATGGGCACAGGACTATGGGATAGAGGATGTGTGATGGGTATGTGGGCATGAGACTATGGAATGGCGGAAATGTATGATGGGTATATGAGCAATGGACTATGGGGTGGAGGATGTATGATGGGTAAATGGGCACTGGATTATGGGATGAAGTATATGTATTATGGGTATATGGGCACTGGACTATGGGATGGAGGGTATGTTATGGGTATATGGGCATGGGACGGAGAATGTGTGATGGGTATATGGGCACTGAACTATTGGATGAAGGATATGTATGATGGGTAAATGTGCACTGTACTATGAGATGGAGGATATGTATGATGGGTATATGGGCAAGGGACTATGAGATGGAGGATGTGTGATGGGTACATGGGCATAGGAGTATTGGATAGAGGATATGTATGATGGATATTTGGGCACTGGACTATGGGATGGAGGATATGTATGATGGGTATATGGGCACGGGACTATGGGATGGAGGATATGTATGATGGGTATATGGGCAAGGGACTATGGGATGGAGAATATGTATGATGGGTATATGGGCACTGGACTATGGGATGGAGGATGTGTATGATGGATAAATAGGCACTGGACTAAAGGATGGAGGATATGTGTGATGGGTATATGGGCAGTGGACTATGGGATGGAGGATATGTATGATGGGTATATGGGCATGGGACTATGGGATGGAGGATATGTATGACGGGTATATGGGCAAGGGACTATGGGATGGAGAATATGTGTGATGGGTATATGGGCACGGGACTATGGGATGGAGGATATGTGTGATGGGTATATGGGCAGTGGACTATGGGATGGAGGATATGTATGATGGGTATATGGGCATGGGACTATGGGATGGAGGATATGTATGACGGGTATATGGGCATGGGACTATGGGATGGAGAATATGTGTGATGGGTATATGGGCAGTGGACTACGGGATGGAGGATATGTGATGGGTATATGGGCACTGTACTATGGGATGGCGGATAATCATTATAATTTGTTACAACTAACCCCAGTTAGTTACTGTGCCCGGGCAACGCCAGGCTCTTCGGCTAGTATATTATATATATAATATATAAAGCGCAAAGTGTGTATGTATGTGTGTGTGTGTGTGTGTGTGTGTGTGTGTGTGTCCTGGATAGGCATCCGCATCGTCGCAGCTACAGCCACAAAATTTGGCACAGTCACACGTCTGGACCCCGAGAGCGTCCTAAGCTATGTTGTGAGGCGAAATTTTAACCCCGCGCGTTCCAATTCGCCAATTTTGCCCCTGTCCACATACTGGGGAAAAAGTGTGTGCGCATCAAGCCCCGCCCCTCATTATGATGTCACAATGGTTGCCATGGTGACGCTGATGTCATCATAGGTTGCAAGCCCCGCCGCTCATTATGATGTCATAATGGTTGACTATGGGATGGAGGATGTGTGATGGGTATATGGGCTCTGGACTATGGGATGGAGGATGTGTGATGGGTATATGGGAACTGGACTATGGGATGGAGGATATGTATGATAGGTATATGGGCAATGGACTATGGGGTGGAGGATGTGTGATGGGTATATGGGCACGGGACTATGGGATGGAGGATGTGTATGATGGGTATATGGGCACGGGCCTATGGGATCATGGATATGTATGATGGGTATATGGGCACGGGCCTATGGGATCATGGATATGTATGATGGGTATATGGGCATGGGTCTATGGGATGGAGGATATGTATGATGGGTATATGGGCACTGGACTATGGGATGGAGGATATGTATGACGGGTATATGGGCACTCGACTATGAGGATGTGTGATGGGTATATGGGCACGGGCCTATGGGGTCGTGGATATGTATGATGGGTATATGGGCATGGGACTATGGGATGGAGGATATGTATGACGGGTATATGGGCACTGGACTATGGATTGGAGGATAATTATAATTTGCTATAACTAACCACAGTTAGTTACTATGCCCAGGCAGCGCCGGGCTCTTCAGCTAGTATATATATATATATATATAGCAAAACAACACATAGACCAGCTAACCTCCGAGCTCTGGATGGTAAATACCTGTTTCCTCTGTGTTGCACGGACCAAGACTGGGAACAATTCCAACAATGTAGAAATCAAGGCAGATAAGTCCAGCAAGCGGAAACTTCAGGTGGTATAATAAAATCCAAGAATTTTTATTGCAGATAATTTAAAAACTCCAGAGTTCAGTAACAAGATGCAGACATAATGCTGAACTACGCGTTTCGGCGGTAACAGCTGCCGCCTTCTTCACGGGCTCAAACTGCTTCTGGAATACTCCAACGTTCTTAAGTAGAAAAAACATTTCTTAGCCTCATAATCAAGAAGTAGTGACAGGTGTGGATAACATCCTTCAATGTTAACTCTATAGCTTCCAAGTAGAGAAGAAAAGCATCAGTGTGAACAGTACCTGCTCTAACAAAGTTATCTGATCTGGTTCAAGTAAAGTTACTTTTACTCCATTTTTTAGTCCCCAGTATCATAATATTGTTGCGATCATTAAGCCCATTCTATGTCAAGATAAAACCTTAAAAACACTGGTAGATAGTGAATCTATTGTGTTTGTTGCTGACCGTGCCCCCACTCTAAGTTCACTTCTATCTTCTCGCCTTTTCAGGGATCCCTTGTCTCTCAACTCACAGGACACCAACTGGTTAAAAACCAAAGGTTTCTATGGGTGTGGAGCTAATGTGTGCAAATGTTGCAAGCATGCCACAAAATCTAAAACATTGATGTCTATGCACAATAATAAGACTTTGATATTCTTTCATATACAGTGGGGCAAAAAAGTATTTAGTCAGTCAGCAATAGTGCAAGTTCCACCACTTAAAAAGATGAGAGGCGTCTGTAATTTACATCATAGGTAGACCTCAACTATGGGAGACAAACTGAGAAAAAAAAATCCAGAAAATCACATTGTCTGTTTTTTTTTCATTTTATTTGCATATTATGGTGGAAAATAAGTATTTGGTCAGAAACAAAATTTCGTCTCAATACTTTGTGATATATCCTTTGTTGGCAATGACAGAGGTCAAACGATTTCTGCAAGTCTTCACAAGGTTGCCACACACTGTTGTTGGTATGTTGGCCCATTCCTCCATGCAGATCTCCTCTAGAGCAGTGATGTTTTTGGCTTTTCGCTTGGCAACACGGACTTTCAACTCCCTCCAAAGGTTTTCTATAGGGTTGAGATCTGGAGACTGGCTAGGCCACTCCAGGACCTTGAAATGCTTCTTACGAAGCCACTCCTTCGTTGCCCTGGTGGTGTGCTTTGGATCATTGTCATGTTGAAAGACCCAGCCACGTTTCATCTTCAATGCCCTTGCTGATGGAAGGAGGTTTGCACTCAAAATCTCATGATACATGGCCCCATTCATTCTTTCATGTACCCGGATCAGTCGTCCTGGCCCCTTTGCAGAGAAACAGCCCCAAAGCATGATGTTTCCACCACCATGCTTTACAGTAGGTATGGTGTTTGATGGATGCAACTCAGTATTCTTTTTCCTCCAAACACGACAAGTTGTGTTTCTACCAAACAGTTCCAGTTTGGTTTCATCAGACCATAGGACTTTCTCCCAAAACTCCTCTGGATCATCCAAATGCTCTCTAGCAAACTTCAGACGGGCCCAGACATGTACAGGCTTAAGCAGTGGGACACGTCTGGCACTGCAGGATCTGAGTCCATGGTGGCGTAGTGTGTTACTTATGGTAGGCCTTGTTACATTGGTCCCAGCTCTCTGCAGTTCATTCACTAGGTCCCCCCGCGTGGTTCTGGGATTTTTGCTCACCGTTCTTGTGATCATTCTGACCCCACGGGGTGGGATTTTGCGTGGAGCACCAGATCGAGGGAGATTATCAGTGGTCTTGTATGTCTTCCATTTTCTAATTATTGCTCCCACAGTTGATTTCTTCACTCCAAGCTGGTTGGCTATTGCAGATTCAGTCTTCCCAGCCTGGTGCAGGGCTACAATTTTGTTTCTGGTGTCCTTTGACAGCTCTTTGGTCTTCACCATAGTGGAGTTTGGAGTCAGACTGTTTGAGGGTGTGCACAGGTGTCTTTTTATACTGATAACAAGTTTAAACAGGTGCCATTACTACAGGTGATGAGTGGAGGAAAGAGGAGACTCTTAAAGAAGAAGTTACAGGTCTGTGAGAGCCAGAAATCTTGATTGCTTGTTTCTGACCAAATACTTATTTTCCACCATAATATGCAAATAAAATGAAAAAAAAAACAGACAATGTGATTTTCTGGATTTTTTTTTCTCAGTTTGTCTCCCATAGTTGAGGTCTACCTATGATGTAAATTACAGACGCCTCTCATCTTTTTAAGTGGTGGAACTTGCACTATTGCTGACTGACTAAATCCTTTTTTGCCCCACTGTATTAATTGGAGCATCTTATGGGGGCAGCATATGGGGGCATAATCTATGGAGCATCTTATGGCGGCAGCAAATGGGGGAATAATCTATGGAGCATCTTATGGGGGCAGCATATGGGGGAATAATCTATGGAGCATCTTATGCGGGCATAATCTATGGCACATCTTATGGGGCCATAACCTTTATGGAGCAGCATATGGGGCATATTATTCTATGGAGCATCTTATGAGGCCCTTATTAACCTTTCTGCAGCATTATATGGGGTCTATTTTGTATGGAGCATCTTATGGGGCTATCATGAACTGTATGGAACATTATATGGAGCTCATGATTCAATGTGGCTATTCAAAAACATTTAACCTACTGATGTCTCAATTAATTTTACTTTTATTGGTATCTATTTTTTTTTTTTTAAATTCACCAGTAGCTGTTGCATTTTCCACCCTAGGCTTATACGCGAGTCAATAAGTTTTCCCAGTTTTTTGTGGCAAAATTAGGGGGGGTCGGCATATACTCGAGTATATGCGGTGTATATATATATATATATATATAGCAAAGTCATATCTCCCGACTCTGCAGATTGCATGCTGTCGCTGTAAGCCCAGACCAGATGGTATGGAGATAAATGAGGGATACCAAAGTTCAAAAATAAGACTTTCTTTTACTTAACAAGAACTTGATGAGAAGTATATACATCAGATGGCAGGCACAACACTTTATAAATGCTTCTTCTGCATTATGCAGTCAGGAACTTTCCAGTGACATGCGGCAGTACATAACCTTTGTTATAAGCCACAATAGTGCAGCAAACCTGAGCTAATGACCTCTTCCTGCTCTTTGTCTCCACTATGCTCCCTGCCTGGAATCCGAATTCTTACTGCCATTATATCTTTGCTTTCCTTCAGAACGTACTATCTGATGTCTCCCTCTTGGCACACAACACCATATCAATTCAGGACTGCAATCGGATAGACCAAAGGCCTGGATTTCTCACTTTCTATCGGACTCATCACAAGGATATTCGTTCTCCTGTGTGCCCAGGTAGCTCAGTATGAGGTCTCCAACACAGTATGATGACCCCACAGCACCTCACATTGTATTATGGCTAGAGATGAATGTATATTTCAATGTTGTTCGGCTTATGATCGCCAAATTTGCAATATTCGCAGAATATTGCCGAACATGCACAACACAAAAGCCGGTGTTTCCCAAAATGTGTGACTGCGCGGTAAACACCGAAGTAGTGTTATTGATCAGCAGTAAAATCATCCCCACCGTTCACAGAGCCGTGGTTCGCACGCTGTCAGAAGATAGTGTGACCCCTCATCAGTGATCGGAGGTAAAAAGTTTACCTCCGGTCACTGGTGTCAGCTGATGGGACAACAGCGCCCATCATCCGACACCTACAGCCGCTAATAACAGTGAGAGCCAGAGCGGCGGATGGGAGTATTCATCAGCCGCTACTGCACTGTAAAGAAGCAATAAAAAAAGAAGCTGTGTGGGTTCCCCTGTACTTCTGATAACCAGCCAGGCAAAACTCACAGCTGGGGGCTACAACTCTCAGCTGTCAGCTTCAGCAAGGCTGGTTATCAAGAATAAAGGGATCTCCCCAAAAGCCAGCAATTCATGTGCTGCGTTCAGTAAAATCACAGCGTGACAGGTTAGAATAGATAGATCAGATATATACACATAGAATACATAGATATATAGATGGCAGTGACACACATATATATATTACATAGGGTGTATCGTGATAATGTGAGAAGATTATACTGTGTGTGGTGGGATGGTGATACTGTTAGAAGATTAAACTGTGTGTGGGGAGATGGTGATACTGTGAGAAGATTATACTGTGTGTGGTGGGATGGTGACACTGTGAGAAGATTATACTGTGTGTGGTGGGATGGTGATACTGTGAGAAGATTATACTGTGTGTGGTGGGATGGTGATACTGAGAAGATTAAACTGTGTGTGGGGGGATGGTGATACTGTGAGAAGATTATACTGTGTGTGGTGGGATGGTGATACTGTGAGATTATACTGTGTGTGGTAGGATGGTGACACTGTGAGAAGATTATACTGTGTGTGGTGGGATGGTGATACTGTGAGAAGATTATACTGTGTGTGGTGGGATGGTGATACTGTGAGAAGATTATACTGTGTGTGGTGGGATGGTGGTACTGTGAGATTATACTGTGTGTGGTGGGATGGTGATACTGTGAGAAGATTATACTGTGTGTGGTGGGATGGTGACACTGTGAGAAGATTATACTGTGTGTGGTGGGATGGTGACACTGTGAGAAGATTATACTGTGTGTGGTGGGATGGTGATACTGTGAGAAGATTATACTGTGTGTGGGGGGATGGTGATACTGTGAGAAGATTATACTGTGTGTGGTGGGATGGTGATACTGTGAGAAGATTATACTGTGTGTGGTGGGATGGTGATACTGTGAGAAGATTATACTGTGTGTGGTGGGATGGTGATACTGTGAGAAGATTATACTGTGTGAGGTGGGATGGTGATACTGTGAGAAGATTATACTGTGTGTGGTGGGATGGTGATACTGTGAGAAGATTATACTGTGTGTGGTGGGATGGTGATACTGTGAGAAGATTATACTGTGTGTGGTGGGAAGGTGATACTGTGAGAAGATTATACTGTGTGTGGTGGGATGGTGATACTGTGAGAAGATTATACTGTGTGTGGTGGGATGGTGATACTGTGAGAAGATTATACTGTGTGTGGGGGGATGGTGATACTGTGAGAAGATTATACTGTGTGTGGTGGGATGGTGATACTGTGAGAAGATTATACTGTGTGTGGTGGGATGGTGATACTGTGAGAAGATTATACTGTGTGTGGTGGGATGGTGATACTGTGAGAAGATTATACTGTGTGTGGTGGGATGGTGACACTGTGAGAAGATTATACTGTGTGTGGTGGGATGGTGATACTGTGAGAAGATTATACTGTGTGTGGTGGGATGGTGACACTGTGAGATTATACTGTGTGTGGTGGGATGGTGATACTGTGAGAAGATTATACTGTGTGTGGTGGGATGGTGATACTGTGAGAAGATTATACTGTGTGTGGTGGGATGGTGATACTGTGAGAAGATTATACTGTGTGTAGGGGGATGGTGATACTGTGAGAAGATTATACTGTGTGTGGTGGGATGGTGATACTGTGAGAAGATTATACTGTGTGGTGGGATGGTGATACTGTGAGAAGATTATACTGTGTGTGGTGGGATGGTGATACTGTGAGAAGATTATACTGTGTGTGGTGGGATGGTGACACTGTGAGAATATTATACTGTGTGTGGTGGGATGGTGATACTGTGAGAAGATTATACTGTGTGTGGTGGGATGGTGATACTGTGAGAAGATTATACTGTGTGTGGGGGGATGGTGATACTGTGAGAAGATTATACTGTGTGTGGTGGGATGGTGATACTGTGAGAAGATTATACTGTGTGTGGGGGGATGGTGATACTGTGAGAAGATTATACTGTGTGTAGTGGGATGGTGATACTGTGAGAAGATTATACTGTGTGTGGTGGGATGGTGATACTGTGAGAAGAATATACTGTGTGTGGGGGGATGGTGATACTGTGAGAAGATTATACTGTGTGTGGTGGGATGGTGACACTGTGAGAAGATTATACTGTGTGTGGTGGGATGGTGATACTGTGAGAAGATTATACTGTGTGTGGTGGGATGGTGACACTGAGATTATACTGTGTGTGGTGGGATGGTGATACTGTGAGAAGATTATACTGTGTGTGGTGGGATGGTGATACTGTGAGAAGATTATACTGTGTGTGGTGGGATGGTGATACTGTGAGAAGATTATACTGTGTGTAGGGGGATGGTGATACTGTGAGAAGATTATACTGTGTGTGGTGGGATGGTGATACTGTGAGAAGATTATACTGTGTGGTGGGATGGTGATACTGAGAAGATTATACTGTGTGTGGTGGGATGGTGATACTGTGAGAAGATTATACTGTGTGTGGTGGGATGGTGACACTGTGAGAATATTATACTGTGTGTGGTGGGATGGTGATACTGTGAGAAGATTATACTGTGTGTGGTGGGATGGTGATACTGTGAGAAGATTATACTGTGTGTGGGGGGATGGTGATACTGTGAGAAGATTATACTGTGTGTGGTGGGATGGTGATACTGTGAGAAGATTATACTGTGTGTGGGGGGATGGTGATACTGTGAGAAGATTATACTGTGTGTAGTGGGATGGTGATACTGTGAGATTATACTGTGTGTGGTGGGATGGTGATACTGTGAGAAGAATATACTGTGTGTGGGGGGATGGTGATACTGTGAGAAGATTATACTGTGTGTGGTGGGATGGTGATACTGTGAGAAGATTAAACTGTGTGTGGGGGGAGGTGATACTGTGAGAAGATTATACTGTGTGTGGTGGGATGGTGGTACTGTGAGATTATACTGTGTGTGGTGGGATGGTGACACTGTGAGAAGATTATACTGTGTGTGGTGGGATGGTGATACTGTGAGAAGATTATACTGTGTGTGGTGGGATGGTGATACTGTGAGAAGATTATACTGTGTGTGGTGGGATGGTGATACTGTGAGAAGATTATACTGTGTGTGGTGGGATGGTGATACTGTGAGAAGATTATACTGTGTGTGGTGGGATGGTGATACTGTGAGATTATACTGTGTGTGGTAGGATGGTGACACTGTGAGAAGATTATACTGTGTGTGGTGGGATGGTGATACTGTGAGAAGATTATACTGTGTGGTGGGATGGTGATACTGTGAGAAGATTACACTGTGTGTGGTGGGATGGTGATACTGTGAGAAGATTAAACTGTGTGTGGGGGGATGGTGATACTGTGAGAAGATTATACTGTGTGTGGTGGGATGGTGATACTGTGAGATTATACTGTGTGTGGTAGGATGGTGACACTGTGAGAAGATTATACTGTGTGTGGTGGGATGGTGATACTGTGAGAAGATTATACTGTGTGTGGTAAGATGGTGACACTGTGAGAAGATTATACTGTGTGTGGTGGGATGGTGGTACTGTGAGAAGAATATACTGTGTGTGGTGTGATGGTGATACTGTGAGAAGATTATACTGTGTGTGGTGGGATGGTGGTACTGTGAGATTATACTGTGTGTGGTGGGATGGTGATAATGTGAGAAGATTATACTGTGTGTGGTGGGATGGTGACACTGTGAGAAGATTATACTGTGTGTGGTGGGATGGTGATACTGTGAGAAGATTATACTGTGTGTGGTGGGATGGTGATACTGTGAGAAGATTATACTGTGTGTGGTGGGATGGTGATACTGTGAGAAGATTATACTGTGTGTGGTGGGATGGTGATACTGTGAGAAGATTATACTGTGTGTGGTGGGATGGTGATACTGTGAGAAGATTATACTGTGTGTGGGGGGATGGTGATACTGTGAGATTATACTGTGTGTGGTGGGATGGTGATACTGTGAGAAGATTAAACTGTGTGTGGGGGGATGGTGATACTGTGAGAAGATTATACTGTGTGTGGTGGGATGGTGATACTGTGAGATTATACTGTGTGTGGTAGGATGGTGACACTGTGAGAAGATTATACTGTGTGTGGTGGGATGGTGATACTGTGAGAAGATTATACTGTGTGTGGTGGGATGGTGATACTGTGAGAAGAATATACTGTGTGTGGGGGGATGGTGATACTGTGAGAAGATTATACTGTGTGTGGTGGGATGGTGATACTGTGAGAAGATTAAACTGTGTGTGGGGGGAGGTGATACTGTGAGAAGATTATACTGTGTGTGGTGGGATGGTGATACTGTGAGATTATACTGTGTGTGGTAGGATGGTGACACTGTGAGAAGATTATACTGTGTGTGGTGGGATGGTGATACTGTGAGAAGATTATAATGTGTGTGGTGGGATGGTGATACTGTGAGAAGAATATACTGTGTGTGGGGGGATGGTGATACTGTGAGAAGATTATACTGTGTGTGGTGGGATGGTGATACTGTGAGAAGATTAAACTGTGTGTGGGGGGAGGTGATACTGTGAGAAGATTATACTGTGTGTGGTGGGATGGTAATACTGTGAGATTATACTGTGTGTGGTAGGATGGTGACACTGTGAGAAGATTATACTGTGTGTGGTGGGATGGTGATACTGTGAGAAGATTATACTGTGTGTGGTGGGATGGTGATACTGTGAGAAGATTATACTGTGTGTGGTGGGATGGTGATACTGTGAGAAGATTATACTGTGTGTGGTGGGATGGTGATACTGTGAGATTATACTGTGTGTGGTAGGATGGTGACACTGTGAGAAGATTATACTGTGTGTGGTGGGATGGTGATACTGTGAGAAGATTATACTGTGTGTGGTGGGATGGTGGTACTGTGAGAAGAATATACTGTGTGTGGTGGGATGGTGATACTGTGAGAAGAATATACTGTGTGTGGTGGGATGGTGACACTGGGAGAAGATTATACTGTGTGTGGTGGGATGGTGGTACTGTGAGAAGAATATACTGTGTGTGGTGGGATAGTGATACTGTGAGAAGATTATACTGTGTGTGGTGGGATGGTGGTACTGTGAGATTATACTGTGTGTGGTGGGATGGTGATAATGTGAGAAGATTATACTGTGTGTGGTGGGATGGTGACACTGTGAGAAGATTATACTGTGTGTGGTGGGATGGTGATACTGTGAGAAGATTATACTGTGTGTGGGGGGATGGTGATACTGTGAGATGATTATACTGTGTGTGGTGGGATGGTGATACTGTGAGAAGATTATACTGTGTGTGGTGGGATGGTGATACTGTGAGAAGATTATACTGTGTGTGGGGGGATGGTGATACTGTGAGATTATACTGTGTGTGGTGGGATGGTGATACTGTGAGAAGATTAAACTGTGTGTGGGGGGATGGTGATACTGTGAGAAGATTATACTGTGTGTGGTGGGATGGTGATACTGTGAGATTATACTGTGTGTGGTAGGATGGTGACACTGTGAGAAGATTATACTGTGTGTGGTGGGATGGTGATACTGTGAGATTATACTGTGTGTGGTGGGATGGTGATACTGTGAGAAGAATATACTGTGTGTGGGGGGATGGTGATACTGTGAGAAGATTATACTGTGTGTGGTGGGATGGTGATACTGTGAGAAGATTATACTGTGTGTGGTGGGATGGTGATACTGTGAGAAGATTATACTGTGTGTGGTGGGATGGTGATACTGTGAGAAGATTAAACTGTGTGTGGGGGGAGGTGATACTGTGAGAAGATTATACTGTGTGTGGTGGGATGGTGATACTGTGAGATTATACTGTGTGTGGTAGGATGGTGACACTGTGAGAAGATTATACTGTGTGTGGTGGGATGGTGATACTGTGAGAAGATTATACTGTGTGTGGTAAGATGGTGACACTGTGAGAAGATTATACTGTGTGTGGTGGGATGGTGGTACTGTGAGAAGAATATACTGTGTGTGGTGGGATGGTGATACTGTGAGAAGATTATACTGTGTGTGGTGGGATGGTGGTACTGTGAGATTATACTGTGTGTGGTGGGATGGTGATAATGTGAGAAGATTATACTGTGTGTGGTGGGATGGTGACACTGTGAGAAGATTATACTGTGTGTGGTGGGATGGTGATACTGTGAGAAGATTATACTGTGTGTGGGGGGATGGTGATACTGTGAGATGATTATACTGTGTGTGGTGGGATGGTGATACTGTGAGAAGATTATACTGTGTGTGGTGGGATGGTGATACTGTGAGAAGATTATACTGTGTGTGGTGGGATGGTGATACTGTGAGAAGATTATACTGTGTGTGGTGGGATGGTGATACTGTGAGAAGATTATACTGTGTGTGGGGGGATGGTCATACTGTGAGATTATACTGTGTGTGGTGGGATGGTGATACTGTGAGAAGATTAAACTGTGTGTGGTGGGATGGTGATACTGTGAGATTATACTGTGTGTGGTAGGATGGTGACACTGTGAGAAGATTATACTGTGTGTGGTGGGATGGTGATACTGTGAGAAGATTATACTGTGTGTGGTGGGATGGTGATACTGTGAGAAGATTATACTGTGTGTGGGGGGATGGTGATACTGTGAGATTATACTGTGTGTGGGGGGATGGTGATACTGTGAGAAGATTATACTGTGTGTGGTGGGATGGTGATACTGTGAGATTATACTGTGTGTGGTAGGATGGTGACACTGTGAGAAGATTATACTGTGTGTGGTGGGATGGTGATACTGTGAGAAGATTATACTGTGTGTGGTGGGATGGTGATACTGTGAGAAGAATATACTGTGTGTGGGGGGATGGTGATACTGTGAGAAGATTATACTGTGTGTGGTGGGATGGTGATACTGTGAGAAGATTAAACTGTGTGTGGGGGGAGGTGATACTGTGAGAAGATTATACTGTGTGTGGTGGGATGGTGATACTGTGAGATTATACTGTGTGTGGTAGGATGGTGACACTGTGAGAAGATTATACTGTGTGTGGTGGGATGGTGATACTGTGAGAAGATTATACTGTGTGTGGTGGGATGGTGATACTGTGAGAAGATTATACTGTGTGTGGTGGGATGGTGATACTGTGAGAAGATTATACTGTGTGTGGTAGGATGGTGACACTGTGAGAAGATTATACTGTGTGTGGTGGGATGGTGATACTGTGAGAAGATTATACTGTGTGGTGGGATGGTGATACTGTGAGAAGATTACACTGTGTGTGGTGGGATGGTGATACTGTGAGAAGATTAAACTGTGTGTGGGGGGATGGTGATACTGTGAGAAGATTATACTGTGTGTGGTGGGATGGTGATACTGTGAGATTATACTGTGTGTGGTAGGATGGTGACACTGTGAGAAGATTATACTGTGTGTGGTGGGATGGTGATACTGTGAGAAGATTATACTGTGTGTGGTAAGATGGTGACACTGTGAGAAGATTATACTGTGTGTGGTGGGATGGTGGTACTGTGAGAAGAATATACTGTGTGTGGGGGGATGGTGGTACTGTGAGAAGAATATACTGTGTGTGGGGGGATGGTGATACTGTGAGAAGATTATACTGTGTGTGGTGGGATGGTAACACTGTGAGAAGATTATACTGTGTGTGGTGGGATAGTGATACTGTGAGAAGATTATACTGTGTGTGGTGGGATGGTGACACTGTGAGAAGATTATACTGTGTGTGGTGGGATGGTGATACTGTGAGATTATACTGTGTGTGGGGGGATGGTGATACTGTGAGAAGATTATACTGTGTGTGGGGGGATGGTGATACTGTGAGAAGATTATACTGTGTATGGTGGGATGGTGATACTGTGAGAATATTATACTGTGTGTGGTGGGATGGTGACACTGTGAGAAGATTATACTGTGTGTGATGGGATGGTGACACTGTGAGAAGATTATACTGTGTGTGGTGGGATGGTGATACTGTGAGAAGATTATACTGTGTGTGGTGGGATGGTGACACTGTGAGAAGATTATACTGTGTATGGTGGGATGGTGATACTGTGAGAATATTATACTGTGTGTGGTGGGATGGTGACACTGTGAGAAGATTATACTGTGTGTGGTGGGATGGTGATACTGTGAGATTATACTGTGTGTGGTGGGATGGTGACACTGTGAGAAGATTATACTGTGTGTGGAGGGATGGTGGTACTGTGAGATTATACTGTGTGTGGTGGATGGTGATACTGTGAGAAGATTATACTGTGTGTGGGGGGATGGTGATACTGTGAGAAGATTATACTGTGTGTGGGGGGATGGTGATACTGTGAGAAGATTATACTGTGTGTGGTGGGATGGTGATACTGTGAGAAGATTATACTGTGTGTGGTGGGATGGTGACACTGTGAGAAGATTATACTATGTGTGGTGGGATGGTGACACTGTGAGATTATACTGTGTGTGGTGGGATGGTGATACTGTGAGAAGATTATACTGTGTGTGGTGGGATGGTGATAGTGTGAGAAGATTATACTTTGTGTGGGGGATGGTGATACTGTGAGAAGATTATACTGTGTGGTGGGATGGTGATACTGTGAGAAGATTATACTGTGTGTGGTGGGATGGTGATACTGTGAGAAGATTATACTGTGTGTGGTAGGATGGTGACACTGTGAGAAGATTATACTGTGTGTGGTGGGATGGTGATACTGTGAGCAGATTATACTGTGTGGTGGGATGGTCATACTGTGAGAAGATTATACTGTGTGTGGTGGGATGGTGATACTGTGAGATTATACTGTGTGTGGTAAGATGGTGACACTGTGAGAAGATTATACTGTGTGTGGTGGGATGGTGGTAATGTGAGAAGAATATACTGTGTGTGGGGGGATGGTGGAACTGTGAGAAGAATATACTGTGTGTGGGGGGATGGTGATACTCTGAGAAGATTATACTGTGTGTGGTGGGATGGTGACACTGTGAGAAGATTATACTGTGTGTGGTGGGATGGTGATACTGTGAGAAGATTATACTGTGTGTGGTAGGATGGTGACACTGTGAGAAGATTATACTGTGTGTGGTGGGATGGTGATACTGTGAGAAGATTATACTGTGTGGTGGGATGGTGATACTGTGACAAGATTATACTGTGTGTGGTGGGATGGTGATACTGTGAGAAGATTAAACTGTGTGTGGGGGGATGGTGATACTGGGAGAAGATTATACTGTGTGTGGGGGGATGGTGATACTGTGAGAAGATTATACTGTGTGTGGTGGGATGGTGATACTGTGAGAAGATTATACTGTGTGTGGGGGGATGGTGATACTGTGAGAAGATTATACTGTGTGTAGTGGGATGGTGATACTGTGAGAAAATTATACTGTGTGTGGTGGAATGGTGATACTGTGAGAAGATTATACTGTGTGTGGGGGGATGGTGATACTGTGAGATTATACTGTGTGTGGTGGGATGGTGATACTGTGAGAAGATTAAACTGTGTGTGGGGGGATGGTGATACTGTGAGAAGATTATACTGTGTGTGGTGGGATGGTGATACTGTGAGATTATACTGTGTGTGGTAGGATGGTGACACTGTGAGAAGATTATACTGTGTGTGGTGGGATGGTGATACTGTGAGAAGATTATACTGTGTGTGGTGGGATGGTGATACTGTGAGAAGAATATACTGTGTGTGGTGGGATGGTGATACTGTGAGAAGATTAAACTGTGTGTGGGGGGAGGTGATACTGTGAGAAGATTATACTGTGTGTGGTGGGATGGTGATACTGTGAGATTATACTGTGTGTGGTAGGATGGTGACACTGTGAGAAGATTATACTGTGTGTGGTGGGATGGTGATACTGTGAGAAGATTATACTGTGTGTGGTGGGATGGTGATACTGTGAGAAGATTATACTGTGTGTGGTGGGATGGTGATACTGTGAGAAGATTATACTGTGTGTGGTGGGATGGTGATACTGTGAGATTATACTGTGTGTGGTAGGATGGTGACACTGTGAGAAGATTATACTGTGTGTGGTGGGATGGTGATACTGTGAGAAGATTATACTGTGTGGTGGGATGGTGATACTGTGAGAAGATTACACTGTGTGTGGTGGGATGGTGATACTGTGAGAAGATTAAACTGTGTGTGGGGGGATGGTGATACTGTGAGAAGATTATACTGTGTGTGGTGGGATGGTGATACTGTGAGATTATACTGTGTGTGGTAGGATGGTGACACTGTGAGAAGATTATACTGTGTGTGGTGGGATGGTGATACTGTGAGAAGATTATACTGTGTGTGGTAAGATGGTGACACTGTGAGAAGATTATACTGTGTGTGGTGGGATGGTGATACTGTGAGAAGATTATACTGTGTGTGGGGGGATGGTGGTACTGTGAGAAGAATATACTGTGTGTGGTGGGATGGTGATACTGTGAGAAGATTATACTGTGTGTGGTGGGATGGTGGTACTGTGAGATTATACTGTGTGTGGTGGGATGGTGATAATGTGAGAAGATTATACTGTGTGTGGTGGGATGGTGACACTGTGAGAAGATTATACTGTGTGTGGTGGGATGGTGATACTGTGAGAAGATTATACTGTGTGTGGGGGGATGGTGATACTGTGAGAAGATTATACTGTGTGTGGTGGGATGGTGATACTGTGAGAAGATTATACTGTGTGTGGTGGGATGGTGATACTGTGAGAAGATTATACTGTGTGTGGTGGGATGGTGATACTGTGAGAAGATTATACTGTGTGTGGTGGGATGGTGATACTGTGAGAAGATTATACTGTGTGTGGGGGGATGGTGATACTGTGAGATTATACTGTGTGTGGTGGGATGGTGATACTGTGAGAAGATTAAACTGTGTGTGGGGGGATGGTGATACTGTGAGAAGATTATACTGTGTGTGGTGGGATGGTGATACTGTGAGATTATACTGTGTGTGGTAGGATGGTGACACTGTGTGAAGATTATACTGTGTGTGGTGGGATGGTGATACTGTGAGAAGATTATACTGTGTGTGGTGGGATGGTGATACTGTGAGAAGATTATACTGTGTGTGGGGGGATGGTGATACTGTGAGAAGAATATACTGTGTGTGGGGGGATGGTGATACTGTGAGAAGATTATACTGTGTGTGGTGGGATGGTGATACTGTGAGAAGATTAAACTGTGTGTGGGGGGAGGTGATACTGTGAGAAGATTATACTGTGTGTGGTGGGATGGTGATACTGTGAGATTATACTGTGTGTGGTAGGATGGTGACACTGTGAGAAGATTATACTGTGTGTGGTGGGATGGTGATACTGTGAGAAGATTATACTGTGTGTGGTGGGATGGTGATACTGTGAGAAGATTATACTGTGTGTGGTGGGATGGTGATACTGTGAGAAGATTATACTGTGTGTGGTAGGATGGTGACACTGTGAGAAGATTATACTGTGTGTGGTGGGATGGTGATACTGTGAGAAGATTATACTGTGTGGTGGGATGGTGATACTGTGAGAAGATTACACTGTGTGTGGTGGGATGGTGATACTGTGAGAAGATTAAACTGTGTGTGGGGGGATGGTGATACTGTGAGAAGATTATACTGTGTGTGGTGGGATGGTGATACTGTGAGATTATACTGTGTGTGGTAGGATGGTGACACTGTGAGAAGATTATACTGTGCGTGGTGGGATGGTGACACTGTGAGAAGATTATACTGTGTGTGGTAAGATGGTGACACTGTGAGAAGATTATACTGTGTGTGGTGGGATGGTGGTACTGTGAGAAGAATATACTGTGTGTGGGGGGATGGTGGTACTGTGAGAATACACTGTGTGTGGGGGGATGGTGATACTGTGAGAAGATTATACTGTGTGTGGTGGGATGGTAACACTGTGAGAAGATTATACTGTGTGTGGTGGGATAGTGATACTGTGAGAAGATTATACTGTGTGTGGTGGGATGGTGACACTGTGAGAAGATTATACTGTGTGTGGTGGGATGGTGATACTGTGAGATTATACTGTGTGTGGGGGGATGGTGATACTGTGAGAAGATTATACTGTGTATGGTGGGATGGTGATACTGTGAGAATATTATACTGTGTGTGGTGGGATGGTGACACTGTGAGAAGATTATACTGTGTGTGATGGGATGGTGACACTGTGAGAAGATTATACTGTGTGTGGTGGGATGGTGATACTGTGAGAAGATTATACTGTGTGTGGTGGGATGGTGACACTGTGAGAAGATTATACTGTGTGTGGTGGGATGGTGACACTGTGAGAAGATTATACTGTGTGGGGGGATGGTGACACTGTGAGAAGATTATACTGTGTATGGTGGGATGGTGATACTGTGAGAATATTATACTGTGTGTGGTGGGATGGTGACACTGTGAGAAGATTATACTGTGTGTGGTGGGATGGTGATACTGTGAGATTATACTGTGTGTGGTGGGATGGTGACACTGTGAGAAGATTATACTGTGTGTGGAGGGATGGTGGTACTGTGAGATTATACTGTGTGTGGTGGATGGTGATACTGTGAGAAGATTATACTGTGTGTGGGGGGATGGTGATACTGTGAGAAGATTATACTGTGTGTGGGGGGATGGTGATACTGTGAGAAGATTATACTGTGTGTGGTGGGATGGTGATACTGTGAGAAGATTATACTGTGTGTGGTGGGATGGTGACACTGTGAGAAGATTATACTGTGTGTGGTGGATGGTGATACTGTGAGAAGATTATACTGTGTGTGGTGGGATGGTGGTACTGTGAGAAGAATATACTGTGTGTGGGGGGATGGTGGTACTGTGAGAAGAATATACTGTGTGTGGGGGGATGGTGATACTGTGAGAAGATTATACTGTGTGTGGTGGGATGGTGACACTGTGAGAAGATTATACTGTGTGTGGTGGGATGGTGATACTGTGAGAAGATTATACTGTGTGTGGTAGGATGGTGACACTGTGAGAAGATTATACTGTGTGTGGTGGGATGGTGATACTGTGAGAAGATTATACTGTGTGGTGGGATGGTGATACTGTGAGGAGATTATACTGTGTGTGGGGGGATGGTGATACTGTGAGAAGATTATACTGTGTGTGGTGGGATGGTGATACTGTGAGAAGATTAAACTGTGTGTGGGGGGATGGTGATACTGTGAGAAGATTATACTGTGTGTGGTGGGATGGTGATACTGTGAGAAGATTATACTGTGTGTGGTGGGATGGTGACACTGTGAGAAGATTATACTGTGTGTGGTGGGATGGTGATACTGTGAGAAGATTATACTGTGTGTGGTGGGATGGTGACAGTGTGAGATTATACTGTGTGTGGTGGGATGGTGATACTGTGAGAAGATTATACTGTGTGTGGGGGGATGGTGATACTGTGAGAAGATTATACTGTGTGTGGGGGGATGGTGATACTGTGAGAAGATTATACTGTGTATGGTGGGATGGTGATACTGTGAGAATATTATACTGTGTGTGGTGGGATGGTGACACTGTGAGAAGATTATACTGTGTGTGGAGGGATGGTGGTACTGTGAGATTATACTGTGTGTGGTGGGATGGTGATACTGTGAGAATATTATACTGTGTGTGGTGGGATGGTGACACTGTGAGAAGATTATACTGTGTGTGGAGGGATGGTGGTACTGTGAGATTATACTGTGTGTGGTGGATGGTGATACTGTGAGAAGATTATACTGTGTGTGGGGGGATGGTGATACTGTGAGAAGATTATACTGTGTGTGGGGGGATGGTGATACTGTGAGAAGATTATACTGTGTGTGGTGGGATGGTGATACTGTGAGAAGATTATACTGTGTGTGGTGGGATGGTGACACTGTGAGATTATACTATGTGTGGTGGGATGGTGACACTGTGAGATTATACTGTGTGTGGTGGGATGGTGATACTGTGAGAAGATTATACTGTGTGTGGTGGGATGGTGATAGTGTGAGAAGATTATACTTTGTGTGGGGGATGGTGATACTGTGAGAAGATTATACTGTGTGGTGGGATGGTGATACTGTGAGAAGATTATACTGTGTGTGGTGGGATGGTGATACTGTGAGAAGATTATACTGTGTGTGGTAGGATGGTGACACTGTGAGAAGATTATACTGTGTGTGGTGGGATGGTGATACTGTGAGCAGATTATACTGTGTGGTGGGATGGTCATACTGTGAGAAGATTATACTGTGTGTGGTGGGATGGTGATACTGTGAGATTATACTGTGTGTGGTAAGATGGTGACACTGTGAGAAGATTATACTGTGTGTGGTGGGATGGTGGTAATGTGAGAAGAATATACTGTGTGTGGGGGGATGGTGGAACTGTGAGAAGAATATACTGTGTGTGGGGGGATGGTGATACTGTGAGAAGATTATACTGTGTGTGGTGGGATGGTGACACTGTGAGAAGATTATACTGTGTGTGGTGGGATGGTGATACTGTGAGATTATACTGTGTGTGGTAGGATGGTGACACTGTGAGAAGATTATACTGTGTGTGGTGGGATGGTGATACTGTGAGAAGATTATACTGTGTGGTGGGATGGTGATACTGTGAGAAGATTATACTGTGTGTGGTGGGATGGTGATACTGTGAGAAGATTAAACTGTGTGTGGGGGGATGGTGATACTGTGAGAAGATTATACTGTGTGTGGGGGGATGGTGATACTGTGAGAAGATTATACTGTGTGTGGTGGGATGGTGATACTGTGAGAAGATTATACTGTGTGTGGGGGGATGGTGATACTGTGAGAAGATTATACTGTGTGTAGTGGGATGGTGATACTGTGAGAAAATTATACTGTGAGAAGATTATACTGTGTGTGGGGGGATGGTGATACTGTGAGAAGATTATACTGTGTGTGGTGGGATGGTGACACTGTGAGAAGATTATACTATGTGTGGTGGGATGGTGACACTGTGAGATTATACTGTGTGTGGTGGGATGGTGATACTGTGAGAAGATTATACTGTGTGTGGTGGGATGGTGATAGTGTGAGAAGATTATACTTTGTGTGGGGGATGGTGATACTGTGAGAAGATTATACTGTGTGGTGGGATGGTGATACTGTGAGAAGATTATACTGTGTGTGGTGGGATGGTGATACTGTGAGAAGATTATACTGTGTGGTGGGATGGTGATACTGTGAGAAGATTATACTGTGTGTGGTGGGATGGTGATACTGTGAGAAGATTATACTGTGTGTGGTAGGATGGTGACACTGTGAGAAGATTATACTGTGTGTGGTGGGATGGTGATACTGTGAGCAGATTATACTGTGTGGTGGGATGGTCATACTGTGAGAAGATTATACTGTGTGTGGTGGGATGGTGATACTGTGAGATTATACTGTGTGTGGTAAGATGGTGACACTGTGAGAAGATTATACTGTGTGTGGTGGGATGGTGGTAATGTGAGAAGAATATACTGTGTGTGGGGGATGGTGGAACTGTGAGAAGAATATACTGTGTGTGGGGGGATGGTGATACTGTGAGAAGATTATACTGTGTGTGGTGGGATGGTGACACTGTGAGAAGATTATACTGTGTGTGGTGGGATGGTGATACTGTGAGAAGATTATACTGTGTGTGGTAGGATGGTGACACTGTGAGAAGATTATACTGTGTGTGGTGGGATGGTGATACTGTGAGAAGATTATACTGTGTGGTGGGATGGTGATACTGTGAGAAGATTATACTGTGTGTGGTGGGATGGTGATACTGTGAGAAGATTAAACTGTGTGTGGGGGGATGGTGATACTGTGAGAAGATTATACTGTGTGTGGGGGGATGGTGATACTGTGAGAAGATTATACTGTGTGTGGTGGGATGGTGATACTGTGAGAAGATTATACTGTGTGTGGGGGGATGGTGATACTGTGAGAAGATTATACTGTGTGTAGTGGGATGGTGATACTGTGAGAAAATTATACTGTGTGTGGTGGGATGGTGATACTGTGAGAAGATTATACTGTGTGTGGGGGGATGGTGATACTGTGAGATTATACTGTGTGTGGTGGGATGGTGATACTGTGAGAAGATTAAACTGTGTGTGGGGGGATGGTGATACTGTGAGAAGATTATACTGTGTGTGGTGGGATGGTGATACTGTGAGATTATACTGTGTTTGGTAGGATGGTGACACTGTGAGAAGATTATACTGTGTGTGGTGGGATGGTGATACTGTGAGAAGATTATACTGTGTGTGGTGTGATGGTGATACTGTGAGAAGAATATACTGTGTGTGGTGGGATGGTGATACTGTGAGAAGATTAAACTGTGTGTGGGGGGAGGTGATACTGTGAGAAGATTATACTGTGTGTGGTGGGATGGTGATACTGTGAGATTATACTGTGTGTGGTAGGATGGTGACACTGTGAGAAGATTATACTGTGTGTGGTGGGATGGTGATACTGTGAGAAGATTATACTGTGTGTGGTGGGATGGTGATACTGTGAGAAGATTATACTGTGTGTGGTGGGATGGTGATACTGTGAGAAGATTATACTGTGTGTGGTGGGATGGTGATACTGTGAGATTATACTGTGTGTGGTAGGATGGTGACACTGTGAGAAGATTATACTGTGTGTGGTGGGATGGTGATACTGTGAGAAGATTATACTGTGTGGTGGGATGGTGATACTGTGAGAAGATTACACTGTGTGTGGTGGGATGGTGATACTGTGAGAAGATTAAACTGTGTGTGGGGGGATGGTGATACTGTGAGAAGATTATACTGTGTGTGGTGGGATGGTGATACTGTGAGATTATACTGTGTGTGGTAGGATGGTGACACTGTGAGAAGATTATACTGTGTGTGGTGGGATGGTGATACTGTGAGAAGATTATACTGTGTGTGGTAAGATGGTGACACTGTGAGAAGATTATACTGTGTGTGGTGGGATGGTGATACTGTGAGAAGATTATACTGTGTGTGGGGGGATGGTGGTACTGTGATAAGAATATACTGTGTGTGGTGGGATGGTGATACTGTGAGAAGATTATACTGTGTGTGGTGGGATGGTGGTACTGTGAGATTATACTGTGTGTGGTGGGATGGTGATAATGTGAGAAGATTATACTGTGTGTGGTGGGATGGTGACACTGTGAGAAGATTATACTGTGTGTGGTGGGATGGTGATACTGTGAGAAGATTATACTGTGTGTGGGGGGATGGTGATACTGTGAGAAGATTATACTGTGTGTGGTGGGATGGTGATACTGTGAGAAGATTATACTGTGTGTGGTGGGATGGTGATACTGTGAGAAGATTATACTGTGTGTGGTGGGATGGTGATACTGTGAGAAGATTATACTGTGTGTGGTGGGATGGTGATACTGTGAGAAGATTATACTGTGTGTGGGGGGATGGTGATACTGTGAGATTATACTGTGTGTGGTGGGATGGTGATACTGTGAGAAGATTAAACTGTGTGTGGGGGGATGGTGATACTGTGAGATTATACTGTGTGTGGTGGGATGGTGATACTGTGAGATTATACTGTGTGTGGTAGGATGGTGACACTGTGAGAAGATTATACTGTGTGTGGTGGGATGGTGATACTGTGAGAAGATTATACTGTGTGTGGTGGGATGGTGATACTGTGAGAAGATTATACTGTGTGTGGGGGGATGGTGATACTGTGAGAAGAATATACTGTGTGTGGGGGGATGGTGATACTGTGAGAAGATTATACTGTGTGTGGTGGGATGGTGATACTGTGAGAAGATTAAACTGTGTGTGGGGGGAGGTGATACTGTGAGAAGATTATACTGTGTGTGGTGGGATGGTGATACTGTGAGATTATACTGTGTGTGGTAGGATGGTGACACTGTGAGAAGATTATACTGTGTGTGGTGGGATGGTGATACTGTGAGAAGATTATACTGTGTGTGGTGGGATGGTGATACTGTGAGAAGATTATACTGTGTGTGGTGGGATGGTGATACTGTGAGAAGATTATACTGTGTGTGGTAGGATGGTGACACTGTGAGAAGATTATACTGTGTGTGGTGGGATGGTGATACTGTGAGAAGATTATACTGTGTGGTGGGATGGTGATACTGTGAGAAGATTACACTGTGTGTGGTGGGATGGTGATACTGTGAGAAGATTATACTGTGTGTGGTGGGATGGTGATACTGTGAGAAGATTATACTGTGTGTGGTGGGATGGTGATACTGTGAGAAGATTATACTGTGTGTGGTGGGATGGTGATACTGTGAGAATATTATACTGTGTGTGGTGGGATGGTGACACTGTGAGAAGATTATACTGTGTGTGGTGGGATGGTGATACTGTGAGATTATACTATGTGTGGTGGGATGGTGACACTGTGAGAAGATTATACTATGTGTGGAGGGATGGTGGTACTGTGAGATTATACTGTGTGTGGTGGATGGTGATACTGTGAGAAGATTATACTGTGTGTGGGGGGATGGTGATACTGTGAGAAGATTATACTGTGTGGTGGGATGGTGATACTGTGAGAAGATTATACTGTGTGTGGTGGGATGGTGATACTGTGAGAAGATTATACTGTGAGTGGTGGGATGGTGATACTGTGAGAAGATTATACTGTGTGTGGTAGGATGGTGACACTGTGAGAAGAT
Source organism: Dendrobates tinctorius (assembly GCF_039654945.1). Classification (NCBI taxonomy): domain Eukaryota; kingdom Metazoa; phylum Chordata; class Amphibia; order Anura; family Dendrobatidae; genus Dendrobates; species Dendrobates tinctorius. Next base: position 1,197,598 of record NW_027362152.1, on the reverse strand, counting down.
TATACTGTGTGTGGTGGGATGGTGGTACAGTGAGAAGATTATACTGTGTGTGGTGGGATGGTGATACTGTGAGAAGATTATACTGTGTGTGGTGGGATGGTGATACTGTGAGAAGATTATACTGTGTGTGGTGGGATGGTGATACTGTGAGAAGATTATACTGTGTGGTGGGATGGTGATACTGTGAGAAGATTATACTGTGTGTGGTGGGATGGTGATACTGTGAGATTATACTGTGTGTGGTAAGATGGTGACACTGTGAGAAGATTATACTGTGTGTGGTGGGATGGTGGTACTGTGAGAAGAATATACTGTGTGTGGTGGGATGGTGATACTGTGAGAAGATTATACTGTGTGTGGTGGGATGGTGATACTGTGAGAAGATTATACTGTGTGGGGGATGGTGGTACTGTGAGAAGAATATACTGTGTGTGGTGGGATGGTGATACTGTGAGAAGATTATACTGTGTGGGGGATGGTGGTACTGTGAGAATATACTGTGTGTGGTGGGATGGTGATACTGTGAGAAGATTATACTGTGTGTGGGGGGATGGTGATACTGTGAGAAGATTATACTGTGTGTGGTGGGATGGTGATACTGTGAGATTATACTGTGTGTGGTGGGATGGTGACACTGTGAGATTATACTGTGTGTGGGGGGATGGTGACACTGTGAGAAGATTATACTGTGTGTGGGGGGATGGTGACACTGTGAGATTATAATGTGTGTGGTGGGATGGAGATACTGTGAGAAGATTATACTGTGTGTGGTGGGAAGGTGATACTGTGAGAAGATTATACTGTGTGTGGTGGGATGGTGATACTGTGAGAAGATTATACTGTGTGTGGTGGGATGGTGATACTGTGAGAAGATTATACTGTGTGTGGTGGGATGGTGATACTGTGAGAAGATTATACTGTGTGTGGTGGGATGGTGATACTGTGAGAAGATTATACTGTGTGTGGTGGGATGGTGATACTGTGAGAAGATTATACTGTGTGGGGGATGGTGGTACTGTAAGAAGAATATACTGTGTGTGGTGGGATCGTGATACTGTGAGAAGGTTATACTGTGTGTGGTGGGATGGTGACACTGTGAGAAGATTATACTGTGTGTGGTGGGATGGTGGTACTGTGAGAAGATTATACCTTGTGGTGGGATGGTGACACTGTGAGAAGATTATACTGTGTGTGGGGGGATGGTGATACTGTGAGAAGATTATACTGTGTGTGGGGGGATGGTGATACTGTGAGAAGATTATACTGTGTGTGGGGGGCTGGTGATACTGTGAGAAGATTATACTGTGTGTGGTGGGATGGTGATACTGTGAGATTATACTGTGTGGTGGGATGGTGATACTGTGAGAAGATTATACTATGTGTGGGGGATGGTGATACTGTGAGATTATACTGTGTGTGGGGGGATGGTGATACTGTGAGAAGATTATACTGTGTGTGGTGGGATGGTGATACTGTGAGAAGATTATACTGTGTGTGGTGGGATGGTGGTACTGTGAGATTATACTGTGTGTGGTGGGATGGTGATACTGTGAGATTATACTGTGTGTGGTGGGATGGTGATACTGTGAGAAGATTATACTGTGTGTGGTGGGATGGTGATACTGTGAGAAGATTATACTGTGTGTGGGGGGATGGCGATACTGTGAGAAGATTATACTGTGTGTGGTGGGATGGTGATACTGTGAGAAGATTATACTGTGTGTGGGGGGATGGTGATACTGTGAGAAGATTATACTGTGTGTGGTGGGATGGTGATACTGTGAGATTGTACTGTGTGTGGTGGGATGGTGATACTTTGAGAAGATTATACTGTGTGTGGTGGGATGGTGATACTGTGAGAAGATTATACTGTGTGTGGGGGGATGGTGATACTGTGAGAAGATTATACTGTGTGTGGTGGGATGGTAATACTGTGAGAAGATTATACTGTGTGTGGGGGGATGGCGATACTGTGAGAAGATTATACTGTGTGTGGTGGGATGGTGATACTGTGAGAAGATTATACTGTGTGTGGTGGGATGGAGATACTGTGAGAAGATTATACTGTGTGTGGTGGGATGGTGATACTGTGAGAAGATTATACTGTGTGTGGTGGGATGGTGATACTGTGAGAAGATTATACTGTGTGGGGGATGGTGGTACTGTGAGAATATACTGTGTGTGGTTGGGATGGTGATACTGTGAGAAGATTATACTGTGTTTGGGGGGATGGTGATACTGTGAGAAGATTATACTGTGTGTGGTGGGATGGTGATACTGTGAGAAGATTATACTGTGTGTGGTGGGATGGTGACACTGTGAGAAGATTATACTGTGTGTGGGGGGATGGTGACACTGTGAGAATATACTGTGTGTGGTGGGATGGAGATACTGTGAGAAGATTATACTGTGTGTGGTGGGATGGTGATACTGTGAGAAGATTATACTGTGTGTGGTGGGATGGTGATACTGTGAGAAGATTATACTGTGTGTGGTGGGATGGTGATACTGTGAGAAGATTATACTGTGTGTGGTGGGATGGTGATACTGTGAGAAGATTATACTGTGTGTGGTGGGATGGTGATACTGTGAGAAGATTATACTGTGTGGTGGGATGGTGATACTGTGAGAAGATTATACTGTGAGTGGTGGGATGGTGATACTGTGAGAAGATTATACTGTGTGTGGTAGGAGGGTGAAACTGTGAGAAGATTATACTGTGAGTGGTGGGATGGTGGTACAGTGAGAAGATTATACTGTGTGTGGTGGGATGGTGATACTGTGAGAAGATTATACTGTGTGTGGTGGGATGGTGATACTGTGAGAAGATTATACTGTGTGTGGTGGGATGGTGATACTGTGAGATTATACTGTGTGGGGGATGGTGGTACTGTGAGAAGAATATACTGTGTGTGGTGGGATGGTGATACTGTGAGAAGATTATACTGTGTGGGGGATGGTGGTACTGTGAGAATATACTGTGTGTGGTGGGATGGTGATACTGTGAGAAGATTATACTGTGTGTGGTGGGATGGTGATACTGTGAGAAGATTATACTGTGTGGTGGGATGGTGATACTGTGAGATTATACTGTGTGTGGTGGGATGGTGATACTGTGAGAAGATTATACTGTGTGGGGGATGGTGGTACTGTGAGAAGAATATACTGTGTGTGGTGGGATCGTGATACTGTGAGAAGGTTATACTGTGTGTGGTGGGATGGTGACACTGTGAGAAGATTATACTGTGTGTGGTGGGATGGTGATACTGTGAGAAGATTATACTGTGTGGTGGGATGGTGATACTGTGAGAAGATTATACTGTGAGTGGTGGGATGGTGATACTGTGAGAAGATTATACTGTGTGTGGTAGGAGGGTGAAACTGTGAGATTATACTGTGAGTGGTGGGATGGTGGTACAGTGAGAAGATTATACTGTGTGTGGTGGGATGGTGATACTGTGAGAAGATTATACTGTGTGTGGTGGGATGGTGATACTGTGAGAAGATTATACTGTGTGGTGGGATGGTGATACTGTGAGAAGATTATACTGTGTGTGGTGGGATGGTGATACTGTGAGATTATACTGTGTGGGGGATGGTGGTACTGTGAGAAGAATATACTGTGTGTGGTGGGATGGTGATACTGTGAGAAGATTATACTGTGTGGGGGATGGTGGTACTGTGAGAATATACTGTGTGTGGTGGGATGGTGATACTGTGAGAAGATTATACTGTGTGTGGGGGGATGGTGATACTGTGAGAAGATTATACTGTGTGTGGTGGGATGGTGATACTGTGAGATTATACTGTGTGTGGTGGGATGGTGACACTGTGAGAAGATTATACTGTGTGTGGGGGGATGGTGACACTGTGAGAAGATTATACTGTGTGTGGGGGGATGGTGACACTGTGAGATTATAATGTGTGTGGTGGGATGGAGATACTGTGAGAAGATTATACTGTGTGTGGTGGGATGGTGATACTGTGAGAAGATTATACTGTGTGTGGTGGGATGGTGATACTGTGAGAAGATTATACTGTGTGTGGTGGGATGGTGATACTGTGAGATTATACTGTGTGTGGTGGGATGGTGATACTGTGAGAAGATTATACTGTGTGTGGTGGGATGGTGATACTGTGAGAAGATTATACTGTGTGTGGTGGGATGGTGATACTGTGAGAAGATTATACTGTGTGGGGGATGGTGGTACTGTGAGAAGAATATACTGTGTGTGGTGGGATGGTGATACTGTGAGAAGATTATACTGTGTGTGGTGGGATGGTGGTACTGTGAGAAGATTATACTTTGTGGTGGGATGGTGACACTGTGAGAAGATTATACTGTGTGTGGTGGGATGGTGGTACTGTGAGAAGATTATACTGTGTGTGGTGGGATGGTGGTACTGTGAGAAGATTATACTTTGTGGTGGGATGGTGACACTGTGAGAAGATTATACTGTGTGTGGGGGGATGGTGATACTGTGAGAAGATTATACTGTGTGTGGGGGGATGGTGATACTGTGAGAAGATTATACTGTGTGTGGGGGGCTGGTGATACTGTGAGAAGATTATACTGTGTGTGGTGGGATGGTGATACTGTGAGATTATACTGTGTGGTGGGATGGTGATACTGTGAGAAGATTATACTGTGTGTGGGGGATGGTGATACTGTGAGATTATACTGTGTGTGGGGGGATGGTGATACTGTGAGAAGATTATACTGTGTGTGGTGGGATGGTGATACTGTGAGAAGATTATACTGTGTGTGGTGGGATGGTGGTACTGTGAGATTATACTGTGTGTGGTGGGATGGTGATACTGTGAGATTATACTGTGTGTGGTGGGATGGTGATACTGTGAGAAGATTATACTGTGTGTGGTGGGATGGTGATACTGTGAGAAGATTATACTGTGTGTGGGGGGATGGCGATACTGTGAGAAGATTATACTGTGTGTGGTGGGATGGTGATACTGTGAGAAGATTATACTGTGTGTGGGGGGATGGTGATACTGTGAGAAGATTATACTGTGTGTGGTGGGATGGTGATACTGTGAGAAGATTATACTGTGTGTGGTGGGATGGTGATACTGTGAGAAGATTATACTGTGTGTGGTGGGATGGTGATACTGTGAGAAGATTATACTGTGTGTGGGGGGATGGTGATACTGTGAGAAGATTATACTGTGTGTGGTGGGATGGTAATACTGTGAGAAGATTATACTGTATGTGGGGGGATGGCGATACTGTGAGAAGATTATACTGTGTGTGGTGGGATGGTGATACTGTGAGAAGATTATACTGTGTGTGGTGGGATGGAGATACTGTGAGAAGATTATACTGTGTGTGGTGGGATGGTGATACTGTGAGAAGATTATACTGTGTGTGGGGGGATGGTGATACTGTGAGAAGATTATACTGTGTGGGGGATGGTGGTACTGTGTGAAGAATATACTGTGTGTGGTGGGATGGTGATACTGTGAGATTATACTGTGTGGGGGATGGTGGTACTGTGAGAATATACTGTGTGTAGTGGGATGGTGATACTGTGAGAAGATTATACTGTGTGTGGGGGGATGGTGATACTGTGAGAAGATTATACTGTGTGTGGTGGGATGGTGATACTGTGAGATTATACTGTGTGTGGTGGGATGGTGACACTGTGAGAAGATTATACTGTGTGTGGGGGGATGGTGACACTGTGAGAATATACTGTGTGTGGTGGGATGGAGATACTGTGAGAAGATTATACTGTGTGTGGTGGGATGGTGATACTGTGAGAAGATTATACTGTGTGTGGTGGGATGGTGATACTGTGAGAAGATTATACTGTGTGTGGTGGGATGGTGATACTGTGAGAAGATTATACTGTGTGTTGGGATGGTGATACTGTGAGAAGATTATACTGTGTGTGGTGGGATGGTGATACTGTGATAAGATTATACTGTGTGGGGGATGGTGGTACTGTGAGAAGAATATACTGTGTGTGGTGGGATGGTGATACTGTGAGAAGATTATACTGTGTGTGGTGGGATGATGACACTGTGAGAAGATTATACTGTGTGTGGTGGGATGGTGGTACTGTGAGAAGATTATACTTTGTGGTGGGATGGTGACACTGTGAGAAGATTATACTGTGTGTGGGGGGATGGTGATACTGTGAGAAGATTATACTGTGTGTGGGGGGATGGTGATACTGTGAGAAGATTATACTGTGTGTGGGGGGCTGGTGATACTGTGAGAAGATTATACTGTGTGTGGTTGTATGGTGATACTGTGAGATTATACTGTGTGGTGGGATGGTGATACTGTGAGAAGATTATACTGTGTGTGGGGGATGGTGATACTGTGAGAAGATTATACTGTGTGTGGGGGGATGGTGATACTGTGAGAAGATTATACTGTGTGTGGTGGGATGGTGATACTGTGAGAAGATTATACTGTGTGTGGTGGGATGGTGGTACTGTGAGATTATACTGTGTGTGGTGGGATTGTGATACTGTGAGATTATACTGTGTGTGGTGGGATGGTGATACTGTGAGAAGATTATACTGTGTGTGGTGGGATGGTGATACTGTGAGAAGATTATACTGTGTGTGGGGGGATGGCGATACTGTGAGAAGATTATACTGTGTGTGGTGGGATGGTGATACTGTGAGAAGATTATACTGTTGTGGGGGGATGGTGATACTGTGAGAAGATTATACTGTGTGTGGTGGGATGGTAATACTGTGAGATTATACTGTGTGTGGGGGGATGGCGGTACTGTGAGAAGATTATACTGTGTGTGGTGGGATGGTGATACTGTGAGAAGATTATACTGTGTGTGGTGGGATGGTGATACTGTGAGAAGATTATACTGTGTGTGGTGGGATGGTGATACTGTGAGAAGATTATACTGTGTGGTGGGATGGTGATACTGTGAGAAGATTATACTGTGTGTGGTGGGATGGTGATACTGTGAGAAGATTATACTGTGTGTGGTGGGATGGAGATACTGTGAGAAGATTATACTGTGTGTGGTGGGATGGTGATACTGTGAGATTATACTGTGTGTGGGGGGATGGTGATACTGTGAGAAGATTATACTGTGTGGGGGATGGTGGTACTGTGTGAAGAATATACTGTGTGTGGTGGGATGGTGATACTGTGAGATTATACTGTGTGGGGGATGGTGGTACTGTGAGAATATACTGTGTGTGGTGGGATGGTGATACTGTGAGAAGATTATACTGTGTGTGGGGGGATGGTGATACTGTGAGAAGATTATACTGTGTGTGGTGGGATGGTGATACTGTGAGATTATACTGTGTGTGGTGGGATGGTGACACTGTGAGAAGATTATACTGTGTGTGGGGGGATGGTGACACTGTGAGAATATACTGTGTGTGGTGGGATGGAGATACTGTGAAGATTATACTGTGTGTGGTGGGATGGTGATACTGTGAGAAGATTATACTGTGTGTGGTGGGATGGTGATACTGTGAGAAGATTATACTGTGTGTGGTGGGATGGTGATACTGTGAGAAGATTATACTGTGTGTGGTGGGATGGTGATACTGTGAGAAGATTATACTGTGTGTGGTGGGATGGTGATACTGTGAGAAGATTATACTGTGTGTGGTGGGATGGTGATACTGTGATAAGATTATACTGTGTGGGGGATGGTGGTACTGTGAGAAGAATATACTGTGTGTGGTGGGATGGTGATACTGTGAGAAGATTATACTGTGTGTGGTGGGATGATGACACTGTGAGAAGATTATACTGTGTGTGGTGGGATGGTGGTACTGTGAGAAGATTATACTTTGTGGTGTGATGGTGACACTGTGAGAAGATTATACTGTGTGTGGGGGGATGGTGATACTGTGAGAAGATTATACTGTGTGTGGGGGGATGGTGATACTGTGAGAAGATTATACTGTGTGTGGGGGGCTGGTGATACTGTGAGATTATACTGTGTGTGGTTGTATGGTGATACTGTGAGATTATACTGTGTGGTGGGATGGTGATACTGTGAGAAGATTATACTGTGTGTGGGGGATGGTGATACTGTGAGAAGATTATACTGTGTGTGGGGGGATGGTGATACTGTGAGAAGATTATACTGTGTGTGGTGGGATGGTGATACTGTGAGAAGATTATACTGTGTGTGGTGGGATGGTGGTACTGTGAGATTATACTGTGTGTGGTGGGATGGTGATACTGTGAGATTATACTGTGTGTGGTGGGATGGTGATACTGTGAGAAGATTATACTGTGTGTGGTGGGATGGTGATACTGTGAGAAGATTATACTGTGTGTGGGGGGATGGCGATACTGTGAGATTATACTGTGTGTGGTGGGATGGTGATACTGTGAGAAGATTATACTGTGTGTGGGGGGATGGTGATACTGTGAGAAGATTATACTGTGTGTGGTGGGATGGTAATACTGTGAGATTATACTGTGTGTGGGGGGATGGCGGTACTGTGAGAAGATTATACTGTGTGTGGTGGGATGGTGATACTGTGAGAAGATTATACTGTGTGTGGTGGGATGGTGATACTGTGAGAAGATTATACTGTGTGTGGTGGGATGGTGATACTGTGAGAAGATTATACTGTGTGGTGGGATGGTGATACTGTGAGAAGATTATACTGTGTGTGGTGGGATGGTGATACTGTGAGAAGATTATACTGTGTGTGGGGGGATGGTGATACTGTGAGAAGATTATACTGTGTGTGGGGGGATGGTGATACTGTGAGAAGATTATACTGTGTGTGGTGGATGGTGATACTGTGAGAAGATTATACTGTGTGTGGTGGATGGTGATACTGTGAGAAGATTATACTGTGTGTGGTGGGATGGTGATACTGTGAGATTATACTGTGTGTGGGGGGATGGTGATACTGTGAGAAGATTATACTGTGTGTGGTGGGATGGTGATACTGTGAGATTATACTGTGTGTGGTGGGATGGTGATACTGTGAGAAGATTATACTGTGTGTGGTGGGATGGTGATACTGTGAGAAGATTATACTGTGTGTGGGGGGATGGTGATACTGTGAGAAGATTATACTGTGTGTGGTGGGATGGTAATACTGTGAGAAGATTATACTGTGTGTGGGGGGATGGCGGTACTGTGAGAAGATTATACTGTGTGTGGTGGGATGGTGATACTGTGAGAAGATTATACTGTGTTTGCTGGGATGGAGATACTGTGAGAAGATTATACTGTGTGTGGTGGGATGGTGATACTGTGAGAAGATTATACTGTGTGGTGGGATGGTGATACTGTGAGAAGATTATACTGTGTGTGGTGGGATGGTGATACTGTGAGAAGATTATACTGTGTGTGGGGGATGGTGATATTGTGAGAAGATTGTACTGTGTGTGGTGGATGGTGGTACTGTGAGAAGATTATACTGTGTGGGGGATGGTGGTACTGTGAGAATATAATGTGTGTGGGGGATGGTGGTACTGTGAGAAGAATATACTGTGTGTGGAGGGATGGTGATACTGTGAGAAGATTATACTGTGTGGGGGATGGTGGTTCTGTGAGAATATACTGTGTGTGGTGGGATGGTGATACTGTGAGAAGATTATACTGTGTGTGGGGGGATGGTGGTACTGTGAGAAGATTATACTGTGTGTGGTAGGATGGTGATACTGTGAGAAGATTATACTGTGTGTGGTGGGATGGTGACACTGTGAGAAGATTATACTGTGTGTGGTGGGATGGTGATACTGTGAGAAGATTATACTGTGTGTGGTGGGATGGTGATACTGTGAGATTATACTGTGTGTGGTGGGATGGTGATACTGTGAGAAGATTATACTGTGTGTGGTGGGATGGTGATACTGTGAGAAGATTATACTGTGTGTGGTGGGATGGTAATACTGTGAGAAGATTATACTGTGTGTGGGGGGATGGTGGTACTGTGAGAAGATTATACTGTGTGTGGTGGGATGGTGATACTGTGAGAAGATTATACTGTGTGTGGGGGGATGGTGATACTGTGAGAAGATTATACTGTGTGTGGTGGATGGTGATACTGTGAGAAGATTATACTGTGTGTGGTGGGATGGTGATACTGTGAGATTATACTGTGTGTGGGGGGATGGTGATACTGTGAGAAGATTATACTGTGTGTGGTGGGATGGTGATACTGTGAGATTATACTGTGTGTGGTGGGATGGTGATACTGTGAGAAGATTATACTGTGTGTGGTGGGATGGTGATACTGTGAGAAGATTATACTGTGTGTGGGGGGATGGTGATACTGTGAGAAGATTATACTGTGTGTGGTGGGATGGTAATACTGTGAGAAGATTATACTGTGTGTGGGGGGATGGCGGTACTGTGAGAAGATTATACTGTGTGTGGTGGGATGGTGATACTGTGAGAAGATTATACTGTGTTTGCTGGGATGGAGATACTGTGAGAAGATTATACTGTGTGTGGTGGGATGGTGATACTGTGAGAAGATTATACTGTGTGGTGGGATGGTGATACTGTGAGAAGATTATACTGTGTGTGGTGGGATGGTGATACTGTGAGAAGATTATACTGTGTGTGGGGGATGGTGATATTGTGAGAAGATTGTACTGTGTGTGGTGGATGGTGGTACTGTGAGAAGATTATACTGTGTGGGGGATGGTGGTACTGTGAGAATATAATGTGTGTGGGGGATGGTGGTACTGTGAGAAGAATATACTGTGTGTGGAGGGATGGTGATACTGTGAGAAGATTATACTGTGTGGGGGATGGTGGTTCTGTGAGAATATACTGTGTGTGGTGGGATGGTGATACTGTGAGAAGATTATACTGTGTGTGGGGGGATGGTGGTACTGTGAGAAGATTATACTGTGTGTGGTAGGATGGTGATACTGTGAGAAGATTATACTGTGTGTGGTGGGATGGTGACACTGTGAGAAGATTATACTGTGTGTGGTGGGATGGTGATACTGTGAGAAGATTATACTGTGTGTGGTGGGATGGTGATACTGTGAGAAGATTATACTGTGTGTGGTGGGATGGTGATACTGTGAGAAGATTATACTGTGTGTGGTGGGATGGTGATACTGTGAGAAGATTATACTGTGTGTGGTGGGATGGTAATACTGTGAGAAGATTATACTGTGTGTGGGGGGATGGTGGTACTGTGAGAAGATTATACTGTGTGTGGTGGGATGGTGATACTGTGAGAAGATTATACTGTGTGTGGGGGGATGGTGATACTGTGAGATTATACTGTGTGTGGGGGGATGGTGATACTGTGAGAAGATTATACTGTGTGTGGGGGGATGGTGATACTGTGAGAAAATTATAGTGTGTGTGGTGGGATGGTGACACTGTGAGATTATACTGTGTGTGGTGGGATGGTGACACTGTGAGAAGATTATACTGTGTGTGGTGGGATGGTGACACTGTGAGATTATACTGTGTGTGGTGGGATGGTGATACTGTGAGAAGATTATACTGTGTGTGGTGGGATGGTGATACTGTGAGAAGATTATACTGTGTGTGGTGGGATGGTGACACTGTGAGAAGATTATACTGTGTGTGGTGGGATGGTGATACTGTGAGAAGATTATACTGTGTGTGGTGGGATGGTGATACTGTGAGATTATACTGTGTGTGGTGGGATGGTGATACTGTGAGAAGATTATACTGTGTGGTGGGATGGTGATACTGTGAGAAGATTATACTGTGTGTGGTGGGATGGTGATACTGTGAGAAGATTATACTGTGTGTGGTGGGATGGTGATACTGTGAGATTATACTGTGTGTGGTGGGATGGTGATACTGTGAGAAGATTATACTGTGTGTGGTGGGATGGTGATACTGTGAGAAGATTATACTGTGTGGTGGGATGGTGATACTGTGAGAAGATTATACTGTGTGTGGTGGGATGGTGATACTGTGAGAAGATTATACTGTGTGTGGTAGGATGGTGACACTGTGAGAAGATTATACTGTGTGTGGTGGGATGGTGATACTGTGAGAAGATTATACTGTGTGTGGTGGGATGGTGACACTGTGAGAAGATTATACTGTGTGTGGTGGGATGGTGATACTGTGAGAAGATTATACTGTGTGTGGTGGGATGGTGATACTGTGAGAAGATTATACTGTGTGTGGTGGGATGGTGACACTGTGAGAAGATTATACTGTGTGTGGTGGGATGGTGATACTGTGAGAAGATTATACTGTGTGTGGTGGGATGGTGATACTGTGAGAAGATTATACTGTGTGTGGGGGGATGGTGATACTGTGAGAAGATTATACTGTGTGTGGTGGGATGGTGATACTGTGAGAAGATTATACTGTGTGTGGTGGGATGGTGACACTGTGAGAAGATTATACTGTGTGTGGTGGGATGGTGACACTGTGAGAAGATTACACTGTGTGTGGGGGGATGGTGATACTGTGAGAAGATTATACTGTGTGTGGTGGGATGGTGATACTGTGAGAAGATTATACTGTGTGGTGGGATGGTGATACTGTGAGAAGATTATACTGTGTGTGGTGGGATGGTGATACTGTGAGAAGATTATACTGTGTGTGGGGGGATGGTGATACTGTGAGAAGATTATACTGTGTGTGGTGGATGGTGGTACTGTGAGAAGATTATACTGTGTGGGGGATGGTGGTACTGTGAGAATATAATGTGTGTGGGGGATGGTGGTACTGTGAGAAGAATATACTGTGTGTGGAGGGATGGTGATACTGTGAGAAGATTATACTGTGTGGGGGATGGTGGTACTGTGAGAATATACTGTGTGTGGTGGGATGGTGATACTGTGAGAAGATTATACTGTGTGTGGGGGGATGGTGGTACTGTGAGAAGATTATACTGTGTGTGGCGGAATGGTGATACTGTGAGATTATACTTTGTGTGGTGGGATGGTGATACTGTGAGAAGATTATACTGTGTGTGGTGGGATGGTGATACTGTGAGAAGATTATACTGTGTGTGGGGGGATGGTGATACTGTGAGATTATACTGTGTGTGGGGGGATGGTGGTACTGTGAGAAGATTATACTGTGTGTGGGGGGATGGTGATACTGTGAGAAGATTATACTGTGTGTGGTGGGATGGTGATACTGTGAGAAGATTATACTGTGTGTGGTGGGATGGTGATACTGTGAGAAGATTATACTGTGTGGGGGATGGTGGTACTGTGAGAAGAATATACTGTGTGTGGGGGGATGGTGATACTGTGAGAAGAATATACCGTGTGTGGTGGGATGGTGACACTGTGAGAAGATTATACTGTGTGTGGTGGGATGGTGATACTGTGAGAAGATTATACTGTGTGTGGGGGGCTGGTGATACTGTGAGAAGATTATACTGTGTGTGGTGGGATGGTGATACTGTGAGAAGATTATACTGTGTGTGGTGGGATGGTGATACTGTGAGATTATACTGTGTGTGGTGGGATGCTGATACTGTGAGAAGATTATACTGTGTGTGGGGGGATGGTGATACTGTGAGAAGATTATACTGTGTGTGGGGGGATGGTGATACTGTGAGAAGATTATACTGTGTGTGGGGGGATGGTGATACTGTGAGAAGATTATACTGTGTGTGGTGGGATGGTGATACTGTGAGATTATACTGTGTGTGGTGGGATGGTGATACTGTGAGATTATACTGTGTGTGGTGGGATGGTGATACTGTGAGATTATACTGTGTGTGGTGGGATGGTGATACTGTGAGATTATACTGTGTGTGGTGGGATGGTGATACTGTGAGAAGATTATACTGTGTGTGGTGGGATGGTGATACTGTGAGAAGATTATACTGTGTGTGGGGGGATGGTGATACTGTGAGAAGATTATACTGTGTGTGGTGGGATGGTGAGACTGTGAGATTATACTGTGTGTGGGGGGATGGTGATACTGTGAGATTATACTGTGTGTGGTGGGATGGTAATACTGTGAGAAGATTATACTGTGTGTGGGGGGATGGCGGTACTGTGAGATTATACTGTGTGTGGGGGGATGGTGATACTGTGAGAAGATTATACTGTGTGTGGTGGGATGGTGATACTGTGAGAAGATTATACTGTGTGTGGTGGGATGGTGATACTGTGAGAAGATTATACTGTGTGTGGTGGGATGGTGATACTGTGAGAAGATTATACTGTGTGTGGGGGGATGGTGGTACTGTGAGAAGATTATACTGTGTGTGGGGGATGGTGGTAATGTGAGAAGATTATACTGTGTGTGGTGGGATGGTGGTACTGTGAGAAGATTATACTGTGTGTGGTGGGATGGTGGTACTGTGAGAAGATTATACTGTGTGTGGGGGATGGTGATACTGTGAGATTATACTGTGTGTGGTGGGATGGTGATACTGTGAGAAGATTATACTGTGTGTGGTGGGATGGTGGTACTGTGAGAAGATTATACTGTGTGGGGGGGATGGTGATACTGTGAGATTATACTGTGTGTGGGGGATGGTGGTACTGTGAGAAGATTATACTGTGTGTGGTGGGATGGTGGTACTGTGAGAAGATTATACTGTGTGTGGTGGGATGGTGGTACTGTGAGAAGATTATACTGTGTGTGGGGGGATGGTGATACTGTGAGATTATACTGTGTGTGGGGGATGGTGGTACTGTGAGAAGATTATACTGTGTGTGGTGGGATGGTGGTCCTGTGAGAAGATTATACTGTGTGTGGTGGGATGGTGGTACTGTGAGAAGATTATACTGTGTGTGGTGGGATGGTGGTACTGTGAGAAGATTATACTGTGTGTGGTGGGATGGTGATACTGTGAGATTATACTGTGTGTGGGGGATGGTGGTACTGTGAGAAGATTATACTGTGTGTGGTGGGATGGTGGTACTGTGAGAAGATTATACTGTGTGTGGTGGGATGGTGGTACTGTGAGAAGATTATACTGTGTGTGGGGGGATGGTGATACTGTGAGATTATACTGTGTGTGGGGGATGGTGGTACTGTGAGAAGATTATACTGTGTGTGGGGGATGGTGGCACTGTGAGAAGATTATACTGTGTGTGGTGGGATGGTGGTACTGTGAGAAGATTATACTGTGTGTGGGGGATGGCGGTAGTGTGAACATTATACTGTGTGGGGGGATGGTGATACTGTGAGAAGATTATACTGTGTGTGGGGGATGGTGATACTTTGAGAAGATTATACTGTGTGTGGGGGATGGCGGTAGTGTGGACATTATACTGTGTGGGGGGATGGCGGTAGTGTGGACACATTATACTGTGTGTGTGGTGGGATGGCGGTAGTGTGGACACATTATACTGTGTGTGGGGGGATGGCGGTAGTGTGGACACATTATACTGTGTGTGGTGGGATGGCGGTAGTGTGGACACATTATACTGTGTGGGGGGATGGCGGTAGTGCGGACACATTATACTGTGTGGGGGGATGGCGGTAGTGTGGACACATTATACTGTGTGTGGTGGATGGCGGTAGTGTGGACACATTATACTGTGTGTGGTGGATGGCGGTAGTGTGGACACATTATACTGTGTGTGGGGGGATGGCGGTAGTGTGGACACATTATACTGTGTGTGGTGGATGGCGGTAGTGTGGACACATTATACTGTGTGGGGGGATGGCGGTAGTGTGGACACATTATACTGTGTGTGGTGGATGGCGGTAGTGTGGACACATTATATTGTGTGTGGTGGATGGCGGTAGTGTGGACACATTATACTGTGTGTGGTAGATGGCGGTAGTGTGGACACATTATACTGTGTGTGGGGGATGGCGGTAGTGTGGACACATTATACTGTGTGTGGTGGATGGCGGTAGTGTGGACATTATACTGTTTGTGGGGGATGGCGGTAGTGTGGACATTATACTGTGTGGGGGGATGGCGGTAGTGTGGACACATTATACTGTGTGTGGTGGGATGGCGGTAGTGTGGACACATTATACTGTGTGTGGGGGGATGGCGGTAGTGTGGACACATTATACTGTGTGTGGTGGGATGGCGGTAGTGTGGACACATTATACTGTGTGGGGGGATGGCGGTAGTGCGGACACATTATACTGTGTGGGGGGATGGCGGTAGTGTGGACACATTATACTGTGTGTGGTGGATGGCGGTAGTGTGGACACATTATACTGTGTGTGGTGGATGGCGGTAGTGTGGACACATTATACTGTGTGTGGGGGGATGGCGGTAGTGTGGACACATTATACTGTGTGTGGTGGATGGCGGTAGTGTGGGCACATTATACTGTGTGGGGGGATGGCGGTATTGTGGACACATTCTACTGTGTGTGGTGGATGGCGGTAGTGTGGACACATTATACTGTGTGGGGGATGGCGGTAGTGTGGACACATTATACTGTGTGTGGTAGATGGCGGTAGTGTGTACACATTATACTGTGTGTGGTGGATGGCGGTAGTGTGGACACATTATACTGTGTGGGGGGATGGCGGTAGTGTGGACACATTATACTGTGTGTGGGGGATGGCGGTAGTGTGGACACATTATACTGTGTGTGGGGGATGGCGGTAGTGTGGACACATTATACTGTGTGGGGGGATGGCGGTAGTGTGGACACATTATACTGTGTGTGGGGGATGGCGGTAGTGTGGACACATTATACTGTGTGTGGGGGATGGCGGTAGTGTGGACACATTATACTGTGTGGGGGATGGCGGTAGTGTGGACACATTATACTGTGTGTGGGGGATGGCGGTAGTGTGGACACATTATACCGTGTGAGTGGCACCATATATATCCCGTGTGATAAAGGAGAGACACAATAAAGAATGCTCCGGGCTGTGCGGCATTTGTACATAGACTGCCATCTGCCGTTCAGACGGGACCATGTGGAACCAATGGGAAGAGGGAGTTTCAGGAAGGAAGAGTCTAGATGGTGCACCAGGTCAGGTGACCTTGATGACCCCGCAGTTTCCTGTTATTATAAAGGCCATAGCCCCAAAGGAAAGGGGTGCGGGGAGGAATGTGAGGTGCCGGCCATGGTAAAGTGCCCGAGGCAGCTGGGTGTGGGGCAGAACCCTGCTCACAGGGGCATAATGGGGGCATTACACTGTGTGGGGCCAAGAAAGGGGCCCTGTCCTATGGGAACACTCCGGCTCCTCACTGCCTGTCCTCCATAGTGGGGTCGTCTGTATCTATCACAGGAAACAGAAACGTGAGGATTCTTATAAAGAGCCTCAGTGCAGAAGGGGTTAATGTCCCCCGCGCTCAGTAATGGGGGAATCTCCACATACCTCCACCTGCAGAGCCGCACTCCACATGTATGGCTGCTCTGTGCACAGGACCTGTGATGAGGTCACAGGAGGGGGAGGAGTTAGGGGTCACATGATCAAGGGCGTCCGAGGCCCCTGATCATGTGACCCCTGACTCCTCCCCTCCTATGACCTCATCACAGGTCCTGTGCACATAGTCCTGAGTGTGTGCAGGACTCTGCTGTGCTGGTTGTCATGGTGCTGGATGAGGGGAAGTTTATGTGTGGGGTCAGGAGGGGTTTACAGGGTGGATGTAGCGGAGCCGCGTGTGTACGAGGTGTACGGAGAGGAGCCGTGTGTATGAGGTGTACAGAGCGGAGCCGCGTGTGTACGAGGTGTACGGAGCGGGGCCGTGTGTGTACGAGGTGTACGGAGCGGGGCCGTGTGTGTACGAGGTGTACGGAGAGGAGCCGTGTGTACGAGGTGTACGGAGCGGAGCCGCGTGTGTACGAGGTGTACGGAGAGGAGCCGTGTGTACGAGGTGTACGGAGCGGAGCCGCGTGTGTACGAGGTGTACGGAGAGGAGCCGTGTGTACGAGGTGTACGGAGCGGACCGCGTGTGTACGAGGTGTACGGAGCAGAGCCGTGTGTGTACGAGGTGTACGGAGCGGAGCCGCGTGTGTACGAGGTGTACGGAGCGGAGCCGTGTGTACGAGGTGTACGGAGCGGAGCCGCATGTGTACGAGGTGTACGGAGCGGAGCCGTGTGTGTACGAGGTGTACGGAGCGGAGCCGCGTGTGTACGAGGTGTACGGAGCGGAGCCGTGTGTACGAGGTGTACGGAGCGGAGCCGTGTGTACGAAGTGTACGGAGCGGAGCCGCGTGTGTACGAGGTGTACGGAGAGGAGCCGTGTGTACGAGGTGTACGGAGCGGAGCCGCGTGTGTACGAGGTGTACGGAGCAGACCCGTGTGTGTACGAGGTGTACGGAGCGGAGCCGCGTGTGTACGAGGTGTATGGAGCGGAGCCGTGTGTACGGAGCGGAGCCGTGTGTACGAGGTGTACGGAGCGGAGCCGTGTGTGTACGAGGTGTACGGAGAGGAGCCGTGTGTACGAGGTGTACGGAGCGGAGCCGCGTGTGTACGAGGTGTACGGAGCGGAGCCGTGTGTACGAGGTGTACGGAGCGGAGCCGTGTGTACGAAGTGTACGGAGCGGAGCCGCGTGTGTACGAGGTGTACGGAGAGGAGCCGTGTGTACGAGGTGTACGGAGCGGAGCCGCGTGTGTACGAGGTGTACGGAGCAGAGCCGTGTGTGTACGAGGTGTACGGAGCGGAGCCGCGTGTGTACGAGGTGTACGGAGCGGAGCCGTGTGTACGAGGTGTACGGAGCGGAGCCGTGTGTACGAGGTGTACGGAGCGGAGCCGTGTGTGTACGAAGTGTACGGAGCGGAGCCGTGTGTGTACGAGGTGTACGGAGCGGAGCCGCGTGTGTACGAGGTGTACGGAGCGGAGCCGCGTGTGTACGAGGTGTACGGAGCGGAGCCGCATGTGTACGAGGTGTACGGAGCGGAGCCGTGTGTACGAGGTGTACGGAGCGGAGCCGTGTGTGTACGAGGTGTACGGAGCGGAGCCGCGTGTGTACGAGGTGTACGGAGCGGAGCCGTGTGTACAAGGTGTACGGAGCGGAGCCGTGTGTGTACGAAGTGTACGGAGCGGAGCCGTGTGTGTACGAAGTGTACGGAGCGGAGCCGTGTGTGTACGAGGTGTACGGAGCGGAGCCGCGTGTGTACGAGGTGTACGGAGCGGAGCCGTGTGTGTACGAGGTGTGTGGAGCGGAGCCGCGTGTGTACGAGGTGTACGGAGCGGAGCCGCGTGTGTACGAGGTGTACGGAGCGGAGCCGTGTGTGTACGAGGTGTACGGAGCGGAGCCGCATCTGTACGAGGTGTACGGAGCGGAGCCCTGTTTGTACAAGGTGCACGGAGCGGAGCCACATGTGTACGAGGTGTACGGAGCGGAGCCGCGTGTGTACGAGGTGTACGGAGCGGAGCCGCGTGTGTACGAGGTGTACGGAGCGGAGCCGCGTGTGTACGAGGTGTACGGAGTGGAGCCGCATGTGTACGAGGTGTACGGAGCGGAGCCTTGTGTGTACGGAGCGGAGCCACATGTGTACGAGGTGTATGGAGCGGAGCCACGTGTGTACAAGGTGTACGGAGCGGAGCCGTGTGTGTACACCTCGTACGGAGCGGAGCCGTGTGTCTACGGAGCGGAGCCACGTGTGAACGAGGTGTACGGAGAGGAGCCGTGTGTGTACGAGGTGTACGGAGCGGAGCCATGTGTGTACGAGGTTTACGGAGCGGAGCCGTGTGTGTACGAGGTGTATGGAGCAGAGCCGTGTGTGTACGATGTGTATGGAGAGGAGCCGTG
The DNA here is from genome assembly GCF_039654945.1 of Dendrobates tinctorius. Classification (NCBI taxonomy): domain Eukaryota; kingdom Metazoa; phylum Chordata; class Amphibia; order Anura; family Dendrobatidae; genus Dendrobates; species Dendrobates tinctorius. The sequence continues at coordinate 1,177,992 of NW_027362152.1, read as the reverse complement.
TGTGTACGAGGTGTACGGAGAGGAACTGAGTGTGTACGAGGTGTACGGAGAGGAGCCGCATGTGCACGAGGTGTACGGAGCGGAGCCGCGTGTGTACGAGGTGTACGGAGCGGAGTCGTGTGTGTATGAGGTGTACGGAGCGGAGCCGTGTATGTACGAGGTGTACGGAGCGGAGCCGGAGCAGAGCCGTGTGTGTACGAGGTGTACGGAGCGGAGCTGTGTGTGTACAAGGTGTACGGAGCAGAGCCGTGTGTGTACGAGGTGTACGGAGCAGAGCCATGTGTGTACGGAGCGGAGCCACATGTGTACGAGGTGTATGGAGCGGAGCGACGTGTGTGCAAGGTGTACGGAGCGGAGCCGTGTGTGTACAAGGTGTGCGGAGCGGAGCCGTGTGTGTGCGGAGCGGAGCCGCGTGTGTACGAGGTGTACTGAGAGGAACCGCGTGTGTACGAGGTGTACGGAGCGGAGCCGCGTGTGTACGAGGTGTACGGAGCGGAGCCGCGTGTGTACGAGGTGTACAGAGCGGAGCCGTGTGTGTACGAGGTGTACGGAGCGGAGCCGTGTGTGTACGAAGTGTACGGAGCGGAGCCGTGTGTGTACGAGGTATACGGAGCGGAACCGTGTGTGTACGAGGTGTACGGAGCGGAGCCGTTTGTGTACGAGGTGTACGGAGCGGAGCCGTGTGTCTACGAGGTGTACGGAGCGGAGCCGTGTGTGTATGGAGCGGAGCCACATGTGTACGAGGTGTATGGAGCGGAGCCGCGTGTGTACTAGGTGTACGGAGCGGAGCCATGTGTGTACAAGGTGTACGGAGCGGAGCCATGTGTGTACGGAGCGGAGCCGCGTGTGTACGAGGTGTACGGAGAGGAGCCGTGTGTGTACGAGGTGTACGGAGCGGAGCCGCGTGTGTACGAGGTGTGCGGTGCGGAGCCGCGTGTGTACGAGGTGTACGGAGCGGAGCCGCGTGTGTACGAGGTGTACGGAGTGGATCCGCGTGTGTACCAGGTGTACGGAGCGGAGCCGTGTGTGTACGAGGTGTACGGAGCGGAGCCGTGTGTGTACGAGGTGTAAGGAACGGAGCCGTGTGTGTACGGAGCGGAGCGGTGTGTGTACAGAGCGGAGCCACATGTGTACGAGGTGTATGGAGCGAAGCCGCGTGTGTACAAGGTGTACGGAGCCGAGCCGTGTGTGTACACGGTGTACAGAGCGGAGCCGTGTGTGTACGGAGCGGAGCCGCGTGTGTACGAGGTGTATGGAGAGGAGCCATGTGTGTACGTGGTGTACGGAGCGGAGCCGTGTGTGTACGAGGTGTACGGAGCGGAGCCGTGTGTTTACGAGGTGTACGGAGCGGAGCTCTGTGTCTACGAGGTGTATGGCGTGGAGCCGTGTGTGTACGAGGTGTACGGAGCGGAGCCGTGTGTGTACGAGGTGTTCGGAGCGGAGCCGTGTGTGTACGAGGTGTTCGGAGCGGAGCCATGTGTGTACAAGGTGTACGGAGCGGAGCCGCATGTGTACGAGGTGTACGGAGCGGAGCCGCGTGTGTACTAGGTGTACGGAGCGGAGCCGCGTGTGTACGAGGTGTACGGAGCGGAGCCATGTGTGTACGAGGTGTACGGAGCGCAGCCGTGTGTGCATGGAGCGGAGCCACATGTGTACGAGGTGTACGGAGCGGAGCCGCGTGTGTACGAGGGGTACGGAGCGGAGCCGCGTGTGTACGAGGTGTACGGAGCGGAGCCACATGTGTACGAGGTGTACGGAGCGGAGCCGTGTGTGTATGAGGTGTGCGGAGTGGAGCCGCGTGTGTACGAGGTGTACGGAGCGGAGCCGTGTGTGTACGGAGTGGAGCCGTGTGTGTACGAGGTGTACGGAGTGGAGCCACGTGTGTACGAGATGTACGGAGTGGAGCCACGTGTGTATGAGGTGTTCGGAGCGGAGCCGCATGTGTACGAGGTGTACGGAGCGGACCCACATGTGTACGAGGTGTACGGAGCGGAGCCGCGTGTGTACGAGGTGTTCGGAGCGGAGCCGTGTGTGTACGGAGCGGAGCCACATGTGTACGAGGTGTACGGAGCGGAGCCGTGTGTGTACGAGGTGTACGGAGCGGAGCCGTGTGTACGAGGTGTACGGAGCGAAGCCGTGTGTGTACGAGGTGTACGGAGCGGAGCCTTGTGTGTACGGAGCGGAGCCGTGTGTGTTCGAGGTGTACGGAGCGGAGCCGTGTGTGTACGAGGTGTACGGAGCAGAGCCGTGTGTGTACAAGATGTACGGAGTGGAGCCGTGTGTGTACGAGGTGTATGGAGCGAAGCCGTGTGTGTACGAGGTGTACGGAGCGGAGCCACGTGTGTATGAGGTGTTCGGAGCGGAGCCGCGTGTGTACGAGGTGTACGGAGTGGAGCCACATGTGTATGAGGTGTGCAGAGTGGAGCTGCATGTGTACGAGCTGTACGGAGAGGAGCGGTACGTGTACGAGGTATACGGAGCGGAGCCGTGTGTGTACAAGGTGTACGGAGCGGAGCCGCATGTTTACTAGGTGTACGGAGCGGAGCCGCTTGTGTACGAGGTGTACGGAGCGGAGCCGTGTGTGTACAAGGTGTACGGAGCGCAGCCGTGTGTGTACGGAGCGGAGCCACATGTGTACGAGGTGTACGGAGCGGAGCCGCGTGTGTACGAGGTGTACGGAGCAGAGCCGCGTGTGTACGAGGTGTACGGACCGGAGCCGTGTGTGTACGGAGCGGAGCCACATGTGTACGAGGTGTACGGAGCGGAGCCGTGTGTGTATGAGGTGTGCGGAGTGGAGCCGCGTGTGTACGAGGTGTACAGAGCGGAGCCGTGTGTGTGTACGGAGTGGAGCCGTGTGTGTACGAGGTGTACGGAGTGGAGCCACGTGTGTACGAGGTGTAAGGAGTGGAGCCGCGTGTTTACGAGATGTACGGAGTGGGGCCGCGTGTGTACGAGGTGTACGAAGTGGAGCCGTGTGTGTACGAGGTGTACGGAGTGGAGCCACATCTGTACGAGGTGTACGGAGTGGAGCTGTGTGTGTACGAGGTGTAAGGAGCGAAGCCGTGTGTGTACGAGGTGTACGGAGCGGAGCCTTGTGTGTACGAGGTGTACGGAGCGGAGCCGTGTGTGTACGAGGTGTACGGAGCGGAGCCGTGTGTGTACGAGGTGTGTGGAGCGGAGCCGTGTGTGTACGAGGTGTACGGAGCGGAGCCACATGTGTATGAGGTGTTCGGAGCGGAGCCGCGTGTGTACGAGGTGTACGGAGTGGAGCCACATGTGTATGAGGTGTGCAGAGTGGAGCCGCGTGTGTACGAGCTGTACGGAGAGGAGCCGCACGTGTACGAGGTGTACGGAGCAGAGCCATGTGTGTACGAGGTGTACGGAGCGGAGCCGTGTGTGTACGAGGTGTACGGAGCGGAGCCGTGTGTGTACGAGGTGTACGGAGCGGAGCCGTCTGTGTATGAGGTGTACGGAGCGGAGCCGTGTGTGTACGAGGTGTACGGAGCGGAGCCGTGTGTGTACGAGGTGTACGGAGCAGAGCCGTGTGTGTATGAGGTGTACGGAGCAGAGTCACACGTGTATGAGGTGTATGGAGAGGAGCCATGTGTGTACGAGGTGTACTGAGTGGAGCCGCGTGTGTACGAGGTGTACAGAGTGGAGCCGCATGTGTACGAGGTGTACGGAGTGGAGCCGCGTGTGTACGAGGTGTCCGGAGTGGAGCCGCGTGTGTACGAGGTGTACGGAGTGGAGCCGCGTGTGTACGAGGTGTACGGAGTGGAGCCGCGTGTGTACGAGGTGTACGGAGTGGAGCCGCGTGTGTACGAGGTGTCCGGAGTGGAGCCGCGTGTGTACGAGGTGTCCGGAGTGGAGCCACGTGTATAGGTGTACGGAGTGGAGCCGCGTGTGTATGGTGTGTACAGAGCGGAGCCACATGTGTACGAGGTGTACGGAGTGGAGCCGCATGTGTACAAGATGTACGGAGCGGAGCCGCATGTGTACGAGGTGTACGGAGCGGAGCCGCATGTATTGTGAGCTCATTTTCGGGTTTGCCTCTGGCTGCTGGTGAGGGTTATGGAGCTGGCTGTGCTGACAGAGGAGTAGTGAGTTCTCTATCTAGACTCCCTCTGTTGGTGAAGGGAGGTAATGAAGCTGATCTAAATGGCAGAGACCGGCCACCTGAGGAGGAGGACTGCGATTGGACATCAGGAGTTTCTGATTGGATTTAAGGCAGCCGACTCCCTAATTTCTTGCTGGTGATTTTTCCTGACTCTGGCTCCTGGTTTCCAGTTTGGTTCCTGCCTTCCTAAAGCTACGTTTTCTCTGCTATTGTTCATATTAGTTTTTGTCTGGTTTACTTAGTTTTTGTGTTCAGCCAGCCCTGGCTGGGACTGGGCTGAATCCCCATTTTGTCTCTGACCAGTTGATCTCTTTTGCTCTGTCTTCAGAATATACCTGAGTGCTGATATAGTGATTTGAAGTCTAGCGACTTCAGGGCCTTTTTCTATCAGATGTGTTGGACATTCTTTTTGGCAGGGTTTTTTGCGTGATTGCAGACAGCAGCTTTTCTTTCCTGTCCTTTCTAGTTAGCAAGGGCCCCATCATTTGCTCAGCCTATCTTTCTATCTGTGTTTGTGTTTTCATCTTGTTTCACTGACAATACATGTTGGGGGCTGTCTATTGCTTTGGGGTCTGCTCTGGGGCAGTTTAGATTTTCCCTTTCTTTCTTTAGGCTTATTTAGTTCTCCTGCCGTGACGAGGCATCTAGGACCACCGTAGGCACGCTCCACGGCTACTGCTAGTTGTTGTGGATAGGATCAGGGGTCTGCAATCCGCTAGTTACCAACCTCTCCGGTTTTCTGGGCTTAGCTTGCTTTTTGTTTTTTCCTCCTCGGTGACTCATTCATAACAGAATCACCAGACATACCGCAGATTCTAGGGTACTCAAAAGCAGGAGAGAATTGTAGAAAAGAAAAAAAAGTGTCAGAATTTTTTTTTTTTTTATATGTATATTTTCTCCTTTTTTTCTCTGGGGCCGTAGGAGGATTCTTTTTTTTTTCTTTTTCTCCTTGATGGAGATTAAGCAATTGTCTGATTGTGTGGAGCAGCTCGCTGCTGAAGTGCGGGGAATTTCCGCCTATCTCGCTCATTCACATGCTGTTGAACAAAGGATCCCTGCTCCTGATGTGTTTTCTGGGGATCGGTCTAAATTTTTGAATTTTAAGAATAATTGTAAATTATTTCTTGCCTTGAAGCCTAACTCATCGGGGAGCTCTGCGCAGCAGGTTAAAATTGTCATCTCCTTGCTGCGCGGCGATCCCCAGGATTGGGCGTTTTCTTTGACACCTGAAGATCCTGTTTTGACTAATGTGGATGCATTTTTTCAAGCCTTGGGGTTGTTATATGATGAACCTAATGCTATTGATCAAGCTGAGAGAGCCCTATTGGCATTGAACCAGGGTCAGGATCTTGCAGAGTTATACTGTCAGAAATTCCGAAAGTGGGCGGTCCTTACTACATGGAATGATAGTGCATTGGCAGCTCTCTTTCGGAAGGGTTTGTCTGAGACTTTAAAAGATACTATGGTGGGATTTCCTGTTCCCTCTGGTCTTGACGATTCTGTCATTAGCTATTCAAGTTGATCGGCGTTTACGTGAATGCAAGACTACACAGGAGGCGCTGCCACATTTTGAACAAATGTCTGAACCTATGCAATGTGATAGAGTTTTGTCTAGGGCGCAACGTCAGGAGTTTAGAAGGCGTAATAAGCTGTGTATTTTTCTGTGGAGATGCCTCTCATGTTATTTCTGTCTGCCCTAAACGAGAGAAACGTTTTGCACACACATTTGCTGTGGGTGGTGTACAACCTAAGTTTCTTTTGGCAATTACTCTGATCTGCTCCCTGTCCACATTTTCCGTGAAGTCTTTTGTGGATTCAGGAGCGGCCTTGAATCTAATGGACTTGGATTTTGCTAAACGTTGTGGTTTTCCTATGACACCTCTGCAGATGCCTATTCCTTTGAGGGGTATTGATGCTACTCCTTTGGCGAAGAATAAACCTCAGTTTTGGACCCAGGTGATAATGCGGGTCACCCCAGACCACCAAGAAAATTGCAGATTTTTGGTGTTGCATAATTTACATGATACCATTGTTCTGGGTTTTCCCTGGTTGCAAATCCATAATCCAGTTTTGGATTGGAAATCTGTGTCTGTGGTGAGTTCGGGTTGTCGGTGTGCTCTTGGTGACGCTCCTGTTTTCTCCACCTCTCCCAAGTCGCATGATGTTCCTGACTATTTGGCTGATTTTTATGATGTATTTAGTGAGAGCAAGTCTGCCTCTTTGCCTCCTCATAGGAGTTATGACTGTGCAATTGAGTTGAGACCTGGGTGTAAATTTCCCAAGGGTCGACTTTTCAATTTATCTGTACCCGAACACGAGGCTATGCGATCTTATATTAAGGAGTCGTTGGAGAAGGGTCATATTAGACCATCCTCTTCACCCTTAGGTGCTGTTTTTTTTTTCGTGGCCAAGAAGGATGGTTCATTAAGGCCTTGTTTTGACTATCTAGTTCCCTCAACAAAATTACGGTTAAATTTCAGTATCCATTACCCCTGATTTCTGATTTCTCCAGGGTTAAATGTGCTTGCTGGTTTACTAAGCTTGACCTCAGGGGGGCGTATAATCTTATTCGCATCAAGCATGGGGATGAATGGAAGATGGCGTTTAATACTCCGGAGGGACATTTTGAGTACCTGGTGATGCCTTTTGGGCTCACTAATGCCCCTTCTGTCTTCCAGTGCTTCATGAATGATATTTTCCGGGACTTTGTGGATAAGTTTTTGATCATCTATCTGGATGATATTTTGATCTTTTCCAGGGATTGGGATTCCATTACAGTTGTGGACACGGTTGCTTCATCACACTGTGTTAGTGGTTGTTGGGTTATGATACTATGTTGTGGACACGGTTGCTCAATCATACTTCGATAGTGGTTGTGAGGGCATCATAATATGGTGTGGACACGATTGCTGCATCATACTGTGTTAGTGGTTGTGGGGGCATGATACTATGTTGTGGACACGGTTGCAGCATCATACTGTGTTAGTGGTTGTGGGGGCATGATACTATGTTGTGGACACGGTTGCTGCATCATACTGTGTTAGTGGTTGTGGGGTCATGATGCTATGTTCTGGACATGGTTGCAGCATCATACTGTGTTGGTTGTTGTGAGGGCATGATACTATGTTGTGGACATGGTTGCTGCATCATACTGTGTTAGTGGTTGTGGGGGCATGATACTATGGTTTGGACACGGTTGCAGCATCATACTGCATTAGTTGTTGTGGGTGTATCATAATATGGTGTGGACGCAGTTGCTGCATCATACTGTGTTGGTTGTTGTGGGGGTATGATACTATGTTGTGGAGACGGTTGCAGCATCATACTGCGTTAGTGGTTGTGGGGGCAACATAATATGGTGTGGACATGATTGCTGCATCATTCTGTGCTAGTGGTGGTGGGGGCATGATACTATGTTGTGGACACGGTTGCAGCATTATACTGCGTCAGTGGTTGTGGGGGCAACATAATATGGTGTGGACATGATTGCTGCATCATACTGTGTTAGTGGTTTTGGGGGCATGATACTATGTTGTGGACACGGTTGCTGCATCATACTGCGTTAGTGGTTGTGTGGGCATGATACTATGTTGTGGACACGGTTGCAGCATCATACTGCGTCAGTGGTTGTGGGGGCAACATAATATGGTGTGGACATGATTGCTGCATCATACTGTGTTAGTGGTTGTGAGGTCATGATACTATGTTGTGGACACGATTGCAGCATCATACTGTGTTGGTTGTTGTGGGGGCATGATACTATGTTGTGGACACGGTTGCAGCATTATACTGTGTTAGTGGTTGTGGGAGCATGATACTATGGTGTGGACACGGTTGCTGCATCATAATGTGTTAGTGGTTGTGGGGGCATGATACTATGTTGTGGACATGGTTGCAGCATCATACTGTGTTAGTGGTTGTGGGGGTATGATACTATGTTGTGGACACGGTTGCAGCATCATACTGTGTTGGTTGTTGTGGGGGCATGATACTATGTTGTGGACATGGTTGCAGCATCATACTGTGTTAGTGGTTGTGGGGTCATGATACTATGTTGTGGACATGGTTGCAGCATCATACTGTGTTGGTTGTTGTGGGGGCATGATACTATGTTGTGGACACGATTGCAGCATCATACTGTGTTGGTTGTTGTGGGGGCATGATACTATGTTGTGGACATGGTTGCAGCATCATACTATGTTAGTGGTTGTGGGGGCATGATACTATGGTGTGGACATGGTTGCAGTATCATACTGTGTTAGTGGCTGTGGGGTCATGATACTATGTTGTGGACATGGTTGCAGCATCATACTGCATTAGTGGTTGTGGGGGCATGATACTATGGTGTGGATACAGTTGCAGCATCATACTGTGTTAATGGATGTGGGGGCATGATACTATGGTGTGGATATGGTTGTGGCATCATACTGCGTTAGTGGTTGTGGGGGCATGATACTATGGTGTGGACACGGTTGCTGCATCTTACTGTGTAAGTGGTTGTGGGGGCAAGATACTATGGTGTGGACATGGTTGCAGCATCATACTGTGTTAGTGGTTGTGGGGGCATGATACTATGTTATGGACACGGTTGCTTCATCATACTGTGTTAGTGGTCGTGGGGGCATGATACTTGTAATGTACTGTAAAGATGTTTCTAGAAATTTCTAGAAGTCTCCCCTTTTCTTATCAGGACATTGCAGCCTGCCGTGTAGCTGCAAACCCCCCTTCTCTTCCCCCACACACACACCAATGTCTTCATGTGCACAGCTCTGTGAAACCTGAAACCGTCCATTTCCTGTGAGCTAGGAATGTTAATTAGCTAAGTGAAAGGAATGTTCCTTTGTTTAAGACCATCTGGCTGAATAAAACTATAAGAGACCGCATTGCAAAAATCATACACCTCAGAGATATAATAAACATATCCCGGTGTAAGCAACGAGGCCAGCTTTCTAAGTCCTAATTTTCACGGTTATAATCTCACCAGAAACTGAAATATGGATTGCTCCCAAATAGAGTGTCTTAATTATGGCATGCTTGGTGTTTTCGGATTCTATTCGGTAAATCACAAACAATGATGCCCTATATGTGTTTGTGCGGGCCCCCCTTGCTAAGATATAGTTATTCTAAGTTTTGTACCCAAATCATAACTTGGAGAGAGGAAGGTGGGACCTCCCCAGCCGGCCCCTTTTGCTGAGGTCACACAGCCTAGACCATAAGGGATCCCCTCCCCAAACTCAGGCTGAGCAGCTCAAGTCCTCGTGCCAGAGACGTGCCGATGAGTGGGGACGTTTGGTTAAGCGCCCCTCCCCCTCCAAGCCACATGGGATGCCTAAAGAGTCATAAGCAACCATGAGTGTACTTTCTGTCTTCATCCATTTTTGTTTTATACTTGTATCTGTACATATGTAATGTCTCAACTTTATAGCAACTTTTATCTGTATAATCACTGCCCGACTTTTTCGGGGAATAAATGATAAAATTATTCAGTCTGCCTTCATGCTCTAGGAAACGAACTATACGCCTTGTTTAGATAATCGCTACTAATTCAAGGGGTTTGCCGCGGACCCTCTTAATTAACTCTTTAATTAAGAAAAGCGTGGATGATGGCAGCGTGGTGTGCGATTGATTAGGCTAGTTGGCAGGACAGAAGGGTCTTATATTGCTAAAGGGGGCTGCGGCCAAAGCATTGATAATTCCCTTACTGCGATAGCATAATTGTCCGTGCAAAACAAGCAGCCCATCTGGCGACTAATTATCCCAGGTGCAGTTCCCTGACTGACAAGAGGGTAAGGGGGGCGCCGGAGAGCTGCGCGTTCCAAAGTGGAACTGAGAAAGTGGGATATACATAAATCCCCGCAGTACTTGGAAGGTTGTTAGCAGTGGTGGGGCATCCAAAAACCCCCCCTGCGGTAAATTGTTAGAGCAAGATTAGCTTGCTGCATTTTTGTCACATGGGGCCAGTGGTGGGATAACTAAGATAAGCCCCCGCTGTACCTGTGATAGCCATGTGCCGGCAGTGTGTCGCATCCCTCTGTCCGCTGATACACCCGTGTCAGAGGTGGGATTGTGACATAGTGGTGACACAGGGTCCACTGTCCATCACGTTTTGGTGGCAGCGGGACCCCCGTTCGTCACATATTAGTAACATAGTAACATAGTTATTAAGGTTGAAGGGAGACTTTAAGTCCATCTAGTTCAACCCATATCCTATCCTAACTTGCCCTAACATGTTGATCCAGAGGAAGGCAAAAAAAACCCATGTGGCAAACAGTAAGCTTCACATTGGGGAAAAAAATTCCTTCCCGACTCCACATACAGCAATCAGACTAGCTCCCTGGATCAACGGAATATTAAGGAAACTGGTGAATATACCCTGTAATATTATACTTTTCAAGAAAGGCATCCAGTCCCTTCTTAAATTTTAGTAGGGAATCACTCATTACAACATCATATGGCAGAGAGTTCCATAGTCTCACAGCTCTTACAGTAAAGAATCCGCGTCTGTGAGTATGCTTAAACCTTCTTTCCTCCAGACGTAGAGGATGCCCCCTTGTCCCCGTCACAGGTCTAAGAGTAAAAAGATCATTAGAAAGGTCTTGGTATTGTCCCTGCATATATTTATACATTGTAATAAGATCAACCCTAAGCCTTCAATTCGAGCCGAGCAGGAGAGAGCGGAGCAGCAAGCCGAACGTGAGCGCCAAGCTGAGGCTGAGAGAGTCGAACATGAGCGCCAAGCTGAGGCTGAGAGATCCGAACGTGAGCGCCAAGCAGAAGATCAGAGGGCCCATGGGCTGGAGATGCTCCAGCGGGGATGGAATGCCCCCACAGCCCAAAGCAGTGAGCCCAGCAGCATCCAGACTCCTAAACCCCTGCCAGAGCATTTTCCCGTGATGGAAAAGGAAGGGGACTTGGACACGTTTCTGCGAGCCTTTGAGAAAGCCTGCAGACAGTACCAGCTGGAGAAGGTCCAATGGGCCAGGTACTTGTCCCCAGGGCTAAAAGGCAAAGCTCTGGAGGCGTTTGCTTCTCTTCCGCCAGAAGCCGATGATGACTATGATGCCATAAAGCAGGCTCTGATCGCCAAATACCGGCTGACACCTGAGGTACACCGAAAGAAGTTCCAGAACCTCCAACGTCGCCCACACAATAGCTATAGTGATGTGGTGCAAGGACTCAGGACCCACTTTGACCAGTGGATCCATGGACTGTCAGTGAACACCTTTGAGCAGCTATGGGACCTGATGATCAAAGACCAGATCCTGCATCTCTGCCCAGCTGAGGTCCGACAGTTCATCCTGGACCGCGAACCACCGAATGCGGACAAAGCAGCGCAGATCGCCGACAACTATGAGGCCAACAGGAAGCCAGAGATGCGGAGGCCAGTCACCACCAGCTGGAGAGGGGGTAAGCCTGCAACCAACCCCAATGCCCCAGCTAGCCGTCTCTCCGGAGGCCCTGTCCCTGTTGCCAACACCAGGCCTACTACTGACAGTCGCCTGTGTTTCACCTGAAATTGGACTGATCACTTCCGTTCCTCCTGTCCGGAAAAGCCGAAGAGTCCTCCAGCCAAGGCCTCTGGGCCCAACGCCTCTGTTCTTTTGGTGGGAGGTGTGGTTGGGAGGATTGACGACAACGTTCAACCTGTTCAGGTGGGGGCCCGTCTTGCTACAGGCCTCAAGGACACCGGGGCTGAACGAACCCTCATCCGTCCAGGACTGGCGGCCCCTGAAGAGTTTGTTGAGGGGAAAACCCTGACTGTCACCGGGATTGGAGGCACCCGTTGTCCCTTGCCGGTGGCCCGGGTTTTTCTTGATTGGGGTGCTGGGAGTGGGTTGAGGGAGGTGGGAGTGTCTGAAAACCTGCCCACTGATGTTTTATTGGGGACTGACTTGGGGCGGATGGTTGCATACTATGTCCCTGACACCCTTCCCCAATCTGATAATAAGGGTAACGGTAACACTGATGTTGATGATGATGGGAAACTGAATGTGTTACCTGCTTGTGCCTTGATGAGTAATGATGCAACTAGAAACCATTCTTTCCCCAGGTATGATGCTGATGTGAATGTAAAAAAGTAATCTGATCACCATTCTGTTCCTAGGAATGATGATGATGATTTATCTGTGCCGAGTGATCCTGTTAACCCTTTCTTTGAAACGGTAGATGTGTCCACAGGTACCGAAGTGCTCAGCCCCGTCACTCTGCGGAGGGAGACGGCTGAGGAACCCCTGGCAGGAGCAAGCAACGGTGCTCAAGGAAATGGGGAGGTGCATGGGGACCATGAGGAAGGTAATGCTATGCAACTGACCAGTGCCACCGAGGAAGGTAACTGGCCCATAAGTAGCACTGCTGCTGAAGTGTTGGGGGTGATGGGGAGGTAGGACCCATGGCAGCACTGATTGGTGGGTCTGTAGAAATCCCCAGGAAGACAGCATACGTAGCTGCTGTCACACGCAGTTAGAGTGCCCAGATCGCAGGTAGCTCCCTGTCTTCTGGACCCTATTCTGCTACAGGAGAGACTGAACCAAAGGTGACTCCAGAGCTGGTTCCAGAGGGTCCCAGTAAGGAAGGAACCTTGATGTCACTTCTGGCAGCCTCCAGCAAGAAGTTCCCGGCTGCTCTGCACTCAGATGCGAGTCTGGAGAAATTGAGAGATCTCGCCAAGACGCCCACCTCCAAGTCTGATAAGGGGAGGGTTTTCTGGGAACGAGGAAGGTTGTACCGGGAGACAGTACCCAGAGATCCTCAAAAGGAGTGGTAGAGGGAAAGACAGCTAGTCGTTCCCCTACAGTTCAGAACCAAGTTGTTTCGAATTGCCCATGAGATTCCACTCGCTGGACACCTGGAGATCAGCAAAACAAAGGCACGGCTGTCTCAACACTTCTATTGGCCCAAGATGGGGACAGATGTTATGACCTACTGCTGCTCCTGTGCCACCTGTCAAAAAGTGGGTAAGGCGGGGCCTGCTCTTAAGGCTCCCCTTATTCCTTTGCCAGTGATAGAGGAGTCTTTCCAGAGAATCGCGGTGGACATTGTAGGCCCGCTGGCCGTCTCCAGCAGCTCTGGAAAGCAATACATTCCCACCGTGGTAGACTACACTACCCGGTACCCAGAGGCAGTAGCTCTGTCTTCAACCAGGGCAGATAAGGTGGCTGACGCACTGGTGACCATCTTTTCAAGGGTAGGATTTCCCAGGGAGATGCTTACCGATCAAGGGACCCAATTCATGTCTCGCCTAATGGAGGCTCTCTGTGAGAAAATGCAGGTGACGCACCTGGTATCGAGTGCATATCACCCACAGACTAATGGTTTGTGTGAACGCTTCAACGGTACCCTCAAACAGATGCTCCGCATGCTGGTTGAGACCCAAGGGCGCGACTCGGAGCGGTACCTCCCACACCTGCTGTTCGCTTACAGAGAAGTTCCGCGGGCCTCGACCGGGTTCTCCCCCTTCGAGCTCCTGTATGGCAGGCGAGTCCGGGGACCCGTTGGGTTGATAAGAGAATCCTGGGGAGATGAGCCAAACCCCACAGAAGTGTCCATCGTGGATTATGTCATGCGCTTCCGTGACAAGATGCACACCTTGACGCAGTTGGTGCATGACAACATGACGCAGGCTCAGGCTGACCAGAAGCACTGGTACAACCAGAACGCCCGGGAGCGGACCTACCCGGTGGGTCAAAAGGTGTGGGTGCTGGTCCCCGTACCAACGGATAAGCTTCAGGCAGCCTGGGAAGGCCCATACGTCGTCCACAAACAGCTCAACCTGGTCACCTATGTGGTCACGCTTGACCATGCTCGGGGTAGGCGCAAGGCCTTTCACGTCAACATGCTGAAGGCGCACCACGAACGTGAAGCTTGCGTCCTACCGGTCTGCAACCTGCCCGAGGATGGGGAGGAAGATCCCCTCCTGGACATGCTGGCCCAAGCCAAGGCCAATGGGTCCATTGAGGACATGGAGATAAGTTTTTTGCTAACCGTATCCCAGCGGTCGCAGTTGGTGGAAGCCCTGGAACCCTTCCGGGCCGTGTTCACCAACCGACCTGGGAGGACGGAGTTAGCGGTTCATGAGGTGGACACCGGGAATCACGCCCCACTTCGGCGAACACCTTATCGGATCTCTGAGGCGGTGCAACAAGTCATGCACCAAGAGATCGATGAGATGTTAAGGCTAGGGGTGATTCGACTGTCAAAAAGCGTGTGGGCTTCACCTGTAGTCCTCGTGCCTAAAAAGGATCGAACCACCCGGTTCTGCGTGGACTACAGGGGGCTCAACGCCATCACAACCTCTGATGCCCACCCGATGCCATGCATCGAGGTTCTGCTTGAGCGGTTGGCGAAAGCAAAGTACATATCCATCATGGATTTGAGTCGGGGATACTGGCAGATTCCCCTGAGCCCGGAGGCGCAGGAGAAATCCGTCTTTATCACCCGTTTTGGACTGTACGAGTCCACAGTCATGCCCTTCGGCATGAAAAATGCCCCTGCCACTTTCCAGCGGATGGTCAACCACCTGCTTCGGGGACTGGAGGTGTACGCGGTGGCGTGCTTAGACGATATTGCTATCTTCAGTTTCACCTGGGAGGAACACCTTCAGCATCTCCAGGAGGTGCTCAAGCATCTTCACCAGGCAGGCCTGACTATCAAGCCGGGAAAGTGCCAGATGGGCATGCGCGAGGTCCACTACCTGGGGCACCAGGTAGGCGGGGGTTCCATGAGTCCGGAGCCAGAAAAGGTGGACGTAATCACGTCCTGGCCCACCTCCAGGACCAAGAAACAGGTGAAGTCCTTCTTGAGCACTGCAGGGTACTATAGGCGGTTTGTTCAAGACTATAGCGCCCTTGCAAAACCCTTGACTGACCTCACCAAGCAGAGGCTACCCCAAACAGTCAACTGGACAGATGACTGTGAGGCAGCTTTCCAAGCTTTGAAAGCAGCCCTGTGCAGCTCTCCAATGTTGAGAGCAGTCGACAGCAGTCGCCTGTTTCTGGTACAGACCGACGCCAGCGAGTTTGGCCTCGGTGCTGTGCTCAGCCAGGTCGACTCGGGGAACCAGGAGCACCCCGTGTTGTACCTGAGCCAGAAACTTTTGCCAAGCGAAGTGGCATACTCGACCATCGAGAAGGAGTGTCTGGCCATGGTGTGGGCACTGCAACGTTTGCAGCCCTACCTGTACGGGTGCGACTTCACGGTGGTAACCGACCACAACCCTCTGAGCTGGTTGCACACAGTGTCCATAACCAATGGAAGGTTGCTCCGCTGGAGCCTTGCCCTTCAACAGTGCGACTTTACTGTACAACAGAAAAAGGGCAGCGAACATGTAAATGCTGATGAGTTGTCCCGCCGGGGCAAGCCCGCTGAGGTGCGCATGGCCGATTACCGACAGGTAATGCCTCTGTAGCGCCCTCCAAAGGGGGGAGGTGTAATGTAATGTCTGCAAAATATGATGTTTTCTGTCCGAACTTTCTAGAATCTTCCCCTCCTCCACACACAGAGAAAATCAGGCTGTCAGCTTTTTGCAGCCCTCTCTTCCCCCACACACACACACCAGTGTCTTCATGTACACAGCTCTGTGAAACCTGAAACCGTCTATTTCCTGTGAGCTAGGAATGTTAATTTGCTAAGTGAAAAGATCTCTTTGTCTGAAGACACGAGGCTGTATGCCAGTATATGGAGAGGTATTAAAAGAGGCTAGCATGGGCTCCAATCGCGACAGAAAAATGAAACAAACTTTTCTGTGATCTGCGCGATCCCAGCTTCCCTACAGTGCCTCTCGTGCAATTCTCAGACTTCCAGAATCTGAGATGTGCGTTGCTCCCAAATGAAGCGTCCTAGCTAGTGCATTCTTGGTGTTTTCGGATTCTATTCGGTAAATCACAAACAATGATACCATATATGTGTTTGTGCGGGCTTCCCTCACTGAGATATGATCCTCAAAAGTTTTGTAGCCAAATCATAACTTGAAGAGAGGAAGGTGGGATCTTCCCAGACCACCCATTTCGTGAGGTCATAGACCCAAAAGGATAAGGGATTCTGTTGTGAGTTCATTTTCCCCTTCATTACTGAGGCCCGAGGAACTCCCTCTTCTGGTAAAGAAAGGTAGTGAGCCTGATTATCAAACACCTGAGGCTGATGATGATGACTGGCTGAGTGGAGTTACTGACTGGATATAAGGCTGCTGACGCCCTTCTGCCCTGCTGGTGATTTCTCTGTGGGATCCTTGGAGACCAGTCTGAATTCCTGCTCCTTTAAAGCTAAGTTTGCTGCTCGGCCTTTTGCATTGGTGCTTTGACTTTGTTTTGCTTTGTTTTTCTGGATTTCTGCCATTACCTGCTGGGGTGTGCTGAATTCCTTTAGCTCTGTCTTCTGAAAATACCTGAGTGCTGATTTAGTTTTTGAAGCCTAGCTGCTTCAGGGCCTTTTTCATATCAGCTTGTTGGCTTATGCCTTTGATAAGGTTTTGGCAGATTGCAGACAGCAGCCTTCCTGTCCTTTCCTATCTAGGTAGTTTTGGGCCCCGTCTTTGCTCAGTCTATCTTTCTGTCTGTGTTAGTGTTTTCATCTTGCTTCACCGTCATTATATGTTGGGGGCTGCCTATTGCTTTGGGGTCTGCTCTGGGGCAGTTTAGATTTCCCCTTTCTTTCTTTAGGCCTATTTAATTCTCCGGCTGTGATCGAGGGGTCTAGGGCATCGTAGGAACCCCCCACGGCTACTGCTAGTTGTGTTGATAGGTTCAGAGGTCTGCAATCTGATAGTTGCCAACTTCTCTGGTTTTCTGGACTTAGAATCATAGAATCATAGAATCGTAGAGTTGGAAGGGACCTCCTGGGCCATCTGGTCCAACCCCCTGCTCAAAGCAGGATTCGCTAAATCATCCCAGTTAGATGTCTGTCCAGCCTCTGTTTGAAGACTTCCATTGAAGGAGAACTCACCACTTCTCGTGGCAGCCAGTTCCACTCATTGATCACTCTAACTGTCAAAAAGTTTTTTCTAATATCTAATCTGTGTCTCCTCCCATTCAGCTTCATCCCATTGCTTCTAGTCTTTCCTTGTGCAAATGAGAATAAAGTTGATCCTTCTACAATGTGACAGCCCTTTAGATATTTGTAGACAGCTATTAAGTCTCCTCTCAGTCTTCTCTTTTGCAAACTAAACATTCCCAAATCCTGCAACCTTTCCTCATAAGACAGGGTTTGCAGACCGGTCACCATTCTGGTCTGCAAACCCTGTAGCTTGTAGTTCTGCTTTTGCCTCCTACGGTGACTCATTCATAACAGAATCACCCGCCATACCGCAGATCCTAGGGTACTCAATAGCAGGAAAGAATTGTAAAAAAAAAAAAAAAAAGTGTATATTTTTTTCCTCTATATCTCTGAGGCCGTAGGGGGAATTTTTTTTTTTCTCTCAATGGAGATAAAGCAATTGTCTGATCTTGTGGAGCAGCTCGCTGCGGAAGTGCGGGGAATTTCCGCCTACCTTGCTCATTCACATGCTGCTGAACCAAAGATTCCTACACCTGATGTATTTTTTGGGGATCGGTCTAAATTTTTGAATTTCAAAAATAATTGTAAATTATTTTTTGCCTTGAAGCCTAACTCGTCAGGGAGCTCCTCGCAGCAGGTTAAAATTATCATCTCTTTGCTGCGTGGCGATCCCCAGGATTGGGCGTTTTCTTTGAAACCAGATGATCCTATTCTGACTAATGTGAACGCATTTTTTCAGGCCTTGGGGTTGTTGTATGACGAACCTAATGCCATTGATCAGGCTGAAAAGACCCTGCTGGCATTGAACCAGGGTCGTGATTCTGCAGAATTGTACTGTCAAAAATTCCGAAAGTGGGCAGTACTTACTACCTGGAATGATAATGCCTTGGCTGCTCTCTTTCAGAAGAGGTTGTCAGAAGCCGTAAAAGATACTATGGTGGGATTTCCTGTTCCCTCTGGTCTTGACGATTCTATGTCATTAACCATCCAGGTTGATCGGCGTTTGCGCGAACGCAAAGCTGCACGAGAGGTGTTGCCACCTGTTGAACAAATGTCTGAACCTATGCAATGTGATAGAGTTTTTTCCAGAGAGCAGCGTCAGGAATTCAGAAGGCATAATAAGTTGTGTTTTTTCTGTTGAGATGCCTCGAATATTATTTCTGTCTGTCCTAAACGAGAGAAACGCTTTGCACACACGTTTTCTGTTGGGGGTGTTCAACCTAAGTTTCTTCTGGCTATTACTCTGATCTGCTCCCTGTCCACATTTTCCACCAAGGCTTTTGTGGATTCGGGAGCAGCCCTAAACCTAATGGACTTGGATTTTGCTAAACGTTGTGGATTTCCGATGACACCTCTGCAGACGCCTATCCCTTTGAGGGGGATTGATGCTACTCCTTTGGCTAAAAATAAACCTCAGTTTTGGACCCAGGTGGTAATGCGGGTCGCCCCAGACCATCAAGAAAATTGCAGTTTTTGGTGTTGCATAATCTGCATGATACTATTGTTCTGGGGTTTCCCTGGTTACAAATTCATAATCCAGTTTTGGATTGGAAATCTGTGTCTGTGGTGAGATGGGATTGTCGGTGTGCCTTTAGTGAGGCTCCGGTGTTTTCCACCTCTCCTCAGTCGCATGATGTTCCTGATTATTTGGCGGACTTTTATGATGTATTTAGTGAGAATGAGTCTGCGTCTCTGCCTCCTCATAGGAGTTATGACTGTGCAATTGAACTGAGCCCGGGGTGTAAATTTCCCAAGGGTCGGCTCTTCAATTTATCTGTACCCGAGCACGAGGCTATGCGATCCTATATTAAGGAGGCGTTGGAGAAGGGTCACATTAGACCATCCTCGTCACCCTTAGGTGCCGTTTTTTTTTTTTGTAGCCAAAAAGGATGGATCATTAAGACCTTGTATTGATTATCGTGCCCTCAACAAAATTACTGTTAAATATCAGTATCCGTTACCCCTGATTTCTGATCTATTCTCCAGAGTTAAAGGTGCTTGCTGGTTTACCAAGCTTGACCTCAGGGGGGCGTATAATCTTATTCGCATTAAGCATGGGGATGAATGGAAGACGGCGTTTAATACTCCGGAGGGACATTTTGAGTACCTGGTGATGCCTTTTGGGCTCACTAATGCCCCTTCTGTCTTCCAGTGCTTCATGAACGATATTTTCCGAGATTTTGTCGATAAATTTTTGATTATCTATCTGGATGATATTTTGATCTTCTCCAAGGATTGGGATTCTCATGTGGAACATATTCGGACAGTGTTCCAGATCTTGAGGGAGAATTCCCTGTATGTCAAAGGATCTAAATGCCTTTTTGGAGTACAGAGGATTTCTTTTTTGGGATTTATTTTGTCCCCGTCAACTATTGAAATGGACCCGACCAAGGTACAGGCCATTTACGATTGGGTTCAGCCCACTTCTTTGAAGGCCCTCCAGAAGTTTTTGGGTTTTGCTAATTTTTATCGGAAATTTATAGCAAAATTTTCTAGTATTGCCAAGCCATTGACTGATTTGACTAAGAAGGGTGCTGATGTGTTAAATTGGTCTCCGGAGGCTGTTTCTTCCTTTCAGGAGCTGAAGCGAAGATTCACCTCCGCCCCGGTTTTGCGGCAACCTGATGTCTCACTTCCATTCCAGGTGGAGGTGGATGCTTCTGAGATTGGTGCAGGAGCTGTTTTGTCCCAAAAGGATCCTGTAACATCTAAAATGAATCCCTGTGCTTTCTTTTCCCGAAAGTTCTCTCCATCTGAACGTAACTATGATGTGGGGAATAGGGAACTGTTGGCCATGAAATGGGCATTTGAGGAGTGGAGACATTGGTTGGAGGGAGCTAAGCATCAAGTCGTGGTCCTCCCTGACCACAAGAATTTGATTTACCTAGAGTCGGCTAAGCGCTTGAACCCTAGACAGGCTAGGTGGGCCTTGTTTTTTACACGTTTTGATTTTGTGGTTTCTTTTCTTCCTGGAACAAAGAATGTCAAGGCAGATGCCCTCTCTAGGAGCTTCTTTGCTGATTCTTCTGTGGTGACCAAGCCTGCTACCATCTTAGGCGAAGGGGTAGTTCTTTCTGCCATCTCACCCGATTTGAGACGTGCTCTGGAAGAGTTCCAGGAGGACAAACCTGAGCGTTGTCCCAGTGGAAAGTTGTATGTTCCTGACCAGTGGAAGAAGAGAGTGATGTCTGAAGTTCATTGCTCTGCTTTGGCTGGTCATCCAGGTATTTTTGGTACTAGAGATCTGGTGACTCGTTTTTTTTAGTGGCCCTCCTTGTCTCGTGATGTCAGGAATTTTGTGCAGTCCTGTGGGACGTGCTCCCGGTCTAAATCGTGTTCTCGCTCTAGTGGGTTGTTGATGCCTTTGCCTGTCCCCAAGAGACCATGGACCCATATTTCAATGGATTTCATCTCTGATATGCCTGTCTCTCAAAGGATGACTGTTATTTGGGTGATTTGTGATAGATTCTCTAAGATGGTTCATCTTGTACCACTCCCTAAGTTGCCGTCTTCCTCTGAGTTGGTGCCCCTGTTTTTACAACAGGTGGTTCGTTTGCACGGGATTCCTGAGAACATTGTATCTGACAGAGGAGTCCAGTTTGTGTCTAGATTTTGGAGAACTTTCTGTTCCAGGCTGGGAATTCAGTTGTCCTTCTCCTCTGCTTTTCACCCTCAGACCAATGGGCAGACAGACAGAACAAACCAGACCTTGGAGTCATATTTGAGATGTTTTATTTCTGCTGATCAGGATGATTGGGTTTCATTTTTGCCCTTGGCCGAATTTGCTTTAAATAATAGAGCTAGTTCTGCCACTTTGATGTCACCTTTTTTTTGTAACTTTGGGATTCATCCTCGATTTTCTTCAGGGCAGGTGGAGCCCTCTGCCTGCCAAGGTGTTGACACTGTGGTGGAGAGAATGCACCAGATCTGGGACAAAGTGGTGGATAAGTTATCTCTCTCCCAGGAAAAGGCCCAGCAGTTTTCCAACCGACATAGGACCATTGGTCCCCAGTTTAAGGTTGGTGATATGGTGTGGTTAACATCAAAAAATATTGCTATGAAGGTGGCTTCTCCTAAGTTTAAGCCTAGATTTATTGGACCTTACAAGATTGTGGAGATTATTAATCTGGTCTCTTTTCGTTTGGCTCTTCCTGTCACATTTAAAATCCATAATGTGTTCCATAAATCTTTGTTGAAGAGGTTTGTTGAACCTGTTGTTCCGGGGGTGGCACCTCCAGACCCTGTATTGGTTGAAGGTAACATGGAATATGAGGTAGAGAAAGTACTGGATTCCCGTCTGGCTAGACGGAGACTCCAGTATTTGGTTAAGTGGAAGGGTTATGGTCAGGAGGATAATTCCTGGGTCTCTGCCTCTGATATTCATGCCAAAAGATTGGTGCGTGCCTTTCATCGGGCTCACCCTGATCGCCCTGGTGGCGTAGTTGAGGGTTCGGTGACCCCTCCTCAAGGGGGAGGTACTGTTGTGAGTTCATTTTCCCCTTCATTACTGAGGCCCGAGGAACTCCCTCTTCTGGTAAAGAAAGGTAGTGAGCCTGATTATCAAACACCTGAGGCTGATGATGATGACTGGCTGAGTGGAGTTACTGACTGGATATAAGGCTGCTGATGCCCTTCTGCCCTGCGGGTGATTTCTCTGTGGGATCCTTGGAGACCAGTCTGAATTCCTGCTCCTCTAAAGCTAAGTTTTCTGCTTGGCCTTTTGCATTGGTGCTTTGACTTTGTTTTGCTTTGTTTTTCTGGATTTCTGCCATTCCCTGCTGGGGTGTGCTGAATTCCTTTAGCTCTGTCTTCTGAAAATACCTGAGTGCTGATTTAGTTTTTGAAGCCTAGCTGCTTCAGGGTCTTTTTCATATCAGCTTGTTGGCTTATGCCTTTGATAGGGTTTTGGCAGATTGCAGACAGCAGCCTTCCTGTCCTTTCCTATCTAGGTAGTTTTGGGCCCCGTCTTTGCTCAGTCTATCTTTCTGTCTGTGTTAGTGTTTTCATCTTGCTTCACCGTCATTATATGTTGGGGGCTGCCTATTGCTTTGGGGTCTGCTCTGGGGCAGTTTAGATTTCCCCTTTCTTTCTTTAGGCCTATTTAATTCTCCGGCTGTGATCGAGAGGTCTAGGGCATCGTAGGAACCCCCCACGGCTACTGCTAGTTGTGTTGATAGGTTCAGGGGTCTGCAATCTGATAGTTGCCAACTTCTCTGGTTTTCTGGACTTAGCTTGTAGTTCTGCTTTTGCCTCCTACGGTGACTCATTCATAACAGGATTCCCTCCCCAAACTCAGGCAGAGCAGCTTAAGTCCTCGTGCCAGAGAGACGTGCCGATGAGCGGCGACGTTTGGTTAAGTGCCCCCCTCCCAGCCGCATGGGATGCTTAACACCAACTGACCACATGTGAGTGTACTTTCTTCTTTCATCCATTTTGTTTTATACTTGTCTATTGTACATATTTTATGTCTCAATTTTATAGCAACTTTTATCTGTATAATCACTGCCCTCATTTTGGGGAATAAATGATAAAATTATTCAGTCTGTCTTCATGCTCTAAGAAATGAACTATACACCTTGTTTAGATAATCGCTACTAATTTGTGGGGTTTGCCACGGACCCTATTAATTTAATACTGTGAATGAAGTAAACTGTGGATGGTGGCAGCGCGTTGTGTACAGTATATTGCTGAATAACGGGGCTGCAGCCACAGCATTGATAATCCCTTCACTGCAGTAGCCCAATTGCCCGTGCACAACAAGCAGCTCGTCCGGCAAATAATTATCCTACTTGCAGTTCCCTGACTGACCTGAGGGTAAGGGGGGTGCCGGAGAGCTGCAAGTTCCAAAGTGGAACTGAGAAAGTGGGATATACATAAATCCCTGCAGTACTTGGAAGGTTATTGGCAGTGGAGGGACATCCAAATTACCCCCTGTGGTAAATTGTTAGAGCAAGGTTAGCTTGCTGCATTTTGTCACATGGTGCCAGTGGTGGGATAACTAAGATAAGACCCCACTGTGCCTGTGATAGCCGTGTGCCGGAAGTGTGTTGCGTCCCTCCATCCGCTGATACACCAGTGTCAGTGGTGGGATTGTGACATATTGGTGACACAGGGTCTGCTGTCCATCATGTCTTTGTGGCAGCGGGACCCTCGTTCGTCACGTATTGGTGAACAGCGGTGGGCTGTTTATAACATAATGGTGGCAGCGGTGGGATGTTCATCACACTGCCATATAATATTCTCACCTTGAATTTATCCTATAAAACTCCCATAAAATATTCCTTCCTTGAATTCATTCTATAAAACTCTCACATAATATTCCATCCTTGAATTTATTCTATAAAACTCCCATATAATATTCCATCCTTGAATTTATTCTATAAAACTCCCATATAATATTCTCACCTTGTATTCTATGAAACTCCCATATAATATTCCATCCTTGAATTTATTCTATAAAACTCCCATATAATATTCTCACCTTGAATTTATTCTATAAAACTCCCATATAATATTCTCACCTTGAATTTATTCTATAAAACTACCATATAATATTCTCACCTTGAATTTATCCTATAAAACTCCCATATAATATTCTCACCTTGAATTTATCCTATAAATCTTCCATATAATATTCTCACATTGAATTTATTCTATAAAGCTCCCATATAATATTCTCACCTTGAATTTATGCTATAAAACTCCCATATAATATTCCATCCTTGAATTTATTCTATAAAACTCCCATATAATATTCTCACCTTTAATTTATTCTGTAAAACTCCCATATAATATTCTCACCTTGAATTTATTCTATAAAATTCCCATATAATATTCTCACCATGAATTTATTCTATGAAATTCCCATATAATATTCCATCCTTGAATTTATTCTACAAAACTCCCATATAATATTTTAACCTTCAATTTATCCTATAAAATGCCCATATAATATTCTCACCTTGAATTTATTCTATAAAGCTCCCATATAATATTCTCACTTTGAATTTATCCTATGAAACGCCCATAAAATATTCCATCCTTGAATTTATTCTATAAAACTACTATATAATATTGTCACCTTGAATTTATCCTATAAAACTCCCATATAATATTCGCACCTTGAAATTACTCTATAAAACTCCCATATAATATTCTCACCATGAATTTATCGCATAAAACTCCCATATAATATTCTCACCTTGAATTTATCCTATAAAACTCCCATATAATATTCTCACCCTGAATTTATCCTATAAAACTCCCATATAATATTCCATCCTTGAATTTATCCTATAAAACTCCCATATAATATTCCATCCTTGAATTTATTCTATAAACCTCCCATATAATGTTTCATCCTTGAATATATCCTATAAAACTTTTATATAATATTCTCACATTGAATTTATTCTATAAAACTCCCATATAATATTCTCACCTTGAATTTATTCTATAAAACTCCCATATAATATTCTCAACTTGAATTTATTCTATAAAACTCCCATATAATATTCTCACCTTGAATTTATCCTATAAAGCTCCCATATAATATTTTCACCTTGAATTTATCCTATAAAACCGCCATATAATATTGTCACCTTGAATTTATTCTATAAAACTCCCATATAATATTCCATCCTTGAATTTATTCTATAAATCTCCCATATAATATTCCATCTTTGAATTTATCCTATAAAACTTTTACATAATATTCTCACCTTGAATTTATTCTATAAAACTCCCATATAATATTCTCACCTTGAATTTATTCTATAAAGCTCCCATAAAATATTCTCACCTTGAATTTATGCTATAAAGCTGCCATATAATATTCTAACCTTGAATTTATTCTATAAAACTCCCATATAATATTCTCACCTTGAATTTTTCCTATAAAACTCCCATATAATATTCTCACCTTAAATTTATTCTATAAAGCTCCCATATAATATTCTCACCTTGAATTTATCCTATAAAACTCCCATATAATATTCTCACCTAGAATTTATCCTATAAAACTCCCATATAATATTCTCACCTTGAATTTATCCTATAAAACTCCCATATATTATTCTGACCTTGAATTTATCCTATAAATCTCCCAAATAAAATTCTCACCTTGAATATATTCTACAAAACTCCCATATAATATTCTACCCTTGAATTTATTCTATAAAACTCCCATATAATAATCTCACCTTGAATTTATCCTATAAAACTCCCATATAATATTCTCGCCTTGAATTTATCCTATAAATCTCCCAAATAATTTTCTCACCTTGAATTTATTCTTCAAAACTCCCATATAATATTCTACCCTTGAATTTATCCTATAAAACTCCCATATATTCTCACCTTGAATTTATTCTATAAAGCTCCCATATAATATTCCCACCTTGAATTTATTCTATAAAACTCCGATATAATATTCCCACCTTGAATTTAGCCTATAAAACTCCCATATAATATTCTCACCTTGAATTTATTCTATAAAACTCCCATATAATATTCTCAACTTGAATTTATCGTATAAAACTCCCATATAATATTCTCACCTTGAATTTTTCTATAAAACTCCCATATAATATTCTAACCTTGAATTTATTCTATAAAACTCCCATATAATATTCTCACCTTGAATTTATACTATAAAATTCCCATATAATATTCTCACCTTGAACTTATCCTATAAAACTCCCATATAATATTGTCACCTTGAATTTATCCAATAAAACTCCCATATAATATTCGCACCTTGAAATTACTCTATAAAACTCCCATATAATATTCTCACCATGAATTTATCGCATAAAACTCCCATATAATATTCTCACCTTGAATTTATCCTATAAAACTCCCATATAATATTCTCACCCTGAATTTATCCTATAAAACTCCCATATAATATTCCATCCTTGAATTTATCCTATAAAACTCCCATATAATATTCCATCCTTGAATTTATTCTATAAACCTCCCATATAATGTTTCATCCTTGAATATATCCTATAAAACTTTTATATAATATTCTCACATTGAATTTATTCTATAAAACTCCCATATAATATTCTCACCTTGAATTTATTCTATAAAACTCCCATATAATATTCTCAACTTGAATTTATTCTATAAAACTCCCATATAATATTCTCACCTTGAATTTATCCTATAAAGCTCCCATATAATATTTTCACCTTGAATTTATCCTATAAAACCGCCATATAATATTGTCACCTTGAATTTATTCTATAAAACTCCCATATAATATTCCATCCTTGAATTTATTCTATAAATCTCCCATATAATATTCCATCTTTGAATTTATCCTATAAAACTTTTACATAATATTCTCACCTTGAATTTATTCTATAAAACTCCCATATAATATTCTCACCTTGAATTTATTCTATAAAGCTCCCATAAAATATTCTCACCTTGAATTTATGCTATAAAGCTGCCATATAATATTCTAACCTTGAATTTATTCTATAAAACTCCCATATAATATTCTCACCTTGAATTTTTCCTATAAAACTCCCATATAATATTCTCACCTTAAATTTATTCTATAAAGCTCCCATATAATATTCTCACCTTGAATTTATCCTATAAAACTCCCATATAATATTCTCACCTAGAATTTATCCTATAAAACTCCCATATAATATTCTCACCTTGAATTTATCCTATAAAACTCCCATATATTATTCTGACCTTGAATTTATCCTATAAATCTCCCAAATAAAATTCTCACCTTGAATATATTCTACAAAACTCCCATATAATATTCTACCCTTGAATTTATTCTATAAAACTCCCATATAATAATCTCACCTTGAATTTATCCTATAAAACTCCCATATAATATTCTCGCCTTGAATTTATCCTATAAATCTCCCAAATAATTTTCTCACCTTGAATTTATTCTTCAAAACTCCCATATAATATTCTACCCTTGAATTTATCCTATAAAACTCCCATATATTCTCACCTTGAATTTATTCTATAAAGCTCCCATATAATATTCCCACCTTGAATTTATTCTATAAAACTCCGATATAATATTCCCACCTTGAATTTAGCCTATAAAACTCCCATATAATATTCTCACCTTGAATTTATTCTATAAAACTCCCATATAATATTCTCAACTTGAATTTATCGTATAAAACTCCCATATAATATTCTCACCTTGAATTTTTCTATAAAACTCCCATATAATATTCTAACCTTGAATTTATTCTATAAAACTCCCATATAATATTCTCACCTTGAATTTATACTATAAAATTCCCATATAATATTCTCACCTTGAACTTATCCTATAAAACTCCCATATAATATTGTCACCTTGAATTTATCCAATAAAACTCCCATATAATATTCTCACCTTGAATTTATACGATAAAACTCCCATATAATATTCTCACCGTTGAATTTAGCCTATAAAACTCCCATATAATATTCTCACCTTGAATTTATTCTATAAAACTCCCATATAATATTCTCAACTTGAATTTATCCTATAAAACTCCCATATATTATTCTCACCTTGAATTTTTCTATAAAACTCCCATATAATATTCTCACCTTGAATTTATTCTATAAAACTCCCATATAATATTCTCACCTTGAATGTATCCTATAAATCTCCCAAATAAAATTCTCACCTTGAATATATTCTACAAAACTCCCATATAATATTCTACCCTTGAGTTTATCCTATAAAACTCCCATATATTCTCACCTTGAATTTATTCTATAAAGCTCCCATATAATATTCCATTCTTGAATTTATCCTATAAAACTCCCATATAATATTCTCACCTTGAATTTATACTATAAAACTTCCATATAATATTCTCACCTTGAATTTATTCTATAAATCTCCCATAAATATTCTCACCTTGAATTTATCCTATAAAACTCCCATATTATTTTCTCACCTTGAATTTAATCTATAAACCTCCCATATAATATTCCATCCTTGAATTTATTCTATAAAACTCCCATATAATATTCTCACCTTGAATTTATCCTACAAAAACTCCCATATAATATTTTCACCTTGAATTTATCCTATAATACTCCCATATAATATTCTCACCTTGAATTTATTCTATAAAACTCCCATATAATATTCTCACCTTGAATTTATTCTTTAAAACTCCCATATATTCTCACCTTGAATTTATTCTATAAAACTCCCATAAATATTCTCACCTTGAATTTATCCTATAAAACTCCCATATAATATTCTCACCTTGAATATATTCTATAAATCTCCCATATAATATTCCATTCTTGAATTTATTCTATAAAACTCCCATATAATATTCTCACCTTGAATTTATCCTACAAAAACTGCCATATAATATTTTCACCTTGAATTTATCCTATAATACTCCCATATAATATTCTCACCTTGAATTTATTCTATAAAACTCCCATATAATATCCTCACCTTGAATTTATCCTATAAAACTCCCATATAATATTCTCACATTGAATTTATTCTATAAAACTCCCACATAATATTCTCACCTTGAATTTGTCCTATAAAACTCGTATATAATATTCTCACCTTGAATTTATCTTATAATGCTCCCATATAAAATTCCATCCTTGAATTTATTCTATAAAACTCCCACATAATATTCTTACCTTGAATTTATCCTATAAAACTCCCATATAATATTCTCACCTTGAATTTATACTATAAAATTCCCATATAATATTCTCACCTTGAATTTATCCTATAAAACTCACAAATATTCTCACCTTGAATTTATTCTATAAAACTCCCATATAATATTCCATCCTTGAATTTTTCCTATAAAACTCCCATATATTCTCACCTTGAATTTATCCTATAAAGCGCCCATATAATATTCTCACCTTGAATATATCCTATAAAACTCCCATATAATATTCTCACCTTGAATTTATTCTATAAAGCTCCCATATAATATTCTCACCTTCAATTTATTGTATAAAACTCCCATATAATATTCTCACATTCAATTTATTCTATAAAACTCTCATATAATATTCTCACCTTGAATTATTCTATAAAACTCTCTTATAATATTCCATCCTTGAATTTATTCTATTAAACTCCCATATAATATTCCATCCTTGAATTTATCCTATAAAACTCCCACATAATATTCTCACATTGAATTTATCCTATAAAACTCCCATATAATATTCTCACCTTGAATTTATCCTATAAAGCTCCCATATAATATTCTCACCTTGAATTTATCCTATAAAACTCCCATATAATATTCTCACCTTGAATTTATCCTATAAAGCTCCCATATAATATTCTCACCTTGAATTTATCCTATAAAGCTCCCATATAATATTCTCACCTTGAATTTATCCCATAACACTCCCATATAATATTCTCACCTTGAATTTATCCTATAACACTCCCATATAATATTCTTATATTGAATTTATTCTATTAAACTTCCATATAATATTCCATCCTTGAATTTATTCTATAAAACTCCCATATAATATTCCATCCTTGAATTTATCCTATAAAACTCCCATATAATATTCTCACATTGAATTTATCCTATAAAACTCCCATATAATATTCTCACCTTGAATTTATCCTATAAAGCTCCCATATAATATTCTCACCTTGAATTTATCCTATAAAGCTCCCATATAATATTCTTACCTTGAATTTATCCTATAAAACTCCCATATAATATTCTCACCTTGAATTTATACTATAAAATTCCCATATAATATTCTCACCTTGAATTTATCCTATAAAACTCACAAATATTCTCACCTTGAATTTATTCTATAAAACTCCCATATAATATTCCATCCTTGAATTTTTCCTATAAAACTCCCATATATTCTCACCTTGAATTTATCCTATAAAGCTCCCATATAATATTCTCACCTTGAATTTATCCTATAAAACTCCCATATAATATTCTCACCTTGAATTTATCCTATAAAGCTCCCATATAATATTCTCACCTTGAATTTATCCTATAAAGCTCCCATATAATATTCTCACCTTGAATTTATCCCATAACACTCCCATATAATATTCTCACCTTGAATTTATCCTATAACACTCCCATATAATATTCTTATATTGAATTTATTCTATTAAACTTCCATATAATATTCCATCCTTGAATTTATTCTATAAAACTCCCATATAATATTCCATCCTTGAATTTATCCTATAAAGCTCCCATATAATATTCTCACCTTGAATTTATCCAATAAAACTCCCATATAATATTCTCACCTTGAATTTATCCTATAAAGCTCCCATATAATATTCTCACCTTGAATTTATCCTATAAAGCTCCCATATAATATTCTTACCTTGAATTTATCCTATAAAACTCCCATATAATATTCTCACCTTGAATTTATACTATAAAATTCCCATATAATATTCTCACCTTGAATTTATCCTATAAAACTCACAAATATTCTCACCTTGAATTTATTCTATAAAACTCCCATATAATATTCCATCCTTGAATTTTTCCTATAAAACTCCCATATATTCTCACCTTGAATTTATTCTATAAAGCTCCCATATAATATTCTCACCTTGAATTTATCCTATAAAACTCCCATATAATATTCTCACCTTGAATTTATCCTATAAAGCTCCCATATAATATTCTCACCTTGAATTTATCCTATAAAGCTCCCATATAATATTCTCACCTTGAATTTATCCCATAACACTCCCATATAATATTCTCACCTTGAATTTATCCTATAACACTCCCATATAATATTCTTATATTGAATTTATTCTATTAAACTTCCATATAATATTCCATCCTTGAATTTATTCTATAAAACTCCCATATAATATTCCATCCTTGAATTTATCCTATAAAACTCCCATATAATATTCTCACATTGAATTTATCCTATAAAACTCCCATATAATATTCTCACCTTGAATTTATCCTATAAAGCTCCCATATAATATTCTCACCTTGAATTTATCCAATAAAACTCCCATATAATATTCTCACCTTGAATTTATCCTATAAAGCTCCCATATAATATTCTCACCTTGAATTTATCCTATAAAGCTCCCATATAATATTCTCACCTTGAATTTATCCAATAAAACTCCCATATAATATTCTCACCTTGAATTTATCCTATAAAGCTCCCATATAATATTCTCACCTTGAATTTATTCTATAAAACTCCCATATAATATTCTCACCTTGGATTTATTCTATAAAACTCCCATATAATATTCTCACCTTGAATTTATCCTATAAAACTCCCATATAATAATCTCACCTTGAATTTATCCTATACAACTTCCATATAATATTCTCACCTTGAATTTATCCTATAAAACTCCCATAAAATATTCTCACCTTGAATTTATTCTATAAAACTCCCATATAATTTTGTCACCTTGAATTTATCCTATAAAACTCCCATATAATATTCTCACCTTGAATTTATTCTATAAAACTCCCATATAATATTCTTACCTTGAATTTATCCTATAAAACTCCCATATAATATTCTCACCTTGAATTTATACTATAAAATTCCCATATAATATTCTCACCTTGAATTTATCCTATAAAACTCCCATATAATATTCTCACCTTGAATTTATCCTATAAAGCGCCCATATAATATTCTCACCTTGAATTTATCCTATAAAGCTCCCATATAATATTCTCACCTTCAATTTATTGTATAAAACTCCCATATAATATTGTCACATTCAATTTATTCTATAAAACTCCCATATAATATTTTCACCTTGAATTTATTCTATAAAACTCCCATATAATATTCTCACCTTGAATTTATTCTATAAAACTCCCATATAATATTCTCACCTTGAATTTATTCTATAAAACTCCCATATAATATTCTCACCTTGAATTTATCCAATAAAACTCCCATATAATATTCTCACCTTGAATTTGTCCTATAAAACTCCTATATAATATTCTCACATTGAATTTATCCTAGAAAACTCCTGTGACGAAGGGATGTCCCGCTGCCACCAAAACATCACGGACAGTGGACCCTGTGTCACCAGTATGTCACAATCCCACCACTGACACGGGTGTATCAGCGGACGGAGGGACGCGACACACTGCCGGCACACGGCTATCACAGTCACAGTGGGGGCTTATCTTAGTTATCCCACCACTGGCACCATGTGACAAAAATGCAGCAAGCTAATCTTGCTCTAACAATTTACCGCAGGGGGGTTATTTTGGATGCCCCACCACTGCTAACAACCTTCCAAGATACTGCGGGGATTTATGTATATCCCACTTTCTCAGTTCCAGTTTGGAACTCACAGCTCTCCGGCACCCCCCTTACCCTCAGGTCAAGTCAGGGAACTGCACCTAGGATAATTAGTCGCCAGACGGGCTGCTTGTTGTGCACGGGCAATTAGGCTACTGCAGTAAGGGAATTATCAATGCTGTGGCCACAGCCCCCCTCACCAAGTAGAGGCTACCCCAAACAGTCAACTGGACAGATGACTGTGAGGCGGCTTTCCAAGCTTTGATAGCAGCCCTGTGCAGCTCTCCAGTGTTGAGAGCTTTTGTAGGTAGGCATGTGCTTGGCTTCAACATCTTTATCAAGTAGCCTTTTGAGATCGGTGCAGAGAAGAGCAGGGGCAACGACACCTTTGGTATCATCATTAGGTGTCATAGTGCAGAATTACCTAATACATACAGAAATACACCAAAGAACAAGTTTTAGTATCACATATACAACAAGGATACAGGCAGCAATATGTAACAAGCTTTGTAAGATCCCAACTATCCAGCCCCCTATTCCCTTAAACCAATTGGCTGGATTGAGAAAGGAGAAAGTGTCTGACCACCAACTTTCCTTAGTACGATCATTGTCTTTATCATATTGATCTTTGAGTCATTGAATATCTTCTAATTTTAACTTTAACTTCTACCAATAATAATATGGAAAATGCGAAAAACCAAAACATTATGTCCCCTTTATTTGCTATTGGCTTGTTGGGTGATGAGGAGGACTTGATAGGGACCGTAATACAAGGGTTCTAGTCCGTGCTTCCTGACATGCCTCTTCACGACTACCAAATCACCAGGCTTCAGGTTATAACAGGTGTCAGTTTCTGCTGAATCTGGAAAAGAAGAGGAAACTAGAGCATAGGTGTTACCAAGATTTTTACTAAGCTGAATAACACATTGAACAGCACGGTAAGTTTCTTCTGATAACTGCTGGGGCTGGAAATTTGCAACTGGGGGCCTAGTACCAAACAATATCTCATATGGGGACAGGCCATATTTTACAATAGGGGTAGTACGAATGTGGTATAGTACAATGGGTAGGAGCTCTGGCCATGGAGCCGTAGTCTCCTGCATCATTTTGGTCAATTGTCCCCTCAGCCTCTCAACTTTCCCACTGGATTGTGGGTGGTACAGAGTATGGAGGGCTACAGTGGATCCAAGCATTGTCAGAACTTCTTGGTATACATGAGAAGAAAAGGCCAGGCCTTGGTCACTTTCAACAACTTCTGGAACCCCATATCTACATATAATTTCCATCACCAGTTTCTTCGCTGTGGTCTTTGCAGTCATATTGGTAACAGGGAATGCTTCCGGCCAACTGAAGAACCGGGGCCCAGTAGACTTTTTGCACCAGTGCGAGGGCCTGATTCTTTCCTCGATATGTAGGTCCATGTGCCCATGTGGCAATAGCAGGGTACATCCGCTTAGGGAGACACACGAGTTGGTCCTTTTTCCAGAGACCATTATCTATACGTGCCTCATCAGTCTTCCATTGCTTCACCTCTTCCTTTGGAGACATTCTCTGCATCGTCATTAAGCGGTCTCGCGGGGTCCGACAGAAAACTTCAGTCTGTTGTAGATCATCAGGTTCTTGTAGGGTCAGTGCTTCTTGTAACTGTTTACGCTGAGAGCGTGTGGTCACCATAGTTGGTATGGTTGGTTCAACGGGTAAGAGAGCGGCGGCTTTTGCTTGCATATCCGCAAATGTGTTGCCAACAGTCTGTGGACTGGTCCTAGGACCGTGCACCTTAACTTTGATAATAGCCACCTGAGTAGGTAATTTGATTGAGTCCATGAGGGTTTTTAACAGCTTCAGTATTTTTCACTGGGGTTCCGGCAGTAGTAGTAAACCCTCGATTGGCCCATAGAGCCCCAAAATCGTGAGCAATACCAAATGCATACCGTGAGTCCGTGTATATATTAGCCCGTCTGTTCTTGGCCAAAGTACATGCAGTAGACAGAGCCTGGAGTTCTGCTTCTTGTGCTGACTGTGAGGGTGGGAGCGCAGCTGTGTGCACAACAGTGTCCTCTGTGGTAACATCGTATCCCATGTGGAATCTACCAAACTCATCAGCATATCTTGAACCATCCGTGTATAACACCAGATCGGGATTTGGGAGTGGATTCTCACTGACATTTGGTGGAGTAGCTGTTTCTTCAGTCAGAAGTTGGGAACAATCATATTGGAGATAATCCTCATCACTGCCATCTCTCCTTATAATTCATTATACCATCTTTCAAGGCGTTGTAAAGGGGTTGCATTATGCGGGATGCTTCAGGTATCCACTGACAAAAATAAGTGCATAAGAAAACGCTGGAGTTCAGTTTCATCTTTTGGGAAAGGAAGGGAGCTGACAGCTATTTTTCTTTCTTCTGCGAGGTGTCTGAAACCCTGAAGGAGACAGTGACCCAATAATATCACTTGACCAAGGCAGAACTGAAGTCTCGAGGCCGAAACCCGACAATTCAGTGCTGACAGATACTTGAAAACTACTTTGGCCCTGAAAAGTGAATGCAAATAGAAACTGGCAGTCTGGGTGTAACGGAATGCTAAAGAAGGCATTGGCAAGATCAATAACTGTAAACCAAGCAGCATCCTGGGGTATTTGGGACAAAAGAGTATGAGGATTAGGCACCAGGTTTGAGAAACACTTTTACTGGTTCTACAGGCATTTTCCCTATATCATTTGGCCCTTTTGACCAGAGTTTAGATAGTATCTCTGAGAGGTATGGGGTGAGTCATTGATCCTCAGGCAATATTGGGGGTGGATCTGAGCCTATAAGGGCCATCATAACTGTAAGAAGGGCATGCAAAATACAGATTTCCTCACTGTCTTCATCTACATAGGGATTATATAACAAAAAAAAACCATCTGACCATCATCTTGGAATTGTACTCTGGAGCGGAACTGTGATAATAAATCTGCCCCTAGTAAATTTACAGGACATGTGGGAGAGATCACAAACTGAGCAGTAATGAGAATTAGCAGGGAGGGGCTGAGGAGCAGGGTTCCCACTAGCTGAAGTCTGAGGAAGGGGGGCGAGAGTTTGCTGTGTGGGCTGAAGGGCACACTGTGTGCTCGCAACTGCGGTGGGGGCTAGAGGCTGCTGTTTGCTCTTTTTTTTTTTCTCTCTCTCTGCTGAACAGAGCGGGTTAAAGTCTTCTGAAAACTTTTTTTTTTTCTTGTTTGGAATCCCATAACCACTAGCACTAGCAGAGTTGGGGGCTGCAACTCTCGGTCTTCTTGTGCCACAATTATAACAGACCTCTCTCCACTGAGGATTAGTAACTACACATATAGCACAGATCCACCCGGCAGGATCATAGGGTGGGGGCATACTGAGTTTCGGTAGTCCAGGATACATCGGTTCCTTAGGGTTAAAGGGCACAGAGCTTACAGTCGGGAGAGGCTTGATTTCCTGGGGAGGAACCTTATCATCTAGCAGGGAAACTACTTGTTTCAAATCATCACTTTTAACTATTCAACTGCCTGACACATTGGTATTAATCTTAATTCCTTCTTAACCAATTACATTCTCACACCACAGTCACTTGCTTGAACCACAATACATCCCGTCCCTGTCATAATAGACCATTTTTCCTTCTTCAACATAGCAGTAACAGAAACAATCAGAATTCACTTGCTGTTCAATTTCCACATAACCTTCATTATACAATTCATGTGCCAGGCCACGGAATTCCTCAGCACCTTTAAGTAATCCATCATCAGTCAACCTTTTAACTCCTTCATCCCATAGCGTAGGCTGCAACCTCCCGCCCTTAGGAAATCTCAGAATCGAAAATATTTTTCCTGCATTCCTGACACATTTCTTTCCTCGTCTTTGAATCATAAGACTTACAGTATCTGATCCTTCACACAATTCCAAACTTTTCCTTTTCTTCCACAGAAACATAATTCTCTCCTTTAGAGCTAAATATCCTGAC
Organism: Dendrobates tinctorius; assembly: GCF_039654945.1. NCBI lineage: Eukaryota > Metazoa > Chordata > Amphibia > Anura > Dendrobatidae > Dendrobates > Dendrobates tinctorius. The sequence goes on along the minus strand of NW_027362152.1, from coordinate 1,141,604 downwards.
AAATTGTGCACAATACTGGAGCAGCCGTCTCCGTTTCTTCCACAGGGTCAACCCCCTCTGGGAAGCCCAAAATTCGCGGTACTCAGTGAAAGGAGGAGGGCGTCTCAGACTATCCCTCCGGACACCTCTGGTTATATATATCTATCTATATATACCTGAGTTACGTATCCTACCCAGTCTTCAATCACATGACCACGCCTGATAACTAACAATGATCAGGAATTCAGGATATTTTGGCTATAAAGAGAGTCACAATCACTGGTCAATCCTGGGTGTCCGTCCCTTATGAGGTACGGTTCGAGCACTGGGCCCCCAACGGGACTACACCTCTATATGATTCCACCCATAAATCACCCCACCACGGGGACAAACCTCAGATCCTCTTTGCAGCAACAAGCGCAGGAAAACCACTCCAACGGTCAGTCTGAACAGTATAACTGCCAACTTACCGTGGTTGTCGTGGGGGATGATCAGTCCCAATTTTCCAACACCTGTGTCCGCTCTGAGGGTCCTTTGTCTTGTTGTCCTCCGGGGGTAGAGGTGTCCCAGTTCGGGGGCCCCACGTTGGGCGCCACTGTCGAGGTAGCTATTTAGGGAGGGCTAAATTAACCGTTCACGGTTGAGCCAGTGATGTCCAAATTAATCTAGTGTTGCTAGCAACTCAAATGACCACACGGAGACTGGGGTCTCTGTACGGGAGGATCGAGGCAGATCACTAAGCCCCTTTATTTTAGTCACAACTTTTATAATCTTTTGCTTAATTATGCAAGGTTCTCAAGTACCAATAGCATCATTTCACTTTATAAGCCAATAATATTGCAAGAAAACCGGAAACTACATATATGTCCGTACCTAAATAGCGTAGAAAGTAGTATAATGGCATATTCTTCAGAGTTTTACACACCCGCCTCCCTTATCTTTGTACCTGATGAGAACAGTCTGGTTTCATGACAGCCCATGCCAATTATAAAAATGTATCTTACAACAACAAAAACGGATAAACGAAACCTTACAGCGAAATGGAGAAGTGAAACTCAAGTTCTGATTTTAGGATTAACCCTTCACACCACCAACTGCGACCGCTGGGATACAGTTAGCAAACCACTTATCTCCATGTCCTCAAGGGACCCATTGGCCTTGGCTTGGGCCAGCAAGTCCAGGAGGGGATCTTCCTCCCCATCCTCGGGCAGGTTGCAGACCGGTAGGACGCAAGCTTCACGTTTGTGGTGTGCCTTCAGCATGTTGACGTGAAAGGCCTTGCGCCTACCCCAAGCATGGTCAAGCGTGACCACATAGGTTACTGGGTTGAGCTGTTTGTGGACGACGTATGGGCCTTCCCAGGCTGCCTGAAGCTTATCCGTTGGTACGGGGACCAGCACCCACACCTTTTGACCCACCGGGTAGGTCCGCTCCCGGGCGTTCTGGTTGTACCAGTGCTTCTGGTCAGCCTGAGCCTGCGTCATGTTGTCATGCACCAACTGCGTCAAGGTGTGCATCTTGTCACGGAAGCGCATGACATAATCCACGATGGACACTTCTGTGGGGTTTGGCTCATCTCCCCAGGATTCTCTTATCAACCCAACGGGTCCCCGGACTCGCCTGCCATACAGGAGCTCGAAGGGGGAGAACCCGGTCGAGGCCCGCGGAACTTCTCTGTAAGCGAACAGCAGGTGTGGGAGGTACCGCTCCGAGTTGCGCCCTTGGGTCTCAACCAGCATGCGGAGCATCTGTTTGAGGGTACCGTTGAAGCGTTCACACAAACCATTAGTCTGTGGGTGATACGCACTCAATACCAGGTGCGTCACCTGCATTTTTTCACAGAGAGCCTCCATTAGGCGAGACATGAATTGGGTCCCTTGATCGGTAAGCATCTCCCTGGCAAATCCTACCCTTGAAAAGATGGTCACCAGTGCGTCAGCCACCTTATCTGCCCTGGTTGAAGACAGAGCTACTGCCTCTGGGTACTGGGTAGCGTAGTCTACCACGGTGAGAATGTATTGCTTTCCAGAGCTGCTGGGGACGGCCAGCGGGCCTACAATGTCCACCGCGACTCTCTGGAAAGGCTCCTCTATCACCGGCAATGGAATAAGGGGAGCCTTAAGAGCAGGCCCCGCCTTACCCACTTTTTGGCAGGTGTTACAGGAGCGGCAGTATTGTGTCACATCTGTCCCCATCTGGGGCCAATAGAAGTGTTGAGACAACCGTGCCTTTGTTTTGCTGATCCCCAAGTGTCCAGCGAGTGGAATCTCATGGGCAATCCGCAACAACTCAGTTCTGAACTGTAGGGGAATGACTAGCTGTCTTTCCCTCAACCACTCCTTTTGGGGATCTCCGGGTACTGTCTCCCGGTACAACCTTCCTCGTTCCCAGAACACCCTCTCCTTATCAGGCTCGGAGGTGGGCGTCTCGGCGAGGTGTCTCAATTTCTCCAGGCTTGCATCTGAGTGCAGAGCAGCCTGGAACTCCTTGCTGGAGGCTGCCAGAAGTGACGTAAGGGTTCCTTCCTTACTGGGACCCTCTGGAAGCGGCTCTGGGTTCACCTCTGGTTCAGTCTCTCCTGTAGCAGAAGAGGGTCAAGAAGGCAGGGCGCTACCTGCTATCTGGACACTCTGGGTGTGACAGCTGCTATGTATGCTGTCTCCCTGGGTATTTCTACAGACCCACCAATCGGCGCTGCCATTGGCTCTACCTCCCCATCCACTCCCAACACTCCAGGAGCAGTGCTACTTATGGGCCAGTTACCTTCCTCGGTGGCACTGGTCAGCTGCATGGCATTACCTTCCTCATGGTCCCCATGCACCTCCCCATTTCCTTGATCACCGTTGCTTGCTCCTGCCAGGGGTTCCTGTTTTGAACTCATTTTCTGCGCCACCAGTTGAGAATTCTCCTCCCGTTCTTCCTCTGGTAGTGACAGGAGGTAGTGAGGTTGGTTTAATTGGTAGTGATCTGCAACCTGAGGAGGAGGATAACGATTGGATCGCTGGAGTATCAGACTGCATATAAGACAGCTGACGCCCTATGCTGGTGATTCAGTCTGCTTCTCAGGTCTTGGACTTCGGCCCTGTTCCAGTCTTCTCAAGTTAAGTTTGTTTTTGCTAATGTTCACACTTGCTCTTGTTGGTCAATTCAGTTTTTTGTGTGGTCAGCCAGCCCCGGCTGGGGCTGTGCTGAATTTCCACTCTTATTTATCTGTATTTGCCAATTTGCCTTTTTGTCCTTTATTAGATTGGCCTCTTTTTTGCTCTGTCTCAGAATATTTCAGAGTGCTGATATAGTGGGAGAAGTCTAGTGACTTCAGGGTTCATTTTGTTATCAGAAGTGTTGGACATTATTTTGGTAGGGTTTTTTGGCAGATTGCAGACAGTGTCTTTCCTTTCCTGTCCTTTCTAGTTAGTTTCGCCCCATCATTTGCTCAGCCTATTTTCCTGCCTTTGTTTGTGTTTTCATCTTGTCTCACCTTCAATACATGTGGGGGGCTGTCTTTCCTATGAGGTCTGCTCTGGGGCAGTTAGGTTTCCTCTTTTCCTGCTTTAGGCTTATGTAGCTCTCCGGTTGTGACAAGGCGTCTAGGATCATCGTAGGTACGCTCCACGACTGCTGCTAGTTGTGTGTTAAGATCAGGGATCTGCCATCTGCATAGTTACCAACCTCTTTGGTTTTCTGGAACTTAGCTTGTTGTTTTTTCCTCCTCGGTGACCCATTCATAACAGGTTCCTCAGCCATCTCACTCCGCAGAGTGACAGGGCTGAGCACTTCGGTACCTGTGGACACATCTACCATTTCAAAGAAAGGGTTAACAGGTTCAGTCGGCACAGATACATCCTCATCATTATCACCATTCCTAGGACACGAATGGTTATCAGATTGCTTTGGTACATTCACATCACCATCAGCATCATACCTGGGGAAAGAATGGTTGATAGTTGCATCATTACTCATCAAGGCATTAGCAGGTAACACATTCAGTTTCCCATCATCATCATCAGGGTTAACGTTACCCTTATCAGATTGGGGAAGGGTGTCAGGGACATAGTATGCAACCATCCTCCCCAAGTCAGTCCCCAATAAAACATCAGTGGGCAGGTTTTCAGATACTCCCACCTCCCTCAACCCGCTCCCAGCACCCCAATCAAGAAAAACCTGGGCCACTGGCAAGGGACAACGGGTGCCTCCAATCCCGGTGACAGTCAGGGTTTTCCCCTCAACAAACTCTTCAGGGGCCGCCAGTCCAGGACGGATGAGGGTTTGTTCAGCCCCGGTGTCCTTGAGGCCTGTAACAAGACGGGCCCCCACCTTAACAGGTTGAACATTGTCGTCAATCCTCCCAACCACACCTCCCACCAAAAGAACAGAGGCGTTGGGCCCAGAGGCCTTGGCTGGGGGGTTCTTCGGCTTTTCCGGACAGGCATGACGGAAGTGACCAGTCCGATTGCAGGTGAAACACAGGCGACTGTCAGTAGTAGGCCTGGTTTTGGCAACAGGGACAGGGCCTCTGGAGTGACGACTAGCTGGTGCACTGGGGTGCGTTGCAGGCTTACCCCCTTCTCCAGCTGGTGGTGACTGGCCTCCACGTCTCTGGCTTCCTGTTAGCCTCATAGTTGTCGGCGATCTGCGCTGCTTTGTCCGCATTCGGTGGTTCGCGGTCCAGGATGAACTGTCGGACGTCAGCTGGGCAGAGATGCAGGAACTGGTCTTTGATCATCAGGTCCCGTAGCAGCTCAAAGGTGTTCACTGACAGTCCATGGATCCACTGGTCAAAGTGGGTCCTGAGTCCTTGCACCACACCACTATAGCTATCGTGTGGGCCACGTTGGAGGTGCCGGAACTTCTTTCGGTATACCTCAGGTGTCAGCCGGTATTTGGCGATTAGGGCCTGCTTTATGGGGTCATAGTCATCATCATGCGCTTGTGGAAGAGAAGCAAACACCTCGAGGGCTTTGCCTTTTAGCCCTGGGGTCAAGTACCTGGCCCATTGGTCAGGGGGCAGATGGTACTGTCTGCAGGTTTTCTCAAAGGCTCGCAGAAACGTGTCCAAGTCCCCGTCCTTTTCCATCACAGGAAAATGCTCTGGCCGGGGTTTCGGAGTCTGGACACTGCTGGGCTCACTGCTTTGGGCTGTGGGGGCATTCCACCCCCGCTGGAGCATCTCCAGTTCATGGGCCCTCTGAGCTTCTCGTTCAGTCTCTCTTTCAGCTCGGGCTTCCTGATGATATTGCTGGATCAGCATCACCCGTCCTTCACTGTCTTCAGCGGGGAGTGCGTGCAAGGCCGTTTGCAGGTAGGGGTCCAGCCCGCTCTGGTTGAATGTGGGGCCAGCGCTCAGGAGTGGAGCCTCTGCTGCAGCCCCATTGTCACTTGGGCCAACTTCTGCACCCACTGGGCTCTGCGTTGTGAGTTCATTCTCTGGTCCAACAGTGGTGAGTTTGCCTTCCAGACTCCCTCTGGTGGTGAGAGGAGGTGGTGAGGCTGATTTGGTCAGTGGAGATCTACCACCTGATGGTGATGATGGCGATTGGACCTCAGGAATCTTAGATTGGATTTAAGACTGCCGACGCCCTAAGTCAGTGCTGGTGATTGCTTCAGGCTGCTCAGGTCTTGGTTTTAAGCTCTGTTCCAGCCTTCTCAAAGCTAAGTGTTTTTGCTAATGTTCACACTTGATTTTGTTGGTCTATTCAGTTTTTTGTGTGTTCAGCCAGCCCCAGCTGGGCTGTGCTGAATTTCCACTCTTATTTATCTGTATTTGTCAATTTGCTTTTTAGTCCCATATTAGATTGGCCTCTTTTTGCTCTGTCTCAGAATATTTCAGAGTGCTGATATAGTGGGAGAAGTCTAGTGACTTCAGGGTTAATTTTGTTATCAGAAGTGTTGGACATTATTTTTGTAGTGTTTTTGGCAGATTGCAGACAGTGTCTTTCCTTTCCTATCTAGTTAGTTTGGGCCCCATCATTTGCTCAGTCTATTTTCCTGCCTGTTTGTGTTTTCATCTTGCTTCACCATCAATACATATGTGGGGGCTGTCTATTCCTTTGGGGTCTGCTCTGGGGCAGTTAGTTTTCCCTTTTCTTGCTTTAGGTTTATGTAGTCCTCCGGCGGTGACGAGGCATCTAGGAACATCGTAGGAACACTCCACTGCTACTGTTAGTTGTGTGGTTAAGATCAGGGATCTGTAATCTGCATAGTTACCAACCTCTCTGCTTTTCTGGGACTTAGCTTTTGTTTTTCCTCCTCAGTGACCCATTCATAACAGAATCACCAGCCATACCGCAGATTCTAGGGTACTCAAAAGCAGGGAAGAATTGTTTAGGAGAAAAAGAAAAAAAAAGTCTGAATTTTTTTATATATATATTTTTTCCTCTTTTTTTTTTCTGGGGCTGTAGGAGGATTTTTTTTTCCTAGTAGAGATTAGGCAATTGTCTGATCGTGTGGAGCAACTTTCTGCTGAAGTGCAGGGAATTTACACCTACCTCATTCAGTCACATGCTGCTGAACCTAAGATTCCTACTCCTGATGTGTTTTCTGGGGATCGGTCTAAATTTCTGAATTTTAAGAATAATTGTAAATTATTTCTTGCATTAAAGCCTAATTCATCAGGGAGCTCTGTGCAGCAGGTTAAAATTGTCATCTCCTTGCTGCGTGGCAATCCCCAGGATTGGGCTTTTTCTCTGACACCTGAAAATCCTATTCTGACTAATGTGGATGCATTTTTTCAAGCCTTGGGGTTGTTGTATGATGAACCGAATGTCGCTGATCAAGCTGAGAGAACCCTGTTGGCATTAAACCAGGGTCAGGATCCTGCAGAGTTGTACTGTCAAAAATTCTGAAAGTGGGTGGTCCTTACAACATGGAATGATAGTGCATTGGCAGCTCTCTTTCGGAAGAGTTTGTCGGAGACCGTAAAAGATGTTATGGTGGGATTTCCTGTTCCCTCTGGTCTGGATAATTCTATGTCATTAGCTATTCAAGATGATCGGCGTTTACGTGAACGTAAAACTACACAGAAGGCGCTGCCACCTTTTGAACAAATGTCTGAACCTATGCAATGTGATGGGGTTTGTCTAGGGCGCAACGTCAGGAGTTTAGAAGGCGTAATAAGCTGTGTTTTTTCTGTGGAGACGCCTCTCATACTATTTCTGTCTGCCCTAAATGAGAGAAACGTTTTGCACACACATTTGCTGTAGGTGGCGTACAATCTAAGTTCCTTTTGACAATTACTCTGATCTGCTCCTTATCCACGTTTTCCACTAAAGCTTTTGTGTTTTCTGGAGCAGCTCTGAATCTGATGGATTTGGACTTTGCTAAACATTGTGGTTTGTCCATGACGCCTCTGCGGCCGCCTATTCCTTTGAGGGGTATTGATGCCACTCCTTTGGCGGAGAATAAACCTCAGTTTTTGACCCAGGTGATGTGAGTTGCCCCAGACCACCAAGAAAATTGTAAATTTCTGGTGCTGCATAATTTGCATGATACTATTGTTCTGGGGTTCCCCTGGTTGCAAACTCAATCCAGTTTTGGATTGGAAATCTGGGTCTGTGGTGAGTTGGGGCTATCAGTGTTCTTAGGGACGCTCCTGTTTTCTCCACCTCTCCTCAGTCTCATGATATTCCTGATTATCTGGCCGATTTTTCTGATGTATTTAGTGAGAGTAAGTCTGCGTCTTTGCCCCCTCATAGGAGTTATGATGTATGACACCTCTGATGTCTGATTTATTCTCCAGAGTTAAGAGTGCCTGCTGGTTTACTAAGTTTGACCTCAGGGGGCGTATAATCTTATTCGCATCAAGCACGGGGATGAATGGAAGACGGCGTTTAATGCTCCGGAGGGACATTTTGAGTACCTGGTGATGCCTTTTGGGCTCACTAATGCCCCTTCTGTCTTCCAATCCTTCATGAATGATATTTTCTGTGACTTTGTGGATAAGTTTTTGATCATCTATTTGGATGACATTCTGATCTTTTCCAGTGATTGGGATTCTCATGTGGAACATATTCGGACTGTGTCCCGGATTTTGAGGGAGAATTCCCTGTTTGTTAAGGGATCGAAATGCCTCTTTGGTGTACAGAGGATTTCATTTTTGGGATTTATCTTGTCTCCATCGACTATTGAAATGGACCCGGCCAAGGTACAGACCATTTATGATTAGGTTCAGCCTACTTCTTTGAAGGCTCTCCATCCTGTAACATCTAAAATGAATCCCTGTGCTTTCTTTTCCCGAAAGTTCTCTCCATCTGAACGTAACTATGATGTGGGGAATAGGGAACTGTTGGCCATGAAGTGGGCATTTGAGGAGTGGAGACATTGGTTGGAGAGAGCTAGACATCAAGTTGTGGTCCTCACCGATCACAAGAATTTGATTTATCTGGAGTCGGCCAAACGCTTGAATCCTAGACAGGCCTTGTTTTTCACGTGTTTTAATTTTGTGGTCTCTTTTCTTCCGGGCACTAAGAATGTTAAGGCAGATGCTCTTTCTAGGCGTTTCTTTGCTGATTCTCTTAATGTGACTGAGCCTACTACCATCCTAGGTGAGGGGGTAGTTCTTTCTGCCATTTTGCTCGATTTGAGATGCACCCTGGAGGAATTTCAGGAGGATAAACTTGAGCGTTGTCCTATGGGAAAATTGTATGTTCCTGACCAGTGGAGGAAGAGAGTGATGTCTGAAGTTCATTGCTCCGTACTGGCTGGTCATCCAGGTATTTTTGGTACCAGAGATTTGGTGAGTCGGTCTTTTTGGTGGCCCGCCTTATCTCGTGATGTCAGGAATTTTGTGCAGTCCTGTGGGACTTGTTCTCGATCTAAATCCTGTTCTCGTTCTAGTGGGTTGCTGATGCCTCTGCCGTTGCCCAAGAGACCATGGACCCATATCTCAATGGATTTTATTTCTGATCTTCCTGTCTCTCAGAGAATGACTGTGATCTGGGTGATTTGTGATAGATTTTCGAAGATGGTCCATCCTGTACCACTCCCAAAGTTGCCATCTTCCGCTGAGTTGGTGACCTTGTTTTTACAACAGGTGGTTCGGTTGCACGGGATTCCTGAGAACATTGTATCAGATATTGGAGTCCAGTTTGTTTCCAGATTTTGGAAAGCCTTTTGTTCCAATCTATGAATTCAGTTATCCTTCTCCTCCGCGTTTCATCCCCAGACCAATGGACAGACTGAAAGAACAAACCAGATCTTGGAGTCTTATTTGAGAGGTTTATATCTGCTGATCAGGATGATTGGGTTTCATCTTTGCCCTTGGCCGAATTCGCGCTGAACAATAGAGCTAGTTCTGCCACTTTGATGTCACCCTTTTTCTGTAACTTTGGGTTTCATCCTCGATTCTCTTCAGGGCAAGTGGAATCTTCGTCCTGCCCAGGTGTGGATATTGTGGTTGAGAGAATGCAGCAGATATGGGACCAAGTAGTGGATAAGTTGTCACTCTGTCAGGAAAAGGCCCAGCGATTTTCCAACCAACATAGGACCATTGGTCCCCGGTTTAATGTGGGTGATATGGTCTGGTTGTCGTCTAAGAATATTCCTATGGCTGGTTTCACATTTGCGTTTTTTAGCGCTGGAAAAAAACGCACATGTGCGCATGCGTTTTTTCCCCTATATTTAACATGGGTGCGCATACCTGCGCGCTTGTAAGCGCATGTATGCGATTTTCATGCGCTGCGTTTTTTTGGGGTGTGCATTTGTATTTTCCAGACGCAGCATGTTGCATTTTTTGGCCCTGCAAAAAAGCGCATGCGCACATATGCGCACGTTTTGCGCTAAAAATGGCCATTATAGCCTATGGATGCGCATATGTGCGCACTGGCATGCTCATGTATGCGTTTTTTTGCATATGCGTTTTTTTTTTTTAACCATGGAATTTAGGGGTTTGGGTTAGAGTTAGGGTTAGTTAAGGGGGTTTAGGGTTAGGGTTAGGGTTAGGGTCAGGGTCAGGGTTAGGGTTGGGGTTTGGGTCAGGGTTAGGGTTAAGTATGGTTTTGTTAAGGGTTAGGGTCAGGGTTAGGGTTAGGGTTAGGGTCAGGGTTAGGGTTAGGGTCAGGGTTAGGGTTAAGTATGGTTTTGTTAAGGATTAGGGTCAGGGTTAGGGTCAGGATTAGGGTTAAGTATGGTTTGGTTAAGGGTTAGGGTCAAGGTTAGGGTTAGGGTTAGGGTCAGGGTTAGGGTCAGGATTAGGGTTAAGTATGGTTTGGTTAAGGGTTAGGGTCAGGGTTAGGGTTAGGGTTAGGGTCAGGGTTAGGGTTAAGTATGGTTTTGTTAAGGGTTAGGGTCAGGGTTAGGGTTAGGGTCAGGGTTAGGGTTAGGGTCAGGGTTAGGGTTAGGGTTAGGGTCAGGGTTAGGGTTAGGGTTAGGGTTAGTTAGGGTTTAGGGTTTGGGTTAGGGTTAAGTATGATTTGGTTAAGGGTTAGGGTCAGGGTTAGGGTTAGGGTCAGGGTTAGGGTTAGGGTCAGGGTTAGGGTTAGTAAAGTCATGGTTTGGGTAGTGTGAGGGGCCACCTAAAAATGTTGGAAAAAAACGCAAACGCGGTAAAAACGCACTAAAAACGCATACAAACGCATAAAAACGCTGCGTTTTTTTTGATGCATGCTCATAAAAATGCTTGAAAAAAACGCAGCAGTTGTATGCTTTTGTATGCGTTTTTTCAATGCGTTTTTTTGCGGGAAAAACGCGCTGCAAAAAAAAGCAAGTGTGAAACTAGCCTATGAAGGTTGCATCTCCAAAATTTAAGCCAAGATTTATTGGACCTTATAAAATTTTGGAGATTCTTAATCCTGTTTCTTTTCAATTGGCTCTTCCAGTTACGTTCAAGATTCATAACGTATTTCACAAATCACTGTTGAAGAGGTTTGTGGAGCCAGTGGTTCCTATGGCAGCAACTCCTGACCCTGAATTGGTTTAAGGCAATGTGGAATATGAGGTAGAGAAAATATTGGATTCTCGTTTGGTTAGGCCGGTTTCACACTAGCGCATTTTCAGCGCGCGCACGGCCGGGGGTAGCTCCGCCCCCGATCCGGCTCTCTGCCCGGCGTGCCCGCCCCTTGCCTGTAGCGCCGCCTCCTAGCGGACGGCGGCGCCTGCGATCGGCGCACCCTATCTTTAGCATAGGGTGCGCCGATCGTGCGCAGGTCGTGCGCTAGTTGCGCTTTGACCTGCGCTGCGCACTTATGACGGTGCGCCGTGCGCGCCAAAATCCGAAAAGTTCGATTTTGGCGCGCACGGCGCACCGTCAAAAGTGCGCAGCGCAGGTCAAAGCGCAACTAGCGCACGGCCTGCGCACGATCGGCGCACCCTATGCTAAAGATAGGGTGCGCCGATCGCAGGCGCCGCTGTCCGCTAGGAGGCGGCGCTACAAGGAAGGGGCGGGCACGCCGGGCAGAGAGCCGGATCGGGGGCGGAGCTACCCCCGGCCGTGCGCGCGCTGAAAATGCGCTAATGTGAAACCGGCCTTAGACGGAGACTCCAGTATTTGGTCAAATGGAAGGGTTATGGCCAGGAAGATAATTCTTGGGTCTCTGCCTCTGATATTCATGCCAATAGATTGGTTCGTGCTTTTCACCGGGCCCATCCTGATCGGCCTGGTGGCGTGGATGAGGGTTCGGTGACCCCTCCTCAAGGGGGGTTACTGTTGTGAGTTCATTCTCTGGTCCACCAGTGGTGAGTTCGCCTTCCAGAGTCCCTCTGGTGGTGACAGGAGGTGGTGAGGCTGATTTGGTCAGTGGCGATCTACCACCTGATGGTGAGGACGATTGGACCTCAGGAATCTTAGATTGGATTTAAGACTGCCGACGCCCTAAGTCAGTGCTGGTGATTGCTTCAGGCTGCTCAGGTCTTGGTTTTCAGCTATGTTCCAGCCTTCTCAAAGCTAAGTGTTTTTGCTAATGTTCACACTTGATTTTGTTGGTCTATTCAGTTTTTTGTGTGTTCAGCCAGCCCCGGCTGGGCATTGCTGAATTTCCACTCTTATTTATCTGTATTTGCCAATTTGCTTTTTAGTCCCTTATTAGATTGGCCTCGTTTTGCTCTGTCTCAGAATATTTCAGAGTGCTGATATAGTGGGAGAAGTCTAGTGACTTCAGGGTTAATTTTGTTATCAGAAGTGTTGGACATTATTTTGTAGGGTTTTTTTGGCAGATTGCAGACAGTGTCTTTCCTTTCCTGTTCTTTATAGGTAGTTGGGCCCCATCGTTTGCTCAGCCTATTTTCCTGCCTGTGTTTGTGTTTTCATCTTGCTTCACTGTCAATACATGTGTGGGGGCTGCTATTCCTTTGGGGTCTGCTCTGGGGCAGTTAGTTTTCCCTTTTCTTGCTTTAGGTTTATGTAGTCCTCCGGCGGTGACGAGGCGTCTAGGAACATCGTAGGAACGCCCCACTGCTACTGTTAGTTGTGTGGTTAAGATCTGCAATCTGCATAGTTACAGTTGTGGCCAAAAGTATTGACACCCCTGCAATTCTGTCAGATAATACTCAGTTTCTTCCTGAAAATGATTGCAATCACAAATTCTTTGGTATTATTATCTTCATTTAATTTGTCTTAAATGAGAAAACACAAAAGAGAATGAAGCAAAAAGCAAAACATTGATCATTTCACACAAAACTCCAAAAATGGGCCAGACAAAAGTATTGGCACCCTCTGCTTAATACTTGGTTGCACAACCTTTAGCCAAAGTAACTGCGACCAACCGCTTCCGGTAACCATCAATGAGTTTCTTACAATGCTCTGCTGGAATTTTAGACCATTCTTCTTTGGCAAACTGCTCCAGGTCCCTGATATTTGAAGGGTGCCTTCTCCAAACTGCCATTTTTAGATCTCTCCACAGGTGTTCTATGGGATTCAGGTCTGGACTCATTGCTGGCCACCTTAGAAGTCTCCAGTGCTTGCTCTCAAACCATTTTCTAGTGCTTTTTGAAGTGTGTTTTGGGTCACTGTCCTGCTGGAAGACCCATGACCTCTGAGGGAGACCCAGCTTTCTCACACTGGGCCCTACATTATGCTGCAAAATTTGTTGGTAGTCTTCAGACTTCATACTGCCATGCACACGGTCAAGCAGTCCAATGCCAGAGGCAGCAAAGCAACCCCAAAACATCAGGGAACCTCCGCCATGTTTGACTGTAGGGACTGTGTTCTTTTCTTTGAATGCCTCTTTTTTTGTCCTGTAAACTCTATGTTGATGCCTTTGCCCAAAAAGCTCTACTTTTGTCTCATCTGACCAGAGAACATTCTTCCAAAACGCTTTAGGCTTTTTCAGGTAAGTTTTGGCAAACTCCAGCCTGGCTTTTTTATGTCTCAGGGTAAGAAGTGGGGTCTTCCTGAGTCTCCTACCATACAGTCCCTTTTTATTCAGACTCCGACGGATAGAACGGGTTGACACTGTTGTACCCTCGGACTGCAGAGCAGCTTGAATTTGTTTGGATGTTAGTCGAGGTTCTTTATCCAACATTCGCACAATCTTGCGTTGAAATCTCTTGTCAATTTTTCTTTTCTGTCCACATCTAGGGAGGTTAGCCACAGTGCCATGGGCTTTAAACTTCTTGATGACACTGCGCACGGTAGACACAGGAATATTGAGGTCTTTGGAGATGGACTCGTAGCCTTGAGATTGCTCATGCTTCCTCACAATTTGGTTTCTCAAGTCCTCAGACAGTTCTTTGGTCTTCTTTCTTTTCTCCATGCTCAGTGTGGTACACACAAGGACACAGGACAGAGGTTGAGTCAACTTTAATCCATGTCAACTGGCAAGTGTGATTTAGTTATTGCCAACACCTGTTAGGTGCCACAGGTAAGTTACAGGTGCTGTTAATTACACAAATTATAGAAGCATCATATGATTTTTTGTTTGGTGTGGAATTATATCCAATTTGGCTTTAGGACAATCCTTTTTGTTTTTTCATTTAAGACAAATTAAATGAAGATAATAATACCAAAGAATTTGTGTTTGCAATCATTTTCAGGAAGAAACTGAGTATTATCTGACAGAATTGCAGGGGTGTCAATACTTTTGGCCACAACTGTAGCAACCTCTCTGGTTTTCTGGGACTTAGCTTTTTGTTGTTCCTCCTCGGTGACCCATTCATAACAGCTCTGGTCATTTTCCCGTTGCACCAGCGCCGCGATCAGTTGGGCTTTGTTTTTTTTGTGGTGTCGATCCGCCACACCCCGCAGAGGGCAATAAGAGATGCCTTGTTATGCTGCTTATACCACTCTGCTCCCATTGTAGCCATGGTTGCCAAATAAAAAATAGGAAAGAAAAACGGAAAGGGAGGGAATACTTGCAAGTACACAAAAATGTCTCAGGACTAGTAACCACTGAGTCTGTTCTCCAAAACCTATGATGCAGGATTCCCGCAGGACCGTGCAGGTTTTTAGTGAGAGGAATGATTGCTCAAACCAAATATCTAATGCTCTAGGATTATCCCACTGCTTTGACAGCAATGTGACGAACGGGGGTCCCGCTGCCACCAATACGTGACGGACAGTGGACCCTGTCACCAATATGTCACAATCCCACCACTGACACGGGTGTATCAGCGGACGGAGGGACGCGACACACTGCCGGCACACGGCTATCACAGGCACAGTGGGGGCTTATCTTAGTTATCCCACCACTGGCACCATGTGACAAAAATGCAGCAAGGTAACCTTGCTCTAACAATTTACCGCGGGAGAGGTATTTTGGATGCCCCACCACTGCTAACAACCTTCCAAGATACTGCGGGGATTTATGTATATCCCACTTTCTCAGTTCCACTTTGGAACTCGCAGTTCTCCAGCGCCCCCCTTACCCTCAGGTCAGTCAGGGAACTGCACCTAGGATAATTGGTCACGGACGGGCTGCTTGTTGTGCATGGGCAATTAGGCTATTGCAGTAAGGGAATTATCAATGCTGTGGCCGCAGCACCCCTTCAGCAATATAAGCCGAAACAACTGCACACACCACACTGCCACCATCCACAGTTTACTTAATTCACAGAGTTAATTAAGAGGGTCCGCGGCAAACCCCTTGACTTAGTAGCGATTATCTAAACAAGGCGTATAGTTAGTTTCTTAGAGCATGAAGACTGAATTATTATATAATTTATTTCCCAAAATGAGGGCAGTGATTATATATATATATAAAAGTTTCTATAAAATTGAGACATAAAATATGTACAATAGACAAGTATAAAACAAAATGGATGAAAGAACAGAAAGTAACTCACATGTACTTAGTCGGAATCAGGCAGACCATGCGGATGGGGAGAGAAGGCGGAGCCACACGTCTCCACTCATCTGGGTTCTGGTCAGCAGGGATGCTGTAGCTCCAACTGACTGGGATATCATAGGGAGTGCCTATTGTCTAGGGTCTTGTGACCTCACGAAATGGGCGGTCTGGGAAGGTCCCACCTCCCTCTGTCCAAGTTATGATTTGGCTACAAAACTTATGAGGATCATATCTTAGCGAGGGAAGCCCGCACAAACACATATATGGTATCATTGTTTGTGATTTACTGAATAGAATCCGAAAACACCAAGCATGCTATACTTAGGACAATCCGTTTGGGAGTACTCCATATCTCAGGTTCTGGAGAGACTATAACTGTGAAAATTAGGAATTAGTAAACTGGCCTCGTGCCCTTCGCAGAAATGTGGGTTTTATATCTCAGCTGCATATGGTTTTTGCGGTACAGTCTCTTTAATATCACCCATAGTTTGATTCAGCCACAGATCTGAGAACAAAGGGACATCTTTTCCACTAGCTTAACATTCCTAGCTAACTGGAAATGGACGGTTTCAGGTGCTGGCAGATAACACACATGCTGAAGGGTAGGGGGCAGAAGGAGAGGGCTGCAAAAAGCTGACAGGCTACTTTCTCATAGAATGGAGGATTTTCTAGGACATTCCAACAGAAAACATCATATTTTGCAGACATTACATTACAACTCCCATATAATATTCTCACCTTGAATTTATTCTATAAAGCTCCCATCTAATATTCTCACCTTCAATTTATTCTATAAAACTCCCATATAATATTCTCACCTTGAATTTATCCTATAAAACTCCCATATAATATTCTCACCTTGAATTTATCCTATAAAACTCCCATATAATATTCTCACCTTCAATTTATCCTATAAAACTCCCATATATTCTCACCTTCAATTTATCCTATAAAACTCCCATATAATATTCTCACCTTGAATTTATCCTATAAAACTCCCATATAATATTCTCACCTTGAATTTATTCTATAAAACTCCCATATAATATTCCATCTTGAACGCACGCTGCGCGCATCAGGTTTTTGTACAATTTGTGAATAATATATATAGGTTCTCCTCGTCTGAGTTATTTTTGAAGGTCAACAAAATACAATTTTCCTGTAATTCATTTCTCACACTCTAGGTATAATAATGACTTTTCCCGGTGTGGGAAAAACACTTATACAATCCTCCCATCCTGGCTCCGTTTCAGTGGTGTTGGCACTTGTGTTCTTGGCTCTTTTGAGGTTTTTACGTCATGTGAGCCCTGTGCCCAATCAGCGCTGGCGTCACTGTCCCCACCTTCAGACAAATCAAGCATCATGAGGCCGTCAGAGAGCAGCCGCAGCCCTGGCTTCCTGTCCATGTTCAATACGTCCGAAGGAAGGAACAGTGAAGCTGCCGCTGATTGGGCGCAGGGGTCGTGTTTTGTGAGAACCTCATAAAAGCCCCGGGACAGTGAGTCTCAACACTGTTGAAGTGGAGCCGGCACGCCAGCGGAGTCTGAGTGTTTTTATTTTAATGAGACCAAACATGAGGAATGAGATCACTGAGAAAAAAAAGATATATACCGTATTTTTTGGACTATAAGATGCACCTAGGATTTAGAGGAGGAAATTAGGAAAAAAAATTGAAGCAAAAAATGTAGTAAATTATGTACTTAATATCCCCTATCCTGGTATGCATGGCCCCCTCATCCCTATCCTGGTATGCATGGCCCCCTCATCCCTACCCTGGTATGCATGGCCCCCTCATCCCTACCCTGGTATGCATGGCCCCCTCATCCCTACCCTGGTATGCATGACCCCCTCATCCCTACCCTGGTATGCATGGCCCCCTCATCCCTATCCTGGTATACATGGCCCCCTCATCCCTATCCTGGTATGTATGGCTCCTCATCCCTACCCTGGTATGCATGGCCCCCTCATCCCTATCCTGGTATGCATGGCCCCCTCATCCCTATCCTGGTATGTATGGCTCCTCATCCCTACCCTGGTATGCATGGCCCCTTCATCCCTATCCTAGTATGCATGGCCCTTCATCCCTATCCTGGCAGGAATTATCGCCCTCATCCCTATACTAGTATGCATGGCCCCATCCCTATCCTGGTATGCAGGGCCCCCTCATCCCTATCCTGGTATACATGGCCCCCTCATCCCTATCCTGGTATGTATGGCTCCTCATCCCTACCCTGGTATGCATGGCCCCCTCATCCCTATCCTGGTATGCATGGCCCCCTCATCCCTATCCTGGTATGCATGGCCCCCTCATCCCTATCCTGGTATGTATGGCTCCTCATCCCTACCCTGGTATGCATGGCCCCCTCATCCCTATCCTGGTATGCATGGCCCTTCATCCCTATCCTGGTATGTATGGCTCCTCATCCCTACCCTGGTATGCATGGCCCCCTCATCCCTATCCTGGTATGCATGGCCCCCTCATCCCTATCCTGGTATGCATGGCCCCCTCATCCCTATCCTGGTATGTATGGCTCCTCATCCTTACCCTGGTATGCATGGCTCTCCCTCATCCCTATCCTAGTATGCATGGCCCTTCATCCCTATCCTGGCAGGAATTATCGCCCTTCATCTCTATACTAGTATGCATGGCCCTATCCCTATCCTGGTATGCATGGCCCCATCAGAAAACATTAAAAACACACAAAACATTACACTTACCTATCCTGCGCTCCCTCGCAGCGTCTGCTCCGATGCAGCAACTGCTTTATGCTTGTAAGCAGCACATGGCAGGGACGTCAGGCGTTGCTCACAAGCAGAGCACAGCTGCCGGAGTACTCACCGGGACTGTGCGCACAGAAAGCAGCGAGTATTCATTCCTCTTCAGTAGCGCGCAGTGTCAGCCACCGGCTTCCTGCTGCTGCAGGGGTCACATGTGCCGCTACTTAAGAGAAGTGAATATTCATTGGATTCATCATTCATTCATCAGGAGACTATTTAGTATTGAACTATATTTAAGTGAGACTAGAGGAAGAAAACACTAAAATCATGTATCATGTTATCCGAAACAGTCAGAAAACTATCCACATAGTGGCCGACCCCAGACCTCAAACTTTATACTTTGAAGGGTAAGTGTTCCCTGAGCGGTATATACGGTATTGTCACATACTATCTATTCCTGACACTGGAGGGGCTTATAAACTTACAGAGATAATTTCCATATTCATACTAAATAATGGCACAGATCTCCCAGACATTATGACTGCACATATCCCTAGTCTGTATAGCGATATTGCACTCATTCCCTGACACACCGCAGCATGGCCATTAGGTAGAAGCTGCTAATGATTTTTGCAGGAGGTGAGTTTTCCGAGTGGTACATATTGGGCCGTCTGAAGACTGAGTTTAGTCTAGGACAATCTGTCTGCACTACTAAAGAAACCACTGGAGCCATAGGCGGAGGAGGACATGACTTGGGGATGGGTGGACCTTTACTCCTGCAGCTTTTTGGTATAGTGTAGATTTTAAGCTAGAGTGATGTTGCTTTCAGAGTAAGAAGCCCAGTATGTCTGTGCCTGGTGAGTTACTGTGAGGAGGGTGGGGCTTATATAGAGCAGGAAATCTGTGTCTCTCCCTCTTTCTTGGACAGGATGAACAGGAGGAAGCATGTCTGCAGTGTCAGGGAGTATAATACTGGGGTTATCACCTCACACGGCAGATGATAGGAGCACATTCACCTCAGACATCATGTACTAGTGTAGTAGCAGCTCCTACATTATGTATGGGATCACTATTACCTCAGCAATTCATGTAGCTGCCATGTCCCTCATGTGCATGCTGCATTTTCCTCACAGACTGAGCTTCCGTGTGACCTCCCTGCAGACATGTTTGAAATACTACTCTGCATTCACCTCAGACATTGTGTAGTGTGTCCTAGGGTAGTATCAGCTCCTACATCATATCTGGGATCAAGATTACCTCAGTAATTCATGTAGCTGCCATCTCCCTCACTTATTGCAGAGGCAGTTTTTGTGTGACCACCCTGCAGACATTTCAGATATACCACATTACTGCTGTATTATACACAGTCTTCATGAGTTCTGGGTTATGTATGATAGGACAGGGCAGGGACACAGTGTCTGCCATTACTATGGTGGAGCTGGGCAGTCACATGTATTAGAGACACTGGTGAGAGGAGCAGTCGGGGGATGGTATATATGTATGATGGTGAGAGGAGCAGTCGGGGGATGGTATATATGTATGATGGTGAGAGGAGCAGTCGGGGGATGGTATATATGTATGATGGTGAGAGGAGCAGTCGGGGGATGGTATATGTATGATGGTGAGAGGAGCAGTCGGGGGATGGTATATGTATGATGGTGAGAGGAGCAGTCGGGGGATGGTATATGTATGATGGTGAGAGGAGCAGTCGGGGGATGGTATATGTATGATGGTGAGAGGAGCAGTCGGGGGATGGTATATGTATGATGGTGAGAGGAGCAGTCGGGGGATGGTATATGTATGATGGTGAGAGGAGCAGTCGGGGGATGGTATATATGTATGATGGTGAGAGGAGCAGTCGGGGGATGGTATATATGTATGATGGTGAGAGGAGCAGTCGGGGGATGGTATATGTATGATGGTGAGAGGAGCAGTCGGGGGATGGTATATGTATGATGGTGAGAGGAGCAGTCGGGGGATGGTATATGTATGATGATGAGAGGAGCAGTCGGGGGATGGTATATGTATGATGGTGAGAGGAGCAGTCGGGGGATGGTATATGTATGATGGTGAGAGGAGCAGTCGGGGGATGGTATATATGTATGATGGTGAGAGGAGCAGTCGGGGGATGGTATATGTATGATGGTGAGAGGAGCAGTCGGGGGATGGTATATGTATGATGGTGAGAGGAGCAGTCGGGGGATGGTATATGTATGATGGTGAGAGGAGCAGTCGGGGGATGGTATATGTATGATGGTGAGAGGAGCAGTCGGGGGATGGTATATATGTATGATGGTGAGAGGAGCAGTCGGGGGATGGTATATATGTATGATGGTGAGAGGAGCAGTCGGGGGATGGTATATGTATGATGGTGAGAGGAGCAGTCGGGGGATGGTATATGTATGATGGTGAGAGGAGCAGTCGGGGGATGGTATATGTATGATGGTGAGAGGAGCAGTCGGGGGATGGTATATATGTATGATGGTGAGAGGAGCAGTCGGGGGATGGTATATGTATGATGGTGAGAGGAGCAGTCGGGGGATGGTATATGTATGATGGTGAGAGGAGCAGTCGGGGGATGGTATATGTATGATGGTGAGAGGAGCAGTCGGGGGATGGTATATGTATGATGGTGAGAGGAGCAGTCGGGGGATGGTATATGTATGATGGTGAGAGGAGCAGTCGGGGGATGGTATATGTATGATGGTGAGAGGAGCAGTCGGGGGATGGTATATATGTATGATGGTGAGAGGAGCAGTCGGGGGATGGTATATGTATGATGGTGAGAGGAGCAGTCCGGGGATGGTATATGTATGATGGTGAGAGGAGCAGTCGGGGGATGGTATATGTATGATGGTGAGAGGAGCAGTCGGGGGATGGTATATGTATGATGGTGAGAGGAGCAGTCGGGGGATGGTATATATGTATGATGGTGAGAGGAGCAGTCGGGGGATGGTATATGTATGATGGTGAGAGGAGCAGTCGGGGGATGGTATATGTATGATGGTGAGAGGAGCAGTCGGGGGATGGTATATATGTATGATGGTGAGAGGAGCAGTCGGGGGATGGTATATGTATGATGGTGAGAGGAGCAGTCGGGGGATGGTATATGTATGATGATGAGAGGCTGCACTTCATGTCAGTGCACTGTATACTGACCCTGCTGTGTGCTGATTACCCCCCTTCCCAGTTATGGAGTCTGATGATCTGTATGTGGCCTCATCTCTGTTACATACTGTGATGCTGGGTGTGCAGATCCTGTGTAACCAGGTTACTCACTATATGTGGTATATGTGTAAAGGCTCTATTCCTGTGCTGTATACTTAACCTGTACCACAGGCCTGTATACATGATATCACTCCTCACTCTGCTATATACTGACCCTGCTGTGTGCGGATTATCCCCCCATCCCAGTTATGGAGTCTGATGAGCTGTATGTGACCTCATCTCTGTTACATACTGTGAGGCTGGGTGTGCAGATCCTGTGTAACCAGGTTACTCACTATATGTGGTATCTGTGTAAAGGCTCTATTCCTGTGCTGTATACTTAACCTGTACCACAGGCCTGTATACATGATATCACTCCTCACTGTGCTGTATACGGATCATGCTGGGTATAAACATCCTGTGTCTCCAGGTTATTTTCCTGGCTGTACATATAATCTGGACATGACTTCCAGCTTAGTGCTTAATTTCTGTAGCGATTGCTGCCTTTAGTCCTCCCCCTCATATATTGCATGATCAGAGTATACCCACCAAGAGCTTATTTTATATTACCTAAGATGGTGGATAGAACAGGCCTGAATGGTTTATGTTTTTATCATGTGTAAAATAAATAATCGGTGAGTGACTCGGCACATTTGAGTGTGCACTAATAACTCAGCACATGGCGGGCAGTGAGGGGGCACTCCTAGTGTGAGGCTGCACACTGCTCTGGAGGACACATCATGGGCCCAGTTTTCAGCCTGTCTCCTGTCTATTGTAATTGTATGTAGTAGAATGAACTTGCAGTTTTCTGCTCACACACCTATGGCTGCAGGCAGCTTATATTAGACCTACATATTTCTTACCATTTATGCGCAGCTGGTGATGAGTCTGTATCTGCTGTAGAGGAGCAGGCGGCTTCTCATATAACACAGCATTGCCCATCTCTGTCTATTTCTGGACCTTACGATGGGATATTTTCCATTATTAACCTGTTGTATACCTTGGTTGTAAACCTGTGAGTTTTTCACCCTCACTTATCCCACATTTTGTGCGGTTGGAGGGGTCCTTGAAGTTGGCTAAATATGGTCTGGGGGATCCATTGGGATATGGTTTCCTCCTTTTGGAATTCAATATGGTTCTGGATCTGGTGAAAGGTGGAGGGGAGTTTCGGCAAGGGTTTGTCAGATCCCCAGGAAATTCAAGTGAACATCGGAACCCTTGTGGTTATGGTGCTCCCAAGCTGGTGGGGTAACGGCTGGGAGTAATTGTTGGTACATTTTATGTTCACTTTATGTTTGGTAATCACTGGATTTTGGGAGCTTCAAGGACTCCTACCAGCGTGTTAATATTATTTATGTTTTGATGTTTTATGGTATGTTTGTTTTAATAAAGGTGTGAATAATAACTTAAAAAAAAAAAAAAGGGGATCAGTGTATACCCACCAAGTGCTTATTTTATATTACTTAAGATGGCAGATGGCACAGGCCTGAGTGGATTACCTGGAGCCTGGTGGTTAAGGGGGTCCTAGAAGTTGGTTAGAAATTGGTCTGGGGGATTCATTGGGATATGGATTCCTCTTTTTGGAAGTTAATATGGTTCTGGACCTGGTGAAAGGTGGAGGAAATTCAAGTGAACGTTGGAACCCTTGTGGCTATGTGCTCCCGATCTAGTGGGGGTAACAGCTGGGTGTAATTGTTGGTACATTTTACGTTTGGTAATCACCAGATTTGGGAGCTTTAAGGACTCCCCCCAGCGTATTAATGTGATTTATGCTTTAAAGTTTATTTTATGTTTATTTTAATAAGAACATGAATTTAAAAAACAAAAAACAAAAAAAAAAACAAACAAACATTTGTTTTCCTTTTAGTGGGTCCTGGAAGCTATTTATAAATTGGTCAGTAGGGGTAACCATATTAAGTATGGACCTCTGGGTGGGGTTCTTGGAGTTGATGCTGAATCAGCAAAAAGGAATTGGAAGTTAAAATTCTGGATCTGGCTTTTGGTTACGGCTCTGGACGGGTAACTCTGGACGGGGTGTTACCCGGGAGCTTTCGGTGGTTGGACTTCCCGGAATGGGATGTTTGGTGCCCTCGAGCTGGTGGTTTACAGCTGTGGGTAACGTGGATTTTTTAAGTTCTTGTGTGTTTGCCAAAATATTTAGCCAGTATTTTTGGGGCTCCAAGAACCCTCCCCTCATGTCGTATATGATTGTGTATTTCATACTTATTGTAAATGTTTGTTATTTGTTAATAAACTGGCCGCGGACCCCCCCCTGGGTTTGGAAGGATAACCAATTCAGGTATGGCACCCTGGTTTTGAGGGGTAATCATCTCGTGTATGGCCCCCTGGTGTGGAGGGGGTAACCATCTCGGGTATGGCCCCCTGGTATGGAGGGGTGACCATCAAGGTATGGCCCCCTGGTCTCCAGAAGCATTTATATTTTATAGGACCCTGTTAGGGTAATGTCCCTGGGGTCAGGGCAATCATATTTTGCATGCCTACAGAAGAAATTGGCTCCTCTGTGCCAGGGACGGCAGCTGGAGGGGTGAAGAGAACAAGGTTGTCGTCTGGACAATGCAGTTATCTAGTGCACAAAACTGAAGAGCACTGCACCTGATCTGTGTGCCCTTGAGTCAGTGGGAGTGACTAAGGGTAAAGTAATCAAGTGCATTAACATGAAGGGCGATATGCCTATTCCCGATGCCCTTGAGCTGGTGTGAACGGCTAAGGGTATCATCAAGTGCATTAACACAAAGGGCAGTATGCCTACTCCCGGTGCCCTTGAGCCAGTGGGAGCCGCTAAGGGTAAAGTAATCAAGTGCATTAACAAAAAGGGCAATATGCCTATTCCCAATGCCTTTGACCCAGTTGGAGAGGTCAACAGTAAATGTTATCAAGTGCATAAAAAACAATTAACAATGGCGTGGCCGGGTTATTAATAATGCCTTTGTAGATTTTTTTTTTCTGCTTTAGGTTTATTTAAATTGCTGCTTCCAGATATTCTGAATATTATTTTTATGGTCGGTTATAATGTTGATGTTATATTGTGTATAGTTTTAATTTCTCCCTATTTATAATATCTTTCTATTGATATGTTCATCACTTTTCGGGTAGTGATAGTAAGTGGGTTTAAGACATTTTACTGCACAGCTACTGTAAATAATGGTGGTTTCTAGAACTAAAATCTGTGTTTTGGTGAATTATTAGAGCTGGCTACAATACATGCGGTATAATAGTTTTTTGAGGCATGACAGATGTCATTATGCAGGTATTCAGATTGTGGCTATGACCTTAATTATGGCTTACTTTCCACATTCCCCATTATGGGATCCTCATTGCAGGATGTTTAACAACTGCTATTTTGCTGTAGTTACCGTATTATCGATCATAACTTGGTAGCATGGCATCGATAAAATTAATCTGTCGGAGCTCTGGAATTTTAATTTTATTACTTGTGTGCACAGACTTTCCATAGCATGTAGAAATAGTTGATGGCTTTATTAGGCCTGGTTGGTGGGGGCGAGTCCATTTAAGGTGTCAAATGGCCTCTCTGGTGGCGGTTTAGGAGTCAGGTGGAAGTTGCAGGCAAGTTAAGGTGGACTCAATGTAACTAATAGAGGATGTAAAACCTCATGGTGGTGAACAGGCTCGGCTTTGGTGGCCAGCCTCAAGGACGTTGTAATGGTAACGTCAATCAGGGGCGGCCACAGTGGTTAAGCACAGGAGTGAGGATAATAGGGTCATTGGTGCCCTGAAAGTTTACTGGCTCTGCTTGAATGGCAAGCCAGTGTGTGCCGCCCCTTTATGGCTGTCTGGCCTGGTTCTGTATGTCAGACAGCTGGGATATCACAGTACTTGTCAATCCCAATGTACTAGCACTTCACCTGACTCCTACTGTGATTGTGTTAATCCTGTGATTTAAATAAAGCTGTGGCCATTTTGACAACCAAAATAATGTGTTGTGTATTTATTCTAGTGCCTAGGTTTACTGTAGTTATGGTGGTTTTAACATGGAGTGGGGGTCCGTCCCATATCCATAAGTCAAGAAACCACTGGAGCCATAGGCGGAGGAGGACATGACTTGGGGATGGGTGGACCTTTACTCCTGCAGCTTTTTGGTATAGTGTAGATTTTTAAGCTAGAGTGATGTTGCTTTCAGAGTAAGAAGCACAGTATGTCTGTGCCTGGTGAGTTACTGTGAGGAGGGTGGGGCTTATATAGAGCAGGAAATCTGTGTCTCTTCCCTCTTTCTTGGACAGGATGAACAGGAGGAAGCATTTCCCGCCCACCCGCCCTGTTTACAATCATTGTCCTAAAACGTTTTGATTATTGCTTGTATGATGAATGCTTTATTGTATTTTTGAAATTACCATGTATATCTTGTTCCTGGCTCAATTTTATCATGGCTATAAAGAGTTAACAGCATTAACCTTCTAAGCCCAAGGGAAGGGCCATCCTTCAGCCATGGTTCCCTAGAGGTTTCCTCCACAGGGGGTTTTTCCTCTCCTGAGTGCTGTAGGATGACTCTTTGTGAGTCGGAGGTTTGCCAAGCTAGTCCCCTTAATGCTTTTGCAGGGACTTCTAGCTTATAAGTTTACTAAAGTGATTTATTAAAAAAAAAAAATAAAAATAAAAAAAAAAGGTGTCAAATGTGAATTTATAACCCGTCACAGCTTTGCGGTTTAGGAGTCAGGTGGAAGTTGCAGGCAAGTTAAGGTGGACTCATTTTAACTAATAGAGGATGTAAAACCTCATGGTGGTGAACAGGCTCGGCTTTGGTGGCCAGCCTCAAGGACGTTGTAATGGTAACGTCAATCAGGGGCGGCCACAGTGGTTAAGCACAGGAGTGAGGATAATAGGGTCATTGGTGCCCTGAAAGTTTACTGGCTCTGCTTGAATGGCAAGCCAGTGTGTGCCGCCCCTTTATGGCTGTCTGGCCTGGTTCTGTATGTCAGACAGCTGGGATATCACAGTACTTGTGAATCCCAATGTACTAGCACTTCACCTGACTCCTACTGTGATTGTGTTAATCCTGTGATTTAAATAAAGCTGTGGCCATTTTGACAACCAAAATAATGTGTTGTGTATTTATTCTAGTGCCTAGGTTTACTGTAGTTATGGTGGTTTTAACATGGAGTGGGGGTCCGTCCCATATCCATAAGTCATTAACAGCAGTTACATTACCAAACTAGGGCAGTCCCTATAGGAGAAAAACACAAGAATTTTACTGTATTGTCACACACTATCTATTCCTGACACTGGAGGGGCTTATAAACTTACACAGTATATAGTCTGAGGTCTGGGATCTGCCAATATGTGGCTAGTTTTCTGTTTCAGATAACATGATTTTAGTTTTTTTTGTCTAGTCTCGCTTGAATATAGGTCAATATTAAAGAGTCTCCTGATGAGTCGCCTTTGGTGAGGACGATGAAACCCGTAGAAATGAGAGGCTTGGAGAGTGAGTGTGTATACGTCACCTCACCCTATATACTGAACTGTGGGGTATAGGTTTTTTCTATTAGTCACCTACTGACTAACCTTCAGGGGGTGAATTCTGGGTATAGTTTTACATTTGGAATTAATAAAGTTCAGTTTTATGCTTTTGGCAGCAAACATGAGGAATGACAAGAGACAACCCATTTGAGAAGATTCAGTTTTGGTCAAAACTATTCCAACACTATGAACATAAAAAAGGCTTCTCTCCTATGTGACGTCTGTGATGTTTATTAACAGTTAATTTCCAAGTAAAATATTTCCCACATTAAGAAAATGAAGGCTTCTCCCCTGTGTGAGTTCTCTGATGCTTAACCAAATATGATTTCTGCTTAAAACGTTTCCCACATTCTGAACATGAAAAAGGCTTCTCCCCTATGTGGGTTCTTTGGTGTAGCGTAAGTTTCCATTTATGGTCAAAACGTTTCCCACATTCTGAACATGAAAAAGGCTTCTCCCCTGTGTGGATTCTTTGTTGTTGCTCAAGAGTCCCTTTATAGTTAAAACATTTCCCACATTGTGAACATGAAAATGACTTCTTTGCTTTAGGAGCAGTTTGTTTTTTATTGCCTCTTTTGTGACTTTGATTTTCCTTATTAGTCAGTAATGAATCAGAAGATGGGACCTGTTTCATAGGATCAGATGACAGATCTTTGCTGTGAATGGATGATGGTATATCTGGAGTAATAGCATTCACTTCAGTTGTATCTTGTAGGATCTCAAGATCATCTGACTTAAAAATTGAAGCTGTCAGCTGTCCCTCTGATCTCCTGGTACAGTCATCTGCGAGATAAAAAAACAATTATTTTTTTCTAATAAAATATCCTTGAGTTTTATATTTTTCATTGAATCATAGAATCGTAGAGTTGGAAGGGACCTCCTGGGCCATCTGGTCCAACCCCCTGCTCAAAGCAGGATTCGCTAAATCATCCCAGTCAGATGTCTGTCCAGCCTCTGTTTGAAGACTTCCATTGAAGGAGAACTCACCACTTCTTGTGGCAGCTTGTTCCACTCATTGATCACGCTGTCAAAAAGTTTTTTCTAATATCTAATCTGTGTCTCCTCCCATTCAGTTTCATCCCATTGCTTCTAGTCTTTCCTTGTGCAAATGAGAATAAAGTTGATCCTTCTACAATGTGACAGCCCTTTAGATATTTGTAGACAGCTATTAAGTCTCCTCTCAGTCTTCTCTTTTGCAAACTAAACATTCCCAAATCCTGCAACCTTTCCTCATAAGTAGTGTTGAGCGATACCATTCGATACCCAAAAATATCGTATCGGATGGTATCGCCCGATACGAAAAAAATATCGAGTATCGCCGATACCGGAAGTCCCATTCAAGTCAATGGGACTTCTGGTATCGGAATTTAAAAAAGCCCTTTATTTCCTTGTTGGTTAATTCTACATAATTGAAAACAAATAAGAATCATGTAGAATGTATTGTGGGAGGTGGAGGAGACATTAAAGGCATAGAGATTAATTCAAATCACATGGCATAGCATTAATTCCAATTTTTTTTTCAAGACGTTCGGAGTTAAAAAGATATTGACTATGTTAACCTTTTTTATATTTTGTCAGATATGTATGTTTCGCAACTTCCATGCTCTTCACCTTCTTTTGTACTTCTCCCACACTTTCTCCTTCAAGATCCGCAGCAGTAGCATTTTTTTCATCAACTTTTTCTTCACCTTATTCATCTTCTTCACCTTCTTCCCATTATTTTTTTTTCCATTCTTCATATTCTTCTTGTTCAGCTATTATTAATTTTCATATGCTATTTCTTCATCTTCTTCCTATCCTTCTTCTTCATTTTCTTATGGTGACAGGCATTCCTGTAGTACTTATCTATAAAAGTTATAAGATTACACCTTACGTTCTGCCTGTCACAAAAGATTTACAACAGGATTTGTCCGCGTTCAGTTTGGCCTGCAGCAGCAGGCATTATCCAGGGGCACCACGAGGAGGAACGGACTCACCCCCATTTACTGCTTAGTCTTCTTCTGCTTATAATTCTTGATATCTTCTATGCTGATTTTTAGTCTTATGCTTAATGTTCTTCTGCTTTCTGTTCTTCTGCTTTTGCTTCTTCTGCTTCTTGTTCTTCTGTCTTTTGTTCTGTATCTTACTTGTTGTCTTCATGTTCTTTGTCCTGTTCATCATATTATTTTGGGTCATATTTCTGGTCTTCTTTCGTGTGGTCTTCAGGGTCGTCGTCATTAGGGTCGTCGTCATGGAGATCAATAAGGATTACCAAAGACAATTTCAAAAAGCTTGATCTTGGAAATGTAGCAGAAGGTACAAGAAGCCTGAGAAACTGGCGAGAACCAGCTGACAGTATTGGAACCCGTAGTGGCAGCAGAAGGAACAAGAGCCAATGGCAGTACCGAGGACCAACTGACGGTGCTGGACCACGGTTACTAAGCAGAAGGTACCTGTGCTAAAAAGCACTACCAAGGACCAGCTGACGTTGCTGGACCTCGGATACCGAGATGGAGGCACCTAGGCCAAAGGCTCTGGCGAGAACCAGCTGACAGTGCTGGAACCCGGGTGGGTAGCAGAAGGTACCCATCCAAAGCAAAGTAGCCAGGCCGCAAGCTGGCCGCAGTTACCGAAACCCACAGTCCTACAGGGGGTCCATGTCCGATTGGCACTACGGATCCAGCCTTCAGTGCCAGTTCCCGCAGCCCACATAGGAGTCACCCAAACTGCAGGCACCGTAGAGTCGGCTAACCAGGCCGCAAGACGACAGGACAACGGATTGGTGGCATAGTGACCTTGACACTACCCAGAAACAGCAGGCGTGCTGAAAACAGGCTCGGCAACAGGGAGTACCCGTGCCAAAGACACTGCCGAGAACCAGCTGACGGTGCTGGAACCCAGATGGGTAGCAGAAGGAACAAGAGCCAATGGCAGTACCGAGGACCAACTGACGTTGCTGGACCACGGTTACTAAGCAGAAGGTACCTGTGCTAAAAAGCACTACCAAGGACAAGCTGACGTTGCTGGACCTCGGATACCGAGATGGAGGCACCTAGGCCAAAGGCTCTGGCGAGAACCAGCTGACAGTGCTGGAACCCGGATGGGTAGCAGAAGGAACAAGAGCCAATGGCACTACCGAGGACCAACTGATGTTGCTGGACCACGGTTACTAAGCAGAAGGTACCTGTGCTAAAAAGCACTACCAAGGACCAGCTGACGTTGCTGGACCTCGGATACCGAGATGGAGGCACCTAGGCCAAAGGCTCTGGCGAGAACCAGCTGACAGTGCTGGAACCCGGGTGGGTAGCAGAAGGTACCCATCCAAAGCAAAGTAGCCAGGCCGCAAGCCGGCCGCAGTTACCGAAACCCACAGTCGTACAGGGGGTCCTTGTCCGATTGGCACTACGGATCCAGCCTTCAGTGCCAGTTCCCGCAGCCCACATAGGAGTCACCTAAACTGCAGGCACCATAGAGTCGGCTAACCCGGCTGCAAGACGACAGGACAACGGATTGGTGGCAAAGTGAAATTGACACTACCTGGAAACAGCTGGCGTGCTGGAACCAGGCTGGGCAACAGGGAGTACCCGTGCCAAAGACACTGCCGAGCACCAACTGGTGTTGTTGGAGCCCAGGGACAAACATGGAGTAGGCTGAGGCCTACTAGGAGCCAGGTGAAAATCGGAGGTAGTTTGACTTTGGAGGGAGCAGGACACTTTGCCGTCCACACAGCAGGGGATCAGCTGACGTTACCGAACCCCACTGACACATGAACAAGTGTTTTTTCTGTGTGGACAGCACTTCCGAGCACCAACTGGCGTTGTTGGAGCCCAGGGACCATCATGGTGTAGGCCGAGGCCTACTTGGTGGCAGTTTTATATCGGTTCTGGACTACAACTGATTGTCAACGTGCTCCAATTAGGCATCTGTCTCCACTCTGTTTCCAGGATTTAACCTGACCACCAACACCGCCAGTTTATGCGCACAGTAGCCGTCAGCCCAATCCACACGTGTTCCTGTGTTACTGGGGTTCTGTAATGTCAGCAGATGCCCTGATGTGTGTCTGGCAATGTCTCCTGCTCTGTCCACATTCCCACCACTTGGAGTGGGAAGGTGGACAGCGCAGGAGACAGTGTCGGACACACATTGGGGGATCAGCTCACGTAACAGAACACCAGGAACACAGGAACAAGTGTGGAATGTGTGGACGGCAATTGTGAGCAGGAACTGGCGGTGTAGGAGGTCAGGGGAAATACTGGAGACAGAGGCCAAATCAGAGAACGTTTAAATCAGAAGTAGTTAGAATTTGGAGGCAGCAGCAGTTTGCCGTCCACACAGCAGGGGATCAGCTGACGTTACCGAACCCCACTGACACATGAACAAGTGTTTTTTCTGTGTGGACAGCACTTCCGAGCACCAACTGGCGTTGTTGGAGCCCAGGGACAATCATGGAGTAGGCTGAGGCCTACTAGGAGCCAGGTGTAAATCGGAGGTAGTTTGACTTTGGAGGGAGCAGGACACTTTGCCATACACACAGCAGGGGATCAGCTGACGTTACCGAACCCCACTTACACATGAGCGAGTGTTTTTTCTGTGCGTGCAGCACTTCTGAACACCAACTGGCGTTGTCGGAGCCCAGGGAAAATCAGGTAGTAGGCCGAGGCCTACTTGGAGCCAGGTTTAGATTGTTTCTAGACTACTGCTAACTGTCAACGTACTCCAATTAGGCCTCTGTCTTCACTCTGTTTCGAGTATTTCCTCAGGCTTCCAAACACGACAGTTGCTGCTCTGAAATGCCGTCTGCACAACCAACACTTGTTCCTGTGTTACTGGGGTTCTGTAACAGCAGCTTATCCCTAGAGGTGAGTCAGGCAATGTCTCCTGCTCTGTCCACTTTTCCACTACAAGTAGTGGGAATGTAGACAAAGCAGGAGACATTGCCGGACTCACCTCTGGAGATCAGCTGATGTTACAGGACCATGGTAACACAGGAACAAGTGTTGATTGTGCAGACGGCACTTGAGAGCAGAAACAGGCGGTGTTGGAGGCCTGAAGAAATACTCAAAACAGAGTGGAGACAGAGGGCAAATCAGAGAACATATTAAATCAGAGGTAATCAGAAGTTGTAGGCAGCAGGAGAGTTTGCCGTCCACACAGCAGGGGATCAGCTGACATTACCAAACCCCACTTACACATGAGCGAGTGTTTTTTCTGTGCGTGCAGCACTTCTGAACACCAACTGGCGTTGTCGGAGCCCAGGGAAAATCAGGTAGTAGGCCGAGGCCTACTTGGAGCCAGGTGTAAATCTGAGGTACTTAGAGTTTGGAGGGAGCAGGACACTTTGCCATACACACAGCAGGGGATCAGCTGACGTTACCGAACCCCACTTACACATGAGCGAGTGTTTTGTCTGTGTGGACAGCACTTCTGAGCAACAACGGGCGTTGTTGTAGCCCAGGAATTACAGTTCAGGTCATAGAAACATGAACACAAGAGACCTGGATCCTGTTGCCAGACAATTATTTATTCTGGAAGAGGACTGGCAAATTCAGGTGAGATCCAGGCCTTGTTCATTTTCACAAAAGTAAGCCGGTCAACATTATCGGCGGATAGTCGCGTGCGACGGTCTGTTACCACACCACCTGCAGCACTAAAGACACGTTCCGATAATACACTGGCAGCAGGGCAAGCCAGCACCTCCAATGCATACTGGCTAAGCTCTGGCCATGTATCCAGCTTAGAGACCCAAAACTTGAACGGGGAAGAGCCGTCTGGGAGAACACTAACAGGGCAAGAAAAGTAGTCTGTCACCATCTGACGGAAACGTTGCCTCCTGCTGACTGGAGCCGTCTGTGATGGTGTAGCCATTTGTGGCGGGCCCACAAAACTTTTCCACATTTGGGCCATACTGGCCTTGCCTTGTCCTGCGGCACTACCTCTTTGTGCAGAGCTTCCTCCACTGCCTCTACCCACATGGCTGCTTTGAAAAGCACTACCAGCAACACTCGCGGGGGGAATGGAGAACATGATGGCCTGCACAAGTGTTTCTTGGTACTCCCGCATTTTACGTTCCCGGTTAAACTGTGGTATGAGGCTTTGTACGTTGTCCTGGTAGCGAGGATCTAGGAGGGTGTACACCCAATAATCAGCCGTGTGGAGAATGTTGGCGATGCAGCGGTCATTTAACAAGCACTGCAGCATGAAATCAACCATGTGCTGCAGACTGCCAACTGGACCGGAAACGCTGTCCCCAGCTTGAGGCAGCATCTCAGCCTGCTCAGCATCACCCCACCCTCGCTGTACACACTGACTACTAGAGCCTTGTGTACCTCCCCCTCCATTGACTCCTCGTCATCCTCCTCACTAAGTGTCCCCTGCCTAGGCCTTTGTGTGGAACCACGTTGCGCAGACTTGCCAGAAGCAGATGGCATTTCTGACTCCTCATCCTCTACCTCTTCAAAAACCTCCTCACTTAGTGCTTGTAAGGTTTTTTGAAGCAGACAGATAAGGGGGACAGTCATGCTGACTAGTGCATCATCTGCACTGGCCATCCGCGTGGAGTCATCAAAGGCACGCAAAACTTGGCAGATGTCCCTCATAGTGGCCCACTCAGTGGTGGTGAAGTGTGACCAGCGCAGTGCGACTTGTTTGCGCCTGATGCAGCTGGTACTCCATTACTGCTGCCTGCTGCTCACACAAACGCTCCAACATATGTAACGTTGAATTCCACCTGGTGGGTAGGTCACATATGATGCAATGTTCTGGCAGGCGGAATCGGCGTTGCAGAGATGCAATGCGCGATCTTGCCATGCTGGAACGCCGCAAGTGAGCACACTCTAGGCGAACCTTGTGCAGCAGTGCATCAAGATCCGGATAGTCCCTCAGAAAGCTCTGCACGACCAAAGTGAGCACGTGTGCCAGACATGGTATGTGAGTGAGGTTGCCTAGGCCAAGAGCTGCCACTAGTTTTAGGCCATTGTCACTCACTACCAAACCTGGCTGGTGATTCGCAGGCACAAACCACACATCGCTCTCATGCTTGATGGCATTCCAGAGCTCCTGTGCTGTGTGGCTCCGATTCCCCAAAGAAATTAATTTAAGTATGGCCTGTTGTCATTTGGTCACACCTGTGCTCATATCTGTCCAAACAGGCTCATGCAGTGCTGATTCTGAGGAACTAGAGTAGGAGGAGGACTCAATATGTACAGACTGCATTCCCGCAATCCTTGGAGTTGGCAGAATACGTACAGAGCCACTCTCCAGATCTGTACCCGGCTCCACAACATTGACCCAATGGGCAGTGAGGGAAAGGTATCGTCCCTGTCCATGGCTACTGGTCCACGCATCGGTGGTCAGGTGGACCTTGCTACTGACAGCGTTTAGTAGCACATTTTTAATTTTTCCCTTCACATGCTTTTGCAAGGCAGGGACGGCTTGCCTGCTGAAATAAAAGCGGCTGGGCACATTGTATTGTGGATCTGCCAATGACATCAAGTTCCGGAAGGTGTCAGTCTCCAGCAACCTGAATGACAGCATCTCAAGGGCCAGTAGTTTGGCAATGCCGGCATTTAGAGCCAGTGCTCGGGGATGGTTTGCCGAGTATGGCCGCTTTTTCTCCCATGCCTGTGCTACCGATTGCTGGTGAGTGGCCTGGGAGTGTGATGATGACTGAGAACGTGGTTCAGTGGGTGGAATTTCACTGGGTCTCTGGACAACAGTGGCAGAGGTTCTTCCATGGCGTTCCAGTGAGGAAGCCGAACCAGCTGTGTGTGAGCTGGAGGAAGAGGCCCCAACACAAGCTGAAGAGGTGGTAGGTGCTGCTGAAGGTTGGCCTACATCTTCAGTGTGTCTGTGTAACTCCACCTCGTGCTTGGTACGCACATGTTTCCACATATTTGTGGTATTGAGGTTTCTCACATTTTTCCCTCGTTTAACTTTCTGATGACACAGCTTGCATTTGACAAACCAAATGTCATCTGCAACTGTGTCAAAAAAAGACCACGCACTGCAAGTCCTGGGAGCGCCCGTTTTGTGTTTTGGAAGAGGATTGCTCCTCACGGGTGCCAAAGTGGAGGCTACAGGCAACCAAGTCTACCCCCGCCCTCTCCCTCCTGTTTTGGCCATTCGGGGAATCTCTTCCTCAGAGCTGCTCCCACCACCTTCCTGTGGCTGACGCCATGATGGGTCAAGGACCTCATCATCTACACTCCCCTCTTCAAGCACCGCTGGTCCTGGGTTGTCTCACCAGCACCGTATGCACCAGAAATAGGCAATTGAGTCTCATCATCATCAGATGAGTACTGAGGTGTGCTGACAATAGGCACTGGCCCACCCGGAGTCAGAGGGACAAAGCAGTTGCGCATCACTGCATACTCCCTCTTCTTCACGCTCTAGAATGCTGCTTGGCTGGCCACCTCTTTCCAAGCCAACAGATTCGGAGAACAGAAGTAAAGATTGAGATGGCTCCTGTCCAGGGCTCTCAGACTGCCTGGGCAATTTGGCAGGTGGTGAAGAGACAGATGGTTGCTCGTCAGTGCTCTGGCCCTGAGAGGATGCGGAAGTCATTGAAGTGGATGCATTAGCTGCCATCCATCCGACAACGGCTTCAATTTGTTCGTCACGCAGCAGTGGGGTCCGGCGAGGTCCTACAAAGCTGCGCATGAAGGACTGTTGTCTGGTAAAAGTGGGGGATGCCGGGTCACTGGTGGCCGCAGCAGGCACCGAATCCCCACATCCTCTCCCTGCTGAAACTCCACGGCCACGCCCACGTGCCTTACTCCCTGCCTTCTTCATCTTGGTAGACTGATAAAGATAGGCAGAAAAGTAAAAAAGTGGGGGCTTAGTGTTCTTATTCCTGAACACCTGCTAACCAGTATAAGAAACACTAATTGTGACAAGAGTGTGTGTACTACACTTTAATATAATCTAATGTGGCCTACACAACTCTAAAGTGGAGTGTTGGGTGATCTTTAATTCCTTTTTTTTTTTTTGGGGGGGGAAAAATAAAAGGATGTGACCAAAGTTTGAAAGCTATAGTATCACAAACTTTTTGGAGCGATTACAATGCAGGAAGCTAACCTACAATGCAATCGATGAGGCTCCAAAAAATAGGGTGATACTAGTCTGGCTGGCCCTGAAGGGCACAAGCCAGCAAAGCCAGCAAAAAGGCTCCTCTATCTAATCCTATATAGTGTTTGCAACCAACCAATGACAATGGATGCGGATGGAAGCACACAAATATAGGAGCAAAAATCTGGACAAATTTGCTGCTATAAATAAAAAAAAAGGACTGTGTATGAGGCAGTGACGCACGCTGAGCGGACTACAACCAGCGTTGGCTGTAGAACACACTGCAACGTGAGCTGCAGTCACACACAAAGAGACCTATCAGACAGCCAAAAACGGTGAAGAGAAAGGGGCTATAGCACTGAAAGGCTCCGCTCTCCACTCCTTTAGTGTTTGCAACCAACGTATATGGAAACGTATAGAAGCACACTATACAGGAGAAAAAAAAAGCAGCAATAAAAGAAAAATGTGTAAGAGGCAGAGACACACGCTGGGCGGCCTACAAGCAGACGTGCCTGCAGGACACACTACACAGCGTGGGTCTGCACTCACACAGCTCTTGCAGACAGCTATTAAAACAGCGCTGCTGGGCTACAAAAATGCTACAGTGGTGGATTATGTAGCCTGGGTAGAGCAATAGATATTTTTGATGATCACTATTTCTAACTGTCCCTCACAGTCTTCAACAGCACCCTGTCCCTAACTGAATTCAACCCAGAGTGAACCAGAAATGGCGGCGGCAGCGGTTTTTATAGTGCATCATGACATCATTTCAGCAGCCAATCACAGCCATGCCAGTAGTTAACATGCCTACATGCCTAACAGGATGTGCCCACACTTCTGAGGATCCCCATTGGCTGAATCAAATCGAGCGGGCTGATAGCATTATGGGAACTTCAGATTCCGGTATTCGATATGAAAAAAGTATCGGAACTAAGTATCGGAATTCCGATACAGCTAATATCGGCCGATACCCGATACTTGCGGTATCGGAATGCTCAACACTAAGTGAAGACTGTCAGTCTTCTGACAGACTACTTGTCTTGCCCTGTTAGTGTACTCCCAGACGGCTCTTCCCCATTCAAGTTTTGGGTCTCTAAGCTGGATACATGGCCAGAGCTTAGCCAGTATGCATTGGAGGTGCTGGCTTGCCCTGCTGCCAGTGTATTATCGGAACGTGTCTTTAGTGCTGCAGGTGGTGTGGTAACAGACCGTCGCACGTGACTATCCGCCGATAATGTTGACCGGCTTACTTTTGTGAAAATGAACAAGGCCTGGATCTCACCTGAATTTGCCAGTCCTCTTCCAGAATAAATAATTGTCTGGCAACAGGATCCAGGTCTCCTGTTGTGTTCATGTTTCTATGACCTGAACTGTAATTCCTGGGCTACAACAACGCCCGTTGTTGCTCAGAAGTGCTGTCCACACAGACAAAACACTCGCTCATGTGTAAGTGGGGTTCGGTAACGTCAGCTGATCCCCTGCTGTGTGTATGGCAAAGTGTCCTGCTCCCTCCAAACTCTAAGTACCTCAGATTTACACCTGGCTCCAAGTAGGCCTCGGCCTACTACCTGATTTTCCCTGGGCTCCGACAATGCCAGTTGGTGTTCAGAAGTGCTGTACGCACAGAAAAAACACTCGCTCATGTGTAAGTGGGGTCTGGTAACGTCAGCTGATCCCCTGCTGTGTGGACGGCAAACTCTCCTGCTGCCTACAACTTCTGATTACCTCTGATTTAATATGTTCCCTGATTTGCCCTCTGTCTCCACTCTGTTTTGAGTATTTCTTCAGGCCTCCAACACCGCCTGTTTCTGCTCTCAAGTGCCGTCTGCACAATCAACACTTGTTCCTGTGTTACCTGGGTCCTGTAACATCAGCTGATCTCCAGAGGTGAGTCCGGCAATGTCTCCTGCTTTGTCTACATTCCCACTACTTGTAGTGGAAAAGTGGACAGAGCAGGAGACATTGCCTGACTCACCTCTAGGGATAAGCTGCTGTTACAGAACCCCAGTAACACAGGAACAAGTGTTGGTTGTGCAGACGGCATTTCAGAGCAGCAACTGTCGTGTTTGGAAGCCTGAGGAAATACTCGAAACAGAGTGAAGACAGAGGCCTAATTGGAGTACGTTGACAGTTAGTAGTAGTCTAGAAACAATCTAAACCTGGCTCCAAGTAGGCCTCGGCCTACTACCTGATTTTCCCTGGGCTCCGACAACGCCAGTTGGTGTTCAGAAGTGCTGCACGCACAGAAAAAACACTCGCTCATGTGTAAGTGGGGTTCGGTAACGTCAGCTGATCCCCTGCTGTGTGTATGGCAAAGTGTCCTGCTCCCTCCAAAGTCAAACTACCTCCGATTTACACCTGGCTCCTAGTAGGCCTCAGCCTACTCCATGATTGTCCCTGGGCTCCAACAGCGCCAGTTGGTGCTCCGAAGTGCTGTCCGCACAGAAAAAACACTTGTTCATGTGTCAGTGGGGTTCGGTAACGTCAGCTGATCCCCTGCTGTGTGGACGGCAAACTGCTGCTGCCTCCAAATTCTAACTACTTCTGATTTAAACATTCTCTGATTTGGCCTCTGTCTCCACTCTGTCTCCAGTATTTCCCCTGACCTCCTACACCGCCAGTTCCTGCTCACAGTTGCCGTCCACACATTCCACACTTGTTCCTGTGTTCCTGGTGTTCTATTACGTGAGCTGATCCCCCAATGTGTGTCCGACACTGTCTCCTGCGCTGTCCACCTTCCCACTCCAAGTGGTGGGAATGTGGACAGAGCAGGAGACATTGCCAGACACACATCAGGGGATCTGCTGACATTACAGAACCCCAGTAACACAGGAACACGTGTGGATTGGGCTGACGGCTACTGTGCACATAAACTGGCGGTGTTGGTGGTCAGGTTAAATCCTGGAAACAGAGTGGAGACAGATGCCTAATTGGAGCACGTTGACAGTCAGTTGTAGTCCAGAACCGATATAAAACTGCCACCAAGTAGGCCTCGGCCTACACCATGATGGTCCCTGGGCTCCAACAACGCCAGTTGGTGCTCGGAAGTGCTGTCCACACAGAAAAAACACTTGTTCATGTGTCAGTGGGGTTCGGTAACGTCAGCTGATCCCCTGCTGTGTGGACGGCAAAGTGTCCTGCTCCCTCCAAAGTCAAACTACCTCCGATTTTCACCTGGCTCCTAGTAGGCCTCAGCCTACTCCATGTTTGTCCCTGGGCTCCAACAACGCCAGTTGGTGCTCGGCAGTGTCTTTGGCACGGGTACTCCTTGTTACCCAGCCTGGTTCCAGCACGCCAGCTGTTTCCAGGTAGTGTCAATTTCACTTTTCCACCAATCCGTTGTCCTGTCGTCTTGCGGCCGGGTTAGCCGACTCTACGGTGCCTGCAGTTTAGGTGACTCCTATGTGGGCTGCGGGAACTGGCACTGAAGGCTGGATCCGTAGTGCCAATCGGACAAGGACCCCCTGTAGGACTGTGGGTTTCGGTAACTGTGGCCGGCTTGCGGCTTGGCTACTTTGCTTTGGATGGGTACCTTCTGGTACCCACCCGGGTTCCAGCACTGTCAGCTGGTTTTCGACAGAGCTTTTGGCCTAGGTGCCTCCATCTCGGTATCCGAGGTCCAGCAACGTCAGCTGGTCCTTGGTAGTGCTTTTTAGCACAGGTACATTCTGCTTAGTAACCGTGGTCCAGCAACGTCAGCTGGTCCTTGGTAGTGCTTTCTAGCACAGGTACCTCCTGCCTAGTAACCGTGGTCCAGCACCGTCAGCTGTTCCTCGGTAGTGCCATTGGCTCTTGTTCCTTCTGCTACCCATCTGGGTTCCAGCACCGTCAGCTGGTTCTCGGCAGTGTCTTTGGCACGGGTACTCCCTGTTGCCGAGCCTGTTTTCAGCACGCCTGCTGTTTCCGGGTAGTGTCAAGGTCACTATGCCACCAATCCGTTGTCCTGTCGTCTTGCGGCCGGGTTAGCCGACTCTACGGTGCCTGCAGTTTAGGTGACTCCTATGTGGGCTGCGGGAACTGGCACTGAAGGCTGGATCCATAGTGCCAATCGGACATGGACCCCCTGTAGGACTGTGGGTTTCAGTAACTGCGGCCGGCTTGCGGCCTGGCTACTTTGCTTTGGATGGGTACCTTCTGCTACCCACCCGGGTTCCAGCACTGTCAGCTGGTTCTCGCCAGAGCCTTTGGCCTAGGTGCCTCCATCTCGGTATCCGAGGTCCAGCAACGTCAGCTGGTCCTTGGTAGTGCTTTTTAGCACAGGTACCTTCTGCTTAGTAACCGTGGTCCAGCACCGTCAGTTGGTCCTCGGTAGTGCCATTGGCTCTTGTTCCTTCTGCTACCCATCCGGGTTCCAGCACTGTCAGCTGGTTCTCGCCAGAGCCTTTGGCCTAGGTACCTCCATCTCGGTATCCGAGGTCCAGCAACGTCAGCTGGTCCTTGGTAGTGCTTTTTAGCACAGGTACCTTCTGCTTAGTAACCGTGGTCCAGCAACGTCAGTTGGTCCTCGGTAGTGCCATTGGCTCTTGTTCCTTCTGCTACCCATCCAGGTTCCAGCACTGTCAGCTGGTTCTCGCCAGAGCCTTTGGCCTAGGTGCCTCCATCTCGGTATCCGAGGTCCAGCAACGTCAGCTGGTCCTTGGTAGTGCTTTTTAGCACAGGTACCTTCTGCTTAGTAACCGTGGTCCAGCACCATCAGTTGGTCCTCGGTACTGCCATTGGCTCTTGTTCCTTCTGCTGCCACTACGGGTTCCAATACTGTCAGCTGGTTCTCGCCAGTTTCTCAGCCTTCTTGTACCTTTTGCTACATTTCCAAGATCAAGCTTTTTGAAATTGTCTTTGGTAATCCTTATTGATCTCCATGACGACGACCCTGATGACGACGACCCTGAAGACCACACCAAAGAAGACCAGAAATATGACCCAAAATAATATGACGAACAGGACAAAGAACATGAAGACAACCACCAAGATACAGAACAAAAGACAGAATAACAAGAAGCAGAAGAAGCGAAAGCAGAAGAACAGAAAGCAGAAGAACATTAAGCATAAGACTAAAAATCAGCATAGACGATATCAAGAATTATAAGCAAAAGAAGACTAAGCAGTAAATGGGGGTGAGTCCGTTCCTCCTCGTGGTGCCCCTGGATAATGCCTGCTGCTGCAGGCCAAACTGAACGCGGACAAATCCTGTTGTTAATCTTTTGTGACAGGCAGAACGTAAGGTGTAATCTTATAACTTTTATAGATAAGTACTACAGGAATGCCTGTCACCATAAGAAAATTAAGAAGAAGAAGAAGAATAGGAAGAAGATGAAGAAATAGCATATGAAAATTAATAATAGCTGAACAAGAAGAATATGAAGAATGGAAAAAAAAAAAAATGGGAAGAAGGTGAAGAAGAAGATGAATAAGGTGAAGAAAAAGTTGATGGAAAAAATGCTACTGCTGCGGATCATGAAGGAGAAAGTGTGGGAGAAGTACAAAAGAAGGTGAAGAGCATGGAAGTTGCGAAACATACATATCTGACAAAATATAAAAAAGGTTAACATAGTCAATATCTTTTTAACTCCGAACGTCTTGAAAAAAAAAATTGGAATTAATGCTATGCCATGTGATTTGAATTAACCTCTATGCCTTTAATGTCTCCTCCACCTCCCACAATACATTCTACATGATTCTTTTTGTTTTCAATTATGTAGAATTAGCCAACAAGGAAATAAAGGGCTTTTTTAATTCCGATACCGGGAGTCCCA
Source organism: Dendrobates tinctorius (assembly GCF_039654945.1). Lineage (NCBI taxonomy): Eukaryota > Metazoa > Chordata > Amphibia > Anura > Dendrobatidae > Dendrobates > Dendrobates tinctorius. Next base: position 1,100,197 of record NW_027362152.1, on the reverse strand, counting down.
TTGACTTGAATGGGACTTCCGGTATCGGAATCGGCGATACCCGATATTTTTTTCGTATCGGGCGATACCATCCAATACGATATTTTTGGGTATCGAATGGTATCGCTCAGCACTACTCATAAGACATGGTTTGCAGACCGGTCACCATTCTGGTCGCTCTTTTCTGAACTTGCTCCAGTTTGTTGATGTCTTTTTTAAAATGTGGTGCCCAAAACTGGACACAATATTCCAGATGAGGTCTGACCAAAGAGGAGTAGAGGGAAATAATGACTTCACGTGATCTAGACTGTATGCTTCTGTTAATACATCCTAGAATTGCATTTGCCTTTTTTGCTGCTGCATCACACTGTTGACTCATATTCAGTCTGTGATCTATTATTATACCTAAGTCTTTTTCACATGTGCTGTTGCTTAGCCCTATTCCTCCCATTCTGTATATGCTTTTTTCATTTTTATTTTGAACATTTATACTTAGCTTGCCGTTTTTATGGACAGTTTATGTAAAAAACTTTAATTTTTTACCAAGACAATGACAGTTCACAGTCTAATAGAAAACCTTGTTGGATGAACCAGTAGTGTGCGGTGTTCAACTGTTTGTTCATTCTGTCTCCCAAATATTGAATAATAAGAAACCAATCAATGTTATCTAGGCGAAAATAATACCAATTCTCATCTCACAAAAAACAAGTCCCCACTCAGGTCCATCATCTGTCAGTGGAAAAACAGAGGTTCCCACACTATTAGTGGCTCAAAGGCTGTTGAAAACCTACAAGATTTCTATAAACCAATCCGGCAAATTCCGCTCTCACTCCTGAGTCTTGCAGTGTGCGCAAACAACATTTAGGATCCCTGTATTTAGCAATATTATAGTGAGAAGAATCCACTTAATTTGCGGTGTGTGTCTCCTGGAGCACAATCTGGGCACTATGTGCTGGGTAATAAAATGGCAAATGTGTAATTTTCACTCTCCAACATCCACTGTGTGTTAATTTCCAGAAAGTGGCTGTGGAGTCACAATATTCACTCCTCCTACACACGTGGTCTAAATTGTTGGTACCCCTCGTTTACTGACAGAAAAACCCATAATGACCACAGAAATAACTCGAATCTGACAAAATAATAAAAAATCTATGAAAATGCACAAATGAAAGTCAGACATTGCTTTCCAACCATGCGTCCACAGAATTTATAAAAAAATAAAACTCATGAAATAGGCCTGGACAGAAATTATGGTACCCTTAACTTAACTGCTTCATGACTGCCAACGGTAAACGTCGGCGCTAGCAGGGCTTTGTGCAGGGTTACGTTTATCTACGGTCAGCGGTTTTCTGCTCATCAGGACCCCCACGTACTTTATAACGAGAGGATTCTGCCGCACAACGCTTCCTGTGACCCCCGACCTCATTGAGACCTGATTTGTCTCATTGGCTGGTGTGACGCTGACGTCATCAGGACCTGAACCAATCACTAAGAAAGTTTGTTGTAGCAGCGAACTTTCCCGGGCGATCTGCCTCATAAAAACGCTGCTTCTCCTCAGATCTCCTGTCAGTGAGAGGTTAGAGGGGAAACAGTGTTACAAGTGCTGCTGCCAACAGCTGTGTCAGTCAGCGATTGTGCTATAAAGTAAAAAAACAGGCAAGACAGGTTAGGGTTAGTGCTATAGTGAGGGTTAGGGTTAGTGCTATAGTGAGGGTTAGTGTTGGGGCTAAAGTTAGGGTTAGGCTAAAGAATTAGGCTTTTCTCAATTGTCTCCCCAATAATTTGGTCACGTCAGAGTTTTCTATTTCCGGAAAAAAAATAAAAACGAATAAAATGGCCGGTCAGTATTATAGTGCAGAGGAGGCTTATCACTTTTATGTTCTGACAGTGAAGAAAGTGCAGTGTCAGATGGTGATGTGGATTTCGAGGGCTTTAGTAGCAGCGACAGTGATAGCTCAGAAATGAGCAGTGATTCTGGTCCATCCTCACACACAAGGACCAGTACAACAAGAAGGACAAATAGCGCTTCTGGAGAAATGTCTCCCACTCAGGGAACAATGCCCAGTACTAGCGCTGTCCCTAGTGCTCGTGAATTGGTGCACACCAATGTCCAAGGGGCTTTGCCTCTTGATGTAGCATTTCCCAGATGGGAGGCTTCAGATTTGGCTTCTCTATTCATCCCAAATTTTAATGCCATTCGTGGTATAAATGTGAAGGTGGAAAATTTTGGACCTATTATTTTTTTTAATTTGTTTCTGACAGATAGCTTGCTAGAGCATATTGTCCTACAAATTTATATGCGTTGACGAACAGCCCACCTCTGTTCGCCAATACGTGACGAACGGGGGTCCCGCTGCCACCAAAACGTGACGAACAGAGGACCCGGTGTCACCACTATGTCACAATCCCACCACTGACACGGGTGTATCAGCGGACGGAGGGACGCGACACACTGCCGGCACACGGCTATCACAGGTGCAGTGGGGGCTTATTTTAGTTATCCCACCACTGGCACCATGTGACCAAAAATATCCAGCAAGCTAATCTCGCTCTAACAATTTGCCGCAGGGGGGGGTTATTTTGGGTGCCCCACCGCTGCTATCAACCTTCTAAGTACTGCAGGGATTTATGTATATCCCACTTTCTCAGTTCCACTTTGGAATTCGCAGCTCTCCAGCGCCCCCCTTACCCTCAGGTCAGTCAGGGAACTGCACCTAGGATAATTGGTTGCCGGACGGGCTGCTTGGTGTGAACGGCAATTAGGCTTCTGCATTAAGGGAATTATCATTGCTGTGGCCGCAGCCCCTTATTCAGCAATATAAGACCCTTCTGTACTGCCAGCTAGCCGCAACAACCGCACACAACGCGCTGCCACCAGTCACGGTTTACTTAATTCACAGAGTAATTAAGAGGGTCCACGGCACACCCCTTGAATTAGTAGCGATTATCTAAAAGAGGCGCTTAGTTCGATTCTTAGAGCATGGAAACAAACTGAATAATTTTATCATTTATTCCCCGAAAAAGTTGGCAGTGATTACAGATAAAAGTTGCTATAAAATTGAGACAATAGATATGTACAATACAAATATAACAAAGGGATTAAAGGCAGAAAGCAATTACACTCACGGTTGCATATTGTTCCTTAGGCAGACCATGCGGCTGAGGGGGGGAGGAGGAGGAGTGGCCACACGTCTCCGCTCATCTGGGTTCTGCTCAGCACCAGGACTGGAGCTCTTCTGCCCTCCCTGTATGGGAGGGGTACCTTATAGCCCGGGTGTGTGACATCACCGAAAGGGGCAGTCTGGAGAGTGCCCACCTCTCCCTCTTCTAGTTACAATCTGGCTACAAACTTTAGAATAACCATAACCTCGCGAGGGGAGCTCGCACAAACACATATTTGGTATGATTGGTTGTAATTTACCGAATAGGATGCGAAAACACCAAACATGCCATAACTGAGACATTCTATTTGGGAGTACCCCATAACTCAGGTTCTGGAAGTTTGAGAACTATGCAAAAGGCACTATAGCGAAGCTGGGACCGCTCCGATCACAAAAATATGATTGTTATTCCTCTGTTATGTATGGTTTTCCCAGTGCAGTCTCTTATAGTTTTACTCATTCACATGTCTTGAACAAAGGATTTCTTTTCCACTTAGCTAATAAACATTCCTAGCTCACAGGAAATGCTGGTTTCAAGTTTCACAGGGCTCTGCACATGAAGTCACTGGAGTGTGTGAAGAGAAGGGAAGGGGGGTTGATGAGGGGTGCTGCAGAGCTGGCAGCCTGCATTGTCATAGAGTGCCGGATTTTCTAGAAAGTTCCAACAGATTACATCATATTTTGCAGACTAAACCTCGTACTTCACAGACATTGTATATCACATGCGTCCCAATTCATCAGCCAGAATCCACGATCCTATTATGCTAGGTCAAATTTATGGAACCAACTAATATCCTAGAAATGAAAACATTTTTAGGACTTACATTCGCTATGGGGCTTGTTAAAAAATGAGCATTCAGTCCTATTGGTCCAAGCGCCCTGTTCAAGCCACCCCTATGTTTTCTGCCGTTCTTCCTACGACCCATTATGAAATGCTCATGAGATTTTTGCATTTTAACGACAATAGTCAATGCCTGCCCAGAAATGCCCCAGAACATGACAGACTATTCAAAATCAGACCCATTATCGAAAACTTGACAGAAAAGTTCTTAAAGCTTTATACCACATCAGAAAACATTTTCATTGATGAGTCCCTTGTAAAATTCAAAGGAAGACTGCACCTCAAGCAATTTACTCCTTCTAAGAGGGCAAGGTTCGGACTAAAGCTCTATAAAATGTGCCAGAGTTTAACCGGATACACATCAGCTTTTCACATTTATGAGGGGAAAGACAGCCAACTAAACCCACCAGGAGGCCTTACTTATCTGGGGACATCGGGAAAAATGGTTTGGGAGCTGATAACTCCATTTTTACAAAAAGGCTACAATCTGTATGTTGACAACTACTGCACCAGCATACCCCTATTTAAAAGTCTGGCTGAACATAACATAGGGGCTTGTGGGACCATTCGCAAAAACTGTCAGGGGTTTCCACAATCATTGGTCAACAAAAAGTTCTGAAAGGGGCAGTCAGGGGCTTTACACAATGGAGAGCTGCTTGTCCTTAAGTATAAGGATAAAAAAGATATTTTTATCCTGAGCTCGATCCACACAGATGCCACAAGGGCCACTGCAGACCAACAGGGATCCACTACTCCAAAACCTGTGTCTGTCAGTGACTACAACAAATATATGGGGGTGTGGACCTTGCAGATCAGGTTCTACAACCATACCAGGTATCAAGAAAATCATGTATCTGGTATAAAGAGTTAGGCATTTATATATTTCAGGTGACCGCATATACTCGTATAAGCCGACCCGTGTATAAGTCGACCCCCCTAATTTTGTCATAAAAAACTAGGAAAACTTATTGACTCGCGTATAAGCCTAGGGTGCACAATGAGTGGCCCCAGATAATGCTGCACAGTGTGTTGTGGCCCCAGATAATGCTGCACAGTGAGTGGCCCCAGATAATGCTGCACAGTGAGTGGCCCCAGATAATGCTGCACAGTGAGTGGCCCCAGATAATGCTGCACAGTGAGTGGCACCAGATAATGCTGCACAGTGAGTGGCCCCAGATAATGCTGCACAGTGAGTGGTCCCAGATAATGCTGCACAGTGAGTGGCCCCAGATAATGCTGCACAGTGAGTGGCCCCAGATAATGCTGCAAAGTGAGTGGTCCCAGATAATGCTGCACAGTGAGTGGCCCCAGATAATGCTGCACAGTGAGTGGCCCCAGATAATGCTGCAAAGTGAGTGGTCCCAGATAATGCTGCACAGTGAGTGGCCCCAGATAATGCTGCACAGTGAGTGGTCCCAGATAATGCTGCACAGTGAGTGGCCCCAGATAATGCTGCACAGTCAGTGGTCCCAGATAATGCTGCACAGTGTGTGGCCCCAGATAATGCTGCACAGTGAGTGGTCCCAGATAATGCTGCACAGTGAGTGGCCCCAGATAATGCTGCACAGTGTGTGGCCCCAGATAATGCTGCACAGTGTGTTTGGCCCCAGATAATGCTGCACAGTGAGTGGCCCCAGATAATGCTGCACAGTGTGTTGTGGCCCCAGATAATGCTGCACAGTGTGTTGTGGCCCCAGATAATGCTGCACAGTGTGTTGTGGCCCCAGATAATGCTGCACAGTGTGTTGTGGCCCCAGATAATGCTGCACAGTGTGTTGTGGCCCCAGATAATGCTGCACAGTGTATTGTGGCCCCAGATAATGCTTCACAGTGTGTTGTGGCCCCAGATAATGCTGCACAGTGAGTGGCACCAGATAATGATGCAGTGTGTGGCCCCAGATAATGCTGCACAGTGAGTGGCCCCAGATAATGCTGCACAGCGAGTGGCCCCAGATAATGCTGCACAGTGAGTGGCCCCAGATAATGCTGCACAGTGAGTGGCCCCAGATAATGCTGCACAGTGAGTGGCCCCAGATAATGCTACACAGTGAGTGGCCCCAGATAATGCTGCACAGTGTGTGGCCATAAATAATGAGGACAGGGAGTGGCCCCAGATAATGCTGCAGTGTGTGGCCCCAGATAATGAGGATAGTGAGTGGCCCCATCATGTTGCTGCTGCTGCCGCTGTAAGAAAAAAAAACCAAAACTGTATACTCACCTCCTACAGCCCGCTGCTCATCAGCGTTGCCGGCTCTGAAACGGGGACAGGTGAATATGACTCCCCCCGTTCATACTCATACCCTCCTCTGGTTCCTCTCTGCAGCCCCCCTGCTTGTTCCATGTTCTCGGCGCAGCGGCTTTTCCTGCTTCAGCGGTCACGTGGTAGTGCTCATTAAAGTCATAAATATGCGCATATTCATGAGTTTAATGAGTGGTACCACGTGACCGCTGAAGCAGGATGAGCAGCTGCACCAAGAACATAGAACAAGCAGGGGGGCTGCAGAGAGGAGCCAGGAGGGGGTGAGTATGATCTCTGACACCCCCGCTCCCCCTCCCTCCCCGGTACATGACACATGTATAAGCTGAGAGGGGGGACTTTCAGCCCCAAAAAATGGGATGAAAATCTCGGCTTATACACGAGTATGTACGGTAATTCTATTGTATTATACAAAAAAGCCGGAAATGCAGATCCTTTCCTTGATTATCGGGAAAAGGTCACTAAAAATCTTGTTTTTGATAATTTTGTCCCCGCCAATCCTTTAGAATGTGAAGATGTCAGAAGACTCACTGAGCGACATTTTATTGCACTCATCCCAGTAACTGAAACAAGAAAGAACCCCAGAGAAGATGTTGTGTATGCTCCTAGAGAGGAATGAGGCATGATCCCCGCTATTATTACCCACAATGCCCATCATTGCCAGCCTTATTCCTCCATGACGGCTTTACAATCTTCCACACAGAACCACGTTTTTGAACTGTTTTGACATTCAAGCATTTGGTTTATTTAGTGACAGACACATTTGAGTAGAGCTGACTTAATTTCCGGGGGTAGGTGGGGGGAGGTCTCCAGAGACACGAGCTGGGCACAATATATTGGGCACAATATATTGGGCACTACAATGACAATTTTGCAATTTTTGCTCTAAACCTTCCACTACGTGTTTCTGGAAATCATCCATGTAGTGAAAATGGTCACTATATCCATAGATGAATTCCCAGAGGGGCGTCATTACGAAAATGGGGTCACTTCAGGGGGGATTCTCTTGTTCTGGCACTTAGCGGCTCTCCAAAGTGCCATATCAGCAGAAACCCCCCTGAAGTGACCCCATTTTGGAAATGAACGGCTCTACATTTTAAAACTTCTGTGAAGCACCTGTGGGTTCAAAGTGCTCAATGCACATATGGATAAGTTCTCTAAGGGGTCTAGTTTCCAAAATGGGGTCACGTGTGGTTGGTTTCCACTGTTTAGGCACATCATGGGCTCTCCAAATGTGACATGGCAACCGCTAATTATTCCAGCATATTTTACATTCAAAAATCAAATGGCACTCCTTCCCTTCCGAGACCTGCCGTGCGCCCAAACAGTAGATTTTCTCCACATGTGGTATCGGCATACTCAGGAGAAATTGCAAAACAAAACTGTTACTCTAGCAAAAGTTAAAAAAAATTAGGTCTAAAGGAAAATTTTTGTGACAGAAAAGTAAATGTTTATTTTTTCCTTCCACATTCCATTCATTCCTGTGAAGCACCTGAAGGGTTAATAAACTTCTTGAATGTGGTTTTGAGCACCTTGAGGGGTGAAGTTTTTAGAATGGTGTCACTTTTGGGTATTTTATGTCAAATTGACCCCTCAAATTCACTTCAAATGTGAAGTGGTCCCTAAAAAAATAGTTTTGTAAATTTAGTAAAAATGAGAAATTGCTGGTCAACTTTTAACCCTTATATCTTCCTAACACAAAAATTCTGTTTGCAAAACAATCTCAGAATCACCAGGATTCGTTGAAGCTATTTAGAGTTATGACCTCATAAAGTGACACTGGTCAGAATTGAAACAAAATTGGCCCGGTCACGAAGGCAAAAACAGGCTCTGGCGCGAAAGGGTTAATATTTTGTTGCACAACCTTTTGAGGCAATCACCGCAATCAAACGATTCCTGTAACTGTCAATGAGACTTCTGCACCTCTCGACAGGTATTTTGGCCCACTCCTCAAGAGCAAACTGCTTCGGTTGTCTCGTGTTTGAGGGTTGCCTTTTCCAGATGGCTGCTCTTTTGTTACCATTCGTATTATCCGTCTCTTTGATTTGTCATTATTATTATTATTATTTGTTATTATAGCGCCATTTATTCCATGACGCTTTACATGTGAGGAGGGGTATACATAATACATACAAGTACAGTAATCTTAAACAATACAAGTCACGACTGGTCCAGGAGGAGAGAGGACCCTGCCTGCGAGGGCTCACAATCTACAAGGGATGGGTGAGGATACAGTAGGCGAGGGTAGAGCTGGTCGTGCAGTAGTTTGGTGGATTGGTGGTTACTGCAGGTTGTAGGCTTGTCGGAAGAGGTAGGTCTTCAGGTTCTTTTTGAAGGTTTCCATGGTAGGCGACAGAAGGGATGCGCGTGAGAAGTCTTGTATGCGATTGTGGGAAGAGGAGATAAGAGGGGAGTACAGAAGGAGATCTTGTGAGGATCAGAGGTTTCATGCAGGTAAGTACCGGGAGACGAGGTCACAGATGTCTGGAGGACTCAGGTTGCGGATGGCTTTGTATGTCATGGTTAGGGTTTTGAACTGGAGCCTTTGGGTAATGGGGAGCCAGTGCAGGGATTGACAGAGGGGAGAGGCCGGGGAATAGCGGGGGGACAGGTGGATTAGTCGGGCAGCAGAGTTTAGAATAGATTGGAGGCATGCAAAAGTGTTAGAGAGGAGGCCACAGAGCAGGAGATTGCAGTAGTCAAGGCAGGAGATGATGAGGGCATGGACTAGGGTTTTTGCAGATTCTTGGTTGAGGAATGTACGGATTCGTGAAATATTATTGAGTTGAAGTCGGCAGGAAGTGGAAAGGGCTTGGAAATGCGGTTTGAAAGAGAGATCAGTGTCAAGGATAACCCCGAGGCAGCGAGCTTGTGGGACTGGAGAGAGTGGGCAGCCGTTTACTTTAATGGATAGGTCCATTGGGGGGGTGTCACATGAGATGGGGGAAAGATGATGAATTCTGTTTTGTCCATATTAAGTTTTAGAAATCTAGCGGAGAAGAAGGATGAAATAGCGGACAGATATTGTGGGACTCTGGTTAGTAGGGAGGTGATATCTGGTCCAGAGATGTAGATCTGTGTCATCAGCATAGAGGTGATACTGAAAGCCATGAGATTCTATGAGCTGTCCAAGGCTGAAGGTGTAAATGGAGAAAAGCAGGGGCCCTAGGACTGAACCATGCGGGACTTCGACAGATAGGAGACGTGGTGAGGAGGTGGTGTGCGAGTGGGAGACGCTGAATGTCCGGTCTGTTAGGTATGACGCAATCCAAGATAGGGCCAAGTCTGTGATACCAAGAGATGAGAGGGTATGTAGTAATAGGGAATGTTCCACTGTGCCAAAGGCAGAGGACAGGTCCAGGAGGAGGAGGACAGAGTAGTGTCGCTTGTCCTTGGCGGCTAGTAGGTCATTGGTGACCTTAGTTAGGGCAGTTTCAGTGGAGTGGTGTGGCCGGAAGCCAGATTGTAATCGGTCAAGGAGGGAGCAAGAAGAGAGGTGGGAGGACAGTTCAAGATGGTCATCAATGTTCCTCTTGCGGCCACATCCAGGGAGGTCGGCTACAGTCCCATGGAGCTTACATTTCTAAATAATATGTGCAACTGTAGTCACAGGAACATTGAGCTGCTTGGAGATGGTCTTATAACTTTTACCTGTGACATGGTTGTCTATAATTTTCTTTCTAATCTCCTGAGACAAATCTTTTCTTTGCTTCCTCTGGTCCATGTTGAGAGTGATACACACCATGTCACCAAATAGCACAGTGATTATCTGTAGCCTCTATACAGGCCACTCACTGATTCCAGGATTGTAGACACCTGTGATGCTAATTAGTGGACAGACCGTGATTTCACATGTCCCTTTTGTCACATTATTTTCAGGGGTCGCATCATTTCTGTCCAGGCCTATGTCATGAGTTTCATTTTTTTAAATTCTGTGGAAGCATGGTTGAAAAGCAAAGTCTGACTTTTCCATTTCATAGATTTTTTAATTATTACTTTTGCTGAACGGCGCTGAAAGAAAATGCACTCACATGACGACTTCACTGCACTCAAACAAGCAACACTTGCATTCAAATGAGCTCTCACCTCTGCTAAACAGGCCTACTTTACATCCCTTGTATCTTCCTTATCCCACAACCCTAAACAGTTGTTCAATACTTTTAACTCCCTCCTCCGCCCACCACTGCCCCCTCCAACTTCCCTAATCTCTGCTGAGGACTTTGCCACGCACTTAAAAATCAAGATAGACCAAACACGGCAAGTCTTTATTATTCAACCACCACAACCCCTTTGTATACCAGACCAATGCCCAAACTCCTTAACCTCCTTATCCATCATCACTGAAGGGGAGCTTGCTCATCTACTCTCCAAATCACACCTCACCACTTGTGCACTCGACCCCATCCCATCCCACCTCCTCCCCAACCTCACCACCACTCTTATCCCATCCTTAACCCACCTCTTCATCCTATCACTAACTTCTGGTACTTTCCCTTCTGCTTCCAAACATGCCACAATCACGCCTATCCTTAAAAAGCCAACCGTCGACCCAACCGCTATGTCCAGCTATCGCCCAATATCACTGCTCCCACTCACTTCCAAACTCCTGGAGCAACACGTCCATGCTGATCTTTCCTCTCATCTCTCATCTAAGCTGCTCTTTGACAATCTGGTTTTCACCCCCACCACTCCACTGAGACAGCCCTGACCAAAATTACTAACAACCTACTTACAGTCAAAGCGAGCGCACAATACTCTCTACTCCTCCTTCTCGACCTGTCCTCTGCCTTCGACACAGTTGACCACTGCCTCTTACTACGGATCCTCTCTTCCTTTGGCATCAAAGACCTCGCCCTATCCTGGATCTCCTCATACCTCTCCAACTGCACATTCAGCATCTCCCACTCCCACCCTCTCTCTGTTGGAGTCCCCCAAGGCTCTGTTCTAGGACCCCTACTCTTCTCAATCTATACACTTGGCCTGTGGCAACTCAAAGTCCCACAGATTCCAGTAGCACCTTTATGCCAACGATACTCAGATTTACTTCTCTGGCCCAGACGTCACCTCTCTGCTCTCCAGAATCCCAGAGAGTCTATCGGCCAAATCCTCCTTCTCCTCCCGCTTCCCCAAGCTGAATGTGGACAAATCTGAACTCATCATTTTTCCCCCCCATATGAGAAAAACCTTACCTTACCTATCTATAACAATGGACGACTTCACGCTTTCCCCCATACCGGAGGTCCGCTGCCTCAGAGTAACTCTTGACTCTACCCTGTCCTTCAAACCGCACATCCAAGCTCTCTCCACCTCCTGCCGCCTCCAGCTCAAAAATATTTCCAGAATCCGTCCCTTCCTCAACCCTCACTCTACTAAAATGCTTGTGCATGGTCTCATCATCTCCTGTCTTGACTATTGCAACACCCTTTTCTGTGGCCTCCCTGCTAACACCCTCGCAACCTCTCCAGTCCATCCTTAACTCTGCCGCCCGACTAATTCATCTCTCTCCTCGCTACTCCTCCACTTCTCCCCTCTGCAAATCTCTTCACTGGCCCCCATTCCCTAAGCATATCCAATTCAAATTACTAATACCGACCTACAAGGCCATCTATAACCTGTCTCCCCCATATGTCTGAACTAATCTCCCGATACCTTCCCTCACATAATCTCCAGTCCACCCAAGACCTCCTTCTCTCCTCCACACTTATTCGCTCCTCATCCAACCGTCTCCAAGACTTCTCACGAATAGCCCCCATCCTCAGGAATTCCTTGTTCCAACACGTCCGGCTATCAACCACACTCTGGTCCTTCAGACCGAACCTGAAAACCCACCTCTTCAAGAAAGGTTACAGCCTGCAATGACTCCCTCTGCCTCCTCACCACTACTGGAGCTACCGCCGCACCATCACTGGAGCTGCTGCAACCCCCCAACCTACTGTCTCCTTCCCCACCATCCTGCAGCATGTAAGCCCAAAAGGGCAGGGTCCTCTCTCCCCTCTGTATCAGTCTGTCATTGTTAGTTTGTTTACTGTAAGTGGTATCTGTACTTTGTATGTAACCCCTTCTCATGTACAGCACCATGGAATCAATGGTGATATATAAATAATATTGTCAGATTCAAGCTATTTCTGTGACCACTGTGGGTTTTTCTGGTACCAACAATTTTGACCACGTGTGTATAGATTATAACCATCAGTGAATTTATAAAATGGAATCACTTTATGAGGATTTCGACTATTCTGGTTTTCTGTCATTTAGTTATATTAGGGCTTCTGCATATGGTGTGTCCAATCTCATCTGGAGTAATCTGCTCCCTACTTCAGCCAATTAGAAAGTACCACACCCTACTAAAGCGCAAAGCACATGGCGGAATCTGCCAGATACAGCTCTGTTCTCCTCTGGTTCAGTCCTCTGTGCTCAGCTTGCGGCTTGTGTATTTGTTTTCTGCTGTGACCGTGGCCCGTTTACTGACTACTCTTGTGTCTTCTGATTCTGTATTCTGTCCTTCTGGTTCTGACCCGGCTACCTGACTATTCTTCTTGCCATCTAACACCACAGAATAGCAGGTAACACCATGGTCCAAGCCTAGGGGTCCCTGTGTAAGGTCAGATCCATGTAAGGGTGTTAAAGGGCGATGAGCAAGGCAATCCTTGGGGTATGGAAAGCAGAGAAGATAGTGCCAAGCATGTTCATGGTGGACATCTTTTGAGCTGCCAGGTGACCATGAACAGTGCTCCCAATACATTGTGTCTGCAAACTATTCCAGCTAGATCTGCATTCAAATAGCTAAATGGCGCTACTTCCCTTCTGAATGTTAGGAGTCGGGTTCCTGTCGCTGCACAGCAGGAATCCCGATACTTGCCTTCGGCAGTCTCCCATTCCTCTCCGGCCGCAGTGGAGCCTGCTCAGCAGACTCGTCGATCCCGGCGCTCTGCTCAGACCAGCATTGTGGGTTTGTTTGCTGCTGCCACCTCTGGTCCAGCTACAGCAACGCATGCTGGTCAGCAGCAAACTACTCCAGGGACTGGGTCCTCCTTTCGGCCCACTGAGCATGCCGTGTGACGATCAGTCATTGGAGATCGGAGGTCACATGCTCAGGTCCTTCTCCAGCTCGGATAGGACCATCAGGAAGGCCCCGGAAGGATGCTGCTATAAAAGGTTCGCATGGCCGCTCGGCCATGCGCTAAGATAGACTTTTGTGAGTGATGATGGATGCATGAAACTGGTGACTGACTCATTAAGACTCCTTCCCTTTGATACGTATGTGTTAAGGTTAGTTTAGCTTGAGTCAGCGCCTCATGGTGGCAAAGCATGTGCCACAGTGCTCCAGTCTAAGCACAAAGGTTAGCGTCATAGTGCCGCCATATCTCCTGTAACTCTGGGCGGTACAAGTCTATCCGCTGCACCCTGTGACAGGGCACAGCATTTTCTTAGCGTCACTCTCTAGCGCCGCAGCAGCTCCGTGCACAAGTGGGTCTAGAAGGACTCTGACTCCGTGCCTCTGAGCAGAGTTCTGTGACCACATCGCTTGCGCTCATATCATATTAGTGTGACCTTGTGAAGTAACAGGGTTCGCCTTGTACAGTCCGGGTGAGGTAACCCGAGCGTGCTGCTATCCGCCATTACCTAGCAGCAGGTTACATCTCTGCACTGTGGACCCCGGGCAGCGAGCGCACCTCTTACCATCATTATTTGGTGCGTTCCGCTAGCCCTTAACACTGAACACTGCCATGTGCCCAGACAGCAGTGTACAATCGTATGTAGGGTACAGTGCGAAGCTGGAAAATAATTTGTAAGATCCATTTGTTTCCTATTATCCTTTGTGAATAATTTATCACCACATAAAGTGACACACGTCAGATATTAATAATGGGGCCTGATTAAGAACACAAAATGTCACCGGCGATGGCGGCGCCTGCGCAGCAGCGTCTATAAGAGATCGAGGTTACTGGACAGGCGCTGCTGTTGACATTTTGCTGGATGTAATTTTTTTTTTAAGCCTCACAATAGCCACAATATTATAGGCATTATCACCAATAATATCAATGCTATTATATGCATTATGTAATAATGGGGGCAGGTCAGTGAGGGGTCAGCGACCTGTCATAAGCCAATACAGATGAATATGTGATCAGAGCACCACATAAAGCCCCGCCCACAGCCCCACCCACAGCCCCGCCCCAGATCACGAGAATCTCATTAACTGAAAACTACAAATACAGATTAACCCCTTAAGGCCAAGCCACTTTGTAGGTTAATGACCAGGCCTTAATTTTGAAATCGGACCACTGTCACTTTATGTGCTTATAACTCTGGAACGCTCCAACGGATCCCGCTGATTCTGACATTGTTTTTTCGTGACATTTTGTACTTCATGTTAGTGGTAAAAAGTTTTTGATATAACTTAGGTTTATTTATGAAAATAACGGAGATTTGTCAAAAATTTTGAAAATTTAGCAATTTCCAAACTTGTAATTTTTATGCCCTTAAATCAGACAGTGATGTCACACAAAATAGGTAATAAGTAACATTTCCCACATTTCTACTTTACATCTGCACAATTAGGGAAACAATTTTTTTTGTTAGGAAGTTATAAGGGTTAAAAGTTGACCAGCGATTTCTCATTTTTACACCATTTTTTAGGGACCACCTCACATTTGAAGTCACTTTGAGGGGTCAATATAACAGAAAATACCCAAAAGTGACACCATTCTAAAAAACTGCACCCCTCAAGGTGCTCAAAACCACATTCAAGAAGATTATTAACCCTTCAGTGCTTCACGAGAATTGAAGCAATGTGGAAGGAAAAAATGAACATTTAACTTTTTTCCCAAAGATTTTACTTCGGACACAATTAATTTTATTTTGTCAAGGCTATCAGGAGAAAATGAAGCACAATATTTGCTGTGTAATTTCTCCTGAGTACACCGATACCCCATGGGTGGAGGAAGACCAATCTTTAGGCGCACGGCAGTGCTCAGAAGGGAAGGAGCATCATTTGAGGTTTTGAATGTTAAATTGGCTGGAATCGAGATCGTACGCCATGTCGCATTTGCAGAGCCCATGATGTACCTAAACTGTAGAAACCCCCCACAAGTGACCCCATTTTGGAAACTAGAACCCCAAGGAACTTATCCAAATGTGTGGTGAGCACTTTGAGCCTCCAAGGGCTTCACAGAAGTTTATAAGATAGAGCCGTAAAATTAAAAAATCATATTTTTTCCACAAAAATGATCTTTTCACCCTCAATTCTTATTTTCCCAAGGGTAACAGCACCCTAAAAGCTATTGTGCAATTTGTCCTGAGTACGCTGATACCCCACTTGTGGGGGTAAACCACTGGTTGGGTGCATGGCAGAGCTCGGAAGGGAAGGAGCGCCATTTTAGAATGAAGACTTTGATGGAATGATCTGCGGGCTTCATGTTGCGTTAGCAGAGCCCCTGATGTACCAAAACAGTGGAAACCCCCACAAGTGACCCCATTTTGGAAACTAAACCCCCCAAGGAACTTATGTAGATGTGTGGTGAGCACTTTGAACCCCCAAGTGCTTCATAGAAGTTTATAACGTAGAGCCGTGAAAATGATAATGATTGTTTTGCCCCCAAATTTTTATTTTCACAAGGGTAACAGGAGAAATTGGACCCCAAAAGTTGTCCTGAGCGCGCTGATATATGTGGGGTGAACCACTATGATCGCCTTACTGCGATCTCTGGGAGGCAGAATGCACAAATCCACAAACGGTGAAGAATTGGTGTTACTTTTTACGCCGTTCCTCGTGCGGTATTAGTGATGTGGCGGCTTTATTCTTCGGGTCACCACGATTACAGCGATACCAGATTTATATCTTTTTATGTTTTGGTGTTTTTTTTACGGAATAAAAACTTTTATAGAGAAAATAATTATTTTTGCATCACTTTATTCTGAGAGCTGTAACTTTTGTATTTTTCCGCTGATGGAGCTGTACGGCGGCTCGTTTTTTGCGGGACAAGATGGCGCATTCAGTGATACCATTTTTATTACCATTCGTTATTTTATCGTGTTTTATTCCACTTTTTCCAAGCAGTATGATGATATCGCTTGGAAACAGTATTATTTGATACTTTTTTGTATTTTTTTTTTTAATGGCGTTCACTGAAGGGGTTAACTAGGGTGACACTTTTAGAGATGGGAATTTTTATGGTTGCGGCGATACCAAACGTGTGAACTTTGTTTATTTTTATTTTTTACATAAAAATGTGTATTAGGGGATTCTTTTTTTTTTTTTAATTATTCTAATTTTTTATTTTAAATATAATTTTTTAAAATTTTTTTTTGCCTAGTTCCTTTATGGGACTTTCACTTTTCACTTTGGTTGCAGGTATAATACATCGCACTGCTCCAGCATTCTGATACCATGCTGTGAGTCATCATGGCAGAGATCGGGCCCTGCGATTACATCACGGAGTCGCCGATCTGAAGGCAGAGGGAGCCCCCGACCCTCTGCCTCCCCCTGAACGCTGCGATCGCAGCAATCAGGGGGTTAACAGCCAGGGGTGGACGCGGACGCTGCTCCTGGCTGTTAGTGCAGGAAGCTCTGCCACCGGCAGCGCTGAGCTCCTGCACTGACCGGGCGGGAGATGTTTACACTCGGTGACGGTTTAAATGCAGGATGGACACAGTCCGTCATGGTGCGGGAACTGACATCCTGCCATGATGGACTGTGCCCATCCTTGGACGCTAAGGGGTTAAACAGTAAACCAGAGTTGCCCTCATTTATGGTGGAGCATTGGAGCTACTATGGATCCTGAGCAGAAGATTAGAGAAATAATATTGCTCCCCATTTCAGGAGAGATTGTGCAGTAATCTGAATTCCTTAGGATCAGAAACAATGTAATGTATGACGTGGAGTGACTCCATGACACCAGGGCTGGAGCCAACACATCTCCTGCAGGCGGGAATAAATGTATACTCCAGCCATCAGCCACGCACAGCTTAGAGATCTATCATGGCACAGGTGGAATGTTTGTCCTGGAGATTATCACAATCCTCCATGAAGTTAGTTGGTTTTAATACAAATTGAAAAGTCAGGATAAAGGGAAACTCTGCTGTTATTGGACAGAAATTCACACTTGGCCTCACTGCACATTTACTGTTGTCCATCATAAAAGGGAAGTTTGGCCAGAAAGACTGGACCTGGTCTTGTAGGGACCATGAGACATTCAGCAGCACAGAAGGGAGAGAAGATTCATCCGATAAGATCTCAGGGATCTAGGAAGCCAACAGCATCATTACCCTCCGCTTTCTCTTACAGGCCCAGCATAAGATTTTTCTACAAGTGATTTTCTATCTTGTCAGCACATTCTACGTACGCTGTCATTTGGCTTTATAGTTACAGATCTGGGCAGGTAACGGTCAGCGTCTCCTAATGTGAAGGAGAGAATGGCTAATGAAATCAATTATTAACCCTTATATAAGTCAGTTCAGATATGGTGAACCAAGATGGCGTCTGTGTCTTCAGACAACACCCTGGAAGGAATCCCTGGAATGCAGAAGCTGAGATACTGGATACCATATATGGAGTGAAGCTGAAATGGACCCATCATAGACTGACACTGGCTACTCAGGAGATTGTGTGACACCCATCTCCTGTCTCTGTCTTGAGAACAATCTTCAGTTGTGTGCAAGTCTTTGCTGAGAAAGGAGTAGACATCTAACTCTGTTCTCGGTGTGACTCTTTAAGCGCGCACTCGGCCTATATTGGGTCAGGTACAAGCAATCATATAGAGCTCGCATTAAGGGAACATCCTCACACTAATCCCAGGGGGTAGGTGGATCCTCCAGGTTGTAAGTTCTATAGAAAAGGGCTTTCAGAGCCAAAAGTCATTTGAACAGTTTTGGGTGGAGGAGAATGTTGTGGTCTAGAGGCAAAATGGTGATCATGGTAATACGGCCAGACTACACCACCGATAAATCAGCCACAGCCGGTGACTGAGAGGAATCTGTGACTTCTCTGCATTCAGTGGTTACTACTCACCTGGGTAGTCATATGTGGGAATCTCCTCTTTACACCACTCATCATCTCTCACATATGTCTCTGTAGTATTAATATGGGTCAGATCTTCACCCTGAAACAAATATTGTAAAAGTCACCGACAGATGGAGAAGTCCCATCTATGATCAGCTCTAATCCTGCCATCTCCACCGTTCTCATTACACAAGTATAAAACATATAATACTGGTGGATAAAACAAGACTGAGCACAAGACCTTCACAGCCGGCTACACATCATAGGGGAGATCTCCTGACACCTTCTCTCCATCTACCTGATGATCCTGAGGAGCACTGGGATCTTCTTGTTTACAGTCCTGTGGAAGAAGAGGACGGGGACATCTCTCTGGTGTTGTCCTCTTACTGGATAGATCTGGAGGAAACACATACAGGGACTGAATTCATTCTCTACATACAGATAATTATAGGCCGTGTGTATTTAGTCCTGTCTATTACCTGGAGATGTGAGGGGCTGAGGAACCTCCATTATGACGTTCTTGTACAGATCTCTGTGTCCTTCTAAATACTCCCACTCCTCCATGGAGAAATAGACAGCGACATCCTGACACCTTATAGGAACCTGACACATACAATGATACCGTCATCCCCCCGATCCCTTCATAGTGTTACTGTACAGTCATGGCCAAAAGTTTTGAGAATGACACAAATATTAATTTTTACAAAGTCTACTGCTTCATTTTTTCTAATGGCAATTTGCATATACTCCCGAATGTTATAAAGAGTGATCAGCTTAACAGCAATTACTTGTAAAGTCAATATTTGCCTAGAAAATTAACTTTATCCCCCAAAACACATTTCAACATCATTGCAGCCCTGCCTTAAAAGGACCAGCTTACATCGTTTCAGTGATTGCTCCATTAACACAGGTGTGGGTGTTGATGAGGACAGGGCTGGAGATCAATCTGTCATGATTAAGTAAGAATGACACCACTGGACACTTTAAAAGGAGGCTGGTGCTGGGCATCATTGTTTCTCTTCTGTTAACCATGGTTATCTCTAAAGAAACACGTGCAGTCATCATTGCACTGCACAAAAATGGCCTATCAGTGAAGAGTATCACAGCTAGAAAGATTGCACCTCAGTCAACAATCTATCGCATCATCAAGAACTTCAAGGAGAGAGGTTTCCTTGTTGCCAAAAAGGCTCCAGGGCGCCCAAGAAAGACCAGCAAGCGCCAGGACCGTCTCTTAAAAGTGTTTCAGCTGCAGGATCGGGCTACCAGCAGTGCAGAGCTTGCTCAGGAATGGCAGCAGGCAGGTGTGAGTGCATCTGCACGCACTGTGAGGCGGAGACTCTTGGAGCAAGGCCTGGTCTCAAGGAGGGCAGCAAAGAAGCCACTTCTCTCCAGGAAAAACATCATGGACAGACTGATATTCTGCAAGAGGTACAGGGAGTGGACTGCTGAGGACTGGGGTAAAGACATTTTCTCTGATGAATCCCCTTTTCAATTGTTTGGGACATCTGGAAAACGGCTTATTCGGAGAAGACCAGGTGAGCGCTACCACCAGTCTTGTCTCATGCCAACTGTCAAGCATCCTGAAACCATTCATGTGTGGGGTTGCTTCTCAGCCAAGGGAATGGGCTCTCTCTCAGTCTTGCCTAAAAACACAGCCATGAATAAAGAATGGTACCAGAATGTCCTCCAAGAGCAACTTCTCCCAACCGTCCAAGAGCAGTTTGCCGATCAACAATGCCTTTTTCAACATGATGGAGAACCTTGCCATGAAGCAAAGGTAATAACTAAATGGCTCAGGGAACAAAACATAGAGATTTTGGGACCATGGCCTGGAAACTCCCCAGATCTTAATCCCATTGAGAACTTGTGGTCAATCATCAAGAGACGGGTGGACAAACAAAAACCTTCTAATTCAGACAAAATAAAAGCATTGATTTTGCAAGAATGGACTGCTATCAGTCAGGATTTGATCCAGAAGTTGATTGAGAGCATGCCAGGGAGAATTGCTGAGGTCCTGAAGAAGAATATTGACTTGCTGCATTAACTCATTCTGTCAATATAACCTTTTGTTACTCATAATATGATTGCAATTATATTTCTGTATGTGATAAAAACATCTGACAAACACACATAAAAACCAGAGGCCAGCAGATCATGTGAAAATATAATATTTGTGTCATTCTCAAAACTTTTGGCCATGACTGTATAATGTCCCAGCATTCCCAGCAGTGTCACCTCTCCAGTCAGCAGCTCAATCATCTTGTAGATGAGTTCTAGGATCTTCTGGTCATTGATGTCCTCATGGATCAGGGGGTGAGGTGGAGGCCCCGTGATTGGGCTCAGGGGTCTTCCCCATCCCTCAGACACAGGGTCCTGACAGCGATCACTAGAGGTCTTCTTCACCACTGTGTAATCCTGGTTATGGAGAGACACATTAATAAATCTCACTACAGACAGTTCCAGAGTCCTCACCTCTCCAATTCTGTCCATCTGTTATTCCCATAGATAAGAATGATGTAATGTGACGTCATCAGAATCTCTCACCTCTCCAGTGAGACGGAAGAGGATCTCTAGGGTGAGGTGTAACATCCTCTCCGCCATCTTGTCTCTGTCCATATCCACCCTTGATGGGGAAATCAGGAAAATTCTCTTCTGTAGAAGATCTTCACTGAGAGGATCCGATATTGTAGAGACCTGAATGAGAAGAAGATGATCCGATGTAACATCATAAGAATCCTGTGTAATAATACAATTACTGGAGATAATAAGGGAAACATATGAGGAGATTTATTATCTTACAGGGTTTAGTTTTCTTCCCTGACATCTACTAATAAAACCTATATATTTAGGCCACAGACAACAAGCAGTTTCCTCCTCGGAGTCGGCAGCTGAACACGTTCCTCATAGACTCATCTTCCATAACGCTAATTCTCGTCTCATTACCGACACTGGAATCGGCATTAGCAATACTGCAGGAGATATTCATTACACGCGACATGAGAAATAACTCCTTCATGATGAGGACGACATCTTCATCTTCTACTGCGGCTCTAGAGACAGATGTGGCCAGAGTCGGTCACTGACTCCATCCCCACCGGCCGTCTATATGAAGGTTTTCCCATCTTCCCCGCACTGGAAGCTTCCATCACGTTAGATCTCAGCTCTGAGTCACACACAGAAGTTTGAGGCTTTTAGAAAATATTTTTTGTTTCCACAAACACAACGGCCAGAAATGATCTGATCCCAAAGTCTCCATGTACAGTGATTTATGGGGATTATTTCTGGCCTTAGACTTTCCTATATTACAAGAAAAACTCCAGAAAAAGCCGATATTAAAATGTTTCTAAAGAAAATTGGCTCAAACAATTCTTGTAAAAATAAAAAAGCAGAAGACACATTTTATAATTTGTAACATGTTAAACATTTATTACAAAGAAATTAATCTTTTTGGTCCCCAGAACATAGATGTACACCGCAGGGACGGCACAGAGGAGGCTGCAACAAAAACCCTGAAAAGCAAACATGGCATCTAAGAAGGTGTGACAGAGTTTGGCTGAATGCCCCCCGCCTCCAAGTACTCGATAGTATGGGGCGGCCTAGTTACTCCGATACTTACATGTCTAATAATGGGGTCTGGGCTGCAATGTATGAAGGTCTATTAGGCCGGGCCAGAGGCAACATCCAATAAGTTACCTTATAACGCCCCCATACACATTAGAGTAAAGTTCCATGAACGCACTGATTTTGGGGGGTTTGGCCGACCATGTAATGTATTTGGGGGCCTCCCGACAGATGATTAGGAAAAAACACCGTGTGCACAACTGTGGTGGTGCCGAGGTAGGTTCCCAAACCATATATAGTATAATGAAAACCTGGCACTCAACTTAAATGGAACAGTTTATTTGTAGTACCAAACAAGACCTTCATCAGTTACTACAAGGTGAAGAAAAAAATAAAACAAAATAAAACAAATGAACAAGCAAAGTGTAACCATAAATAAGGTATATAGAAAACTACATTAATAAATAGATTATGGTCATAATAATATAAATGGAACATCCAACTCAGTTAGGGACCAAAAATATATTCAGTGGTCAGATTAGAAGGAATAGCTGAGGATTAGGACATACCGTGCTCAAAGATTGTCTGTACTTGGATTGTCTGTCCCTGTAAAGCCTTAAGGAAGATGAGTGATGGTGTTAAATGAATCTCTATTCAGTAGTGAATGAGGTGACACTGCAGCCTGATACACACCAAATGTCAGTGTGCTGCTGGAGTCTGTAGGGCAGATAGAATATAGACTGCCGTTAGCTGGCGGTAAAGTGTTAAGTGCCGCCAGTAGTAAAAATGTCATAGTGTAAATGAAGTTTTACCTTCTCTGTCTGGCAGGGAAAGCGCAAGCCTGGTCCTCCTGGAGGCTGTGTTCCACAGGTTGTGCTGAGATAAGAGAAGACGAGGCGGGACAAAGCCCTTGACAGGCACGGAGGTTGGGCCAATGGGCGAGAGCTAGGTTGTGACGTCAGAGAAAGAGAATGGCCATGTGCTTCACCTCTCTGAAGAATGCATATTACTGCAGTGTGAGGGCAATAAAATGAGACAGAGGGGATATGTGTGAGGTATTTCTTAGCGGTCCTACCTCGGCACCACCACAGTTGTGCACACGGTGTTTTTTCCTAGATGTATCTCCCTTACGTGTCTGCACACTGTCTGGTCATGACCTCCTCCTCTACTTTCTCCTACAACATTGATGAGACCTCAAATATTTTGGCTCAATCAAAATTCTCCAGTGAATTCGTAAAGGTACCACCCCGCGAAACATGGGGCAGAGACCTTGAGCGAGAACTTCGTCACCACACCAATCTCGAGTTGCACTGCGCCACTCTCTCTGAGTACCTTCGGGTACAAAGAATTCCACGGGGCCTTCGAGTCTCACTCCGTCCAACACTCTTCCGTGACACCCCGGAATATTGCACTAGATATGAACAAATTCTTAATAAATGTTCATTTGATTAATGACCCTCACCATAGAACACCTACAGAAGGCCATTGAAACTAGCACAGAGAAGATCAAGAGTTTTGAATCACAACTATCCACCCTCGGTACCCCAGATGAACTGAGTACACTAAAGGCTCAGATGAAGACCCACGTGGATCCACATCGTAAGGAAAAGGAGAACAGAAAACGCATCAAATTTACCAGGGACGCTGAGGACTATCAATCCAATAGTCTCTATAGATGGCAAGACTCCCACTCCCGCCGCGCTACCAGTCGTCAGACCACACGTACCTCTACAGATTACTCTACTTCGGGGTCCGATCAGGACCAAGGACCTTTCCCATCCAGTTCAACGAATTTTTTAGGACAGAGACGCCGCTTTCCTCAAAGAAGAAGACCAGACGGGGGAAGGGGCGAACCACAAAAAAATCGAGACCCAACGAGAGTGACGAGATTACAGGTACCTACTCATTAGTAATCAACATTTCCTCTAGAGCACTGGGTATCTCTGAATACCATGTACTTCAAAAAGGACTTTCTTTTTGTCCTACTTATAGATGTCGCACATTTGATCTCGAAATGGATTTACAACGTTTTTTTCGCTCTTTAAGATTAAAAGTACACTTCTCTAAGGTCCCCTCTCCAGTAATAATAATAATCTTTATTTATATAGCACCAACATATTCCGCAGCGCTTTACAGTTTAACAGTTTCAAAACACAAGTCATAAGTAACAAGTAACAACACCAGTACCGTCTAACCCACCGAATAACGAACAGCCTAAATTATTGTCATCTCAGAGCCTAGGCCTACGCACCAAAAGCCACTTTCGGCCGCCTCAAGCGTCACACGCTGTTGAAACATTCATAGAGTTCGTACAGGACTCTTTTCAGTCACTAAGAACCAACATTGATAAAAGCAAACTATACTACCCACCTAACTTATCCACTACTGAACGCCAAGCTCTGCTGTTATGAACGGGTAGCCAAGGAGGAAATAAAAAACAATACAAGCTAAGTCTCAGAAAACCAAAGAGGTTGGTAACTATACAGACTGCAGACCCCTGATCCTAACCACACAACTAGCAGCAGTTGTGGAGCGTTCCTACGATGGTCCTAGAAGCCTCGTCACAACTGGAGAACTAAATAAGCCTAAAGCAGGAAAAGGGGAAAACTAACTGCCCCAGTGCAGACCCCAAAGGAGAGACAGCCCCCCACATATATTGATGGTGAAAAAAGATGAACACACAATGGAAGGAAAATAGGCTGAGCAAACGATGGGGCCCGACTAACTAGAAAGGACAGGAAACTAAAGACACTGTC
Source organism: Dendrobates tinctorius (assembly GCF_039654945.1). NCBI lineage: Eukaryota > Metazoa > Chordata > Amphibia > Anura > Dendrobatidae > Dendrobates > Dendrobates tinctorius. Next base: position 1,075,641 of record NW_027362152.1, on the reverse strand, counting down.
TGCAGTCTGCCAAAAAACCCCTACAAAATGTCCAACACAACTGATAGCAAAATTAACCCTGAAGTCACTAGACTTCTCCCACTATATCAGCACTCTGAAATATTCTGAGACAGAGCAAAAAGAGGCCAATCTAATAAGGCCGGTTTCATATTTGCGTTTCAGGGCGCAGCGATGACCTGCACACGGCTGCCGCTAAGCACCGCCCCCTACCGCGCCTCCGTCCTTTTGACGGTGCGCCGAGCGCAACCAAATTGCAACAGGTTGCGTTTGGCACTGGTCGGCGCACCGTCAAAAGGACGCAGGCGCCGCCAAAACACATACTGCACACGGCCTGCATCCTCAGTGATAAAGATAGGGGACAAATGACGCATGCAGCGTCATGCGCCCGGAGGCGGAGCTACCGGCGGAGGCACGGCAGGGGGCGGGGCTTAGCGGCAGCCGTGCGCAGGCCGTCGCTGCGCCCTGAAACGCAAATGTGAAACCGGCCTAAGGGACCAAAAAAAGGTAATTTGGCAAATAAGAGTGGAAATTCAGCATAGCCCAGCTGGGCTGGCTGACCACACAAAAAACTGAAAAGACCAACAAGAGCAAGTGTGAACATTAGCAAAAACAAACTTATCTTGAGAAGACTGGAACAGAGCTGAGTCCTAGACCTGAGAAGCAGACTGAATCACCAGCACCTGGATAGGGCGTCGGCTGTCTTATATCCAGTCTGATACTCCAGAGATCCAATCATTATCTTCCTCACCAGGTGGCTGATCACTACCACTCAAACCAACATCACTACCTCCTGTCACCACCAGAGGGAGAACGGAAGGGGAACTCTCAACTGGTGGAGCAGAAAATGAGCTCATAACACTCTGCAATCCCTACAGGATGATAAGAATTTAATTATCAAGTCAGCTGATAAAGGTGGCGCTATTGTAGTAATGAATAAGTCTGATTACCTCGCCGAGATATTACGCCAACTTAATGATAACACTATCTACCAGCCACTTACCAAAGACCCCACAAACTCCATAAGAACTAGGATTTCTGAGCTATTTAGCAAATTTTCTACCTTAGGGGTCCTCGACACTAAGACATGTGAATTTCTAAACAACGTTAACCCAGTGATACCTGTCTTCTATACTCTACCAAAAATTCACAAAAACTTACAACATCCTCCTGGTAGACCGATAGTCGCCTCAAGTGATTCTACCCTTTCCTTCATTGCCATCTTCCTCGAAAAAATTCTGACCCCATTAATTCGTGAATCCAAATCCTTTATATTGGACACAGGATTTTTTCTCAACGTTCTAAGGGACTTGGGTACCATCCCGTCACATGCAATTCTGGTATCACTAGATGTGAAAGACCTTTACACATCGATTCCACACATTGAAGGCATTAACTCAGTCCATCGTTTACTCACTAATTCAAACATGGATCCTGACCAAATTAATCTTTGTATTGAATTACTAACACTTGTCCTTACCACTAATCACTTTTTATTTCAGGACACCTTTTACCTACAGATCCGTGGTACCGCGATGGGCTCTAACGTAGCACCCACGTATGCAAATTGCGATATGTCAGTCTTTGAGGAAAGTACCATCTATAAAAACGACCTATTCATCTGTCATGTCCTTCTGTGGAGACGTTATATTGATGATGTCTTTTGCATATGGGGCACGTTGGAGTCCCTTCATTCATTTTTCAATATACTCAATTCCTCTTGGCCGGGTATTACATTCACCATATCTCATGACACACATAAGATGAAATTTTTGGACACCCTGATTATTTAGGATTCTAACGGTATATTGTCTTCTGATCTCTGATGTTTACACCAAATCTACTGACTGCAACAGTTTGTTACACTATCAGAGTTTACACCCTCCCTCTACAAAAAACGGTAATTAGACCTACCGGTAATTGTGTTTCCAGGAATCCATCCTGACAGCACACCTGGAGGACGTCCTTCTCATCCGTAGTGGGACAGGAAACCACGAGAGTTTAAAAGGACCCTCCCCCTACCATCCCACAGTGATTTCTCAAAGTAACACCTCTGGATGGATTCAGACAAAAAAGAAATTTTATTCAAATCAACATTTTCCATACACATGTTACATCACAATTGCATGGCCATGTTTGTCAGGAGGGAACTAATAGTGCTGTCAGGATGGATTCCTGGAAACACAATTACCGGTAGGTCTAATTACTGTTTTCCAGGTCACCACCTGACAGCACACCTGGAGTAGTACCAAAGAATATTGGTCCTAGGGTGGGACTACCGCGTGGAGTACCTTTCTCCCAAATGCCAATTGTGCGGAGGCCACGTCTAACTTATAGTGTTTAGAAAACGTACTGAGACTGGCCCAAGATGCGGCTCTGCAGATCTGTTCTGCCGAGGCTCCGCCCCTCTCTGCCCACGATGAGGCCATGGCCCTAGTTGAGTGGGCTCCAAGGCTCCCCGGGGGGCTCTGACCCTGTACTCTATACGTTGTGCTAATAATGGATTTAATCCACCTTGCTATTGTGGATTTCGATGCCTTTTTCCCCTTGTTAGGGCCTCTGAACTGGACAAAGAGATTACTATCCTGCCTCCAAGGCCTGGTTGCGTCCAGGTATCTGAGCACTGTTTCCCTAACATCCAGGTTATGGTAAGCTTCCTCCTTGCTATTTTTAGGAAACTGACAAAATGAGGGGAGCACTACCTCCTGATTCATGTTCGAATCTGAGATCACCTTGGGGAGAAAAGCCGGGTCGAGTTTCAGGACTAACCGGTCGTCGAATATTTGTAAGTATGGATCCTGAATTGATAGGGCCTGGAGTTCCCCTAGTCTTTTGGCTGACGTAACAGCCACTAAGAACGCTGTCTTCAGAGAGAGGTTACCGATAGATATTTCTACCCCTAGCTGGTATGGCTGTCTACATAGCGCGTTAAGCACTAGATTAAGGTCCCAAGGAGGGACGGTCCTTCTAATCAAGGGCTTAAGTCTCTGCACAGCCCTTGAAAACCGGGTTATCCAGGGGTGAGATGATAGGGTTGTGTCACAGAACACGCTTAAGGCCGCAATCTGCACTCTCAGGGTGCTGGGTCTGAGGCCCTTTTTGAACCCTGCCTGTAGGAAGTCAAGGATCTTCGGGATGTGGGGTTGGTCAGTTTCGACTGTCGCCTCTCCACAGAAGCTGCAAAATTTTTTCCAAATTTTGTTATATATTGCTGCTGTTACGGGCTTCCTACTTGCTTGTAGAGTGGATATAACTTCATCCGATAGACCCTTTGTTCTTAGGACCTGCCGCTCAGGATCCAGGCTGATAGCTTGTGGGCTTCTGGCCTTTTGTGGAAGACCGGACCCTGGTGAAGAAGGTCTTCTTTTCTGGCAGAAGAATGGGATCTTCCCGTGATGTCTTCCTGAGTAGAGGAAACCAGCTTCTTCTTGGCCAATAGGGAACCACCAATATGACCCTGGCTCTGTCCTCGTAGATCTTCCTGAGAACCCTTGGGATGAGAGCTAGAGGCGGGAAGGCGTACAGTAGGCCCGTGTTCCACGGCTGTGACAGAGCGTCTATCCCTGTCGGGTTTCCTGCCGGGTTTAGGGAGTAAAAGGCTCTGACCTTTGTATTCTCCTTGTCCGCAAACAGGTCTATTTCTGGTTGTCCCCAGCGATCGCACAGGCTGCTGAATACGTCTTCGTTGAGCTCCCAGTCCATTGTGGTTATTCTTCTTCTGCTGAGAAAGTCCGCAACCTGGTTGCTGGTGCCCTCCAGATGTACTGCTGAGATTGAGAGGACCTCTCTTTCCGCCCATCTGAAGATCTGGTCTGCTAAGCCCTGTAGCGCCGGGTGCTTTGGTCCGCCCTGATGGCGGAGAAAGGCTACTGTTGTGGTAAAAAAAAATTTTTTTTTCTTTCTTTTTTTCCTCCCTTCTTTTTTTGATCTTTTTTGTCATTACATTCTTTTTGTGTGTTGGTCTCCATCCTTTGCACAGTAGATTTAAATTTGGTTTTGTTCATGCTAAATGAATGGGTATGTTTTTCACCTAATTGGTTCACCTGTTTTCTTGATGTGTTTAAATATTTGTTTGGAGACCTTTCTTACGCATTCCATGATTAAGCCCTCTTAGGGTGAAACGCGTAGGAAATTGCTCCCCTCCATACGCCTCTTTATGTCGTTTTTACCTGATGGTATGAAGATTTTATATTCTCAATAAAGCAATTATTATTTTATCTCCTGGAGACGCTGGAAAAATCCTTCTTTATGTTATGCATGCACTATACACCCGGGTCAGGGTGTTTCCGTGCGTCGGAGGTGTGATCAGGAGTGAAGAGGAGTGAGCTGAATACTTCTTGTTTGTGTACTGTTGTGGTATTGTCCGAGAATATCTTGACGTGCCTGTTCTTCACCCGAGGCCAGGCGACGAGTAGTACCTTCCAGACCGCTTTTAGCTCTCTGAAGTTGGAGGACCTGTTGCTGTCCTCTCGACTCCATCGCCCCTGATAATACTCCCCTCCGATGTGTCCCCCCCAGCCGTACAGACTTGCGTCCGTGGTTACTACGATCTCTGGGGACTGAATCCATGAGACACCGGTTTTTAGGTTTCTCAGGACGGTCCACCACAGTAGCGACCTTCTGACCTGGGGGATTAATTGGATTTTCTTGTCCAGTGAGTCCTGCCTTCTGTCCCAGGACGCTAGGACTGCCCGTTGTAGTTTGCGGGAGTGGAATTGACTCCATCTGACACAGGAGATACACGAAGTCATCAGTCCCAGAATCCTCATTGCATCTCTGATCGACACTCGGTTCTTTGAGAATTGGCGGATCTTCTTTGGTATGTTGGTCTGCTTTTCTTCTGGAAGATAGGACATTCTTCTTTCCGAATACAGCATGACCCCTAAAAATTTTATTCTGGGCTTGGGTATAAGATCTGATTTCGACCAATTTATTATCCAACCCAAGTGTGGCGATCGAGGACTGACAGTCGACTCTGAGCTGGGCTGCTGAATCTGCTATGATCAAGAAGTCGTCTAAGTACGGGACCACCGTGATGTTTTGGGCTCTTAGATAGGCCACAACCTCTACCATTACCTTCGTGAAAACTCTTGGGGCTGATGCTAGGCCGAAAGGGAGACAGCGAAACTGGTAGTGGTGAACCCTGCCCTCCTTTTCGACCGCAAACCTGAGATATTTTTGGTGGTCTGGGTGGATGGGGACGTGGTAATATATGCTTTTTAGATCTAATGTGCACATTACCACTGCTTCTCCCAGGAGTGGAATCGTGGATCTTATTGATTCCATCTTGAAGCGTTTGTTCGATACCCACTTGTTTAATGGCTTGAGATTTATTATGGTCCTGGTCTCCCCCGACGGTTTTTTTTATCGCGAAGAGGCTCGAGTAGTGTCCCCTTCCCTCTTCTTGCGTAGGAACTGGTATGATTGCCTCCATTTCTAGGAGGTCCTGGATATCTAACCACATGGGGGAGGCCGGAGAGAGTCGAGAGCTGGTCACTAGTAACCTGTTTGAGGGTAGGGAGCTGAATTCTATCCTGTATCCTTGAGAAAACTTGCAGTACCCAGGGGCTGGTGGTAACCTCCCGCCATTCTTCACTGAAACTGAGCAGTCGCCCCCCTACACTGGTGGCGTCATTTCTTCCGGGAGCTAGACCCTGGGCCAGAGAAGATGGTATCTCTGCTCCTATTTCTACCCTCACTCCCTTTGGGGTAGCTGCATCGACATGACTTCCCCTTCCCTCTGTAGTCCGTTCTCTGACTGTAACGGGGTCTACGAAAGGGCTGATACCTCTTACGTTTCTCTTCAGGGAACCCCTTTTTTCGTCTGACGCCTTCTCTAAGATATCATCAAGCACAGGTCCGAAGACTCTACCCCCTGAGAAGGGAATTGAGCACAGTTTATTCTTTGACTGCATGTCACCCGACCAACTTTTAAGCCAGATAGCTCTTCCGGCTGTGTTGGACAATGATTGGGTTCTGGCCGTAAATCTAACGGACTCTGCTGAGGCGTCAGCCAAAAACCCCGTGGCTAGTTTTAGTAAGGGAAGGGATTTTAGGATAGTTTCCCTCGGAGTTCTATCTGACAGATGCTCCTCTAAATCATCTATCCATAGATGCATGGAGCGTGCCACTGATGTCGCGGCTATATTTGTTTTTATGACTGCCGCTGAACTCTCCCAGGCCCTCTTCAAGAGCCCGTCTGCCTTCCGATCTAGGGGCTCCTTTAAGCTTGAAGAGTCTTCGAACGGAATTGCTGTCTTTTTTGATACCCTTGCTACTGGGATATCGATTTTAGGGACCTCTTCCCAGACCTTGACCTCTTCTGGGTCAAACGGCAGGCAAAGCCTGAAGTCTCGGGGGATACTCAATTTTTTCTCTGCTTCCTCCCATTCATCCAATATCATGGCCCGTATATGGGTATTTACTGGGAAGACCATTGAGGTCTGGGAGCGCAGACCCCCGAACATCTCATCCTGTATTGAGAGGGTAGTCGGGGGTTCCTTAACCTGCATAGTCTGCCGGACTGCCCCCAATAGCTCATCCGTATTGCCGGACGCAAAGAGATACTTTCTTCCTCTTTCTGGGTGCTCCCTGATCTCCTCCTCCTCCTCTGCGTCTGATTCGGACAGGATGTCCTCAGAAGACATGCCCGTCTCCCTCTGCCTCTTTCTGGATGCCTGAGGGTTCATCTGCGGGGCTTGGGACATGGCTCCGGACACCGAAGCTTGTACTTCCTCTCTAATTATTGCCCTCATGTTAGACATGAGCGTAGCCTGTTCTTCCCCCATTATGCGCTTTGTACATGCGTCGCAGAGGGTTTTCTGCCATGTGTCCTTTAGCTTCTTAGCGCAGACAGGACACTTCTTATCTTTCTTCTTCCTTTCTGAGGTGGAGGTTCCCCCCTGGAACACATAAAGTACGTGTTCTGTGGGGTCTGTCTTACTGGGGCCCTGCCATGACCTCATATGAGGCTACTCACGTGACCCTGGCTTTCCGTTCCTGTCTCCGTCTTCGCCTGGTCCTCCATCATCGATGGATAAGGTTTCCTGTGGCTGTCTGCCTGTGGAGACATCAAACCGTGTAAGTGGCCGGGAGGTGGTGTCCGGTCCTTACACCGCAGGGCCCTGCATACCGCTGTTGCGTCTTCTGTCCTGCCACGCTGCAGATCCGCTCCACTGCTCACAGTCTGCCCCGTCTCAGCGATGCCGACACTTCCTGAATGAAGGGCGGCGCCTTTAATGACGCGACCGGAAGTGACGTCCGGGCCCGGTGACACGACCGGAAGTGACGTTCGGGCACGGTGACACGACCGGAAGTGACGTCCGGGCCCGGTGATTATACTGTGTGTGGTGGGATGGTGATACTGTGAGGAGATTATACTGTGTGTGGGGGGATGGTGACACTGTGAGAAGATTATACTGTGTGTGGTGGGATGGTGGTACTGTGAGAAGTTTATACTGTGTGTGGTGGGATGGTGATACTGTGAGAAGATTATACTGTGTGTGGTGGGATGGTGATACTGTGAGATTATACTGTGTGTGGTGGGATGGTGATACTGTGAGAAGATTATACTGTGTGTGGTGGGTTGGTGATACTGTGAGGAGATTATACTGTGTGTGGTGGGTTGGTAATACTGTGAGGAGATTATACTGTGTGTGGTGGGATGGTGATACTGTGAGATTATACTGTGTGTGGTGGGATGGTGATACTGTGAGAAGATTATACTGTGTGTGGTGGGTTGGTGATACTGTGAGATTATACTGTGTGTGGTGGGATGGTGGTACTGTGAGAAGATTATACTGTGTGTGGGGGGATGGTGATACTGTGAGGAGATTATACTGTGTGTGGTGGGATGGTGGTACTGTGAGAAGATTATACTGTGTGTGGGGGGATGGTGATACTGTGAGAAGATTATACTGTGTGTGGGGGATGGTGATACTGTGAGAAGATTATACTGTGTGTGGGGGATGGAGATCCTGTGAGAAGATTATACTGTGTGTGGTGGGATGGTGACACTGTGAGAAGATTATACTGTGTGTGGGGGGATGGTGATACTGTGAGATTATACTGTGTGTGGTGGGATGGTGATACTGTGAGAAGATTATACTGTGTGTGGTGGGATGGTGATACTGTGAGAAGATTATACTGTGTGTGGTGAGATGGTGATACTGTGAGAAGATTATACTGTGTGTGGTGGGATGGTGATACTGTGAGATTATACTGTGTGTGGTGGGATGGTGATACTGTGAGAAGATTATACTGTGTGTGGGGGATGGTGATACTGTGAGAAGGTTATACTGTGTGTGGTGGGATGGTGATACTGTGAGATTATACTGTGTGTGGTGGGATGGCGATACTGTGAGATTATACTGTGTGTGGTGGGATGGTGATACTGTGAGAAGATTATACTGTATGTGGGGGGATGGTGATACTGTGAGAAGATTATACTGTGTGTGGTGGGATGGTGATACTGTGAGAAGATTATACTGGGTGCGGTGGGATGGTGATACTGTGAGATTATACTGTGTGCGGTGGGATGGTGATACTGTGAGAAGATTATACTGTGTGTGGGGGGATGGTGATACTGTGAGAAGATTATACTGTGTGTGGTGGGATGGTGATACTGTGAGAAGATTATACTGTGTGTGGTGGGATGGTGATACTGTGAGAAGATTATACTGTGTGTGGGGGGATGGAGATACTGTGAGAAGATTATACTGTGTATGGTGGGATGGTGACACTGTGAGAAGATTATACTATGTGTGGGGGGATGGTGATACTGTGAGATTATACTGTGTGTGGTGGGATGGTGATACTGTGAGAAGATTATACTGTGTGTGGTGGGATGGTGATACTGTGAGAAGATTATACTGTGTGTGGTGGGATGGTGGTACTGTGAGAAGATTATACTGTGTGTGGGGGGATGGTGATACTGTGAGAAGATTATACTGTGTGTGGTGGGATGTGATACTGTGAGAAGATTATACTGTGTGTGGTGGGATGGTGATACTGTGAGAAGATTATACTGTGTGGTGGGATGGTGATACTGTGAGATTATACTGTGTGTGGTGGGATGGTGGTACTGTGAGAAGATTATACTGTGTGTGGTGGGATGGTGATACTGTGAGATTATACTGTGTGTGGTGAGATGGTGATACTGTGAGAAGATTATACTGTGTGTGGTGGGATGGTGATACTGTGAGAAGATTATACTGTGTGTGGTGGGATGGTGACACTGAGATTATACTGTGTGTGGTGGGATGGTGACACTGTGAGAAGATTATACTGTGTGTGGGGGGATGGTGGTACTGTGATAAGATTATACTGTGTGTGGGGGATGGTGGTACTGTGAGAAGATTAATCTGTGTGTGGTGGGATGGTGGTACTGTGAGAAGATTATACTGTGTGTGGTGGGATGGTGGTACTGTGAGATTATACTGTGTGTGGGGGATGGTGGTACTGTGAGAAGATTATACTGTGTGTGGGGGGATGGTGATACTGTGAGAAGATTATACTGTGTGTGGTGGGATGGTGGTACTGTGAGAAGATTATACTGTGTGTGGGGGGATGGTGATACTGTGAGAAGATTATACTGTGTGTGGTGGGATGGTGGTACCGTGAGAAGATTATACTGTGTGTGGTGGGATGGTGATACTGTGAGAAGATTATACTGTGTGTGGTGGGATGGTGATACTGTGAGAAGATTATACTGTGTGTGGGGGGATGGTGATACTGTGAGAAGATTATGTGATGTACAATGTCTGTGAGGTATGGGGTTTTGTCCACAAAATATGATGTTTTCTGTTGTAACTTTCCAGAAAGATCCGGCAGATATGACAATCCAGGCTGCTAGCTCTGCAGCTTCATCCCTCCTCCCTTCACACACACACAGAGCAGTGCCACCCCCCCTCCTCTACAGCCTGTGTTCGCACTAGTAATAGGAGACCCCCCTGCTGTTACAACCATTTGTTTCCTTCTCTCCTCTTCAGAGCGGGAAAAACTTCTTTGTTTGAAACGAATAAAACTATGAGAGACTATACCATAAGAACCAAATACCCTGGAGATATGAAAATCACATTTTTGTAATCCGGGCGGTCACAGCGTTGCTGCCGTGGTTCTGGCGAAGCGTAATCCTTTCAGAACCTGAGATATGTGTTCCAGCTAAACGGTGCATCAGAACTACTGCATATTTGGTCTTGAATTATTGCACTCAACAAATCACAACCAATGATGCCCTATATGTGTCTGTGCGGGCTGCCCCCACGGAGTTATGATTAGTATAAGTTTTCTAGTGTAATTCTAAATCCAAAAGGGAGAGGTGGGATTAACCCAGCATGCATCTCTCCGTGATGTCACATAGCAAGTCTATAAAGCATTTCCTGGACAAAACCAGGGCAGAACAGCTCAAGTCGTCGTGCAAGAAAGACCCAGATGAGCGGAGAAGTGCAGCTCCGCCTCCACCCACCTTAGCCGCATGGTCTGCCTAAGGAACAATATAGAACTGTGAGTGTACTCTCTTTGTTTTCTCCACTTTTATTTTATACCTGTACTGTACATATTTTATGTCTCAATTTTATAGCAACTTTTATCTGTAATCACTGTCCTCTTTTGGAAAATAAATGAAATAATTATTTAGATCTTTCTCTATGCTCTAAGACTCGAACTATACGCCTTTGATAGATAATCGCTACTAATTCAAGGGGTTTGCCACGGACCCTCTTAATTTAACACTGTGAATTAAGTAACCGTGACTGGTAGCAGCACGTTGTGCACGGCTATTGCGGCTTGCTGGCAGTCTAGAAGGGTCTTATATAGCTGAATGAGGGGCTGCGGCCACAGCTGATAATTCCCTTACTGCAGAAGCCTAATTGCCGGTTCACAACAGGCAGCCCGTCCGGCGACTAATTATCCTAGATGCAGTTCCCTGACTGACCTGAGGGTAAGGGGGGCGCCGGAGAGCTGCGAGTTCCAAAGTGGAACTGAGATAGTGGGATATACATAAATCCCCGCAGTACTTGGAAGATTGATAGCAGTGGCGGGGCATCCAAATTAAACTCCCCCTGCGGCAAATTGTAGAGCGAGATTAGCTTGCTGGATATTTTTGTCACATGGTGCCAGTGGTGGGATAACTAAGATAAGCCCCACTGCGCCTGTGATAGCCGTGTGCCGGCATTGTGTCTCGTCCCTCCGTCCGCTGATACACCCGTGTCAGTGGTGGGACTGTGACATAGTGGTGACACAGGGTCCGCTGTCCGTCGCGTTTTGGTGGCAGCGGGACCCCCGTTAGTCGCCTCCGTAAGTGGACGAACGGCCGTGGGCTGTTCGTCACATATTGGTGGCAGAGCGGTGGGATAATCCTAGAGCATTAGTGATTTGGTTTGAGCAATCATTCCTCTCACTAAAAACCTGCACGGTTCCTGCGGGAATCCTGCATCATAGGTTTTGGAGAACAGACTCAGTGGTTACTAGTCCTGAGACATTAGTGTGTACTTGCAAGTATCCCCCTCCCGTTTCTTCGTTTTTCTTTTTCTATCTTTTATTTGGCAACCATGGCGGCAAAAGGAGAACCTTGGTACAACCGGCAGACAAAGGAAGTTCTTGCTGCGTTATGCACGTACCAAGGCCTTGACGCCACGAACAAAAACAGAGCTCAAATGATCGCGGCTCTAGTGCAGCTGGACAACTACCAGAATCCAGCGAGCGCAGAAGTTGGCCCAAGTTGCAATGGGGCTGCAGCAGAGGCTCCACTCCTGAGCGCTGGCCCCACATTCAACCAGAACGGGGTGGACCCCTATCTGCAAATGGCCTTGGACGAACTCCCCGCCGAAGACAGGGATGGGCGGGTGAGGCTGATCCAGCAATATCGGCAGGAGGCCCAAGCCGAACGTGAGCGCCATGCAGAAGCTCAGAGGGCCCATGAGCTGGAGATGCTCCAGCGGGGGTGGAATGCCCCCACAGCCCGAACCAGTGAGCCCAGCAGCGTCCAGACTCCTAAACCCCGGACAGAGCATTTTCCCGTGATGGAAAAGGACGGGGACTTGGACACGTTTCTGCGAGCCTTTGAGAAAGCCTGCAGACAGTACCGACTGCCCGAAGACCAATGGGCCAGGTACTTGACCCCAGGGCTAAAAGGCAAAGCTCTGGAGGCGTTTGCTTCTCTTCCGCAAGCGCATGATGATGACTATCGCGCCATAAAAGAGGCGCTGATCGCCAAATATCGGCTGACACCTGAGGTATACCGAAAGAAGTTCCGACACCTCCAACGTGGCCCACATGATAGCTACAGTGATGTGGTGCAAGGACTCAGGACCCACTTTGACCAGTGGATCCATGGACTGTCCGTTGAAACCTTTGAGCAGCTACGGGACCTGATGATCAAAGACTAGTTCCTGCATCTCTGCCCAGCTGAGGTCCGACAGTTCATCCTGGACCGCGAACCAACGAACGCGGACAAAGCGGCGCAGATCGCCGACAACTACGAGGCCAACCGGAAGCCCGAGATGCGGAGGCCAGTCGCCACCAGCTGGAAAGGGGGTAAGCCAGCAACCAACCCCAGTGCCCCAGCTAGCCGTCCCTCCGGAGGCCCAGTCCCTGTTGCCAACAGCAGGCCGGCTACTGACAGTCGCCTGTGTCACCACTGCCAGCGGCCTGGTCACTTCTTTTACACCTGTCCGAATAGGCCGAAGAACCCCCCAGCCAAGGCCCCCGGGCCCAACGCTTCTGTTCTTTTGGTGGGAGGTGTGGTTGGGAGGGCTGACGACAACGTTCAACCTGTTCAGGTGGGGGCCCGTCTTGCTACAGGCCTCAAGGACACCGGGGCTGAACGAACCCTCATCCGTCCTGGACTGGCGGCCCCTGAAGAGTTTGTTGAGGGGAAAACCCTGACTGTCACCGGGATTGGAGGCACCCGTTGTCCCTTGCCAGTGGCACGAGTTTTTCTTGACTGGGGTGCCGGGAGCGGGTTGAGGGAGGTGGGAGTGTCTGAAAACCTGCCCACTGATGTTTTATTGGGGACTGACTTGGGGCGGATGGTGGCATACTACGTCCCTGACACCCTTCCCCAAACTGATAATAAGGGTAACATTAACCCTGATGATGAAGAGTTTGTTGAGGGGAAACTGAATGTGTTACCTGCTAATGCCTTGATGAGTAATGATGCAACTAACAACCATTCCTTCCCCAGGTACGATGCTGATGCTGATGTGAATGTACCAAAGCAAACTGATAACCATTCTTCTCCTAGGAAGGATGATGATGATGTTGATGTATCTGTGCCGACTGAACCCGTTAACCCTTTCTTTGAAGCGGTAGATGTGTCCACAGGTACCGAAGTGCTCAGCCCCGTCACTCTGCGGAGTGAGACGGCTGAGGAACCCCTGGCAGGAGTAAGCAACGGTGCTCAAGGAAATGGGGAGGTGCATGGGGACCATGAGGAAGGTAATGCCATGCAGCTGACCAGTGCCACCGAGGAAGGTAACTGGCCCATAAGTAGCCCTGCTCCTGAAGTGTTGGGGGTGGATGGGGAGGTAGAGCCCAAGCCAGCACCGGCTGGTGGGTCTGTAGAAGTCCCCAGGGAGACAGCATACATAGCAGCTGTCACACGCAGTCAGAGTGCCCAGATCGCAGGTAACGCACTGTCTTCTGGACCCTCTGCTGCTACAGGAGAGACTGAACCAGAGGTGAACCCCGAGCCGGTTCCAGAGGGTCCCAGTAAAGAGGGGACCCTGACGTCACTTCTGGCAGCCTCCAGCATGGAGTTCCAGGCTGCTCTGCACTCAGATGCCAGCCTGGAGAAATTGAGAGGTCTCGCCGAGACGCCCACCTCCAAGTCTGATAAGGAGAGGGTGTTCTGGGAACGAGGAAGGTTGTACCGGGAGACGGTACCCGGAGATCCTAAAAAGGAGTGGTTGAGGGAAAGACAGCTGGTCGTCCCCTATCAGTTCAGAACCGAGTTGTTGCGGATTGCCCATGAGATTCCACTCACTGGACACTTGGGGATCAGCAAAACAAAGGCACGGCTGTCTCAACACTTCTATTGGCCCAAGATGGGGACAGAGGTAACACACTACTGCCGCTCCTGTGCCACCTGTCAAAAAGTGGGTAAGGCGGGGCCTGCTCTTAAGGCTCCCCTTATTCCTTTGCCTGTGATAGAGGAGCCTTTCCAGAGAATAGCGGTGGACATTGTAGGACCGCTGTCCGTCCCCAGCAGCTCCGGAAAGCGATACATTCTCACCGTGGTAGACTACGATACCCGGTACCCAGAGGCAGTAGCTCTGTCTTCAACCAGGGCAGATAAGGTGGCTGACGCACTGGTGACCATCTTTTCAAGAGTAGGATTTCCCAGGGAGATGCTTACCGATCAAGGGCCCCAATTCATGTCTCGCCTAATGGAGGCTCTCTGTGAGAAAATGCAGGTGACGCAGCTGGTATCGAGTCCGTATCACCCACAGACTAATGGTTTGTGTGAACGTTTCAACGGTACCCTCAAACAGATGCTCCGCATACTGGTTGAGACCCAAGGGCGCGACTGGGAGCGGTACCTCCCACACCTGCTGTTCGCTTACAGAGAAGTTCCGCAGGCCTCGACCGGGTTCTCCCCCTTCGAGCTCCTGTATGGCAGGCGAGTCCGGGGACCCCTTGGGTTGATAAGAGAATCCTGGGAAGATGAGCCAAACCCCACAGAAGTGTCCATCGTGGATTATGTCATGTGCTTCCGTGACAAGATGCAGACCTTGACGCAGTTGGTGCATGACAACATGACGCAGGCTCAGGCTGACCAGAAGCGCTGGTACGACCAGAACGCCCGGGAGCGGACCTACCAGGTGGGTCAAAAGGTGTGGGTGCTGGTCCCTGTACCAACGGATAAGCTTCAGGCAGCCTGGGAAGGCCCATACGTCGTCCACCAACAGCTCAACCCGGTCACCTACGTGGTCACGCTTGACCATGCTTGGGGTAGGCGCAAGGCCTTTCACGTCAACATGCTGAAGGCGCACTACGAACGTGAAGCTTGCGTCCTACCGGTCTGCAATCTGCCAGAGGATGGGGAGGAAGATCCCCTCCTGGACATGCTGGCCCAGGCCAAGGCCAATGGGTCCATTGAGGACATGGAGATAAGTGGTTCGCTCACCGTGTCCCAGCGGTTGCAGTTGATGGCCACCCTGAAACTCTTCCGGCCCGTGTTCACCAACCAAACGGGGAGGACGGAGTTAGCGGCTCATGAGGTGGACACCGGGAATCACGCCCCATTACGGCGAACACCTTATCGGATCTCTGAAACGATGCAACAAGTCATGCGCCAAGAGATCGATGAGATGTTAAGGCTGGGGGTGATTCGACGGTCAAAAAGCGCGTGGGCTCAACGCCATCACAACCTCTGATGCCCACCCAATGCCGCGCATCGAGGATCTGCTCGAGCGGTTGACAAACGCCAACTACATATCCATCATGGATTTGAGTCGGGGATACTGGCAGATTCCCCTGAGCCCTGAGGCGCAGGAGAAATCCGCCTTTATCACCCCCTTTGGACTGTACGAGTCCACGGTCATGCCCTTCGGCATGAAGAATGCCCCTGCCACTTTCCAGCGGATGGTCAACCACCTGCTTCGGGGACTGGAGGAGTACGCGGTGGCGTACTTAGACGATATTGCTGTCTTCAGTTCCACCTGGGAGGAACACCTTCAGCACCTCCAGGAGGTGCTCAAGCGTCTTCACCAGGCAGGCCTGACCATCAAGCCGGGGAAGTGCCAGATAGGCATGCGCAAGGTCCACTACCTGGGGCACCGGGTAGGCGGGGGTTCCATGAGTCCGGAGCCAGAAAAAGTGGACGCAATCGTGTCCTGGCCCACCCCCAGGACCAAGAAACAGGTGAAGTCCTTCTTGGGCACTGCAGGGTACTATAGGCGGTTCGTACAGGACTATAGCGCCCTTGCCAAACCCTTGACTGACCTCACCAAGCAGAGGCTACCCCAAACAGTCAACTGGACAGATGACTGTGAGGCGGCTTTCCAAGCTTTGAAAGCAGCCCTGTGCAACTCTCCAGTGTTGAGAGCAGTCGACAGCAGTCACCCGTTTCTGGTACAGACCGACGCCAGCGAGTTTGGCCTTGGTGCTGTGCTTAGCCAGGTCGACTCGGGGGACCAAGAACACCCCGTGTTGTACCTGAGCCGGAAACTTTTGCCGAGGGAAGTGGCATACTCGACCATCGAGAAGGAGTGTCTGGCCATGGTGTGGGCACTGCAACATTTGCAGCCCTACCTGTACGGGCGCGCCTTCACGGTGGTAACTGACCACAACCCTCTGAGCTGGTTGCACACAGTGTCCGGAACCAATGGAAGGTTGCTCCGCTGGAGCCTTGCCCTTCAACAGTACGACTTCACTGTAAAACACAGGAAGGGCAGTGAAAACGGCAATGCCGATGGGTTGTCCCGCCGGGGCGAACCCGCTGAGGTGCGCATGGCCGATTACCGAGAGGTAATGCCTCCTTAGCGCCCTCTTAAGGGGGGAGGTGTGATGTACAATGTCTGTGAGGTATGGGGTTTTGTCCACAAAATATGATGTTTTCTGTTGTAACTTTCCAGAAAGATCCGGCAGATATGACAATCCAGGCTGCTAGCTCTGCAGCTTCATCCCTCCTCCCTTCACACACACACAGAGCAGTGCCACCCCCCCTCCTCTACAGCCTGTGTTCACACTAGTAATAGGAGACCCCCCTGCTGTTACAACCATTTGTTTCCTTCTCTCCTCTTCAGAGCGGGAAAAACTTCTTTGTTTGAAACGAATAAAACAATGAGAGACTATACCATAAGAACCAAATACCCTAGAGATATGAAAATCACATTTTTGTAATCCGGGAGGTCACAGCGTCGCTGCCGTGGTTCTGGCGAAGCGTAATCCTTTCAGAACCTGAGATATGTGTTCCAGCTAAACGGTGTATCAGAACTACTGCATATTTGGTCTTGAATTATTGTACTCAACAAATCACAACCAATGATCCCTATATGTGTCTGTGCGGGCTGCCTCCACGGAGTTATGATTAGTATAAGTTTTCTAGTGTAATTCTAAATCCAAAAGGGAGAGGTGGGATTAACCCAGCATGCATCTCTCCGTGATGTCACATAGCAAGTCTATAAAGCATTTCCTGGACAAAACCAAGGCAGAACAGCTCAAGTCGTCGTGCTAGAAAGACCCAGATGAGCGGAGAAGTGCAGCTCCGCCTCCACCCACCTTAGCCGCATGGTCTGCCTAAGGAACAATATGGAACTGTGAGTGTACTCTCTTTGTTTTCTCCACTTTTATTTTATACCTGTACTGTACATATTTTATGTCTCAATTTTATAGCAACTTTTATCTGTAATCACTGTCCTCTTTCGGAAAATAAATGAAATAATTATTTAGATCTGTCTCTATGCTCTAAGACTCGAACTATACGCCTTTGATAGATAATCGCTACTAATTCAAGGGGTTTGCCACGGACCCTCTTAATTTAACACTGTGAAATAAGTAACCGTGACTGGTAGCAGCACGTTGTGCACGGCTATTGCGGCTTGCTGGCAGTCTAGAAGGGTCTTATATAGCTGAATGAGGGGCTGCGGCCACAGCTGATAATTCCCTTACTGCAGAAGCCTAATTGCCGGTTCACAACAGGCAGCCCGTCCGGCAACTAATTATTCTAGGTGCAGTTCCCTGACTGACCTGAGGGTAAGGGGGGCGCCGGAGAGCTGCGAGTTCCAAAGTGGAACTGAGAAAGTGGGATATACATAAATCCCCGCAGTACTTGGAAGATTGATAGCAGTGGCGGGGCATCCAAATTAAACTCCCCCTGCGGCAAATTGTAGAGCGAGATTAGCTTGCTGGATATTTTTGTCACATGGTGCCAGTGGTGGGATAACTAAGATAAGCCCCAACGGTGCCTGTGATAGCCGTGTTCCGGCATTGTGTCTCGTCCCTCCGTCCGCTGATACACCCGTGTCAGTGGTGGGACTGTGACATAGTGGTGACACAGGGTCCGCTGTCCGTCGCGTTTTGGTGGCAGCGAGACCCCCGTTAGTCGCCTCCGTAAGTGGACGAACGGCCGAGGGCTGTTCGTCACAGATTATACTGTGTGTGGTGGGATGGTGATACTGTGAGAAGATTATACTGTGTGTGGGGGATGGTGATACTGTGAGAAGATTATACTGTGTGTGGTGGGATGGTGATACTGTGAGAAGATTATACTGTGTGTGGTGGGATGGTGATACTGTGAGAAGATTATACTGTGTGTGGTGGGATGGTGATACTGTGAGAAGATTATACTGTGTGTGGTGGGATGGTGACACTGTGAGAAGATTATACTGTGTGTGGTGGGATGGTGATACTGTGTGTGGGGGGATGGTGATACTGTGAGAAGATTATACTGTGTGTGGTGGGATGGTGATACTGTGAGAAGATTATACTGTGTGTGGTGGATGGCGGTAGTGTGGACATTATACTGTGTGTGGTGTATGGCGGTAGTGTGGACACATTATACTGTGTGTGGTGGATGGCGGTAGTGTGGACACATTATACTGTGTGTGGTGGGATGGTGATACTGTGAGAAGATTATACTGTGTGTGGGGGGATGGTGATACTGTGAGAAGATTATACTGTGTGTGGTGGGATGGTGACACTGTGAGAAGATTATACTGTGTGTGGTGGGATGGTGGTACTGTGAGAAGATTATACTGTGTGTGGTGGGATGGTAATACTGTGAGAAGATTATACTGTGTGTGGTGGGATGGTGATACTGTGAGAAGATTATACTGTGTGTGGGGGGATGGTGATACTGTGAGAAGATTATACTGTGTGTGGGGGGATGGTGATACTGTGAGAAGATTATACTGTGTGGTGGGAAGGTGATACTTTGAGAAGATTATACTGTGTGTGGTGGGATGGTGGTACTGTGAGAAGATTATACTGTGTGTGGTGGGATGGTGGTACTGTGAGAAGATTATACTGTGTGTGGTGGGATGGTGGTACTGTGAGAAGATTATACTGTGTGTGGTGGGATGGTGGTACTGTGAGAAGATTATACTGTGTGTGTTGGGATGGTGGTACTGTGAGAAGATTATACTGTGTGTGGTGGGATGGTGATACTGTGAGAAGATTATACTGTGTGTGGGGGGATGGTGGTACTGTGAGAAGATTATACTGTGTGTGTTGGGATGGTGGTACTGTGAGAAGATTATACTGTGTGTGGTGGGATGGTGATACTGTGAGAAGATTATACTGTGTGTGGGGGGATGGTGATACTGTGAGAAGATTATACTGTGTGTGTTGGGATGGTGGTACTGTGAGAAGATTATACTGTGTGTGGTGGGATGGTGATACTGTGAGAAGATTATACTGTGTGTGGTGGGATGGTGATACTGTGAGAAGATTATACTGTGTGTGGGGGGATGGTGATACTGTGAGAAGATTATACTGTGTGTGTTGGGATGGTGGTACTGTGAGAAGATTATACTGTGTGTGGTGGGATGGTGATACTGTGAGAAGATTATACTGTGTGTGGGGGGATGGTGATACTGTGAGAAGATTATACTGTGTGGTGGGAAGGTGATACTGTGAGAAGATTATACTGTGTGTGGGGGGATGGTGATACTGTGAGAAGATTATACTGTGTGTGGGGGGATGGTGATACTGTGAGAAGATTATACTGTGTGTGGTGGGATGGTGATACTGTGAGAAGATTATACTGTGTGTGGTGGGATGGTGGTACTGTGAGAAGATTATACTGTGTGTGGTGGGATGGTGGTACTGTGAGAAGATTATACTGTGTGTGGTGGGATGGTGGTACTGTGAGAAGATTATACTGTGTGTGGTGGGATGGTGATACTGTGAGAAGATTATACTGTGTGTGGTGGGATGGTGATACTGTGAGAAAATTATACTGTGTGTGGGGGGATGGTGATACTGTGAGAAGATTATACTGTGTGTGGGGGGATGGTGATACTGTGAGAAGATTATACTGTGTGGTGGGAAGGTGATACTGTGAGAAGATTATACTGTGTGTGGGGGGATGGTGATACTGTGAGATTATACTGTGTGTGGGGGGATGGTGATACTGTGAGAAGATTATACTGTGTGTGGGGGGATGGTGATACTGTGAGAAGATTATACTGTGTGTGGGGGGATGGTGATACTGTGAGAAGATTATACTGTGTGTGGGGGGATGGTGATACTGTGAGAAGATTATACTGTGTGTGGTGGGATGGTGATACTGTGAGAAGATTATACTGTGTGTGGGGGGATGGTGATACTGTGAGAAGATTATACTGTGTGTGGGGGGATGGTGATACTGTGAGAAGATTATACTGTGTGTGGTGGGATGGTGATACTGTGAGATTATACTGTGTGTGGGGGATGGCGGTAGTGTGGACACATTATACTGTGTGTGGTGGGATGGCGGTAGTGTGGACACATTATACTGTGTGTGGGGGGATGGCGGTAGTGTGGACACATTATACTGTGTGTGGTGGGATGGCGGTAGTGTGGACACATTATACTGTGTGGGGGGATGGCGGTAGTGTGGACACATTATACTGTGTGTGGGGGATGGCGGTAGTGTGGACACATTATACTGTGTGGGGGATGGCGGTAGTGTGGACACATTATACTGTGTGTGGGGGATGGCGGTAGTGTGGACACATTATACTGTGTGGGGGGATGGCGGTAGTGTGGACACATTATACTGTGTGGGGGGATGGCGGTAGTGTGGACACATTATACTGTGTGTGGGGGATGGCGGTAGTGTGGACACATTATACTGTGTGTGGGGGATGGCGGTAGTGTGGACACATTATACTGTGTGGGGGGATGGCGGTAGTGTGGACACATTATACTGTGTGTGGTGGATGGCGGTAGTGTGGACACATTATACTGTGTGTGGGGGATGGCGGTAGTGTAGACATGTTATACTGTGTGTGGGGGGATGGCGGTAGTGTGGACACATTATACTGTGTGTGGGGGATGGCGGTAGTGTGGACACATTATACTGTGTGGGGGGATGGCGGTAGTGTGGACACATTATACTGTGTGTGGGGGATGGCGGTAGTGTGGACACATTATACTGTGTGTGGGGGATGGCGGTAGTGTGGACACATTATACTGTGTGGGGGGGATGGCGGTAGTGTGGACACATTATACTGTGTGGGGGGGATGGCGGTAGTGTGGACACATTATACTGTGTGGGGGATGGCGGTAGTGTGGACACATTATACTGTGGGTGGGGGATGGCGGTAGTGTGGACACATTATACTGTGTGTGGGGGATGGCGGTAGTGTGGACACATTATACTGTGTGGGGGGGATGGCGGTAGTGTGGACACATTATACTGTGTGGGGGATGGCGGTAGTGTGGACACATTATACTGTGTGGGGGATGGCGGTAGTGTGGACACATTATACTGTGTGGGGGGATGGCGGTAGTGTGGACACATTATACTGTGTGTGGGGGATGGCGGTAGTGTGGACACATTATACTGTGTGTGGGGGATGACGGTAGTGTGGACACATTATACTGTGTGGGGGGATGGCGGTAGTGTGGACACATTATACTGTGTGGGGGATGGCGGTAGTGTGGACACATTATACTGTGTGGGGGATGGCGGTAGTGTGGACACATTATACTGTGTGTGGGGGATGGCGGTAGTGTGGACACATTATACTGTGTGGGGGGGATGGCGGTAGTGTGGACACATTATACTGTGTGGGGGATGGCGGTAGTGTGGACACATTATACTGTGTGGGGGGATGGCGGTAGTGTGGACACATTATACTGTGTGTGGTGGATGGCGGTAGTGTGGACACATTATACTGTGTGGTGGATGGCGGTAGTGTGGACACATTATACTGTGTGGGGGGATGGCGGTAGTGTGGACACATTATACTGTGTGTGGGGGATGGCGGTAGTGTGGACACATTATACTGTGTGTGGGGGATGGCGGTAGTGTGGACACATTATACTGTGTGTGGGGGATGGCGGTAGTGTGGACACATTATACTGTGTGTGGGGGATGGCGGTAGTGTGGACACATTATACTGTGTGTGGGGGATGGCGGTAGTGTGGACACATTATACTGTGTGGGGGATGGCGGTAGTGTGGACACATTATACTGTGTGTGGGGGATGGCGGTAGTGTGGACACATTATACCGTGTGAGCGGCACCATATATATCCCGTGTGATAAAGGAGAGACACAATAAAGAATGCTCCGGGCTGTGCCGCATTTGTACATAGACTGCCATCTGCCGTTCAGACGGGACCATGTGGAACCAATGGGAAGAGGGAGAGTTTCAGGAAGGAAGAGTCTAGATGGTGCACCAGGTCAGGTGACCTTGATGACCCCGCAGTTTCCTGTTATTATAAAGGCCATAGCCCCAAAGGAAAGGGGTGCGGGGAGGAATGTGAGGTGCCGGCCATGGTAAAGTGCCCGAGGCAGCTGGGTGTGGGGCAGAACCCTGCTCACAGGGGCATAATGGGGGCATTACACTGTGTGGGGCCAAGAAAGGGGCCCTGTCCTATGGGAACACTCCGGCTCCTCACTGCCTGTCCTCCATAGTGGGGTCGTCTGTATCTATCACAGGAAACAGGAACGTGAGGATTCTTATAAAGAGCCTCAGTGCAGAAGGGGTTAATGTCCCCCGCGCTCAGTAATGGGGGAATCTCCACATACCTCCACCTGCAGAGCCGCACTCCACATGTATGGCTGCTCTGTGCACAGGACCTGTGATGAGGTCACAGGAGGGGGAGGAGTTAGGGGTCACATGATCAAGGGCGTCCGAGGCCCCTGATCATGTGACCCCTGACTCCTCCCCTCCTATGACCTCATCACAGGTCCTGTGCACATAGTCCTGAGTGTGTGAAGAACTCTGCAGTGCTGGTTGTCATGGTGCTAAATGTAGGGAAGTTTATGTATTTAGAGCTGTGTGTGTACGAGGTGTACGGAGCGGAGCCGCGTGTGTACGAGGTGTACAGAGCGGAGCCGCGTGTGTACGAGGTGTACGGAGCGGAGTCGTGTGTATGAGGTGTACGGTGCGGAGCCGTGTGTGTATGAAGTGTATGGAGCGGAGCCACATGTGTACGAGGTGTACTGAGCGGAGCCGTGTGTGTACGAGGTGTACGGAGCGGAGCCGTGTGTACGAGGTGTACGGAGCGGAGCCGTGTGTGTACGAGGTGTACGGAGCGGAGCCGTGTGTACGAGGTGTACGGAGAGGAGCCGTTTGTACATGGAGTGGAGCCGTGTGTGTACGAGATGTACGGAGCGGAGCCGTGTGTGTACGAGGTGTACGGAGCGGAGCCGTGTGTGTACGAGGTGTACGGAGCGGAGCCGTGTGTACGAGGTGTACGGCGCAGAGCCGCGCGTGTGCAAGGTGTTCGGAGCGGAGCCATGTGTGTACGAGGTGTACGGAGCGGAGCCGCGTGTGTATGAGGTGTACGGAGCGGAGCCGTGTGTACGAGGTGTACGGAGAGGAGCCGTTTGTACATGGAGCGGAGCCGTGTGTGTACGAGATGTACGGAGCGGAGCCGTGTGTGTACGAGGTGTACGGAGCGGAGCCGTGTGTGTACGAGGTGTACGGAGCGGAGCCGTGTGTACGAGGTGTACGGCGCAGAGCCGCGCGTGTGCAAAGTGTTCGGAGCAGAGCCATGTGTGTACGAGGTGTACGGAGCGGAGCCGCGTGTGTATGAGGTGTACGGAATGTCATGATTTGTAGTTTTGCCCTGTCCTGTATTTTGTGTAATATGTCATTTAACTTTCCTCTGGTTGTATTTACTGTAAATTAACCATGTCTCCTTCCCTCAATACTTTGCAATGTCTTGTGATGTACCTGGACCATAATCTAATTTAGGCTTGTGTCAACAGCTAGTGGAACTTTGGCTATTGTTTTCCTAAGCAGAAGATAACCTACAATACATATCCTGTAGACTCAGTAGAGCCCTTACATTTCTAGAATCTTCTGATGGACCAAACCATTGAATAGTAGGTGTGACCCCTACCCCCCTTCAGATGGGCTGATCCCAGGAGCCCTGACAATACATTCTTGTTTTAAGATCAGTTGTGATTTTGAGTGCAGATGTGAAGGAGTCACGAACTGGGTTGAGGCCAGCTTGTGACGTCCGTGGGATTGTGTGGAATCCTGTGGACTATTGCAAGGATTATTGTTATCGCATCTGGCACAAGGACTATCGTGAGGTGCCCGGATTTGTTTCCATTGTGTGGACTTATTGTGGACTTCTCATGGACTCCATGGACATTATGGATATTTGATGTATGCTCCCTGCCTTAATAAATCTCGTTGGATCGTCCCTCGGCCTATTGTCCCTTCTTGCTCTGTCGTATACCCCGTCACACCAACCTCTCCGGTTTTCTGGACTTAGCTTGTATTTTTGTTTTCTCCTCCGGTGACTCATTCATAACACCAGAATATGTTGTGCAGTTATATGTATGTATAATAGGTTCCATGGGAGATGCATGTCCCAAATGCATCAGCTCACAGGCTGCGCCCAGCCGCCCCCCCATTGTGGAGGAACCATTTAGCTGAGTAGCGGTCGATCTGATAAGGCCGTTAGCCAAACCCAGTCCATCAGGGAAAAGGTATATATTGACAGTGGTAGATTATGCCACACGGTATCCAGAGGCGGTTGCGTTACCTAACATACTGGCAGAGACGGTGGAGGCCGCCCTGTTCCAGGTTTTCTCACAAGTTGGATTTCCCCGGGAGATTATCTCGGACCAGGGTACCCAGTTTACAGCAGAGGTGACCAACCAACTGTGGAAGCTGTGCGGCGTAAAGTTCATTAGAAGCGCCCCGTACCACCCGCAAACCAATGGGTTGTGTGAACGCTTTAACGGGACATTAAAACAGCTCATTGGGACTTTTACCAGGACCTACAGGGACTGGGAGAAAATCTTGCCACACCTCCTGTTTGCCTATCGGGAGGTGCCCCAAGAATCCACAGGGTTCTCCCCGTTCGAGCTGGTATACGGGAGACGGGTAAGGGGACTTAGTGCTAGAACACTGGAAAGGGGAGGGCCTCATAGAAGGGGTACCTATTGTACCCTATGTGCTGGAATTCCGGGACCGCCTACAGGAGCTGACCCAGGCTGTACGTGAGAACATGCAGGCAACCCAGCGGCGCCAGCGCGTATGGTACAATCGGAGGGCCAGAGAGCGCACCTTGGAAATAGGACAGAAGGTCCTGGTGTTAGAGCCCACTAAGCAGAACAAGTTCCAAGCTGCATGGCAGGGGCCCTACCAGGTAGTGGGGAAAATAGCTGACACAACCTATAATGTCGCTGATTGTGACGACCCCAGGGTTATCCGCATGTTCCACGTCAATATGCTGAAGCCCTACCGGGAGCGCCCTGAAGAGGTAGTGGCCATCTGTGCACCTGAAGCAGAGGATTTAGCCGGACTTCCCTTGCCGGATGTCTTACGGGAAAGGACTCAGTCTAAAACATGGGACCAGGTACACTTGGGTGAAGACCTAGGCCCCCGGGAGAGACAGCAGGCGGAGGAGTTGTTGAGGCAGCGACAGAGGATGTTTTCAGGAAGACCAGGGTACACTCGCCTGGCACAACACAAGGTTAGACCCAGGATCAGACCCCCCTGCGACAAAACCCCTTCCACGTCCCTGAGTCTGTACGAGAGGGGATGCTACAAGAGATGTTGCGTTTAGCGGTCATTGAAGAGTCAGTCCCTGGGCATCCCCCGTAGTGTTAGTGCCCAAGAAGGATGGGACTACACGGTTTTGTGTAGACTATCGTAAGCTCAATGAGAAAACAGTGACGGATGCATATCCCAAGCCGCGTGTGGATGAGTTGTTAGACCGGCTGGCGGGGGCAAAGTATTTGACCACCATCGATCTATGCAAAGGCTACTGGCAGATTCCACTTACTCCTGACGCTATTCCCAAGTCGGCATTTGTCACCCCGTTCGGCTTATTCCTGTTTCGAGTTATGCCATTCGGGATGAAGAATGCCGTGGCGACCTTCCAAAGGCTGGCTGACCGGCTTCAGGTTGGTCTCCAGGACTATGCTTGTGCCTACCTGGATGACATCGCCATCTACAGTGCGACATGGGAAGAGCATCTAAATCACCTAGAGACAGTATTGGACAGGATCCACCAGGCCGGAATCACCCTGAACCCAAACAAGTGTCACGTGGGCAAAGCAGAGGTTCAGTATTTAGGGAATTGGGTGGGAAGTGGGAAACAGCAACCAGAACCAGCCAAGATTGAGGCCATAGCCAAGTGGCCCATCCCACGCACTAAAACCCAGGTCATGGCATTTCTAGGGACAGCGGGGTATTACAGGAAATTCGTTCCCAATTACAGCAGCGTAGCCAAGCCCCTCACTGATCTAACCCGTAAGAACCTCCCCCGCCAGGTAACCTGGACCCCAGAGTGTGAGGTAGCCTTCCACCAACTAAAGGACGCCCTCACCAATACCCCTGTATTGGCCGCACCCGATCCAACTAAACGTTTCCTTGTTCACACAGACGCTTCTATGTTTGGAATGGGGGCAGTACTGAGCCAAGTCAGGCCAGACGGCCAAGAACACCCGGTAGCTTACCTGAGTCGAAAACTACTGCCAGTGAAGTAAGCTATGCGGCCATCGAGAAGGAGTGCCTGGCGGTAGTATGGGCACTCAAAAAGTTGCAACCATATTTGTATGGACGACAGTTTTCCCTCCTAACGGACCATAATCCCCTAGTCTGGCTTAATCAGGTCTCCAGAGACAACGCCAGATTGCTGCGGTGGAGTTTAGCCTTACAACCTCGACTTCTCCATCCACTACAGACCCGGCAAACAAAACGGTAACGCCGATGGACTAAGTCGACAAACGGAACTTGTACTAACCCCATAAACTTCGGTCATCCCCAAACCGATTCGTTAAGGATCAGACTGTGTATGCCGATCGCGTCGCTAAAAAGGTGAGCCGTGTTACGGAACCACTCAGCACCCAGAATATGTTGTACAGGTATATGTATGTATAATAGGTTTCATGGGAGATGCATGTCCCTAATGCATCAGCTCACAGGCTGCGCCCAGCTGCCCCCCACCACCTTTGTAATTCCCACAGTAAACATCAGCAGGCTCCGGCCACCTGCGGCTATTGTAATGTATGTCTGGCCTGCCGCTTTTCTATTGGCTGCCCTCTGTATCTGTGTGATATATTCTGTGTCCTGTGAGTAAAGTGTTGTCAAACTGGAAATACGTGGAGAAGCAGTGATCTTTTATATGCGCCCATGTAACCAAGGAATTCCAGCCAGCGTCCTTCATTCAGACTCCAGCCAAAGCAGACTGGACCTCCGGAAACACGGGGTGGTACTGAAAGAGGTACCCGAGATAGCAAGACCCCGTTACAATCCTCCTGGCCATAACCCTTCCATTTGACAAAATACTGGAGTCTCCGTCTAACCAAACGAGAATCCAATATTTTCTCTACCTCATATTTCATATTGCCTTTAACCAATACAGGGTCAGGAGGTGCTGCCATAGGAACCACTGGCTCAACAAACCTCTTCAACAGAGATTTATGAAATACGTTATGGATCTTGAACGTAACTGGAAGAGCCAATCGAAAAGAAACAGGATTAAGAATCTCCAAAATTTTATAAGGTCCAATAAATCTTGGCTTAAATTTTGGAGATGCAACCTTCATAGGAATATTCTTAGACGACAACCAGACCATATCACCCACTTTAAACCGGGGACCAATGGTCCTACGTCGGTTGGAAAATCGCTGGACCTTTTCCTGAGAGAGTGACAACTTATCCACTACTTGGTCCCATATCTGCTGCATTCTCTCAACCACAGTATCCACACCTGAGCAGGATGAAGATTCCACTTGCCCTGAAGAGAATCGAGGATGAAACCCAAAGTTACAGAACAAGGGTGACATCAAAGTGGCAGAACTAGCTCTATTCAGCGCGAATTCGGCCAAGGGCAAAAATGAAACCCAATCATCCAGATCAGCAGATATAAAACATCTTAAATAAGACTCCAAGGTCTGGTTTGTTCTCTCAGTCTGCCCATTAATCTGGGGATGAAACGCGGAGGAGAAGGATAACTGAATTACCAGATTGGAACAAAAGGCTTTGCAAAATCTGGAAACAAACTGGACTCCTGTATCCGACACAATGTTCTCAGAAATCCCATGCAACCGAACCACTTGTTGTAAAAACAAGGGCACCAACTCAGCGGAAGAAGGCAACTTTGGGAAAATCTATCACAAATCACCCAGATCACAGTCATTCTCTGAGAGACAGGAAGATCAGAAATAAAATCCATTGAGATATGGGTCCATGGTCTCTTGGGCAACGGCAGAGGCATCAGCAACCCACTAGAACGAGAACAGGGTTTAGACCGAGAACAAGTCCCACAGGACTGCACAAAATTCCTGACATCACGAGATAAGGCGCGCCACCAAAAAGACCGACTCACCAAATCTCTGGTACCAAAAACACCTGGATGACCAGAAAATACGGAGCAATGAACTTCAGACATCTGTTGTGAGTTCATTTTCCCCTTCACCATTGACGTCTGATGAACTCCCTCTTCTGGTGAAGGAAGGTAGTGAGGCTGATTACCAAGCACCTGAGCAGAATGATGATGACTGGGTACCGGGAATTGCTGACTGGATCTAAGGCAGCCGATGCCCTTCTGCCTTGCTGGTGATTTCGCTGTGGGATTCTAGGAGACCAGTCTGATTCCTGCTCCTCCAAAGCTAAGTTTTCTGCTCTGCTTTTTGCATTTGTGTTTTGGTTTTGTTTTGCCTTGCTTTTCTGGATTTCTGCCATTCCCTGCTGGGGTGAGCTGAATTCCTTTTTGCCTTTTTACTCTGTCTTCAGAAGATACCTGAGTACTGATATAGTCTTTTTGAAGCCTAGCGTCTTCAGGGTTTTTTCCCCTATCAGTCTGTTGGCTCATGTTTTGATAGGGTTTTTGTGCGGATTGCAGACAGCAGCTTTTCTATCCTGTCCTATTTAGTTAGCTTGGGCCCCATCATTTGCTCAGCCTATCTTTCTGTGTTTTTTCATCTTGCTTCACCGTCATTATATGTTGGGGGCTGCCTATTGCTTTGGGGTCTGCTCTGGGGCAGTTTAGATTTCCCTTTCTGTCTTTAGGCTATTTAGTTCTCCGGCTGTGATCGAGGGGTCTAGGGCACCGTAGGAACCCCCCACGGCTACTGCTAGTTGTTGTTGATAGGTTCAGGGGTCTGCAATCCGATAGCTGCCAACTTCTCTGGTTTTCTGGACTTAGCTAGTATTTCTGTTTTTGCCTTCTACGGTGACTCATTCATAACAGAATCACCAGCCATACCGCAGATCCTAGGGTACTCAATAGCAGGAGAGAATTGTAAAAAAAAAAAAGTGTGTATATTTTTTCCTCTATATCTCTGAGGCCGTAGGGGGAATTTTTTTTCTCTCAATGGAGATAAAGCAATTGTCTGATCGTGTGGAGCAGCTCGCTGCGGAAGTGCAGGGAATTTCCGCCTACCTTGCTCATTCACATGCTGCTGAACCAAAGATCCCTACTCCTGATGTGTTTGTTGGAATCGGTCTAAATTTTTGAATTTCAAAAATAATTGTAAATTATTTTTTGCCTTGAAGCCTAACTCATCAGGGAGCTCCGCGCAGCAGGTAAAATTGTCATCTCTTTGCTGCGTGGCGATCCCCAGGATTGGGCGCTTTCTTTGAAACCAGATGATCCTATTCTGACTAATGTGAACGCATTTTTTCAAGCCTTGAGGTTGTTGTATGACGAACCTAATGCTATTGATCAGGCTGAAAAGACCCTGTTGGCATTGAGCCAGGGTCGAAATTCTGCTGAATTGTCAAAAATTCCGAAAGTGGGCGGTCCTTACTACCTGGAATGATAATGCCTTGGCAGCTCTTTTTCGGAAGGGTTTGTCAGAAGCCGTAAAAGATACTATGGTGGGATTTCATTAGCCATTCAGGTTGATCGGCGTTCACATGAACGCAGGACAGCACGAGAGGTGTTGCCACCTGTTGAACAAGTGTCTGAACCTATGCAATGTGATAGAGTTTTGTCCAGGGAGCAACGTCAGGAGTTCAGAAGGCGTAATAAGCTGTGTTTTTTTTGTGGAGATGCCTCGCATATTATTTCTGTCTGTCCTAAACGAGAGAAAGGTTTTGCACACATGTTTTCTGTGGGTGGTGTTCAACCTAAGTTTCTTCTGGCAATTACTCTGATCTGCTCCCTGTCCACATTTTCCGCCAAGGCTTTTGTGGATTCGGGAGCAGCCCTGAACCTAATGGACTTGGATTTTGCTAAACGTTGTGGATTTCCTATAACACCTCTGCGGACGCCTATCCCTTTGAGGGGGATTGATGCTACTCCTTTGGCGAAAAATAAACCTCAGTTTTGGACCCAGGTGGTAATGCGGGTCGCCCCAGACCATCAAGAAAATTGCAGATATTTGGTGTTGCATAATTTGCATGATACCATTGTTCTGGGGTTTCCCTGGTTGCAAATTCATAATCCAGTTTTGGATTGGAAATCTGTGTCTGTGGTGAGTTGGGGTTGTCAGTGTGCCCTTAGTGAGGCTCCGGTTTTTTCCACCTCTCCTCAGTCGCATGATGTTCCTGACTATTTGGCGGACTTTTATGATGTATTTAGTGAGAATGAGTCTGCGTCTTTGCCTCCTCATAGGAGTTATGACTGTGCAATTGAACTGAGCCCGTGGTGTAAATTTCCCAAGGGTCGGCTCTTCAATTTATCTGTACCCGAGCACGAGGCTATGCGATCCTATATTAAGGAGGCGTTGGAGAAGGGTCATATTAGACCATCCTCTTCACCCTTAGGTGCGGTTTTTTTTTTTTCGTGGCCAAAAAGGATGGTTCATCAAGGCCTTGTATTGATTATCGTGCCCTCAACAAAATTACTATTAAATATCAGTATCCGTTACCCCTGATTTCTGATCTATTCTCCAGAGTTAAAGGTGCTTGCTGGTTTACCAAGCTTGACCTCAGGGGGCGTATAATCTTATCCGCATTAAGCATGGGGATGAATGGAAGACGGCGTTTAATACTCCAGAGGGACATTTTGAATACCTGGTGATGCCTTTTGGGCTCACTAATGCCCCTTCTGTCTTCCAGTGCTTCATGAACGACATTTTCCGAGACTGTGTGGTTAAATTTTTGATTATCTATCTGGATGATATTTTGATCTTCTCCAAGGATTGGGATTCTCATGTGGAACATGTTCGGACTGTGTTCCGGATCTTGAGGGAGAATTCCCTGTATGTCAAGGGATCTAAATGCCTTTTTGAAGTACAGAGGATTTCTTTTTTGGGATTTATTTTGTCCCCGTCAACTATTGAAATGGACCCGGCCAAGGCACAGGCCATTTATGATTGGGTTCAGCCCACTTCTTTGAAGGCCCTCCAGAAGTTTTTGGGTTTTGCTAATTTTTATTGGAAATTTATAGCAAAATTTTCTAGTATTGCCAAGCCATTGACTGATCTGACTAAGAAGGGTGCTGATGTGTTGAATTGGTCTCCGGAGGCTGTTTCATCCTTTCAGGAGCTGAAGCGAAGATTCACTTCTGCCCCGGTTTTGCGGCAGCCTGATGTCTCACTCCCGTTCCAGGTAGAGGTGGATGCTTCTGAGATTCGTGCAGGAGCTGTTTTGTCCCAAAAGCATCCGGTAACATCTAAAATGAATCCCTGTGCTTTCTTTTCCCGAAAGTTCTCCCCATCTGAACGTAACTATGATGTGGGGAATCGGGAACTGTTAGCCATGAAATGGGCATTTGAGGAGTGGAGACATTGGTTGGAGGGAGCTAAACATCAAGTCGTGGTCCTCACTGACCACAAGAATTTGATTTACCTGGAGTCGGCCAAACGCTTGAACCCTAGACAGGCTAAGTGGGCCTTGTTTTTTACACGTTTTAATCTTGTGGTCTCTTTTCTTCCTGGCACTAAGAATGTCAAGGCTGACGCTCTCTCTAGGAGCTTCTTTGCTGATTCTCCTGTGGTGGCCAAGCCTGCTACCATCTTAGGCAAAGGGGTAGTACTTTTTGCCATCTCGCCCGATTTGAGATGTGCTCTGGAAGAGTTTCAGGAGGACAAACCTGAGCGTTGTCCCAGTGGAAAGTTGTATGTTCCTGACCAGTGGAAGAAGAGAGTGATGTCTGAAGTTCATTCCTCTGCATTGGCTGGTCATCCAGGTATTTTTGGTACTAGAGATCTGGTGAGTCGGTCTTTTTGGTGGCCCGCCTTGTCTCGTGATGTCAGGAATTTTGTGCAGTCCTGTGGGACTTGCTCCCGGTCTAAACCTTGTTCTCGCTCTAGTGGGTTGTTGATGCCTTTGCCAGTTCCCAGGAGGCCATGGACCCATATTTCAATGGATTTCATCTCTGATATGCCTGTCTCTCAGAGAATGACTGTTATTTGGGTGATTTGTGATAGGTACTCTAAGATGGTTCATCTTGTACCACTCCCTAAGTTGCCATCTTCCTCTGAGATGGTGCCCCTATTTTTGCAACAGGTGGTTCGCTTGCACGGGATTCCTGAGAACATTGTATCTGACAGAGTTCAGTTTGTGTCTAGATTTTGGAGGACTTTCTGTTCCAAGCTGGGAATTCAGTTGTCCTTCTCTGCTTTTCACCCTCAGACCAATGGGCAGATGGAGAGAACAAACCAGACCTTGGAGTCGTATTTGAGATGTTTTATTTCCGCTGATCAGGATGATTGGGTTTCATTTTTGCCCTTGGCCGAATTTGCTTTAAATAATAGAGCTAGTTCTGCCACTTTGATGTCACCTTTCTTTTGTAACCTTGGGTTTCATCCTCGATTTTCTTCAGGGCAGGTGGAGCCTTCTGCCTGCCCAGGTGTTGACACTGTGGTGGAGAGAATGCACCAGATCTGGGACCAAGTGGTGGATGTTATCTCTCTCCGAGGAAAAGGCAAAGCAGTTTTCCAACCGACATAGGACCATTGGTCCCCAGTTTAAGGTGGGTGATATGGTTTGGTTATCATCAAAAAATATCGCTATGAAGGTGGCTTCTCCTAAGTTTAAGCCTAGATTTATTGGACCTTACAAGATTTTGGAGATTATTAATCCGGTCTCTTTTCGGTTAGCTCTTCCTTGGGGATGGGCGAGTCTCCTCGCTAGGACTCGTTACTCGGCGAATAGTAAGGGACTCGCTGGACTCGTTACTCGACGAGTCTCCCAGTGATTACTCGCACAGTAACGAGTCCAATGCAAGTCAATGGCAATCCTAGTTTTGTCAGAGTTTTTTTTTCTCACTCGCTAGACTCGCTATATCACATCGCTGTCAACAGCGAGTCTGAGCGAGTCTGAGCGAGTCTACGATTCCGAGTCCTGTATACTGGATTCGGGACTCGCTTATACAGAATCTGTTATGTTCCTACAAGTTTCCAAGACAGCCTATGTCAACACACAGCGATTGTGAGCGAGTCTGAGCGAGTCTACGAATCCCGAGTCTTGTATACTGGATTCGGGACTCGCAAATATAGAATCTGTTATGTTCCTACAAAGCTTCCGAGACAGCCTAGCGTGTTAGGTCAGAAAACTTTTTTAGATGGACAAGCATGTTAGCCAATCATATTCAGTAATGTTGGTTGTGGCAGGACTATGATTGGCTTCTGTTCATCGTTATGCCTATGTCATGTATGAGAGGCGAGGCTGTGTATAAGCCTTTTCCACCGCCATTTCCTCTACATTCCTGAGAGATCTGAGATAGAGCAGGGTGAGGTAGATGCTTGAGCAGATCATAGGGATTGTCAGTTAGTGTAGGGAAACTTCAAGATTCCTTATATTAAACCCAAACAGCTCTTCTGAGAGCTACCAGGAGGACAGAGGACTACTGTGTAGACTGTAGGCAGGCAGGCAGGGAGGATCAAGCCTTACAGTGCAGTGCACAGTGCAGGGACTAGTGTGCAGCTTCACTGCTAGGTGTCAGCACACACACTTACCCCGCCAGCAAGTGACGCCTACAGCACCACCTAACTCCATCTCGGTGACTGTGCAATTGTCAACAATGTCACAAAAACCACAATTTCCCAAAAAAGAGGTTGCAAAGGGACGAGGTCATGGCCGTAGCAGTCGTGCCCAAGAAGGCACTGGTACAGGTAGACAGATGAGGATTGATAGAGCTACCTTTCTCCTGTCTAGAATTCCCAGTACTCAACAAAAACGTGTCTTGAGGCCGGAAGAGCATGACCAGATAACATCTTGGATGGCTGATAAGACCTCGACCACTGGTTCTGGCAGTACACAATCGTCCTTGCCAACACAGTCTTTGTTTGTAAATCGCACATTACTTGCTAAGACTCGCTTCCCCATTCATTAACATTGGACTCGCTAGACTCGCAACGAGTAGCGAGTCCCGGGCTCGGACTCGCTAGAGTCAAGCGATTCCGAGTAATTTAGGACTCGCCCATCACTACTCTTCCTGTCACATTTAAAATCCATAATGTGTTTCATAAGTCCTTGTTGAAGAGGTTTGTTGAACCAGTAGTTCCTGGGGTGGCACCTCCGGACCCTGTATTGGTTGAAGGTAACATGGAATATGAGGAAGAGAAGATACTGGATTCCCGTCTGGCTAGACGGAGACTCCAGTATTTGGTTAAGTGGAAGGGTTATGGTCAGGAGGATAATTCCTGGGTCTCTGCCTCTGATATTCATGCCAAAAGATTGGTGCGTGCCTTTCATCGGGCTCACCCTGATCGCCCTGGTGGCGTGGATGAGGGTTCGGTGACTCCTCCTCAAGAGGGAGGTACTGTTGTGAGTTCATTTTTCCCTTCACCATTGAAGTCTGATGAACTCCCTCTTCTGGTGAAGGAAGGTAGTGAGGCTGATCACCAAGCACCTGAGCTGGATGATGATGATGACTGGGTGACGGGAATTGCTGACTGGATATAAGGCAGCCGACGCCCTTCTGCATTGCTGGTGATTTCTCTGAGGGATTCTAGGAGACCAGTCTGATTCCTGGTCCTCAAAAGCTAAGTTTTCTGCTCTGCTTTTTGCATTTGTGTTATGTTTTGCATTGTTTTTCTGGATTTCTGCCATTCCCTGCTGGGGTGAGCTGAATTCCTTTTTGCCTTTTTGCTGTCTTCAGAAAATACCTGAGTACTGATAGTCTTTTTGAAGCCTAGCGTCTTCAGGGCTTTTTTCCCTATCAGTCTGTTGGCTCATGTTTTGACAGGGTTTTTGTGCGGATTGCAGACAGCAGCTTTTCTATCCTGTCCTATTTAGTTAGCTTGGGCCCCATCATTTGCTCAGCCTATCTTTCTATCTGTGTGTTTTTTCATCTTGCTTCACCGTCATTATATGTTGGGGGCTGCCTATTGCTTTGGGGTCTGCTCTGGGGCAGTTTAGATTTCCCTTTCTGTCTTTAGGCTATTTAGCTCTCCGGCTGTGATCGAGGGGTCTAGGGCACCGTAGGAACCCCCCACGGCTACTGCTAGTTGTTGATAGGTTCAGGGGTCTGCAAAAAGCTGCCAACTTCTCTGGACAGTATTTCTGTTTTTGCCTCCTAAGGTGACTCATTCATAACAATGATGTGGCCATGCGTGTCTGGAGAAAAAGGATTGTATGTGGAGGAACAGTTGTGATGATGAGGTGAGAACACTGGGGAGAATGGATGGGAGATGAATAGTTCCTTACTAGGAGGGTGGATTGCAGGAGTTAGGGAGAAATAGAGTAGTATGGGGGTGATAGTAAAAAGAAGGCGAAACATTGTTGAGGTGTTGTAGTTCGTTACCTTACAGTCAATTCCTGTTCAATTCTAGTCTAATTTAGAGTACTTAGAAACATGTACTTTGAGATATGGATTTTGAGATACTGCAGATGATGCCAACTATGTCTGGAGCAGACCCATGGAGCTGAATATATGTGCAGCTAACCCACAATCAGCTGTGAGTGAGAGTGGGGCGTGACTGCCCAGGCCAAATGCACAGAGTTAAGCAAATGTCATAAAGGGGTTATACAGACCACTTAGATGTGTGGGAAAGATAACAAGATGGAGTACAATTATGGATACAAGAAGGTGGGTAAGCAATGCATACCATATAAATGCTGAATGCTGAATGCTGAATGCTATCTATGTGTTTTCAACTCTGCAAGCTTATATCTGGTAACCAGCTTTTCCAATCTCTGCTCTGAATCCACTCCTGTGTCTCCATTCAATGTCAGCAAGCAGTTAATCCTGAATGCTATCTATGTGTTTTCAACTCTGCAAGCTTATATCTGGTAACCAGCTTTTCCAATCTCTGCTCTGAATCCACTCCTGTGTCTCCATTCAATGTCAGCAAGCAGTTAATCCTGAATGCTATCTATGTGTTTTCAACTCTGCAAGCTTATATCTGGTAACCAGCTTTTCCAATCTCTGCTCTGAATCCACTCCTGTGTCTCCATTCAATGTCAGCAAGCAGTTAATCCTGAATGCTATCTATGTGTTTTAAACTCTGCAAGCTTATATCTGGTATATAGTTATTTCAACTTACTCTGCTTGTCCCCTTATGTTGTGAGGTCAAGAAACTTTTCAAAGTGCTTTATGATCCATGTAGTGCTGGACATGTGTTTATTTGACCACAACATTTTATTGGGTCCTGGTGTCTCAATTTAGTGTGATTGATTAACGAGAAGAGAGAGCCCAAAAAAAAAAAAAAAAAAAAAAAAACTTAGCCTTAACCTCCTATATATTCAGACATAGCTAGGGGGAGCATTTATGCAGGGGTGGCATTTATGCACATGTAATCTAAGTACATGTATCAAAGTACTTCTGGCAGTTATAACATGGCAGTTAGACAGGGCAGGAGACAGGTAAGACATTTATATACATCTACTCTCTGTACATTTGGAGTACAACAAATATATACCATATGCATTTGTGTAATTTATATCCTGGCCGCTGCATTCACACACATCCACCGCCCTGGCATTAACTCTCCACACTCCATCCATATTGGCCCCTCGCTCCTTTCCTCTCCTATGTATAGCACTCATGCTCTTTTCACATTGTTAAATTGCACAGATCCAGCCAGTCCCACCATTCAACACCAGAGACGCTCTCACAAATCACTTAACCATCTGCTCGCTCTTTCTATCCTCCTTCTCCTAGTTGCAGGAGACATTGCTCCCAACCCTGGTCCCCCATGTTATAGAAAGTCAAACCCCCCCACTGCTACACTCAGAAACCCCTCTAATCTTATTAATATTCCCTGCATGCCATCTGTCTCTCTTAATTGTGCACTTTGGAATTCTCGCTCAGTGTGTAACAAACTCTCCTTCATTCATGACTTCTTCCTTTCTAATTCTCTTAACCTTCTGGCTCTTACTGAAACCTGGATCCAGCAGTCAGATACTACCGCTGCTGCTGCTCTTTCATACGGGGGGCTACACTTCTCTCATACCCCAAGATCAGACAATAGAGCTGGTGGAGGCGTTGGTCTGCTCCTATCACCAAAATGTACCTTTCAGGTTATCCCTCAACTACCCTCACTTGTCTTCCCTTCTTTTGAGGTCCATGCCGTCAGACTCTACACCCCCTTCTCCATGCGAGTGGCGGTGGTATATCGTCCTCCCGGCCCCTCCCATCAGTTCCTGGATCATTTTGCCACTTGGCTTCCACATTTTCTCTCCTGTGACATCCCTACCCTCCTCATGGGAGATTTCAACATCCCCATTGCTCTTCCCCTCTCCCCATCTGCTACTCACCTTTTATCTCTAACCTCCTCATTTGGCCTTTCGCAGCTTACTAATTCTCCAACGCATGAAGACGGAAACTCCCTCGACTTGGTCTTCTCTCGGCTTTGTGCAGTGGATGATTTTGCAAACTCCCCTCTCCCGCTCTCTGACCACAATCTTCTTTCATTCTCTATAAAGAACTGCCAGGCTGCTCAGGTCACCCCCACTGTCCAGACTTATAGAAACACACAGGCCATTAACACCCAGAAACTTCTGAAGAACTTGCAGTCTTCATTGGCCCCTATCTCCTCCCTCTCATGTCCTGATTCTGCATTGAAGCATTACAATGAAACACTTCAAACTGCCCTGGATGAATTTGCACCCCCTATAAATAGAACACCACAACGCAGACGGCGACAACCCTGGCACACGGTGCAAACACGTTTCCTGCAGCGGTGCTCCAGGTGCGCCGAACGTCTGTGGAGAAAATCCAATCTACACGAAGATTTCATCCATTTTAAGTTTATGCTTAGAACATACAACACTGCCCTTCACCTCTCCAAACAAACCTATTTCAACACCCTCATCATCTCACTGTCCAATAACCCGAAACGTCTCTTTGACACTTTTCATTCTCTACTCAATCCAAGAGTACAGGCCCCAACCACTGAGCTCCGAGCTGACGATCTGGCCAATTACTTCAAAGAAAAAATTGACCAGATCCGACAGGAAATTATCTCCAAATCCCCTCATACCATGCACTGTCCTCCCTCCCCCACTGCATCTAACTCACTCTCTGATTTTGAACCAGTCACAGAAGAAGAAGTAAGCAGGCTCCTTGCATCTTCTCGCCCAACTACTTGCACCAGTGACCCATTTCCGTCACATCTCCTCCAGTCCCTTTCCCCTGCTGTCACCCCTCACCTAACTAAAATATTTAACCTCTCTCTCTCTTCTGGTATTTTTCCCTCCTCATTTAAGCATGCCATCATACATCCACTACTTAAAAAACCATCCCTCGACCAAAACTGTGCCGCTAACTATAGACCTGTCTCTAATCTTCCCTTCATCTCTAAACTCCTGGAACGCCTGGTCCACTCCCGTCTTATCCGCTATCTCTCAGAAAACTCTGTTCTCGACCCTCTCCAATCCGGTTTCCGCTCTTTACACTCCACTGAAACTGCCCTCACTAAAGTCTCTAATGATCTGCTAACAGCTAAATCAAATGGTCATTACTCCATGCTAATTCTCTTGGATCTCTCTGCAGCATTCGACACTGTGGATCATCAGCTCCTCCTCACTATGCTCCGTTCCATTGGCCTCAAGGACACCGTTCTCTCCTGGTTCTCCTCCTATCTCTCCGACCGCTCCTTTACTGTTTCTTTTGCCGGTTCCTCCTCCTCTCACCTTCCTCTTACTGTTGGGGTTCCTCAAGGATCGGTTCTAGGCCCCCTCCTCTTCTCCTTGTACACTGCCCCTATTGGTCAAACAATCAGTAGATTTGGTTTCCAGTACCATCTCTATGCTGATGACACCCAATTATACGCTTCTTCTCCTGACATCACGCCAGCCTTTCTAGAAAACACTGGCGATTGTCTAAACGCTGTGTCTAATATCATGTCCTCACTATATCTGAAACTGAACCTATCAAAGACTGAACTCCTTGTGTTTCCTCCCGCTACTAATGTACCTACACCCGACATTGCCATTTCCGTCTGTGGTTCCACTATTACTCCCCAGCAACATGCCCGCTGTCTTGGGGTCATACTTGATTCCGAGCTTTCCTTTGCCCCCCACATTCGATCACTGGCTCGCTCTTGTCATCTGCACCTCAAAAACATTTCTAGAATTCGACCTTTTCTTACTTTGGACTCTGCAAAAACTCTTACTGTTTCTCTTATTCATTCTCGTCTCGACTATTGTAACTCTCTTCTAATCGGTCTCCCTCTTACAAAACTCTCCCCTCTCCAATCTGTCTTGAATGCTGCAGCCAGGATCATATTCCTCACCAATCGTTACACCGATGCCTCTACCTTGTGCCAGTCATTACACTGGCTACCCATCCACTCCAGAATTCAGTATAAACTTATTACCCTCACCCACAAAGCCCTCCATGGCTCAGCACCACCCTACATCTCCTCCCTTGTTTCAGTATACCACCCTACCCGCGCCCTCCGTTCTGCTGATGACCTGAGGTTAGTATCCTCAATAGTCAGAACCTCCCACTCCCGTCTCCAAGACTTTACACGTGCCGCGCCAATTCTTTGGAATGCACTTCCCAGGTCAATACGATTAGTCCCCAGTCCCCACAATTTTAAGCGTGTCCTGAAAACGCATTTATTCAGACTGGCCTATCGCCTCAACACATTAACCTAACCTATCCCTGTGTGGCAGAGCCAAAAATTTTACCATAACCAGGTTCCCAGCATCATGTTCCCACATGCTTTATGCATCCATTAGCCCTCTGTGTCTGTACTGTTACACACTTAACATTATGGCTGGTCCATACAATCAGGGCAACTGTTACCACCCACCTTTCGTGTCTACCTCTTTCCTCATAGACTGTAAGCTTGCGAGCAGGGCCCTCACTCCTCTTGGTATTTGTTATAATCTACTGTATGTGATTATTGTTATGCTGTAATGTCTATTGTCTGTACAAATCCCCTCTGAAATGTAAAGTGCTGCGGAATATGTCGGCGCTATAAAAATAAAATTTATTATTATATTATTATTATATAAAATACAATGCAGTTGGCATTGGGCATTCAGGAGCATGGGAGAGAGGGGTGGAAATTCAGCAATGCATACCTGTGGAAACAGAAGAACTTATCCTATAAAACTCCCATATAATATTCTCTCCTTCAATTTATCCTTTAAAGCTCCCATATAATATTCTCACCTTGAATTTATTCTATAAAACTTCCATATAATATTCTCACCTTGAATTTATTCTATAAAACTGCCATATAATATTCTCACCTTGAATTTATTCTATAAAACTCCCATATAATATTCTCACCTTGAATTTATCCTATAAAACTCCCATATAATATGCTCACCTTGAATTTATTCTATAAAACTCCCATATAATATTCTCACCTTGAATTTATCCTATAAAACTCCCATATAATATTCCATCCTTGAATTTATCCTATAAAACTCCCATAAGTTATTCTCACCTTCAATATATCCTGTAAAACTCCCATATAATATTCTCACCTTGAATTTATTCTATGAAACGCCCATAAAATATTCTCACCTTGAATTTATCCTATAAATTTCACATATAATATTCTCACCTTGAATTTATCCTATAAAACTCCCATATAATATACCATCCTTGAATTTATCCTATACAACTCCCATAAGTTATTCTCACCTTCAATATATCCTGTAAAACTCCCATATAATATTCTCACCTTGAATTTATTCTATAAAACCCCCATATAATATTCCATCCTTGAATTTATCCTATAAAATTTACATATAATATTCCCACCTTGAATTTATACTATAAAACTCCCATATAATATTCTCATAAAACTCCCATATAATGTTCTCACCTTGAATTTATTCTATAAAAATCCCATATAATATTCTCACCTTGAATTTATCCTATAAAGCTCCCACATAATATTCTCACCTTGAATTTATCCTATAAAACTCGCATACAATATTCTCACCTTGAATTTATCCTATAAAACTTCCATAATATTCTCACCTTGAATTCATCCTATAAAATGCCCATATAATATTCTCACCTTGAATTTATTCTATAAAACTCCCATATAATATTCTCACCTTGAATTTATCCTATAAAACTCCCATGTAATATTCTCACCTTGAATTTATCCTATAAAACTCCCATATAATATTCTCACCTTGAATTTATCCTATAAAACTCCCATATAATATTCTCACCTTGAATTTATACTATATAGCTCCCATACAATATTCTCACCTTGAATTTATCCTACAAAACTCCCATATAATATTCTCACCTTGAATTTATTCTATAAAGATGCCATATAATATTCCATTCTTGAATTTATCCTATAAAACTTCCATATAATATTCGCACCTTGAATTTATCCTATAAAGATGCCATATAATAATCTCACCTTGAATTTATTCTATAAAACTCCCATATAATATTCTCACCTTGAATTTATCCTATAAAGCTCCTATATAATATTCTCACCTTGAATTTATCCTATAAAATGCCCATATAATATTCTCACCTTGAATTTATTCTATAAAACTCCCATATAATATTCTCACCTTGAATTTATCTTATAAAACTCCCATATATTCCATCCTTGAATTTATCCTATAACACTTCCATATAATATTCTCATCTTGAATTTATCCTATAAAGATCCCGTATAATATTCTCACCATGAATTTATACTATAAAAATCCCATATAAAATTCCATCCATGAATTTATCCTATAAAACTTCCATATAATATTCTCACCTTGAATTTATCCTATAAAACTCCCATATAATATTCCATCCTTGAATTTATCCTATAACACTTCCATATAATATTCTCATCTTGAATTTATCCTATAAAGATCCCGTATAATATTCTCACCTTGAATTTATACTATAAAAATCCCATATAAAATTCCATCCATGAATTTATCCTATAAAACTTCCATATAATATTCTCACCTCAAATTTATCCTATAAAACTTCCATGTAATATTCTCACCTTGAATTTATTCTATAAAACTCCCATTTAATATTCTCACCTTGAATTTATCTTATAAAACTCCCATATAATAATCTCACCTTGAATTTATTCTATAAAACTCCCATTTAATATTCTCACCTTGAATTTATCCTATAAAACTTCCATATAATATTCTCACCTTGAATTTATTCTATAAAACTCCCATTTAATATTCTCACCTTGAATTTATCCTATAAAACTTCCATATATTCTCACGTTGAATTTATCCTATAAAACTCCCATATATTCTCACCTTGAATTTATTCTATAAAACGCCCATATAATATTCTCACCTTGGATTTATCCTATAAAACTCCCATATAATATTCTCACCTTGAATTTATCCTATAAAACGCCCATATAATATTCTCACCTTGAATTTATTCTATAAAACTCCCATATAATATACCATCCTTGAATTTATCCTATAAAGCTCCCATATAATATTCTCACCCAGAATTTATCCTATAAAACGCCCATATAATTTTCTCACCTTCTATTTATCCTATAAAACTCCCATATATTCCATCCTTGAATTTATTCTATAAAACTCCCATATAATATTCCATCCTTGAATTTATCCTATAAAGCTCCCATATAATATTCTCACCCAGAATTTATCCTATAAAACTCCTATATAATATTCTCACCTTGAATTTATTCTATAAAATTTCCAAATATTCTCACCTTGAATTTATCCTATAAAACTCCCATATAATATTCCATCCTTGAATTTATCCTATAAAGCTCCCATATAATATTCTCACCCAGAATTTATCCTATAAAACTCCTATATAATATTCTCACCTTGAATTTATTCTATAAAATTTCCAAATATTCTCACCCAGAATTTATCCTATAAAACTCCCATATAATATTCTCACCTTGAATTTATTCTATAAAACTCCCATATAATATTCTCACCTTGAATTTATCCTATAAAGCTCCCATATAATATTCTCACCTTGAATTTATCCTATAAATCTCCCATATAATATTCTCACCTTGAATTTATTCTATAAAACTCCCATATAATATTCCATCCTTGAATTTATCCTATAAAACTCCCATATAATATTCTCACCTTGAATTTATCCTATAAATCTCCCATATAATATTCTCACCTTGAATTTA
This sequence comes from Dendrobates tinctorius, assembly GCF_039654945.1. Taxonomy (NCBI): domain Eukaryota; kingdom Metazoa; phylum Chordata; class Amphibia; order Anura; family Dendrobatidae; genus Dendrobates; species Dendrobates tinctorius. The sequence continues at coordinate 1,032,075 of NW_027362152.1, read as the reverse complement.
TTCTATAAAACTCCCATATAATATTCTCACCTTGAATTTATCCTATAAATCTCCCATATAATATTCTCACCTTGAATTTATTCTATAAAACTCCCATATAATATTCTCACCTTGAATTTATCCTATAAATCTCCCATATAATATTCTCACCTTGAATTTATTCTATAAAACTCCCATATAATATTCCATCCTTGAAAGCACGGTTTTGTACAATTTCTGAATAATATATATAGGTTCTCCTCGTCTGAGTTATTTTTGAAGGTCAACAAAATACGATTTTCCTGTAATTCATTTCTCACACTCTAGGTATAATAATGACTTTTCCCTGTGTGGGATTTTTGATAAAAAGGTTGTCATCTAGTCGTCAGAGAGCAGCCTCAGCCCTGGCTTCCGGTCCATGTTCAATACGTCCGAAGGAAGGAACAGTGAAGCTGCCGCTGATTGGGCGCAGGGCTCGTGTGATGTGAGAACCTCACATAAGCCCCGGGACAGTGAGTCTCAACACTGTTGAAGTGGAGCCGGCACGCCAGCGGAGTCTGAGTGTTTTTATTTTAATGAGGCCAAACATGAGGAATGAGTTCAATGAGAAAAAAAAACTATATATATACTGTATTTTTTGGACTATAAGACGCACCTAGGATTTAGAGGAGGAAATTAGGAAAATAAACTGAAGCAAAAAATGTAGTAAATTCTGTACTTAATATCCCCTAACCTAGTATGCACGGCCCCCTCATCCCTACCCTGGTATGCATGGCTCTCCCTCATCCCTACCCTGGTATGCATGGATCTCCCTCATCCCTACCCTGGTATGCATGGCTCTCCCTCATCCCTATCCTGGTGTGCATGGCTCTCCCTCATCCCTATCCTGGTGTGCATGGCTCGCCCTCATCCCTATCCTGGTATGCATGGCTCGCCCTCATCCCCATCCTGGTATGCATGGCTCGCCCTCATCCCCATCCTGGTATGCATGGCTCGCCCTCATCCCCATCCTGGTATGCATGGCTCGCCCTCATCCCCATCCTGGTATGCATGGCTCGCCCTCATCCCCATCCTGGTATGCATGGCTCGCCCTCATCCCCATCCTGGTATGCATGGCTCGCCCTCATCCCCATCCTGGTATGCATGGCTCGCCCTCATCCCCATCCTGGTATGCATGGCCCCCTCATCCTTACCCTGGTATGCATGGCTCTCCCTCATCCCTATCCTGGTATGCATGGCCCTTCATCCCTATCCTGGCAGGAATTATCGCCCTTCATCTCTATACTAGTATGCATGGCCCTATCCCTATCCTGGTATACAGGGCCCCCATTTCATCCTGGTATACAGGGCCCCATCAGAAAACATTAAAAAACACACAAAATATTACACTTACCTATCCTGCGCTCCCTCGCAGCGTCTGCTCCGATGCAGCAACTGCTTTATGCTTGTAAGCAGCACATGGCAGGGACGTCAGGCGTTGCTCACAAGCAGAGCACAGCTGCCGCAGTACTCACCGGGACTGTGCGCACAGAAAGCAGCGAGTATTCATTCCTCTTCAGTAGCGTGCAGTATCAGCCACCGGCTTCCTGCTGCTGCAGGGGTCACATGTGCCGCTACTTAAGAGAAGTGAATATTCATTGGATTCATCATTCATTCATCAGGAGACTATTTAGTATTGAACTATATTTAAGTGAGACTAGAGGAAGAAAACACTAAAATCATGTATGTTAACCGAAACAGTCAGAAAACTAGCCACATAGTGGCTGACCCCAGACCTCAAACTTTATACTTTGAAGGGTAAGTGTTCCCTGAGCGGTATATACGGTATTGTCACATACTATCTATTCCTGACAATGGAGAGGCTTATAAACTTACAGAGATAATTTCCATATTCATACTAAATAATGGCACAGATCTCCCAGACATTATGACTGCACATATCCCGTGTCTGTATAGCGATATTGCACTCATTCCCTGACACACCGCAGCATGGCCATTAGGTAGAAGCTGCTAATGATCTTTGGAGCAGGTGAGTTTTCCGAGTGGTACATATTGGGCCGTCTGAAGACTGAGTTTAGTCTAGGACAATCTGTCTGCACTACTAATTAACAGCAGGTACATTACCAAACTAGGGCAGTCCCTATAGGAGAAAAACACAAGAATTATACTGTATTGTCACACACTATCTATTCCTGACACTGGAGGGGCTTATAAACTTACACAGTATTTAGTTTGAGGTCTGGGGTCTGCCAATATGTGGCTAGTTTTCTGACTGTTTCGGATAACATGATTTTAGGTTTTTTTTGTCTAGTCTCGCTTGAATATAGGTCAATATTAAAAGAGTCTCCTGATGAGTCGCCTTTGGTGAGGACGATGAAACCCGTAGAAATGAGAGGCTTGGAGAGTGAGTGTGTATACGTCACCTCACCCTATATACTGAACTGTGGGGTATATGTTTTTTCTATTAGTCACCTACTGACTAATCTTCAGGGGGTGAATTATGTGTATAGATTTACATTTGGAATTAATAAAGCTTAGTTTTATCCTTTTGGCAGCAAACATGAGGAATGACAAGAGACAACCCATTTATGAAGATTCAATTTTGGTCAAAACTATTCCAACATTATGAATATAAAAAGGCTTCTCCCCTATGTGACGTCTCTGATGTTTATTAACAGTTAATTTCCAAGTAAAATATTTCCCACATTAAGAAAATGAAGGCTTCTCCTCTGTGTGACTGCTCTGATGTCTAACAAGAAGCGCTTTCTGGTTAAAACATTTCAAACATTCTGAACAGGAAAAAGGCTTCTCCCCTGTGTGAGTTCTCAGGTGATTAACCAAATCTGAATTCTGGACAAAACATTTCCCACATTCTGAACATGAAAAAGGCTTCTCCCCTGTGTGAGTTCTCTGATGGCGATCAAGAACCGATTTCAATTTAAAACATTTCCCACATTTTGAACATGAAAAAGGTTTCTCCCCTGTGTGAGTTCTCTGGTGCGTAACTAAATCTGATTTCTGGATAAAACATTTCCCACATTCTGAACATGAAAAAGGCTTCTCCCCTGTGTGAGTTCTCTGGTGGTTAACAAAAGCTGATTTATGTGCAAAACATTTCCCACATTCTGAACATGAAAAAGGCTTCTCCCCTGTGTGAGTTCTCTGATGGCGATAAAGAACCGATTTCAATTTAAAATATTTCCCACATTTTGAACATGAAAAAGGCTTCTCCCCTGTGTGAGTTCTCTGATGCTTAACTAAATCTGATTTCTGGATAAAACATTTCCCACATTTTGAACATGAAAAAGGCTTCTCCCCTGTGTGAGTTTTCTGATGCTTAACCAAATATGATTTCTGCTTAAAACATTTCCCACATTCTGAACATGAAAAAGGCTTCTCCCCTGTGTGAGTTCTCTGGTGATTAACCAAATATGATTTCTGGTTAAAACATTTCCCACATTCTGAACATGAAAAAGGCTTCTCCCCTATGTGGGTTCTTTGGTGTAGCGTAAGTTTCTATTTATGGTTAAAACATTTCCCACAATCTGAACATGAAAAAGGCTTCTCCCCAGTGTTAGTTCTCTGGTGATTAACCAAATGTAATTTCTGGCTAAAACATTTCCCACAATCTGAACATGAAAAAGGCTTCTCCCCAGTGTGAGTTCTCTGGTGATTAACCAAATGTAATTTCTGGCTAAAACATTTCTCACATTCTGAACATGAAAAAGGCTTCTTCCATATGTGAGTTATTTGGTGTTGCTCAAGATTCCCTTTATGGTTAAAACATTTCCCACATTCTGAACATGAAAAAGGCTTCTCCCCTGTGTGGGTTGTTTGGTGTAGCGTAAGATTCCATTTTCTGTTAAAACATTTCCCACATTCTGAACATGAAAATGACTTATTTGCTTTAGGAGCAGTTTGTTCTTTAATGCCTCTTTTGTGACTTTGATTTTCCTTTGTAGTCAGTAATGAATCAGAAGATGGGACCCGTTTCATAGGATCAGATGACAGATCTTTGCTGTGAATGGATGATGATATATCTGGAGTAACAGCAAACACTTCAGTTGTATCTTGTAGGATCTCAAGATAATCTGATTTAAAAATTGAAGATGTCAGCTGTCCCTCTGATCTCCTGATACAGTCATCTGCTAAGATAAAAAAACAATTATTATTTTCTAATAAAATATCCTTGAGTTTTATATTTTTGAACATTTATACTTACACTGTCCATAAAAATGGCAAGTTATGTAAAAAACTTTAACTATTTACCAAGACAATGAGAGTTCACAGTCTAATAGAAAACCTTCTTGGATGAACCAGTAGTGTGTGGTGTTCAACTGTTTGTTCATTCTGCCTCCCAAATATCGAATAAAAAGAAACCAATCAATGTTATGTAGGCGAAAATAATACCAATTCTCATCTCACAAAAACAAGTCCCCACTCAGGTCCATCATCTGTCATTGGAAAACACGGGTATTACATACCTGGTTATGTGTTTTTTCATGAGATATTACGGCACCACAAGAGAGGGGATCTGCCCAACAAGGACAGGAAGCCTTCAAGATAAAAGAGGCGGTTCCTCTCTCCGCATCAGTTGTTTTACAGAGCACGAGAGGAACTTCGCAGGTTAGTGTACATATAAATAATACATCCTTTATACTACTAAATTTCCAACACCCAAGGGAGTGTATAACGCTAATAATGCACCCAACTAATGATGTGAGCAATAGGGAGGGAATATAAGGGTGCCGTCATGCCTCATGAAAAAATACATTAGTAGGTATGTAATACTCGTGTTTTTCCATTATAACATGACGGCACCACGAGAGAGTTACAGAGATTTGTATTCTCTTAGGGAGGGATCACTGCTTGTAACACTCTTCTCCCGAATGTGAGATCAGAGGTAGCAGATAGATCTTATCTATAATGTTTGAAAAAGGTAGATGGAGAGGACCAAGTGGCCGCCTTACAGATTTGGTCGATGGAGGCGTCAGCTCTCTCCACCCAAGACGTCGCCATGGCCCTCGTGGAGTGGGCTTTTAGGCCCTCTGGAACAGCCCTGCCTGCATTACTATACGCTAGCATGATGGCCTCTCTCACCCATCTAGCTATAGTCTGTTTAGAGGCTTTAAGGCCCTTTCTTGCCCCATGGTATGAGACAAATAAGGCCCTGTTTTCTCCAGGGTCTTGTCACCTCTAAATACTGCAGGATACATCTCCTAACGTCTAGGCAATGAAGTCTCTCATCCTTCTGGTTACTGGGGTTAGGACAAAAGGATGGTAAGACCATCTCCTGAGCCATGTGGAATTTCGATACCACCTTAGGAAGATATGCTGGGTCTAATTTTAACACTATTGTCCATGACCCGAGTGTAGGGAGGGTCTGCTGATGTTGTGTTTAGTGGTTCAAATGGACTTTCTGTCAGAGATGATAGGACTAAATTTAGACCCCAAGGAGGAGGAGTAGTGGACAGGACAGAGCCAGCTCTAGTACAGGCCCGGATAAATCTGGCCACCCACCTATTGTTTGCTAGGTCACAGTTGAATAAGGCTGCCAGGGCTGAGACGTGTAATTTGAGGGTACTGACAGCTAACCCCAACTCTAAACCTTTTTTCAGAAATTCCAGTATTGCCACTATCGGGACTTCCCCTTCTGGTATTGGGCCCGAGGTAGATAAGAATTTTTTCCATGTCCTTCCATAAATTCTTGTAGTCACTGGTTTTCTGATACTGAGTAAGGTGGATATTAACCCTGCTGAGAATCCCTTCTTCTCTAGTAGTGACCTTTCAAATTCCAGGCTGTCAAATGCAGTCCGGACTTCTGAGGGTAATTAAGTGACCCTGTGTTATGAGGTCGTGGTCTTCCGGGAGCACCCATGGGTCCCGTCACCGACATCACTCAGCCAGTAGAACCATGGTCTTTTCGGCCAAAAGGGAGCTAATCACTCAGCCAGTAGAACCATGGTCTTTTCGGCCAAAATGGAGCTATCACAATCACTCTGGCTTTGTTCCCCCTGACCTTCCTCAGAACTGCTGGAATGAGGCATATTGGAGGGAAGGCATACAGGAGACCTGATGTCCACTCTATCCTGAAGACGTCTACTGCCAATGGCCTGTCTGCTGGACTTAGGGAGCAGAATTTTTGAACCTTCCTGTTGGCTTTTGAGGCGAAGAGATCTATGTTGGGTCTCCCCCCACATATGCACAAGCTGTTGAAAAATTGACTCTTTTAGGTACCATTCTCCTTGCCTCAAGTGGTTCCTGCTCAGAAAGTCTGCCTTCAGGTTCTCCACGCCTCGAATATGCAGGGCCGATAATGAAAGGAACTGGTGTTCTGCCAGTCATGATCCTTTTTGCTATTTGCATCAGGGACTGAGAACGGGTACCCCCTGGTGGTTCATATATGCGACCGCCGTTCGGTTGTCTGATAGGACTCTCACCTGGTGTCCGCTTAGGTGTGTCAACAATCCTTTCAGTGCCTTTTCGATTGCTAGCAGTTCCCAATCTTTTGAGGATAGATTTCTTTCCTCCTGGGCCCAGGGATCCTGGAGCCATAGTGTGTCTAGATGGGCTCCCCACCCCCAAGGACTGGCGTCCGTTGTGACTACCTTGGAGGCTGTGTACATCCAGGGTACTCCTCTCGGAGAGGACTCTATCTGTAACCACCACCTGAGTGACTGGAGTACAGGTTCCGGGAGGGTGAGCTTTTGCTCTAACTGTCCCTGAAGCCTCAGGTCGTTTTGTAGCACACACCACTGAAGTTCTCTTGTGTGGAACTGGGCCTATTTTACTGCTGGTATGCAGGAGGTTAGGGACCCCAACACTGACATGGCCCTTCTCAGAGTCATTTCTGTTTTTTTTTTTATTGTCACGATTAAATTTTTGATCTTATCTTTCTCCTTTGGGAGGCGACACTCCTGCACTACCGAGTCCATTGTTAAGCCTAAGAAATTCTGGATCATTGCTGGTTCCAGTTTGGATTTTTTGAGGTTCAGCTGCCATCCCAATGTATGTAGTGTCTCCATCACTATTTTGACTGGTTCTTGACAGTGAGAGAGATTCCCACTATCAAGAAGTCATCCAGATATGTTATCATCTAAGTGTCTTCTTCCCTGAGATGCACTGTGACCTCTGCAATTAATTTTGTGAAGACTCGGGGGGGCTATCGCTACCCCAAAGGGCAGAGCCCTGTACTGAAAGTGACGCAATTGAGACCTCATCTGGACCGCTACCCTGAGGTAATTGCGATCTTGTTGCCGGATCGGGACAGGATAATAAGCATCCTTGAGGTCCAGGACTGCCATGTAGCACTGAGGAAAGAGGAGCTTCACCGCTGATCTTAATGTTTCCATTTTGAATGATGGGACTATCAGATATTTGTTGAGGCCTTTCAAATTTATAATCGTCCTCCAGGAGTTGTCTGTTTTTTTATGAGAAATAGGGGGGAGTAAAAACCTTCCTTCCTTTCCTCTTCTGGAACTTCTTCCAGGACATGTTTGTCCAGACTTTCCTGTTTTTCTTGAGAGGACTGTACTGGAGTCTGCATGTATCTTCATGGCGGCCAGTGGTGGAATCTTAACTCCAGACCTGACCCTACAATTTGTCGGATCCAGGTGTTGGATGAGATAATAAATTTTATTTCTATAGCGCCGACATATTCCACAGCACTGTACATTTCAGAGGGGACTTGTACAGACAATAGACATTACAGCATAACAATAATCATATAGATCATAACAGATACCAAGAGGAATGAGGGCCCTGCTCGCAAGCTTACAGTCTATGAGGAAAGAGGTAGACACGAAAGGTGGGTGGTAACAGTTGCCCTGATTGTAAGGACCAGCCATAATGTTAAGTGTGTAACAGTACAGACACAGAGGGCTAATGGATGCATAAAGCATGTGGGAACATGATGCGGGGAACCTGGTTATGGTAAGACTTTTGGCTGTGCCACACAGGGATAGATTAGGTTAATGTGTTGAGGCGGTAGGCCAGCCTGAATAAATGCATTTTCAGGGCACGCTAAAAATTGTGGGGATTGGGGACTAATATTGACCTGGGAAGTGCATTCCAAAGAATTGGCGCAGCACGGGTATAGTCTTGGAGACGGGAGTTGGAGGTTCTGATTATGGAGGATGCTAACCTCAGGTCATCAGCAGAATGGAGGGCGCGGGTAGGGTGGTATACTGAAACAAGGGAGGAGATGTAGGGTGGTGCTGAGCCATGGAGAGCTTTGTGGGTGAGGGTAATAAAGTTTATACTGAATTCTGGAGTGGATGGGTAGCCAGTATAATGACTGGCACAAGGTAGAGGCATCGGTGTAACGATTGGTGAGGAATATGATCCTGGCTGCAGCATTCAAGACAGATTGGAGGGGGGAGAGTTTGGTAAGAGGGAGACCGATTAGAAGAGAGTTACAATAGTCCAGACGAGAATAAATAAGAGAAACAGTAAGAGTTTTTGCGGAGTCAAAAGTAAGAAAAGGTCGAATTCTAGAAATGTTTTTGAGGTGCAGATGGCAAGAGCGAGCCAGTGATCGAATGTGGGGGCAAAGGAAAGCTCGGAGTCAAGTATGAACCCAAGACAGCGGGCATGTTGCTGGGGAGTAATAGTGGAACCACACACGGACATGGCAATGTCGGGTATAGGTACATTAGTAGCGGGAGGAAATGAGAGAGCCTTCCCCCCACCTGAGAAGGCCCGTCACTGGGAAGGTTTTTTGGCGTCTTTGGAGGGCTTGCCGAAGTAGAAGCCTCTCCCACCTCTGGATCGCTTGTCAGTGTTGTTTCTGTCTCGATCCCTGTACTGCTGTCTTCTGAATTTTCGGCCCTTCTGAAAGGAACGCCGAAAGGCCTGAAATGGCTGTTTTGGGAAATTTTTCTTTTTGTCGCCGGCTTTCTCCAATACGTCATCCAGTGCCGGTCCAAACAGGAAATTTCCCTCACTTGGCAGAGAGCAGAGTTTCATCTTTGCCTGTGTGTCCCCCAGCCAGCACTTGAGCCATACTGCACGGCGTCCCACATTAGTTAAGGCTGCTAATTTTGCTGCTAGCCTGGACGAATCTGAAGCCTCAGCAAGAAAGACTGCCGCTGCTCTGATGGCCGGCAATGCTTCTAAGATAGACTCCCTGGGGACTCATTGCTCTAGCTGATCCTCCAGGTTATAAACCCATATTTTTAAGGATCTAGCAACACAAGTGGCCGCGATAGCAGGCCTTAGTGCACCAGCCAAGGCCTCCCAGGCTGTTTTAAGACAATTGTCTGTCTTTCGGTCCAGAGGTTCCTTTAGGGAACCTAGATCCTCAAAGGGTAGGGAGGATTTTCTGGTGACTTTTGAGATCGCTACATCAATTTTTGGAGCTCTATCCCAGTATGAGGATGCCTCTTCATCAAAGGGGTACCTCCTTTTTAGGGAACTGATTATCTGGGACTTCTCTGATTTTTCCCATTCCCTTTTTATGAGCCCTTCCAGCTGTTCGTTAATAGGGAAGGCTCTACGTTTTTTCTTTTGCAACCCGCTAAACATGAGTTCCTGAGCCGTCTTTTTTGATACTCATCTACCAGCCCCATGGTAGATCGAATTGCTTTCATAAGTTTATCTGTCGCTTCCACTGGGAATGTGTCTTCCTCATCAGAGCTATCTGAATAGCGGGATTTATCAGAGTCCTCCTCTGATCCCGTGGAGTCCTCCTGAGAGACCACTGAGGGGCTTGATCTATCTCTTGCTTTGCTATCCGTATCCTCTGATTGTAATGCCCTCACTGATTTACCAACTTCTGTTTGAATCAGAGATCTCAGGTTATCTGAAAAAGAGGGCGTTTCTTCTGCTACTGTTTTATTAATACAGTCCTGGCACAATCTTTTACTCCAAGATGCTCCTAAGGGACTATTGCATAAGGGAAATTCTTTATTCTTGGATTTTGTCCTATTCTTTTTAGGGGCCTCCTATACTCCACCCCGCCAATGTATGTAAAAAGAGGGGAGAGAGGAGACAAGAGAGAGAGAAAGAACAGACATTAGCATGCTGGACTTTTCTCAAAGCTCACTCACCACTCGGACGCTTCACAGAACGGGTACCGGGTCTGGAGGCTGACTGGTCTTCTCACTGTCTCCCAAAGAGACTAAGGACCCCTCCTTTTGTGGTGACGATCCGCCCTCGTGCTGCCCGAGCGGCTCCCACTGCTACTGTGGCGCGTCTGGCTCTTCTCTTCTGAGCGACACCGAATTTCCTGCACCTCCTGGTGCGGTTGCAGGTGCTCTGGCGAAGGACTCTCCATCTTACAAGCCGCTTTTCCTGCTGCTTCTTGACGAGAGTAGTCACACTCGACCTGGAAATGGTTTGGTGAGGCCTACTAGCAGTTCTGCTGTGTTTAAATATCAGCACCCTCATTTTTTTTTTTTTTCTTATGTGTGCGCGCCCCCAGCCTTCATATCCGATGCACGCTCATTTAGTGCCCGCCTTGCTACAATGACTGCGCTCGTGCACCCCCGGCTGAGGCAGGAACGCGTGCACCCGGTAACTAGATCCGGTGCGCACTCTGTACCGCTGTCTCCTGCGCGCCCCTGTGCATGACAACCAGAGCTCCCCCGTCCCTGTAAGCATGGACCACAGAGGTGCTGGTCTCCCCGCCGATCGGAGAGTCGCCCACGCTGTGTCCTACCTCCAGCTCTGGAGCTGTCTTAGTGCCGGCCCCAGAAGCGGGCACCCAGTTTACTTCCGGTGCGCACCCGGGTCATTTCCAGTACGCGCCCAGAGCCTACCCCGGTGTGTACCTGCGCCATACACCTGACGTTCTCCTGCCATACAACTTTTAGACCGAGCCACCGTGCTCTGTCATGGCTGTCGGATCAGAGCGCCACCCACGCTGTGTCCTACCTTGCCTGGACCGGAGGAAGCAAGAGCACTGCCACTTACTGCAGGTATTTTCTCCCCTGGGGAAGTTCATCTGGCTCTTACCTGCTCAACAGGGATGGTACACATATGTGGCCTCCAAGGAGCTTTAATTTCTGCCCGGGCACCGATGTGCCACACGGGCTGCATGGCCACCGTATGTCGACAGGGAGGGAGCACGGAAAGTGGCCTCCGTGGACTTCTATGGGGTATGCTTGGCATCAGGGAGGGAACACCCAAAGTGGCCTCCGAGGCTTCCAACTTCACCCGAGAATTTGCCTCAAGGGCTGTGGCCATGCACTCACTCAGGGGGGCATAGGAATATATGACCCCCGAGGCGACTACCAGTACCTGGTGACGGGTGTAGGAGACCGGTGCCTGCCAGTAATCACCCGACCTAGGCATACTCTTTTCTTCTTTCTTCAAGAATCTTCAAGAGGTTTTCATCTTCGAGGACGGGAAACCAACTGATGCGGAGGGAGGAGCCGCCCCTTTTATCTTGAAGGTTTCCTGTCCTTGTTGGGCGGATCCCCTCTCTCGTGGTGCCGTCATGTAGAATGGAAAAAACAGAGGTTCCCACACTGTTAGTGGCTCAAAGGCTGCTGAAAACCAACAAGATTTCCATAAATTAATCCAGCAAAATCCGCTCTCACTTCAGAGTCTTGCAGTGTGCGCAAACAACATTTAGGATCCCTGTATTTAGCAATATTATAGTGAGAAGAATCCGCTTAGTTTGCGGTGTCTCCTGGAGCACAATCTGGCCACTATGTGCTGGGTAAGAAAATGGCAAACGTGTAATTTTCACTCTCCAACATCCACTGCGTGTTAATTTCCAGAAAGAGGCTGTGGAGACAAAATATTCACTCAAAAATATCTTTTTATTCCCCAGAAAGAATATGATTTTTTATTTTCACGTTTCTACGTAATTAACTTCTGTGAAGCACTTGGGGATCAAAGAGCCCACCACACATCTAGAAAAGCTCCTTGGAGGTCTATTTTCCAAAATGGGGTCACTTGTTGGGGGCTTCCACTGTTTAGACACCTCAGGGGCTCTGACAATGACATGTCACCCACAAACAATTCCAGCAAAATCTGCTCTCCAATATGGCGCTCCTTCCCTTCCAAGCCCTGCAGTGCACCCAAACAGTAGATTTCCCCCACATATGGGGTATCGGCATGCTCAGGAGAAATTGTTAAACAAAATGTATGGTCCACTTTCTCCTGTTACTCTAGCAAAAATAAAAAAAAATTAGGTCTAAAGAAAATTTTTGTGACAGAAAAGTAAATGTTTATTTTTTCTTTCCACATTCCATTCATTCCTGTGAAGCACCTGAAGGGTTAATAAACTTCTTGAATGTGGTTTTCAGCACCTTAAGGGGTGCAGTTTTTAGAATGGTGTCACTTTTTGGTATTTTCGGTAATATTGACCCCTCAAATTCACTTCAAATGTGAAGTGGTCCCTAAATAAAATTGTTTTGTAAATATTGAAAAAAATGAGAAAAATCGCTGGACAACTTTTAACCCTTCTATCTTCCAAACAAAAAAAATTCTGTTTCCGAAACAATCTCAGAATCACCAGGATTCGTGGAAGCTTTTTAGAGTTATGACCTCATAAAGTGACACTGGTCAGAATTGAAACAAAATTGGCCCGGTCACGAAGGCAAAAACAGGCTCTGGCGTGAAAGGGTTAATATTTTGGTGCACAACCTTTTGAGGCAATCACCGCAATCAAACAATTCCTGTAACTGTCAATGAGACTTCTGCACCTCTCGACAGGTATTTTGGCCCACTCCTCAAGAGCAAACTGCTCCCGTTGTCTCATGTGTGAAGGTCGCCTTTTTCAGACGGCATGTTTCAGCTCTTTCCAAAGATGCTCAATAGGATTTAGGCTCATAGAAGGCCACTTCAGAATAGTCCAAAGTTTCCTCTTAGCCATCCTTGGGTGTTTTTAGCTGTGTGTTTTGAGTCATTATACTGTTGCAGGACCCATGACATGCGACTGAGACCAAGCTTTCTGACACTGGGCAGCACATTTCTCTCTAGAATCCCTTGATCGTCTTGAGATTTCATTGTACCCTGCACAGATTCTAGACACCCTGTGCCAGACGCAGCAAAGCAGCCCCAGAACATAACAGTGCCTCCTCCATGTTTCACAGTAGGGACAGTGTTCTTTTCTTCACATGCATCATTTTTCTGTCTGTGAACATAGAACTTATGTGCCTTGCCAAAAAGTTCCATTTTTGTCTCATCTGTCCATAGGACATTCTCCCAGGAGCTTTGTGGCTTGTCAACATGTAGTTTGGCAAATTCCACTCTGGTTTTTTTATTTTTTTTACAACAATGATGTCCTCCTTGGTTGTCTCCCAATCAAGTCCACTTTGGCTCAGATAACGATGGTGCGATCTGACACTGATGTTCCTTGAGCTTGAAGTTCACCTTTAATCTGTTTAGAAGTTTTTCTGGCCTCTTTTGTTACCATTTGTATTATCCGTCTCTTTGATTTGTCATCAGTTTTCCTCCTGCGGCCACGTCCAGGGAGGTCGGCTACAGTCACATGTAGCTTACATTTCTGAATATGTGCAACTGTAGTCACAGGAACATGAAGCTGCTTGGAGATGGTCTTATAACTTTTACCTGTAACATGTTTGTCTATAACTTTCTAATCTCCTGAGACAATTCTTTCCTTCGCTTCCTCTGGTCCATGTTGAGAGTGATACACACCATGTCACCACACAGCACAGTGAGGATCTGTAGCCTCTATACAGGCCACTCACTGACTCCAGGACTGTAGACACCTGTGATGCTAATTAGTGGACACACCGTGATTTCACATGTCCCTTTGTCACATTATTTTCAGGGGTCCCATCATTTCTGTCCAGGCCGATGTCATGATTTTTTTTTTTTTTTTATAAATTCTGTGGAAGCATGGCTGAAAAGCAATGTCTGACTTTCTTTTGTTCATTTTCATAAATGTTTTATTATTACTTTTGTCAGATTCAAGTCATTTCTGTGACCATTGTGGGTTTTTCTGTGATTAAACGAGGGGTACCAACAATTTTGACCACGTGTGTATAGATTATAACCCTCAGTGAATTAATTAATAACATGGAATCACTTTATGGGGATTTCGACTGTTCTGGTTTTCTGTCATTTAGTTATATTAGGGCTTCTGCATATGGTGTGTCCAATCTCATCTGGGATCTGTTCCTGCTGTCCAGCTGGAGTAATCTGCTCCCTACTTCAGCCAATTGGAAAGTACCACACCCTACTAAAGCACAAAGCACATGGCCGGAATCTGCCAGTTACATCGTTGTTCTCCTCTGGTTCAGTCCTCTGTGCTCAGCTTGTGGCTTGTGTATTTGTTCCCTGTTGTGACCGTGGCCCGTTTACTGACTACTCTTGTGTCTTCTGATTCTGTATTCTATCCTTCTGGTTCTGACCCGGCTACCTGACTATTCTTCTTGCCATCTAACACCACAGAATAGCAGGTAACACCATGGTCCAAGCCTAGGGGTCCCAGTGTAAGGTCAGATCCATGTAAGGGTGTTAAAGGGCGATGAGCAAGGCAATCCTCGGGATATGGAAAGCAGAGAAGATACAGCCAAGCATGTTCATGGCGGACATCTTTTGAGCTGCCAGGTGACCATGAACAGTGCTCCCAATACATTGGGTCTGCAAACTATTCCAGCTAGATCTGCATTCAAATAGCTAAATGGCGCTCCTTCCCTTCTGAACACTGCCATGTGCCCAGACAGTAGTGTACAATCATATGTAGGGTATAGAGCGAAGCTGGAAAATAATTTGTAAGATCCATTTGTTTCCTATTATCCTTTGTGAATAATTCCAAAGTTTTCACCACATAAAGTGACACACGTCAGATATTAACCCCTTCCCGACCAATGACGCCTACATTGGCTTCATGAAAACCTGTGCCATTATGATGAGTGACGCCTACGTAGGCGTAGGTGTCACCCGACACGCGGACACAGGACCCTTTGTGCTTCACCCCGGGGGTGGCTTCGCCCCCCGTGGCTACGATCGCTCTGACTCTTGAAAGTGAAACAGCCAATCAGAGCGATAGTAATATTTCAGCAATGAAATCTGATGAAATATTACAATCCAGCCATGGCCGATGCTGAAATAGTATCGGGCATGGCTGGAGACACCGATCCGACCCCCCCCACACAGACTGACAGGGACGATCGCCCCCGCCACCGACTGACGGCGCTGATCAGCTGTCTCCATCATCATCTTCTCCCATCCCCCTTGCCTCCGGGGTGTGTTGGGGTTAGGGTTGGAGTTAGAATTGACTGGTTTCCACTGTTTAGGCACCTCAGGGGCTCTCCAAACGCAACATGGCGCCACCATTTATTCCAGTCAATTATGAATTCAAAAAGTCAAACAGTGCTCCCTCCATTTCGAGCCCCGACGTGAGCCCAAACAGTGGTTTACCCCCACTTATGGGGTATCAGTGTACTCAGGAAAAATTGCACAACAACTGGAGGCTAAAAAGAAAAAATTTTTGTAGAAAAAAAAATGAATGATTTTTTATTTTCACGGCTCTGCATTATAAACTTCTATGAAGCACTTGGGGGTTCAAAGAGCTCGCCACACATCTAGATAAGTTCCTTAGGGGGTCTAGTTTCCAAAATGGGGTCACTTGTGGTGGGTTTCCACTGTTTAGACACATCAGGGGCTCTGCAAATGTAACATGATGCCCGCAGACCATTCCATCAAGTCTGCATTTCAAAACATCACTACTTCCCTTCCGAGCCCCGACGTGTGCCCATACAGTGGTCCCCCCCACATATGGGGTACCAGCGTACTCAGGACAAACTGGACAACTTTTGAGGTCCACTTTATCCTGTTACCCTTATGAAAATAAAAAAAATTATAGGCTAAAAAAATCATTTTTTGAGGAAAAAAAATGATTTTTTTATTTTCACAGCTCTGCGTTATAAACTTCTGTGAAGCACCTGGGGATTCAAAGTGCTCACCACACATCTAGGCAAGTTCCTTGGGCGGTCTAGCTTCCAAAATGGGGTCATTTGTGGGGGAGCTCCAAAGTTTAGGCACATCAGGGGCTCTCCAAACACGACATGGTGTTCGCTAACGATTGGAGCTAATTTCCAATTCAAAAAGTCAAATGGCGCTCCATCCCTTCTGAGCCCTGCCGTGCACCCAAACAGTGGTTCCCTCCACATATGGGGTACCAGCGTACTCAGGACAAACTGGACAACAACTTTTGAGGTCCAATTACTCCTGTTACCCTTGGGAAAATAATAAAATAGCGGGTTAAAAAAATCATTTTTGAGGGAAAAAAAATGATTTTTTATTTTCACGGCTCTGCGTTATAAACTTCTGTGAAGCACTTGGGGGTTCAAAGTGCTCACTACACATCTAGATAAGCTCCTTGGGGGGTATAGCTTCCAAAATGTCAGATTGACTGACCAATCACAGCGTTCTGGGTTCAGGGACTGACGGCATGGTTCCCCGCACCTCTTCCCATGCATGTCAGCTGTCTGTGTTTACACTCAGTGACGGTTTAAATGCTGGATGGACACAGTCCGTCATGGTGCGGGAACGGACATCCTGCCATGACGGACTGTGCCCATCCTTGGACGCTAAGGGGTTAAACAGTAAACCAGAGTTGCCCTCATTTATGGTGGAGCATTGGAGCTACTATGGATCCTGAGCAGAAGATTAGAGAAATAATATTGCTCCCCATTTCAGGAGAGATTGTGCAGTAATCTGAATTCCTTAGGATCAGAAACAATGTAATGTATGACGTGGAGTGACTCCATGACACCAGGGCTGGAGCCAACACATCTCCTGCAGGCGGGAATAAATGTATATTACAGCCATCAGCCACGTACAGCTTAGAGATCTATCATGGCACAGGTGGAATGTTTGTCCTGGAGATTATCACAATCCTCCCTGAAGTTAGTTGGTTTTAATACAAATTGAAAAGTCAGGATAAAGGGAAACTCTGCTGTTATTGGACAGAAATTCACACTTGGCCTCACTGCACATTTACTGCTGTCCATCATAAAAGGGAAGTTTGGCCAGAAAGACTGGACCTGGTCTTGTAGGGACCATGAGACATTCAGCAGCACAGAAGGGAGAGAAGATTCATCCGATAAGATCTCAGGGATCTTGGAAGCCAACAGCATCATTACCCTCCGCTGTCTCATACAGGCCCAGCATAAGATTTTTCTTCAAGTGATTTTCTATCTTGTCAGCACATTCTACGTACGCTGTCATTTGGCTTTATAGTTACAGATCTGGGCAGGTAACGGTCAGCGTCTCCTAATGTGAAGGAGAGAATGGCTAATGAAATCAATTATTAACCCTTATATAAGTCAGTTCAGATATGGTGAACCAAGATGGCGTCTGTGTCTTCAGACAACACCCTGGAAGGAATCCCTGGAATGCAGAAGCTGAGATACTGGATACCATATATGGAGTGAAGCTGAAATGGACCCATCATAGACTGACCCTGGCTACTCAGGAGATTGTGTGACACCCATCTCCTGTCTCTTTTTCTCGAGAATAAACTTCAGTTGTGTGCAAGTCTTTGCTGAGAAAGGAGTAGACATCTAACTCTGTGCTCGGTGTAACTCTTTAAGCGAGCACTCGGCCTATATTGGGTCAGGTACAAGCAATCATATAGATCTCATTTTAAGGGATCACCCTCACACTAATCCCAGGGGGTAGGTGGATCCTCCAGGTTGTAAGTTCTATACAAAAGGACTTTCAATGCCCAAAGTCATTTGAACAGTTTTGGGTGGAGGAGAATGTTGTGGTCTAGAGGCAAAATGGTGATCATGGTAATACGGCCGGACTACACCACCGATAAAGCAGCCACACCAGGTGACTGAGAGGGATCTGTGACTTCTCTGCATTCAGTGGTCACTACTCACCTGGGTAGTCATATGTGAGAATCTCCTCTTTACACCGCTCATCACACCTCACACATGTCTCTGTAGGATTAATATGGGTCAGATCTTCACCCTGAAACAAATATTGTAAAAGTCACCGACAGATGGAGAAGTCCCATCTATGATCAGCTATTATCCTGCCATCTCCACCGTTCTCATTACACAAGTATAAAACATATAATACTGGTGGATAAAACAAGACGGAGCACAAGACCTTCACAGCCGTCTACACATCATAGGGGAGATCTCCTGACACCTTCTCTCCATCTACCTGATGATCCTGAGGAGCACTGGGATCTTCTTGGTTACAGTCCTGTGGAAGAAGAGGACGGGGACATCTCTCTGGTGTTGTCCTCTTACTGGATAGATCTAGAGGAAACACATACAGGGACTGAATTCATTCTCTACATACAGATAATTATAGGCCGTGTGTATTTAGTCCTGTCTATTACCTGGTGATGTGAGGGGCTGGGGAACCTCCATTATGACGTCCTTGTACAGATCTCTGTGTCCTTCTAAATACTCCCACTCCTCCATGGAGAAATAGACAGCGACATCCTGACACCTTATAGGAACCTGACACATACAGTGATACCGTCATCCCCCGATTCCTTCACAGTGTTACTGTATAATGTCCCAGCATTCCCAGCAGTGTCACCTCTCCAGTCAGCAGCTCAATCATCTTGTAGATGAGTTCTAGGATCTTCTGGTCATTGATGTCCTCATGGATCAGGGGGTGAGGTGGAGGCCCCGTGATTGGGCTCAGGGGTCTTCCACATCCCTCAGACACAGGGTCCTGACAGCGATCACTAGAGGTCTTCTTCACCACTGTGTAATCCTGGTTATGGAGAGACACATTAATAAATCTCACTACAGACATTTCCAGAGTCCTCACCTCTCCAGTTCTGTCCATCTGTTATTCCCATAGATAAAAATAATCTTTATTTATATAGCGCCAACATATTCCGCAGCTCTTCACAGTTTAACAGTTCCAAACACAAGTCATAAGTAACAACGTTAACAATACAATAATTAAAGCAAAATAAGCCGCCCCTGCTGGTGAGAGCTTACACTCTACAATGAGGTGGAGGAGATACAGAGTACAGGGGTGTATATAAAATTGTATATTTACAATGAAGGTCCAGCCATCTTGTGGGAGTGAGGGATGGATGGAGATAGTGAATGGGCTACACACGCACACTTACACACAATGACTGTGATTAGTGAATGTGATAGGCCGCTCTGAACAAATGTGTTTTGAGGGAGTGCCTAAAACTATGCAAATTGTGGATAGTCCTAATTTCTTGGGGTAGAGCATTCCAGAGGATTGGCGCAGCACGGGAGAAGTCCTGTTGGAGTCGGGAGTGGGAGGTACGGATTAGTGCAGAGGTTAGTCGAAAGTCTTTTGCAGAGCGCAGTGGTCGATTAGGCCGATAGACAGAAATGAGGGAGGAGATGTAGGGGGGTGCTGCACTGTGGAGAGCTTTGTGGGTGAGAACAAGTACTTTGAATTGGATCCTATAATGAATGGGCAGCCAATGTAAGGACTGGTGCAGAGCGGACACGTCCGAGTACCGATTAGCCAGATGGACGACCCTAGCTGCTGCATTAAGTATGGACTGGAGAGGGGATAGTCGAGTAATGGGGAGGCCAATTAATAGAGCATAACGGTAATCCAGGCGGGAGTGGATCGGGGCGACAGTGAGGGGTTTTGTTGTTTCCATGGTGAGAAACGGGCGGATTCTAGAGATGTTCTTTAGGTGTAAGCGGCAAGAGGGGGCAAGAGATTGTATATGGGATGTGAAGGAGAGATTGGTGTTAAACATAATACCCAGACGGCGCACCTGCTGCCGGGGTGTTATTATGGTGCCACCCACGGAGAGGGAAATATCAGATTTCGGGAGGTTAGTAGACGGCGGGAGCAGAAGTAGTTCAGTTTTGGAGAGGTTGAGTTTCAGATAGAGAGCGGACATGATGTTGGAAACTGCGGACAGACAGTCACTAGCGTTCTGTAGTACAGCGGGGTAAGGTCGGGGGATGACGTATATAGTTGTGTGTCATTAGCATAAAGATGGTACTGAAAGCCAAATCTGCTGATGATCTGTCCAATTGAGGTCATATAAGAGAAGAGAAGGGAGCCAAGGACTGAGCCCTGAGGTACCCCGAAAGCGAGAGGAAGTGGATATGACGTGGAGCCAGAGAACAAAACACTGAAGGAGCGGTCAGAGAGATAGGAAGAGAACCAGGAGAGAGCAGTGTCCTTAATTCCTAGTGACTGGAGCCTAGAGAGTAGGAGATGGTGGTCAACAGTGTCGAAAGCTGCAGATAGGTCGAGAAGAATGAGCAAAGAGTGGTGACCATTACATTTTGATGTCAGAAGGTCATTGGTCACTTTGATGAGTGCAGTTTCAGTCGAATGTAGGAGGTGGAAGCCGGACTGTGAAGGGTCTATGATGGAGTGAGTGGAGAGGTAATGGGTAAGGCTGGAGTAGACCAAGCGCTCCAAAAGTTTAGAGATGAAGGAGAGATTGGAGACTGGTCTGTAGTTGTTTGTGCAGATGGGTCGAGAGTGTTTTTTTTTTTAGTAATGGAGTAACGATGGCGTGTTTGAAGGAGGATGGGAAAATGCCTGAGAGATTGTAATTAGGTGAGTTGTGACGACTGGAGAGAGAGACTGGAGGAGATGTGAGGGAATGGGGTCGGTAGTGCATGTGGTCGGACAAGAGGAAGAGAGGAGTCTGGATACATAGATAAGAATTATGTAATGTGACGTCATCAGAATCTCTCACCTCTCCAGTGAGACGGAAGAGGATCTCTAGGGTGAGGTGTAACATCCTCTCCGCCATCTTCTCTCTGTC
This sequence comes from Dendrobates tinctorius, assembly GCF_039654945.1. Classification (NCBI taxonomy): domain Eukaryota; kingdom Metazoa; phylum Chordata; class Amphibia; order Anura; family Dendrobatidae; genus Dendrobates; species Dendrobates tinctorius. Next base: position 1,011,407 of record NW_027362152.1, on the reverse strand, counting down.
CATATCCATCTTTGATGGGTAAATCAGGAAAATTCTTTTTTGTAGAAGATCTTCACTGAGAGGATCCGATATTGAAGAGACCTGAATGAGAAGATGAGCCGATGTAACATCATAAGAATCCTGTGTAATAATACAATTACTGGAGATAATAAGGGAAACATATGAGGAGATTTATTATCTTACAGGGTTTAGTTTTCTTCCCTGACATCTACTAATAAAACCTATATATTTAGGCCACAGACAACAAGCAGTTTCCTCCTCGGAGTCGGCAGCTGAACACGTTCCTCATAGACTCATCTTCCATAACGCTAATTCTCGTCTCATTACCGACACTGGAATCGGCATTAGCAATACTGCAGGAGATATTCATTACACGCGACATGAGAAATAACTCCTTCATGATGAGGACGACATCTTCATCTTCTACTACGGCTCTAGAGACAGATTTGGCCAGAGTCGGTCACTGACTCCATCCCCACCGGCCGTCTATATGAAGGTTTCCCGTCTTCCCCGCACTGGAATCTTCTATCACGTTAGATCTCAGCTCTGAGTCACACACAGAAGTTTGAGGCTTTTAGAAAAGATTTTTTGTTTCCACAATCACAACGGACAGAAATGATCTGATCCCAAAGTCTCCATGTACAGTGATTTATGGGGATTATTTCTGGCCTCAGGCTTTCCTATATTACAAGAAAAACACCAGAAAAAGCCGATATTAAAATGTTTCTACAGAAAATTGGCCCCAACAATTCTTGTAAGAAGAAAAAAGCAGAAGACACATTTTATAATTTTTAACATGTTAAACATTTGTTACAAAAAAAAAATCTTTTTGGGCCCCAGAACATAGATGTACACCGCAGGGACGGCACAGAGGAGGCTGCAACAAAAACCCTGAAAAGCAAACATGGCATCTAAGAAGGTGTGACAGAGTCTGGCTGAATGCCCCCCGCCTCCCAGTACTCGATAGTATGGGGCGGCCTAGTTACTCCGATACTTACATGCCTAATAATGGGGTCTGGGCTGCAATGTATGAAGAGCTATTAGGCCAGGCCAGAGGCAGCATCCAATAAGTTACTGTTATGATTAGGTAACCGAGGAGGATAGCAGGTGAATAGGCTAGGCAACCAGATAACCAGAGAGGTTGGTAACTTAGCGGATTGCAGACCCCTAAACTGACGACACAACTAGAATTAGCCGTGGGACGTACCTACGATGCCCTAGATGCCTCAGCACAGCCAAAGAATTAACTAAGTCTAAAGAGAGAAATGGGAAAGCCGCGTAAGGAAATGATGGGGCCCAAACTGTCTAGATAGAACAGGACAGGAAAGGATACTGTCTGTAATCACGCAAAAAACCCTAAGAAAAATCCAACCCGTCTGATATGCAAAAATACTGAGGCCACACGACCTCTCCCCCACTAAATCGGAACTCTGGTGTAAACTGAACGCAAAACAAAGATACTGATATAACAGGGGATTAGAGATACAGACACAAGCTGTGACATATGAAACAGAGTCCAGCACAGGTCCCAGCAGGGAAACAGGCTTAACTCACACCAGCAGAGCTAAAATCAGAGACCAGCAAAAATGAATCAAAATGCAAAAGAGATTCAAGCAGACAAATAACTTATCTGAAAGATGCAGGACCAAGCAGAAGGCAAGCAGACTTCTTAAATGCTCAGGAAGCAAACCAAATCACCGGCAACAATGGAGGGAAGGTTGCTCACTTAAATCTCTCCAGTCTGTGACACCTGACCTCCATTCATCATCCTCAGGTGATTGATTTCTGTCAGCCAGACCAGCTCCATTACCAGCACCAACCACAAGAGGGAGCCTACACTCAGAAGCCAGGTCAAAGGTGCTCTCAAAAGTACCCCCACCGAACCCTCACCCAAACCAATCAGGATGGGCCCAGTGAAAGGCGCCATCCAATCTCTCGGCATGAATGTCCAAAGCAAACACCCAAGAATTATCCTCCTGACCATAACCCTTCCACTTGACCAAGTACTGGAGTCTCCGTCTAGCCATATGAGAATCCAATACCTTCTCTACTTCATACTCCAGATTACCCTTAATCAATACAGGATCAGGGGGTGCAGCCTTGGGAACTACTGGCTCCACAAACCTTTAACAAAGATTTATGAAAGACGTTGTGAATCTTGAATGATACTGGAAGAGCCAAACGGAAAGAAACGGGATTAAGGATTTCCAAAATCTAATAAGGTCCAATGAACCTTGGCTTAAATTTTGGAGAAGCAATTTTCATAGGAATATTTTTTGAGGACAACCAAACCAGGTCACCCACTTTAAACCGGCGACCTATAGTCCTATGCCGGTTGGGAAAACGTTGGGCCTTCTCCTGAGAGTGAGACAACTTATCCACTACTTGATCCTAAATCTGCTGCACTCTCTCTACCACAGAATCATCACCTGGACAGGCCGAAGCCTCCACCTGCCTTGAAGAAAACCGAGGATGAAACCCGAAGTTGCAGAAAAAAAAGAGACATCAAAGTGGCAGAACTAGCCCTATTGTTAAGAGCAAATGCAGCAAAGGGCAGAAAAGAGACCCAGTCATCTTCATCAGCAGACAAAACATCTCAAATAGGTTTCCAAAAGTCTGGTTTGCTCTCTCACTCTGCCCATTGGTCTGAGGGTGAAACGCAGAGGAAAAGGACAACTGAAATCCCAGTTTAGAATAAAAAGCTCTCCAAAATCTGGAAACAAAACTGGACTCCTCTGTCAGACACAATGTTCTCCGGAATACCGTGTAAATGAACTACCTGCTGTAAAAACAAGGGCACCAACTCAGAAGAGGATGGCAACTTTGGGAGTGGTACAAGATGGTCCATCTTGGAAAATCTATCACAGATCACACAAATAACAGTTATTCTCTGAGAGACAGGGAGGTCGGAAATAAAAATCCATTGAAATATGGGTCCATGGCCTCCTGGGCACCGGCAGTGGCACTAATAATCCACTAGAATGAGAACAGGGTTTGGACCCTGAACAAGTCCCACAGGACTGCACAAAATTCCTGACATCATGAGATAAGGCAGGCCACCAAAAAGACTGACTCACCAAATCTCTGGTACCAAAAATACCAGGATGCCCAGCTAACGCGGAGCAATGAATTTCAGACATTACTCTTCTCCACTGGTCAGGGACATACAATTTTGCCATAGGGCATCATTCAGGCTTGTCCTCCTGAAATTCCTCCAGGGTAAGTCTCAAATCGGGTGAAATAGCAGAAATAACCACACCCTCATTTAGAATGGTAGTAGGCTCAGTCACATCAAGAGAATCCGCAAAGAAACTCCTAGAAAAGGCATCTGCCTTAATATTCTTAGTACCAGGAAGAAAGGAGACCACAAAATTAAAACGCATGTGTAATGGTAATGTAAGATATAAGTACGAAATGAAGGTTCCATGAGCATTACACTACAGATGAGACTTCTGCCTGTCACACGCTGCAGATGTGACCCCCCTCCTTCCCCCCAAAGCAGCTGCAGCTGTGTGTGTCTCCTCTGCCTGCATCTGTAATAGGACACCAGACACTTCCTGTGCCAGCATTTATCTCCTCTACAGCTAAGGAATGTTAATTAAGCTAAGGGGAAAGAATGTCTTTGTTTGAAGCACAATGCGGCTGGATACAAGTATGGGTAATATTAAAGAGACTGGATCGCGAAAATCATACGCGACAGAGATATGAAAATTAAATTTCTGCAAAATGCATAGACCCAGCGTTCTGGCCCATAATTTTCACGGTTCTAGCATCCACGGAATTCGAGAACTGGATTTCTCCTAAACAGTGTATCATAATTACTGCCTGTTTGGTCTCGAATTATTGTCTTCGACAGGATAAAAAGAATGATACCAAGTGCATGTTTATACAAGGTACCCTCTGTGAGATATAGTCATTATAAGTTTTGTAGTCAGAATTGTAACTCCTAGAGCAGGGGGAGGAACATCACCAGACCGCCATTTCGTGATGTCACAAATCCAATGCTATAAGGTACTCCCCCCCCTAAAATTGTTCATTCCAGCTAAGAGATCTCATGCCAAGAGGTCCCCAGATGAGTGGAGACGTGTGGCTCCGCCTTCTCCCCACATGGTTAGCCTAAGACCATCTAAGCAACTGTATGTGATAACCTATTTTCATACCTTTTGTTTTATATTTGCATTGTACATATCTAATGTCTCAACTTTGTAAGATCTTTTACCTCTGTAATCACTGCCCCCCTTTTGGGGAATAAATTGTAACTTTATTAGTCTGTCTTCATGCTCTAAAAATGAACAAGTGCCTTTAAGATAATTCCGCTACTAATTTGGGGGTTTGCTATGGACCCTCTCAATTAACTCATTGATTAAGAGATTCGTAGCTGGTGGCGGCGACGTATGGTCTGCGCCCCGGGCACTGCTGGCTATGACGGAAAGGGATTTTATAAGCTAATTGGGTGGCTGCTGCCAGAGCATTTTACATTTCCCTCAGACTAATGTAAGGTCTGCCGGGTGGCCAGACCTCATTGAAGCAGCCGGCCGGCGACCCATTATCCCATGTGTAGTTCCCTGACTGACAGGGTAAGGGGGGCGCCAAGAGCTGCGAGTTCCAAAGTGGAACTGGAAAAGTAGGATATATACAAATCCCCGCAGTTCGTGGAAGCTTGTTAGCAGTGGTGGGACATCCAAAATAACCCTCCTGCGATAAATTGTTAGGGCAAGACTAGCTTGCTGTTTTTATCATAGGGTGCCAGCGGTGGGATAACCAAGATAAGCCCCCCTGTGCCTGTGACAGCCATGTGTCGGCAGTGCGTCGCATTCCTCAGTCGGTGACATACCGGTGTCAGCAGATGGGATCGTGACAAGCAGTAATGAGGAGCCGGACCAAACTCATGACCCGGGGTAAGATAAAAGGAAAAGCGCACGCTGCAGCAGTCAGTTTGGCGATAACCAGCAGCAGCGCACAGCTGAGAGAGCAGCGCGCTCCGTCCACCGATCATCGGTGCTGCAGAAGGCTGCGTTCACTGTCCGCAGCAGGACCGCGGGAGACAAAGGTGCCTTGCGCCCCATGACAGAAACCAAGAAAGGTGCTATGCACTCCGTGACTGGGTACCGCACACGCGCAGAGAAAACCGAGCACCAGACATACATTGGCGGCCTTCCCTGCCAGTTGCTGCACGGCCATTTACGCTTCACTCTGGGAGTGCTGCGGTTTTGTTTGTTTCGGCTGCATGTGTTTATGGACTAGAGGCTCAGCGCAAGGTACCAGAGACCGACCGCTGCCGCCAGAAGACGGACCATCGTTTAAAGGACCCTTGGACTATGGAGTTTTGGAGATGACAGACGGGGAAATTGTGGACTGAGGACATTGCATGTTGGCCATCTACATGGATTTGTTGTACAAACATGGATTTATGGAAGAAAAATAGTTGCATCGGTAACCTGCCTAGGTGATTATTACACCCCACAACCTCAGATCTCCACAGGGATGATTTGATCTCACTTCTCATTACGCTAGCCCAGTGTTTGTTAATCATGGGCTATTAATCTTTTACAGGATCAGTTTTCCATATTACAGAATTGTATCTTTATAAATGTCACACTGATGGGCCGTATGGCATCCAATGCTTTCTGCTCCGACCCATCTGAGTTCAGTCACATTGCGAGTCCAGATGAGAAAACCCCACCGATCTGCCCAGCCTGATAGAAGAACATTGCTCCGAGTGCAGGCCAATATGCAGAGGATGGCACTCAACTGATTATTATGCCAGCACGAGCGAGACACAAAAATGTGAAGAGTCACATATTATACTGAACAGGCAGTAATAAGACAAGGGAAGCAGAACTATCAATATGGAATTCATCATCTTTCCCCTCTCTCACTCTACCCCTCCACCAGAACTATCCATCAATGTCAATGGCTGCTCTCTTTCCCCAGTCAGCTCGCTGCCTTGGGGTGATCCTCGACTCTGCCCTCTCAAACCACATATCCAAGCCCTTGCCTCCTCCTGCAACTCAAAAATATTTCCCGGATCCGCTCATTACTCAACCATGAAACCACAAAAACACTAGTGCACGCTCTTATCTCCCGCCTCGACTACTGCAACCTCATACTCTCTGGCCTCCCCCCTCTAACACTGCTCCAGTCCATCCTACACTCTGCTGCCCAACAAATCCACCTGTCTCCCTGCTATTCCCCAGCCTCCCCCCTATGCCAGGCCCTTCACTGGCTTCCTATTGCCCAGAGGATCCAGTTCAAAACCTTAACTATGACATACAAAGCCAGCCACAATCTGTCTCCTCCATACACCTGTGACATGGTCTCCCGGTACCTACCCACACGCAACCTTCGATCCTCCCAAGATCTTCTTCTCTACACCCCCTTATCTCTTCTTCCCACAAGACTTCTCCCGTGCTTCCCCCATACTCTGGAACACTCTGCCACAACACATCATACTCTCACCAACAACGGAAACCTTCAAGAATAACCTGAAGACTCACCTGTTCCGACAAGCCTACAGCCTGCAATGATCCTCAGTCTACTGAACCACCGCACGACCCACTCTACCCTCTCCTAGTGTACCCTCACCCATCCCTGTAGACTGTGAGCCCTTGCGGGCAGGGTCCTCTCTCCTTCTGTACTTGTGTGCCCCTTGTCTTACACATGTTTATTGTCTATATTTCACCTTTTCATATGTAAAGCGCCATGGAATAAATGGCGCTATAAAAATGTATAATAATAATAAGGGAGAGTGATTAACAGTGGTGGCCAGAAATATTGGGGCAGTTCATAGATAAGGAGTGTGAGGTTTTAATGTCCTGTTATTTTAGGTCTGATCCAGGGTTGTAGTCTCCAGGAGGTCTGAGGAGCACATTCCTTCATTGATGTAGCAAGACATAAATCCATGTGACACATTCATTCCAGCTCTGTCACAGTTCGTCAGAGTTTTGTAAACCATTAGTATCCAAAAAATAAAATGTGAAAATTGCATAACATTACAAAGATATTTTTCCTCTGGAAAATCTGCCCTAGCCTGTCCCATCAGTGGTGACAGCAGCAGTCAGACCCTCAGCGAGGAGCAGCTTATTTATAAGAAAAAACAATTATGGACAAAAAAAAACAACAACATACAACTGGTCCGGCTGTAAGAGCTCCATGGAAGTGCGGGTCTGGTCTACTGGTGAGTACTTACCTGTAGAGAGTTCCCCCAATAAACCGCAATGTGTGGACACAGCCAGATACAGATCCAACTGCAGTTACCGAATTTTTCGGATTATAAGACGCACCCCAAATTTTGAGGAGAAAAATAAGAAAAAAAAAAAAAAAATTTTTTAATAAAATGGTGGTGCTTCTTATAATCCATGCGTCTTATTGCCTTGGGTAGTGGCTGCGGTGAAGCTGTATCCCATGGTCGCTGCTGGAGGAGGCAGGAGTGGGGTGATTCTGCAGGTCGCAGGTAGGGATGAGGGGGTGCTCCGATGTGCGGTGCGCTGGTGCGGGTGTCTCCGGTGGTTGCTGGCTGCTGGTGCGGGGGTCTCCGGTGCCCAGCGATGCTGCGTGCGTGTCCGGTGCGGCCTGGAGCTCTGCCGACATTTTGCAACATGCCAGAGCCCCGATACTTCCGCGTTTCTCTGTGCGAATGCAGTGGACTCAGATACTCTGTCCGCCTCCAGTGGCGGCGCATGCGCAGACGGTGATCTTGGAACCAATATCTCGAGAGAGGAGATTTCAGTGCTGAGATCTCATCTCTCGAGATCTTGGTCCCGAGATCACCGTCTGCGCATGCACCGCCCCTGATGGCGGCCATATTCCCGGTGTCCACAGCACACGCACAGGGAACCATGGATGTACTAGAGCTCTGGCATGTCGCAAAATGTCAGCAGAACCCCGGGCAGCGCCGGACACCCACGCAGCACCGCTAGGCACTGGAGACACCCGCAGCAGCGGCCAGCAACCACCGGGCACCCGGACACCCACCTCATCCCAGCCTACGGGGTACACCCACAGTATCGGTAAGGCATATACGCTATGTAAGACGCACCCCCATTTTCCCATCTTTGGGAAAAAAAAGTGCGTCTTACAAAGCAAGAAATACAGGAACTCCACTAATGTCACACCGAGCTTTATCATTCTAGAAATGAAAATTCAACCCATATCTGTCAAACTATTTTATTACAAGTCAAATAGAACTAAAATATATAAATCTATGCATACATACAAAAGAATGATAATGAGTTTTAGAAATCAAAACAATTAAGGCACATTAGAGGTTAATGACAAAAAGCAAAACACATTTTGTACCAACGTCCCCGGCTCTTCAGCTGCAAAAATCGTATTGCGGTACTTAACACAAAATTCCTCTCTGAATCCACTATAGCACACGAGCGTGGGAAAAGGGAAGGGGACCTAGGTGGGCTCTGCGCCATAGAGATCACATCCTAGGATGACCCAAAAAACAAAACAAAGCCCTGAAAAAAGAGAAGCATCAAAAGTACAGAGAGTATGTAAGGCAAATACAGTAAAGGTGAGAAATATTAGACAAAGGAAATGAAAAGGTGGTAGACCCCCACAGGAGCAACCCTAGCAAGCCATGAGCAGTGGAAAGAGGGGAATATCGGAGATCTTAGACTCCTCTGACATCGGAGGGGCGCTGGGTCACACCTATCCTGGCAGAACACGGATGGTGGAGGCACCAGCACTGCACTTGGTGGAGAGATGACAAATGATGAATTGGCATCCAAAGAGGTCACTACTGTGGAGGGCACGGTGAAAGAAAATGGAGGAAACGCACAACATCTAGAATTTATTATACATTTATGTAAGAAAAATCATGCCTAAGTTGTACAAAAAGCCACGGCCGCACCTCCCAATATTCACACCGTGATCTAATGCCCATCAGCAACTATGTATAAACCGCATGTAAAGTAATAACCTCATGTTCACCCATGTCCAGCAGCATGCGCACCCCCGCAGAAACCTCGCACATCTAGACACTCGCACACTCTCTGACTCTATTCTACCACTGTCCTCCATATCTTCACGACACAGACACTGCCACTAGTTTCTACAATGCCACTCTTGCATCAGCCATCGACTCAGTCGCCCCTGTCATGCATAACAGAGTGCGACGAATCAATAGACAACCCTGGCACAATAACACCACTAAAAAGCTTCGGCAAGCATCCAGAATTGCAGAACGGCGCTGGAAGAAAACGCATTCCCAAAATGACTTCACTGCACTCAAGCAAGCAACACTTGCATTCAAATCAGCTCTCACCTCTGCTAAACAGGCCTACTTTACATCCCTTGTATCTTCCTTATCCCACAACCCCAAACAGTTGTTCAATACTTTTAACACCCTCCTCCGCCCACCACTGCCCCCGACTTCACCGCACACTTGAAAAACAAAATAGACCAAACACGGCAAGTCTCTATTGCCCAACCACCACAACCCCTTTCTATACCAGACCAATGCCCAAACCCCACAACCTCCTTATCTAACATCACTGAAGGGGAGCTTGCTCATCTTCTCTCCCAATCACACCTCACCACTTGTGCACTTGACCCTAACCCATCCCACCTCCTCCCCAACATCACCACCACTCTTATCCCATCCCTAACCCACCTCTTCAACCTATCACTAACTTCTGGTACTTTCCCTTCTGCTTCCAAACATGCCACAATCACACCTATCCTTAAAAAGCCAACCCTCGATCCAACAGCCACATCCAGCTATCGCCCAATATTGCTGCTCCCATTCGCTTCCAAACTCCTGGAGCAGCACATCCAGGCTGAACTTTCCTCCCACCTCTCATCTAACTTGCTCTTTGACAGTCTACAATCTGGCTTCCGCCCCCATCATTCCACTGAGCCAGCCCTGGCCAAAATTACCAACCACCTACATACAGCCAAAGCTAACGGACAATATGCTATACTCCTCCTTCTAGACCTGTCCTCTGCTTTCGACACAGTTGACCACTGCCTCCTACTACAGATCCTCTCCTCCTTTGGCATCAAAGACCTCACCCTATCCTGGATCTCCTCATACCTTTCCAACCGCACATTCAGCGCCTCCCACACTACCTCCTCATCCCACCCTCTCTCTGTTGGAGTCCCCCAAGGCTCTGTTCTAGGACCCCTACTCTTGTCAATCTATACACTTGGCCTGGGGCAACTCAAAGTCCATGGATTCCAGTACCACCTTTATGCCGATGATACCCAGATCTACCTCTCTGGCCCAGACATCACCTCTCTGCTCTCCAGAATCCCAGAGTGTCTATCAGCCATATCCTCCTTCTCCTCTCGCTTCCTCAAACTCAATGTGGACAAATCTGAACTGATCATCTTTCCCCCCAATCTCACAGATCTTCCTTACCCGACCTTTCTATAACAATTGACATCACGCTTTCCCCCGTTCCGGAGGTCCGCTGCCTCGGAGTAACCCTTGACTCTGCCGTGTCCTTCAAACCACACATCCAAGCTCTCTCCACCTCCTGCCGCCTCAAGCTCAAAAATATTTCCAGAATCCGTCCCTTCCTCAACTCTCACTCTACTAAAATGCTTGTGCATGCCCTCATCATCTCCCGCCTCAACTATTGCAACATCCTTTTCTGTGGCCTCCCTGCTAACTCCCTTGCACCTCCCCAGTCCATCCTCAACTCTGCCGCCCGACTAATCTCTCTCCTCGCTACTCCTCCGCAAACCTCTTCACTGGCTCCCACTCCCTCAGCGTATCCAGTTCAAATTACTAATACTGACCTAGAAGGCCATCTACAACCTGTCTCCTCCATACATCTCTGAACTAATTGTCACGCGGGGCTTAGGTCAACTAAGGCTGAAATACCCGGGGCCCCTGTGCTGTTGCTTTAACTAGGGGAAACCCTGTCTGACCCTCAACCCAGGGTTTTTGCTAATGGTGCAAATGCCAGAGCCTCCAACCTTTCCTTATCTCCTGCTCAGCCCTAAGCTTAACCCTCCACCCAGTGAGGAGACAAACCACCAAAGCCCCACACAGTAATGACAGACAGGGAGAACTTAAACTGCACCGCACCGCATACACACAGGACTATACAGTAATGTGAACAGGGCACAACAAAACACAAATATGGGAAGGCGAAAAGGTAACAACAGATCATACGACACCAGATACGAATCTCTCTCTCTCCCCAACACCTCCACTCCAGACCGGAACCACTTGGTATGAAACACAAGCTATAATCGGCGACGCCCATAGGCCAGCACGACTATTTAAAGACCGTGAGCGTGACCAAACATCCAAGCTGATCTCCAGCTAGATTAACCCCAGATAGCCTGAGAAAATCAAGCCAGCGCCACTGAGGCTATAGTGGACGGAGATGGAACTACCTCTGCCTGCCGGACGCTGTGGTGTGAATAGCGTCCGACATGACAGTACCCAGTCTTCTACGAGGGACCCCAGGGCCCTCAAGACTCATAGGACCCGGCTTGTCCGGATGACGATGGTGAAAAGAACTGACCAGCCGATCTGCATGTATGCCCGGGGCTGGTACCCAAGACCTCTCCTCCGGACCATACCCCCGCCAGTGTAACAAATACTGAAGAGTACGGCGCACTACTCGAGAGTCCACTACCTTGGAGACCTAAACTCTAAATCGCCATCCACCATGACCGGAGGTGGCATCGGCGTCGTGTCCACAGAGCCTACCACCTTTTTCAATAAAGCCCTGTGAAACACGTTGTTTATCTTGTATACCGCAGGAAGTTCCAACCGATAAGCAACTGGGTTAATGATGGCAGCAATCTTAAAAGGGCCAATAAACCTTGGACCCAATTTTAAAGATGGAATTTTGAGTTTTATGTTTAGTCGCTAACCACACCCATTCACCCACACACAGGTCCGGACCTGGCACGTGTCTACTGTCAGCCACCCGTTTGTACCTCGCACTCATGCTCAACAATCGCTGTTTCACCCTCCTCCAGACCGATAATTGAGCTCCTAGCTGGTCCTCCTCCGGGACGCCCCCCGAGTCACCCTGACGTAAGGTACAAAATTGAGGATGTTGACCGTAAACACAAAAGAACGGAGACTCTCCCGATGATTCCTGGCGGTGATTATTTAACGCGAACTCGGCCAGAGGAAGGAAAGTAGACCACTCCTCTTGGTTGTCGGACACAAAGCATCGTAAATACTGCTCCAGATTTTGGTTCATGCGCTCAGTTTGACCATTTGACTATGGATGAAACGCCGATGAATGTGACAACTTGATCCCCAAACGTGAACAAAAAGCTTTCCAAAAACTCGCCACAAATTGAGTTCCCCTATCAGATACTATGTCCGACGGAACTCCGTGGAGTCTGACCACCTCCTGCACAAACACCTGAGCCAACGTCTTTGCATTGGGCAAGGAAGGCAACGACACAAAATGCGCCATCTTTGAAAATCGGTCAACCACCACCAGGATGACCGTGTTCCCCGCCGAGGCTGGCAAGTCAGTGATAAAATCCATGGAGATTTCTGTCCATGGCCTATTAGGTACCCCCAGAGGCTGTAGTGTGCCAGCAGGACGGGCTCGGGGCGACTTGGCCCTAGCGCACGTGATGCAAGCTGCCACGTACGAGACCACGTCCTGCCGGATTTTGGGCCACCAGAAACGACGCGATATCAGCTTCAAGGTGCCCTTAACCCCTGTTTGGCCAGCCAGCACTGAGTCGTGGTGTTCCCTCAACACCTTAAGACGAAGATGAAGGGGTACAAATGATTTGTTGGCGGGAAGTCCTGGCGGTACCTCCTCTTGGGCCTCGGCAATCTCCGCCTCTACCTCAGTCATGAGAGCCGAGACCACTACACCTTCCTGGAGGATGGGTACCGGCTCTTCCCGAGGTTCTCCCCCCGGAAAACACCTAGACAAGGCATCCGCCTTGGTGTTTTTAGCCCCGAGACGGTAAGTCACCAGAAAATTGAAATGTGTAAAAAACAATGCCCAGCGAGCCTGCCTAGGAGACAGACGCTTGGCCGACTCCAGATAGAGCAGGTTCTTATGGTCGATGATGACTGTGACCTGGTGAGCCGCCCCCTCCAAGAAGTGTCGCCATTCCTCAAAAGCCAATTTGATGGCCAACTCCCTGTTGCCGATATCATAATTCCGTTCGGCCGGCGACAGCTTCTTGGAGAAGTAGGCGCATTGATGCATATCGCTCAAAGACGAGCCCTGTGACAGTACTGCCCCCACTCCGACCTCAGACGCATCAACCTCCACCACAAAAGGTTTAGACACGTCCGGTTGCACCAGAATGGGGGCTGAAGCAAAACTGTCCTTCAGACGCTCAAATGCACGTATCGCCACCTCACACCAGCTAGCCAGATCGGTACCTTTTTTTGTCATGTCCGTGAGCGGTTTGGCTATAGTAGAAGTGTTTTATAAATTTCCTATAATAGTTGGCAAACCCAAGGAACCGCTGGAGCGCTTTCAGATTATCAGGCCTTTCCCATTGCAGCACCGCTTGCACCTTCACGGTGTCCATTTTAAACCCTGCGGTGGACACAATATATCCCAAAAAAGGCAACTCCTGAACAAAAAATAAGCATTTTTCCAGCTTAGCATAGAGCTTATTCTCCCGGAGCAACTGTAACACCTGCCTGACATGCTCTAAATGAGTGTCCCGGTCGCTCGAATAAATGAGGATATCATCCAGGTAACAAATTTCCCCAGGACAAGAGAAACTACATCATTAATAAAATGTTGGAAAACAGCAGGCGCGGTTGTCAACCCAAATGGCATAACCAGGCTCTCAAAATGACCCTCAGGAGTGTTAAACGCCGTCTTCCACTCATCCCCCTGACGGACCCTTATGAGGTTATACGCCCCCTGAGGTCAAGCTTGGAAAACCACTTCGCCCCCGCCACCTGGTTGAACAAATCAGGGATCAAAGGCATCGGGTAGGGATCACGGATCGTAATCTGGTTTAACTCCCGGAAATCCAGACACGGGCGTAACCCCCCCATCTTTCTTCTTAATGAAGAAAAAAACCCCGCTGCTACAGGCGAGGACGACGGCCGGATGTGTCCTTTGCTCAGACTCTCCGCGATGTAGTCTTTCAGAGCTTGTCTCTCTGGACCAGAAATATTAAACATCCTGGCCTTAGGTAATTTGGCCCCGGGTTTTAACCTAATCACACAGTCATAGGCTCGATGTGGAGGCAGTTCTGAGCAACCCCTCTCATAGAATACATCCGCGAAATCCTGCCTCCGGAAGGCTGGGCGTCACGGCGGACACACGTGGCCAAGCAATTGTCCTGGCAGAAACCACTCCATTGGACTATGTCCTGAGTTTTCCAATCAATCACCGGGTTGTGCCTGGACAACCATGGAAAACCCAGGACCATTTGTGCTGGGAGAATACGGAGGACCCTACATGTAACCCACTCAGAATGTAGGACCCCAATGTGGAGTTTCACCTCAGACACAAACTCCGTAATCTCCCCTTGTGGGAGGGGAGCGGCATTAATGGTAACCACCTGAATGGGATGAGGGAGTTTTTCGATCTTAAACCCGGCAGTGCGTGCAAACTCCTCATCTATGAGATTGGTGGTGGAACCGCTATCCACAAACACTGATATTGGTAGCTCTCTGCCCGCGATAATAACCTTGGCAGGGAGCATACATTGAGATACCATCATGGAGGATATGCATACGCTCAGTTGGGCCTCCTCCATACCCTCCGAGCTTAACAGTTTTCAGCCGGTGTGACTTTCTTTGGTAGCACAGGACAAGCGTTAACATAATGATTTCTTTTACCACAGTAAAAACATGCTCCGGGCTTCCTGAACCCAGGAACGCGACGCTTAACCTGTGACACCCCCGCAATTTGCAAAGGTTCAGTGGGCTCACCTGCAGCAACCACACTTGCACCTCTGCTTTCCCCCAGGGGTAGCGTCTCCTGTGTCCCCTGACGCAAACGGCGATCAATACGTATAACCAAACTCATGGCAGACTAACGATGCAGCAGTCTCATACATCAGGAGGGCCTGTTTAACGTTCCCTGAAACACTGGCTCCGCAGCGCTGGGTCGTTCCACTGTGTGTCTTCTGCCCAACGGCGAAATTCCGAACAATAGTCCTCCGCCAAGCACTCCCCCTGGCGGAGGGCGCGGATTTTAGATTCCGCTAGAGCCAATCTGTCAGGATCATCATAAATGAGCCCGAGTGCAGAAAAACCGTTATCAACAGAATGAAATGTAGCAGAGTCAGCTGGTAAGGAAAATGCCCATGCTTGGGGGTCACCACTCAGTAATGATAACACCAGACCCACCCGCTGAGCCTCATTACCTGAGGAGACAGGGCGCAAGCGGAAGTATAACTTGCAGGCCTCCCGAAATATGACAAATTTGCTGCGTTCCCCTGAGAATCGTTCTGGCAGCGGGATCTTCGGCTCTGCACCGATACCTGCAGATGCCGTTTGCACGTTCGCTACTACCAGGCCCTGCTGCTGAACTGCCCCTTTCAACTTGGAGACCTGTAAGGACAGCGCCGCCAACTGGCGGGTTATGGAATCCATGGACTCCTGAAAAATGTGGGCCGATTATAATGTCACGCGGGGCTTAGGTCAACTAAGGCTGAAATACCCGGGGCCCCTGTGGTGTCCCTTTAACTAGGGGAAACCCTGTCTGACCCTCAACCCAGGGTTTTTGCTAATGGTGCAAATGCCTGAGCCTCCAACCTTTCCTTATCTCCTGCTCAGCCCTAAGCTTAACCCTCCACCCTCCACCCAGTGAGGAGACAAACCACCAAAGCCCCACACAGTAATGACAGACAGGGAGAACTTAAACTGCACCGCGCCGCATACACACAGGACTATACAGTAATGTGAACAGGGCACAACAAAACACAAATATGGGAAGGCGAAAAGGTAACAACGGATCATACGACACCAGATACGAATCTCTCTCTCTCCAACACCTCCACTCCAGACCGGAACCACTTGGTATGAAACACAAGCTATAATCGGCGACGCCCATAGGCTAGCACGACTATTTAAAGACCGTGGGCGTGACCAAACATCCAAGCTGATCTCCAGCTAGATTAACCCCAGATAGCCTGAGTAAATCAAGCCGGCGCCACTGAGGCTATAGTGGACGGAGGTGGAACTACCTCTGCCTGCCGGACGCTGTGGTGTGAATAGCGTCCGACATGACACTAATCTCCCGATACCTTCCCTCACGTATTCTCTGGTCCTCCCAAGACCTCCTTCTCTACTCCACACTTATTCGCTCCTCACCCAACCGCCTCCAAGACTTCTCCCGAATAGCCCTAATCCTCTGGAATTCCTTGCCCCAACACGTCCGGCTATCAACCACACTCGCATCCTTCAGACAGAACCTGAAAACCCACCTCTTCAGGAAAAGCCTACAGCCTGCAATGATCCCCGCTGCCTCCTCACCACTACTGGAGCTACCGCCTCACCATCACTGGAGCTGCTGCAACTCACCAACCTACTGTCTCCTTCCTCACCATCCTGCAGCACATAAGCCCGAAAGGGCAGGGTCCTCTCCCCTCTATATCAATCTGTGATTGTTGGTTTGTTTGCTGTAAGTGATATCTGTAATTTGTATGTAACCCCTTCTAATGTACAGCACCATGGAACCAATGGTGCTTTATAAATAAATAATGTTCAGAACAGCCTGTATGATCACTACCACGTCATAGTGACCAAAACAGTGGGTTCCTAGCCTTAAAGGGAATCTCTCACCCCATTTTTGGCCTATAAGCTGCGGCCACCGCCATCAGGGGCTTATCTACAGCATTCTGTAATGCATTCTGTAATGCTGTAGATAAGCCCCCGATGTAACCTGAAAGATAAGAAAAACGAGTTATATTATACTCACCCCGGGAGGCGGTCCGGTCCAATTGGTGTCACGGTCCGGCGCCTCCCATCTTCTAGCGATGATGTCCTCCTCCTTGCTTCTCCCTCGGCTCCTGAGCAGGCATATTTTATCTGTCCTGTTGAGGGCAGAGCAGAGTACTGAAGGGCGCAGGCGCTGGACCTCTCTGACCTTTCCCGGCGCCTGCACACTACAGTACTCTGCTCTGCCCTCAATAGGGCAGATAAAGTACGCCTGGCATTTTTATTTTTCCATTAGGATTGGAACTAAGGGTATGTTGTGGTTAGGGTTGTGATTAGGGTTAGGGTTGGAGTTAGAATTGAGGGGTTTCCACTGTTTAGACTCATCAGGGGCTCTCCAAACGCGACATGGCGCCACAATTTATTCTAGTCAATTTTGCGTTCAAAAAGTCAAACAGTGCTCCCTCCATTCCGAGCCCCGACGTGTGCCCAAACAGTGGTTTACCCCCACATATGGAATATCAGCGTACTCAGGAAAAATTGCACAACAACTTTTGGGGTCTAATTTCTCCTGTTATCCTTGGGAAAATAAAAAATTGGGGCTAAAAAAAAAAATGTGGAAAAAAATTATTTTTTATTTTCACAGCTCTGCGTTTTAAACTGTGAAGCACTTGGGGTTTCAAAGTGCTCACCACACAGATTAGTTCCTTGGGTGGTCTAATTTTCCAAAATGGGGTCACTTGTGGCGGATTTCCACTGTTTAGGCACATCTGGGGCTCTGCAAACGTAACATGACGCCCGCAGACCATTCCATCAAGTCGGCATTTCAAGACGTCATTACTTCCCTTCCGAGCCCCGACGTGTGCCCAAACAGTGGTTCCCCCCACATATGAGGTACCAGAGTACTCAGGACAAACTGGACAACAACTTTTGGGGTCCAATTTATCCTGTTACCCTTGGGAAAATAAATAGCGGGCTAAAAAATCATTTTTGAGGAAAAGATAGGCACTATCGGAATTTCTGTGGGATGAGAGGTTGTATGGAACTGCAGGAATTTTCTCCATATTTTGGTGGTAGACTGCTTCCTGCTCTGTAGGGAAAGGAATTTTTATGCATTAAGCGTGCGCTGCCAGACCATCACTCCTCACAAGTTGTGTGCTTTATACATTTAATTCCCTAGGGAACTAAATGTATAAAGCACACAACTTGTGAGGAGTGATGGTCTGGCAGCGCACGCTTAATCCATAAAAATTCCTTTCTCTGAATCTGATGATTTATGGCCACGGCGTGGTCATTTGGATGTGCAGCAGGCTGACCTTGTTCCTTTATGTCTGACACTCTCCTACATAGGGTGAGTATAACAATTTGATTTACATTTTTATATTCTCGGGTAAGACCCTATTGCGCTCTTTTTCTTTCAGTTTTTACTACTCCTGCTCTGTAGGAGCGTACCAATTAGTTTCGGAGAATCCTCTTGATATTAGTAGCTGCCTCAAATTCCACGCCGTCAAATGTAGGCTGTCCACTTGGGGGGGGGTGGAAAAAAGGGGCTTGGGAGAGTAGGTTGGGGATCGAAGGGAGGACCCAAGGATCTGATATCGACATGGTTTGTAGCCATGAGTACCACGGTCTCTTAGGCCAGCACGGTGCTATTAAAATTATCCTCGCCTTGTCCTCTCTGATCTTCCGAATGTCCTGTGGTAGTAGGATTATCGGAGGGAAGGCATATGCCAGGTTGAATTTTCATGGAGCCTGAAGGGTGTCTAGTATGTCTGGATGATCCTCCAAGGATAGGGAGGCAAATTTTTCTACTTGTCTGTTCTTTTTCGTGGCAAAGAGGTCTATTTGAGGCTGCCCACATAGAGATACTATGTCATTGAAGACGCGATGATTTAGGCACCACTCCCCCTGCCGTAGTGTATATCGGCTTAAGAAGTCCACCTCTTGGTTGTTTTTTCCCCCTGACATGGAGGGCAGAAAGGGACAACAAATACTTCTCGGCTAGGATTAAGATTTTTGCTGCGGAAGACATCAGTCTCTGATCGAGTACCTCCCTATTTGTTTAAATATGCCACTGTGGTGGTGTCGTCCGATAAAATCCTGACATGTTTTCCACAGAGCTGTGGAAGAAAATGATGTAATGCATAATCTACTGCTGTCAGCTCTTTTAAGTTAGACGAATATTGTAGTTCCTCCTTACTCCACCTTCCCTGACAGAAGCTATTCCCCATATGGGCTCCCCATCTGTGGGGGCTAGCGTCGGTGGTTAAAGTATGGGATGCCGATATTACCCATGGAACACCAGCGGCCAAATGGTTACTATCTAGCCACCATACTAGAGAAGTCAAGACTTCCTGGGCTAAGGTTATCTTCTTCTCGAGATGACCGCAAAGCCGTCTGTCCTCTTGGAGAATGTGATGTTGCAGTGTGCGGCTGTGATATTGGGCCCACTGAACTGCTGGGGTACAAAAGGTGAGGGACCCCAATAGCGACATTGCTTCTCTCAGAGATATGCGTGGTCTGTCTATTGCTGCTCTAACCTTATTTTTAATGAGCAAAATTTTTACCTGAGGAAGTAGACACCTTTGGGTCGTGGAGTCTAATCGGAACCCTAAAAACGTCTGGAGGGAGAGTGGAATAAGTATGAACTTCTGGAAGTTGATGATCCAGCCTAGATCCTGCAAAGATGAGACTGTATCAGCCAAACGTCTAGCACACTGGGCGGTCGAGTTCCCGACAACTAAGAAGTCATCAAGGTGTCTTTTTGATGAAGATAGGCCATCACCTCCAACATCACTTTGGTGAAGATCCTCGGTGCTGTAGAGAGACCGAAGGGCATGGCCGTATAATGGAAGTGACGGATTTCGCCTTCGAATGCTACTGCGACCCTTAGGTACCTTTGGTATCTGTCATGGATAGGGAGATGGTAGTAAGCATCTTTTAGGTCAATGCCCGCCATCACGCAGTTTGGAAAAAGAAGCCTAATGGTGGACCTGATTGATTCCATTGTATATTACTAGTTTTTGATAAACGTATTGAGCTTTTATAGATTTATGAATGTTCTAAACGAACCATCGGGTTTGGGAACTAAAAATAAAGGAGAGCAGAATGCTCTACCCTCTTGCCCCTCTGGGACTTTCACTAAGACCCTCTTGGATAACAGACTACGAATTTCCATTTCGAGGGCTTTTTGTTGTATTGGTGAGCTAAGGGATGTTATAAATGAGTCGTGGTGAATACGAAGGAATTCTAATTTTATTCCTTCTTTGATTATATTTAAAATCCACAAGCTCTTTCCCATTTAGGAAAAAAAAGGTTCAGTCTACCCCCTACTGGGGGGACTGGTTTGTCAGGATCCTGACAGCGCCGGCGTACAGTCCTAGCTGAGCAGGGACTCACCAGTGCTGTAGGGGTCCCGGGGACAGTAACTGCTGGAAAATACAGACGCACAGGACCTGAACGCTGAAGTATTAGCAAGCAGGCACGGGACCTACGGTCATGTGACCACAAGGGGGCGGGGCTTAGCGTCCTGCTTACTGAGATGGAAGAACACTCAGTCGGGCAAACCAGAGATCATACACAATATGGGCGAACGAGGTACAGGAGGGACAAGCAGATGGGAGGTCAGACGAAGCCAAAGGTCATACACAAGAGGGCGGTGCTTTACAAAAGGGACGAGCAGAGAGCAGTCGAGTGACAAGCAGAGGGTCATACACGAGAGGACGGTGCGGTACAAGAGGGTCAGACAGAACTCGTAACAGGGACAGAACCAGATCACAACCAAACAAGCAACAAGTTATCAGGCACACGTATACAAGAGGTCACTTAACTCGGCCGAGGGCAGGAGTATAACTGACACCGGACCTAGGTCCAGTGAGCATTAAATAGCCGCCCTCTGCCAGAGAGAGGCAGACACAATTAACCCCCTGTCTGACCAGGACGGGCCAAAGCAAAACCCCGTCCTGGATCATGACATGGTTGATCAGTATTTATTTTCTTTCCGGAATCCTGAACCTCTAAACATGGTACCCTTTTGCTTTTCTTCTTTTGTGGGCCATCTTGTTGATTTGTCCGTTTGTCTCCTCTTTCCAAACGGCCGCCTTTTAAAGGCTCTCCTGTAGAAAGGGATAGAAGTCAGGGAAAGCCTTTTTCCTTTCTTTTGCTATGGTATGTCGTCTAAGGCTTTTCCAAAGAGAAACTCACCCTCACACGGGATAGCGCAGATCTTAGATTTCGACTGCGTGTCCCCCTTCCAACTTTTCATCCATATGCTAATGTATTCCTGGGCTGGTGGGAGGAAACACTCATCTTTGGTGGTGAGGATATGTGGTGGCACTCCTATATTACCCTATGGGCCACATATATCGATGATATTCTGGTATTTTGGTCAGGCCCTGAGAGTGAGTTCCACCGTTTCATGGAAAGTATTAACATCAATGAGACTGGGTTGCGATTTACGTCTGAGTGTCATAACAGGAGCATCAATTTCCTTGATTTTACTGTCACTAAGAAACAGAATGGTAATATCGAGACATTCCCGTATCGAAAGCAGACATCCACGAATAATCTTCTAAAGTGGACGAGCCATCATCCAACTCCCCTAAAAAGAGGCATACCAAAAGGGCAGTTCCTCCGTATTAGGAGGAACTGTTCAGATTTGGATACCTTTAGGAACCAAGCCAATGATCTCCATGATCGGTTTAAAGCTAGGGGCTACCCAGAGCATGTCCTTAGGAAATCATATAAGGAGGCTTTATTTGCAGATAGATCCTCACTCCTGAGGGATAAGGACAAAAAAAAGTTACAAAGGACTCAGTTAGGATGATAGGCACCTTTGATAGCCAGGCCGAAAGAGTTTATCAAATTTTCAGGAAGCATTGGGGAATTCTCTTAGCAGATCCCGATTTGAAGGACATGATTGCCCCTAAACCAAGCATTACTTATAGTAGGGGTAGATCCCTAGGGGATCGTTTGGTCTATAGCTTTTATCAAAAACCAAAAAAGGAAGGTACCTTGTTGGATTGAAAACCAGTGGGTTTCTTTACATGTGGAAATTGCTCAAGATGCGTTACAAACTTCTGTGAAGCACTTAGGGGTTGAAAGTGCTCATTATGCATCTAGATAAGTTCCTTGAGGGGGTCTAGTTTCCAAAATGGGGTCACTTGTGGGGGAGCTCCAATGTTTAGGCGCACAGGGACTCTCCAAACGCGACTTGGCACCCGCTAAATATTCCAGCATATTTTCCATTCAAAAAGTCAAATGGCGCTCCTTCCCTTCTGAGCCCTGCCGTGCACCCAAACAGCGGTTTTCCCCCAAATATGGGGTATCGGTGTATTCAGGAGAAATTGCCCAACAAATTTTAGGATCCATGTTACCCTGTTACTCATGTGAAAATGAAAAAATTGATGCTAAAAGAAAATTTTTGTTGGAAAAATTAAAATGTCCATTTTTTCCCTTCCACGTTGCTTTAGTTCCTGTGATGCACCTGAAGGGTTAATAATCTTCTTGAATGTGGTTTTGAGTAGCTTGAGGGGTGCAGTTTTTAGAATGGCGTCAGTTTTGGGTATTTTCTTGTTTTCTTTGCCACACATCTAAGTGGTCTGTATAACCCCTTCCCCCTTTTATGACCTCTGCTTAACTCTGTGCATTTGGCCTGGGCAGTCACACCCCACTCTCACTCACACCTGATTGTCTGTAGCTGCACATATATTCTGCTCCATGGGTCTGCTCCAGATGTAGTCGGCTCCATCTGTTTCAAAATCCATATCTCAAAGTACAGATTTCTAAGTACACTGAATTAGACCAGAATTGCAGTGGAATTGGACTGGAATTTACTGTAAGGTAACGGACTACAACACCTCAACAATGTTTCGCCTTCTTTTTACTATCACCCCCATACTACTCTATTTCTCCCTAACTCCTGCAATCCCCCCTCCTAGTAACGAAATATTCATCTCCCCCTCCATTCTCCCCAGCCTTCTCACCTCTTCGTCACAACTGTTCCTCCACATTCAATCCTTTTTCTCCAGACACACACGGCCACATCATGTCCTATCCTGCTCCCACCTTCTAATGCTCTGTCTACTTCTCCTCATTGCTGGTGATGTATCCCCTAATCCTGGCCCTCCTCAACACATCCCCACTCTCATTTCTATCACCCAGCGACGATCCTCTACACGTCTTCACAACCATGATAACCTCATACCCATTCATCCAGCCCCCACTCCCCCGTCCCTCTACCTGGAGCACTATGGAACGCACTCTGTCTGCAACAAGCTGTCGTTTATCCATGACCTCTTTATCACCAACAAACTCTCCTGTTGTGAATTCATTTTCTGGTTTACCTCTGGCTTCTGGTGAGGGTGCTGGAGCTGGCTGTGTTGACAGAGGAGTCGTGAGTTCTCCATCCAGGCTCCCTCTAGTGGTGACAGTAGGTAATGAAGCTGATCTAAATGGCAGAGACCTGCCACCTGAGGAGGAGGACTTTGAGTGGACATCAGGAGTCTCTGACTGGATTTAAGTCAGCTGACTCCCTAATTATGTGCTGGTGATTTTTTCTTGCCCTGAGGTTCTGGTTTCCAGTTCTGTTCCTGCCTTCTCAAGCTAAGTGTGCTCTGCTATTTTTTCACATGAGATTTGGTCTGTTTACTCAGTTTTTGTGGTCAGCCAGCCAGCCACTGCTGGGGCTGTGCTGAATTTCCATTCTTATGTCTCTGTTTATGCCAGTTTGCTTTTTGTCGCTGATCAGATTGGTCTCTTTTTGCTCTGTGTTCAGAATATACCAGAGTACTGATATAGGGAATTGAAGTCGTGACTTCAGGGTTTTTGTTATCAGACGTGTTGGACATTTTTTGGCAGGGTTTTGTGCGTGATTGCAGACAGCATCTTTCCTTTCTAGTTAGTGTGGGCCCCATCGCTTGCTCAGCATATTTTTCTATCTGTGTTTGTATCTTGTCTCACCAACAATACATGTTTGGGGGCTGTCTATTGCTTTGGGGTCTGTTCTGGGGCAGTTTAGATTTCCCCTTTTCTTGCTTTAGGCTTATTTAGTTCTCCGGCTGTGATGAGGCGTCTAGGATTATCCTAGGTACGCTCCACGCCTACTGCTAAATGTGTGGATAGGATCACTGATCTGCAATCTGCTTAGTTACCAACCTCTCTGGTTTGCTGTGGCTTGTTTTTGTTTTTCCTCCTCAGTGACTCATTCATAACACTCTCCTTCCTTGCCGTCACTGAAACCTGGCTCACTCCCTCTGACACAGCCTCTCCAGCTGCGCTTTCCTATGGCGGATTCCATCTCTCTCACACCCCTCGCCCCAGCAACAAACGTGGTGGAGTTGGCTTGCTCCTGTCCGATACCTGCTCCTTTACCCCAATTTCTCTGCCACCCTCTGCTACTCTTCCCTCGCTCGAGGTGCATTCCGTCCGCATCTATTCCCCCTCCAACTGGCTGTCATCTACCGCCCCCCAGAACAAGCCATCTCCACCTTTCTTGACCACTTCACCACCTGGCTACTCCATTTCCTTTCTGCTGACATCCCCACCATCATCATGGGCGACTTCCAACATCCCCATTGACACTTCCACCCCGGCTGCCTCTAAACTTCTATTGCTCACGGCTTCCCTCGGCCTCACTCAATGGTCCTCTGCGGCCACTCACAAAGATGGTCACACGCTGGACCTTATCTTCACCCGTCTCTGTTCCCTCACTAATCTCACTAACTCACCCCTCTCCCTGTCCGACCACAACCTACTGATATTCTCTTCCCTCTCCTGCTGCGCAACCCCCGCTCCATAAACTCGCTCACCCTCGCAGGAATCTCAAACACCTCAATTTACAATCACTCTCCAAGTCCCTTCTCCCTCTTACAGACATAGCTTCCCTTCATGACACAGATGCTGATGCCACTTTTTATAACACCACAATAACAGCAACACTTGATTCAGCTTCCCCCCTCATGCAGAGCAAAACTCGAACAATCAACATGCAGCCCTGGCTGACCAAAGAACTGCGACGGGTTTCCAGGACCACTGAGCGGAGATGGAAGAGAACCCATTCTACTGAGCACTTCAGCGCATACAAGCAGTCCCTTGCCAGCTTCAAGTCCACGCTCTCTGCTGCAAAACAAACTTACTTTGCATGTCTCATACCCTCCCTGTCTCACAACCCTAAACAGCTCTTCAACACATTCAATTCTCTACTCCGTCCCACAGCACCTCCTCCACCACCTCTCATTTCTGCTGAAGACTTTGCCTCCTTCTTTAAGCAGAAGATCGACACAATCAGACAAAACTTTGGCCCTCAGCCCCAATGCCCCTCTTAGCCGCTCAGCTCTTTTCTGCAAAAGCCAGCTTCTCCACCATAACAGAAGATCAGCTCTCCACCCTTGTGTCAAGATCACCTTACCCACTCCCGTCTCATCTCATCCCTAACTTGGCCACAGTCCTCATCCCATCTCTAACACACCTTTTCAACCTTTCACTTACAAATGGTGTCTTTCCCTCATCCTTCAAACATGCCTCAATCACACCCATCCTCAAAAAGCCCTCCTTTGACCAATCCTCTGTGTCTAACTATCGCCCAATAGCTCTTCTCCCTTTCGCCTCAAAACTACTGGAACAGCATGTATATCTTCCTCCCACCTCTCCTCCTTTTCCCTCTTTGACTGGTTACAATCCAGCTTCCGACCGCATCACTCAACTGAAACGGCCCTAACTAAAGTCACTAACGACTTACTAAACGCCAAGAGCAAGCGACACTACTCTGTCCTCCTTCTCCTGGACCTGTCCTCTGACTTCGACGCTGTGGACCATTCCCTCCTGCTACAGATTCTCTCATCTCTTGGCATCACAGACTTGGCCCTATCCTGGATCTCATCATACCTAACGAACATTCACTGTCTCCCTCTCACACACCACCTCCTCACCTCGCCCCCTGTCTGTCGGTGTTCCCCAAGGCTCTGTCCTAGGACCCCTACTATTCTCCATCTATACCTTCGACTTGGAACAGCTCATAGAATCCCACGGTTTGCAGTATCACCTCTACGCCGTTGACACGCAGATCTACCCATCTGGACCCGACCTCGCCTCCTTACTGATTGAAATCCCACAATGTCTGTCTGCTATCTCAGCCTTCTTCTCTGCTCGCTTTCTCAAACTGAACATGGACAAAACAGAATTCATCATCTTTTCCCCCATCTCACTCTACCCCTCCACCAGACCTATCCATCAATGTCAACGGCTGCTCTCTTTCCCAAGTCCCGCACGCTCGGTGCCTTGGGGTGATCCTCGACTCTGCACTCTCTTTCAAACCACATATCCAAGCCCTCGCCTCCTCCTGCCGCCTTAAACTCAAAAATATTTCCTGGATCAGCTCATTCATCAACCACGAAACCACAAAAACACTAGTGCACACTCATCTCCCGCCTCGACTACTGCAACCTCATACTCTCTGGCCTCCCCTCTAGCACTCTAGCTCCACTCCAGTCCATCCTACACTCAGCTGCTCGACTAATCAACCTGTCTTCCCGCTATTCCCCAGCCTCCCCATGCCAGGCCCTTCACTGGCTTCCTATTGCCCAGAGGCTCCAATTCAAAACCCTAACCATGACATACAAAGCCATCCACAACCTGCCTCCTCCATACATCTGTGACATGGTCTCTAGGTACCTACCCGCACGCAACCTTCGATCGTCCCAAGATCTCCTTCTCTACTCCACCCTTATCTCTTCTTCCCACAACCGCACACAAGACTTCTCCTGTGCTTCCCCCATACTCGAACTCTCTGCCGCAACACATCAGACTCTCACCATCAACGAAAACCTTCAAGAAGAACCTGAAGACCCACCTGTTCCAACAAGCCTACAGCCTGCAGTGATCCTTGGTCTACTGAACCACCGCACAACCTGCTCTACCCTCTCCTACTGTATCCTCACCCATCCCTGTAGACTGTGAGCCCTCGCAGGCAGGATCCCCTCTCCTTATGTACTTGTGTGTCCATTGCCTTACACTTGTTTTTTATACTTGTCTATATTTCCCCTTTTCCCATGTAAAGCGCCATGGAATAAATGGAGGAAAAATGAATAATAATAAATAATAATATACAGTGGCGGATCTTAATAGGGGCGGATGGTGCGGTCGCCCCGGGCCCAAGGTTTTTTGGGGGCCCAGGGGCCAATCCGGAGCCGCCACCGCAGCGCAATTTTGGCTTCCCCCAATAGTCGCGTGTCGGCGGCTGCGCTGAATGGCTGGCTCAGTCACCTGATACTCCTCCCTCTCTCCGCAGCGTCCGCGCTCATTCCGGCCAGCAACTGGCATCACGTGGCTGCATCAGAGTGACGCTGGCCACTCACACTCTGGCAGCGGCTCCTCTGTTCCCTCCCCTTCGTTGGTGTCCATAGATACAGCGGGGCCCGGCAACTGACAGCCCAGCCGACGCTGTGTATCACAGGAGGAAGGACTCTCTGGTGCCTGGTGGACAGTGTTTCAGCAGCAGCAGCACTGCCTGTTCCTCACCTCTCTGAACTTGGGGGTAAGTCTCAGCAGGGTGGGGCGGAGGTATGTCATGACTGACTCATGTGGATGTGGGGAAAAACACTCTTTGTTATACATGTATTTTAGCCCTATGTTGATTGCTCATTAAATATTATAAACTGAATGTACATTTCCTGCCCATTGATGATTACCCTCTAAGAGTACACTGCATAACATCTGGGCCTCCGTCCTTGATCGCCGGCATACGTGTTTTAGCCCTTAGTTGCCAACCACATCTTTCTCTCACCTACTTTATGTGGATGTGGGGGGGGGGGCCTTGGTCAAGAGGGGAGCCGGGTGGCCAGACTTTAGGAACAGCCTCGGACCAGTGAGCAGTGCACTGCACGCATTATGTAACGTAACCCATTCAGGTCCTCACATCACGTCCCCTATGGCCAGGTTCACGTTGGGCGATTTTGTGCGTATTGGCCGTAGGCCTACAGCTTATGTGCAACGTCGTTTTAGGCCATGTCCACACGTGGCGGAATGGTGGCGGGTAGAGTTGAGCGAAACGGGTCGAAAAATTTCAAAAGTCGCCGACTTTTGGCAAAGTCGGGTTTCATGAAACGAAACCCGACCCTAGGATGAGGTCGGCGACTTAAGCGCCAAAGTCGCATTTCAAAAGTTTGTTTTGCGCTCTTTCAGCCAATCAGGATCCACGGACACTGTGGGCAACGTGATGACATAGGCAGGGGTCACCACCATCTTTCAGAAGGGCATGCAAATGATTGGCTTGCTTTGGTGGGCGTCACAGGGGGTATAAAAGGGCGTGCACGCCGACCGCCATGTTACTCATGCTGATCGCAGAACAGGGAGAGCTGCTGCTGCGGATTCTGTAGGGAGAGCGTTAGGCAGGGAAGAAGACACCAAAAACTGCTTCTGCTGCTAGCGATTTTGCCTGTACAACACACCAGTCACTGTATGTGCAGTGCAAGTGGAGGCTATATTTTGCTGGATCAGCGGTGTTGGTTGTTAGGCTGCCTTCTAAGGCTTCCTGACGGCTGCATTGCTGTTTACCCACTGCTATGCAAAATGCTTTTTTAAAAGCAATCCCAATTTTTTTTTTTGTCCTGGTGAGGTACTGAGCATGCATTTTTTCACACCATACAGCGGTGCACACTCCTCACACAGTACCGTGTAACGGCTGTTATCACGGCCACAGTGAAGCTGTGTGTCGCTCTGTAAGGATAAGTCGAGGACATGTTCCGTTCTTACAGACCTGCACCTTCTAGTTTTGTCTAGTTTTCAAACAGTTAAATATATTTGCTGTTTGATCACAATCAAAACTATAGAGAGACAGCGTGTCAGTCCGTATACTTAAAAAACACGGAGCTTGACAATTTTACGTAAACCGGACAGCCGTGTACGTGCACGCTCCTCTCTCAGTACCGTGTAACGGCTGTTATCACGGCCACAGTGAAGCTGTATGTCGCTCTGTAAGGATAAGTGGAGGACTTGTTCCGTTCTTACAGACCTACACTCTAGGGAGATTCCTATTCTGCCCAATTCTATATACACCTTGTAGTTTGTCATACACTAGCCAATTTCTGCCTGTGACATAGCGCTGTGATATTCACTGGGCCTCACACAATCCACAAGTGTCCAGTGTCCACTAGTGTGTGCAGAAATTCAAAATCTCCGTTATCCTCTAGTGACATTTTTCACACCTGTGACATCCAGCCTGTGACATAGCGCTGTGATATTCAGTGGGCCTCACACAATCCAAAAGTGTCCAGTGTCCACAAGTGTGTGCAGAAATTCAAAATCTCCCCTGTCCTATAGACACCTTGTACCTTGTTTTACATTACTATATAGTTTGTTGGATTTTGTCTACATTTCTACCAAAAATGAGGAAGGCTGGTGGAAGAGGCCGTGGAATTGGGCGGGGGTTGGCAGCTGGTAATGATGGTGTTGGTGGTGGATCTGATGCTAGTGGCAAAAGCAAAATAGGACTGAATACAGGAGGTGTTGAGCCTGCGTCATCGTCTGGCTCCACAAGGCCTCGAAGGCTTAGTTTTCTAGGAGTTGGCAAACCGCTTTTAAAGCCAGAGCTTCAGGAAATAGTTTTGTCTTACATTGCTGACTCAGCCTCCAGCTCTATCGCCTCCTCTTCTGAAGTTGTAAAAATTAAAAGCACTGAGTCGTCATTGGAGGGTCATGTTCATGAACCACACCTTTCCTTGTGTCCTTCACCCCAACCAAGATTGAAGGATGACGCAGGCCATACTACTGATTACTCCATGGAGCTGTTTTCACATACCATGCCTGGATTATCAAGTGAAATGGTGAATTACCCAGGCCAAGATGAATCTGATACAGAGTGCACTGATGCACAGCCACTGATAGATGATTCTGCTGGTACATTCACTCAGAGCACTACATTGTCCTCGCAGTGTACTGAGCCAGATTCTGACCCTGATGAAACTCAGGTGCCCCTTCCCGCACACTATACCACCATACACGGTGACACAGAGGAAGGTGCACATGACATTGAAGAGGAGGTGATGGATGACCCAGTTGTTGACCCAGATTGGCATCCATTGGGGGAAGAGGGCTGCTTCCAATAGCTCAGATGAGGAGGAGGAGCATCCACAGCAGACATCGACATCGCAACAGCTGTTATCTGGCAGGCCTGGAGCACTCCAAAGACAGGTTCCAAAAATCAAAAGAGTTGCTGGACAGCTTGTCCAGAGGGTCAAAATATCACAGCGTGCTAGGCCGCAAAATGTCTGCCAAAGTAGGAAGAGTGCAGTGTGGCACTTTTTTGCACAAAATCCTCATGATCAGGCCAAGGTTATCTGTAAGAAGTGCGCAAAGACCTTTAGCAGAGGGAAAAATCTGAAAAATTTGAATACCAGTTGCATGCTTAGACATTTAACCAGCATGCACTTGCAAGCGTGGACACAACACCAAACCTCAAGTACCACATGTGCAACTGATCACAAAAAAGGTAGTCAGCAACGCTACATTGTTTCCCCCACTGTAAGCCCACCAGCAAATGTTGGTGTCGCTGCAAGGCCACAGCAGTCAGGGAATCTCACTGTTATATCAACGAAAGACTGAATCTAGGCCATCAGAAAGAACAGCAACTCCATCACCATCATCAACCCTCTCTCAGTCTGCCCTGTCCACCACTACTTCCACCATATGCAGCTCTCAAGTCCAGATCACCCTCCCAGACACTATGAGTAGGTCAAGAAAGTACTCAGTCTCTCATCCGCGTACACTGGGTTTGAACGCCCACATTGCCAAACTAATCTTGTTAGAGATGATGCCCTATCGGTTGGTGGAAAGCGCAGCTTTCCGCGAACTCATGGCCTATGCAGTACCACGCTATGACCTACCCAGTCCCCACTTCTCTCGCAAAGCCATCCCAGCCCTCCACCATAATGTGAAAGACCGCATTGTCCATGCACTCAAGCAGTCAGTGAGTGGAAAGGTGCACCTCACAACTGATGCATGGTCCATCACTGCGCACTGGGTTAATGTGGTGGATGCAGGGTCCACAGGGGACAGCGGTGGTGGGACAGTGCTGCCTAGCCCACGGTATAGGAAACAGTTGGCTGTAGGCGTTCGACCCTCCTCCAGAAGCGAAGGGTCGTCCACAGAGCGCAGTCGCACGAGCACTCCATCTGCAGCTGCCACTGTTGCACACGAGGTGTCCCCCTATCGAGCAGCTAGTGGAAAGCGTCAGCAGGCTGTGTTGCAGATGATGTGTTTGGGCGACAGACACACCGCCGAGGTGCTGGCCGAGTCCTTTCAGCGACAAACTGAGTCATGGCTGGGCAGTGTACATCTTGAGGCAGGCAAGGTAGTTAGTGATAACGGCCGTAATTTTGTGGCAGCCATAGCCCTTTCAAAACTCAGCCACATACCTTGCTTGGCTCACACCTTGAACCTGGTGGTGCAGTGCTTCCTCAATAATTATCCGGAGTTAACAGCCCTGCTCCAGAAGGTGTGAAGACTGTGCGCGCACATCCGCCGGTCGCCTGTACACTCCATTCGTATGCAGAAGCTGCAGCGATTGCTCCACCTTCCCAACCACCGCCTCATTATCGACATTGCAACAAGGTGGAACTCCACCCTGCACATGGTTGAGCGGCTGTGCGAGCAGAGGCAGGCCATAATGCATTTGTGGGAGGATACACGGCCAGGCACTTTGAGAGCAGACATGGAGTTGACAGGTGTGCAGTGGTCGAAGCTGAAAGACCTCTGTAAAGTCCTTCAGTGTTTTGAGGAATGCACACGGCTGGTAAGCGCAGACAACGCCATCCTAAGCATGAGCATCCCACTTATGCGTCTGCTCATGCAAACTTTGTTGCACCTTAAGGAGTAGGCGTCTGCAACCAATGTTGACGAGGAGGAAGAGGTGGAGGGAATCCTTGATGACATTCAGCCATTGTCTGCTCAGGGACCTCTCCTGGACGAGTTGGAGGAAGAGGAGGAGGATGATGATGGGGATGATTACTTAGGGGAGGAGGATGCATCTCGTGGGGCAAGTGAAAATGTTGGCGTGGCAAGGTCTGGTACAGGGTTTGTGCATGACTGGAGGGATGTGGATTTGCCAGAAAGTGCTCCTCCACCCAGCACTCGCAGTGCATCATTGACACCGGGAACATTGGCCCACATGTCAGATTATGCCTTGCAGATCCTAAAAAGGGACCCACGCATTGCCAAAATGATGAACCATGACGACTACTGGTTGGCCAGCATCCTGGATCCACGCTATAAAGGCAAATTAAAAAACATCATGCCACAGGAGAACCTTGACCTAACATTGGCTACTAAACAAGCAACTCTGGTAAACCGGTTGGTTGAGGCATTCCCAGCACACAGCAGCGGTGATGGTTCTCACACGAGCCGTACGGGCCGAGGGCAGCTTGGCAGAGGTGTTCGTGGTGCACACAGCAGAAGTGGCGTTGGAGACAGGGGTTTCATGACAATGTTGTGGACTGATTTTTCACGGACCGCTCACACAACTGTTAATATAGCATCGATGGAAAGTGACAGGAGACAGCAGTTGTCAACTATGGTTAACAACTACTTTTCCTCCCATATCGATGTTCTCCCGCACAGGTCATTCCCCTTTGACTATTGGGCCGCTAAACTGGACACCTGGCCTGAATTGGCACAGTATGCCTTACAGGAGCTCGCTTGCCCAGCTGCAAGTGTGCTATCGGAAAGAGTCTTCAGTGCAGCTGGATCAATCCTGACAGAAAAAAGGACTCGTCTGTTAACCCAAAATGTGGATGATCTAACCTTCATTAAAATGAACCATGCATGGGTTTCCAAGGATTTTGTCCCACCTTCCCTTCAGGGCTGTGGAGTCGGTAAGCCACAGTTGCGACTCCGACTCCTGGATTTTATCAGGCTCCGACTCCGGCTCCTTCATAAATGGCCAATTCATAACAACAAATTTACTGTTGTAAAATATTAAACATCGTGCTTATTCAGTTTCTCACCATCATATAAGTAATCAGACCACTTAGAGCAAAAACTACATTTATTAGAATACAATTAGAATATAGCAAATAACTTTTATAAACTTTTCTAAACTGTAAGTAAATATGCAATAAACACTTTTATGCAGTTAATAAGAAGAAATCTATAAATTTGTCCTCAGAAAAAGTATTGCCTCTGTCAGATCCTCCTTCATGGATGCCCTCAAATCTGATCTAATTATTTTGAGAGCAGAGAACAACCTCTCTACACTAACTTGTGTTGGTGGCAAAGCAGTAACCACTCGGGCAACATCTCTGACAATGTCCGGATACAGAGGAATCGCTTGTTGCACTGTTATTTTTGATGAACGGTCAAATTTCTCAATTTCTTTTAGTGCACATGAAAAATTCTGCTGAAATGTCCTGGCTGTGTTCCTTGATGGGGATGACTCTTCTTCTATGCGGGAACGCTTTACACGGTCCTTGTGATCCAAATATTTTTCGAAATTAAATTCTTCATCAGTTGATGAGGGTGAAGATGTGGCAGGACGACCAAATTCTTCTTGTTCCTCCTGACTGTTCTGCAACCCTTTCATCCTTACTGCTATTTCATACAGAGCTTCTTTTCCTTTACTTAGCTGTTGATCATCTAGAAGAATCCGATGCATTGGGTCTACATAAACAGCTGCCAAAAGAATGTTATTTTGTAATAGTAGCTCCTCTCTCCGTTTCATTGATGTAGCTACGCCACTTGCAATTAACCCTCCTCTTTGGGACAGGCAAAACATCAGGTTCTTCCACTCCTTTAAGAAAATACCTGGAGTTAAGTCCTCTGCTTGTAATTTTTTAGTCACTGTAAATGGGTGCTCTAGCATTTTTTCCAGCTCAGTCACCTGATTCCACTGACTTTCATTTAGCGTCAGTTGAGGGTTAGCCATGTCTACAAGAAAGGTTTTCAGTTCAACCAAGCGCTGAATCATTAAGTAAGTACTGCCCCATCGTGTGGCTTGATCAATAATTGCCCCTTTTCCAGCACGTCTCTTCAAAATTGAGTCAACTTTAGGGGTTCTGGCAACAGTAGCCAATTTTCTCACCTTGTCAATCAGTGCAGCAGCATGTCCTTCTTGCAGACTGTCTCTTATAGCCAGCTGTAGCGTATGCACAACACAGCGCATGTGATGAATGAAAGAACATATTGACACAGTTTCAACAAGATCATCTAAACTATCATGTTGCTGTTCATCTGAAGCAACTTCAGTTTGCTCCTCAGTTACAATACTGTGTTCCTCTATTTCAAACATTTCTGTGTCTGTGGACCCAGAATGTTCTTCTAGCTGCTGGTCACCATCATTACTCTCATTCATTAGCTTAATAGTACTTATCATATTTGAAGCATTGTCAGTTACGACAGAAAGAACTTGCTCTTTTTTAAGTTCACAGTCTTGCAGAACCTTTTCCACCAAGACCTGGAGAAACTCACTGATGTGATGAGCTTTGGTGTCTTTTACTGCCAATGTCTTGGTAACTATTTCATTTTTGTCACAAACAAATCGGACATTGATGGCAAAATAGTTCACTCTGTGACGTGTGCAGGCATCCATTTTAAGAAACAGAAAGCGTCCCTTGAGAGTTTTTTTAAGTTCTTCCTTTTGTTTAAAAGCTTCTTCGATTACTAATTTTCTAATACTCACTCTCTCTCCAGAGAAACACCAAGCTTGCGGGCCATTTCCCCATTCAGACACATAAAAGCTGGTCGTGAAAATAATGAAATAGGCACACTATCCTTTACAACAAGCTCTATGATCTGTTTTTTAAATGTATCTACTGTCATTGTCACAGTAACTTTGTCACTGACAAAATATCTTGCAACTGATGGCTGCAAAGTTCTCTGTTCCTTTGTTTGGCTGGAAGAGCTGGGCACTGGTTCATTGGTTTAGATGCAGTCTTTCTCATCCACTGCTTTCAGTACTTCTGGATGAAAGCGCTGTAAATGTCTCTTTAGATTAGAAGCTCTGGTAGGAGCATTTTTATCTTTGCCTGAATATGCACTCATCTTGGCTTCACAGCATTTGTTTTCGTCTGGATCATTTGTCATACACTGACAGACATAATGTTTTCTATCTTGAGTGATGGTGAAATGTTCAAATACAGCTGATTTAATGTGATGCTTCTTTGACATTCTCAGGTTTTTAATTCTGCATTAATCCAAATGACAATTGTTTTTCCTAAAAACAATTGTACAAAATTATTGCCAGGTCGTACAACTGATATAGTGGTCAGTAATTTTGTTATTATTCCTCATGTACTCACAGTTAACTGATGCAAAGTTTGTTGAAAGGATAATACTTCTTACAGTCTTCCTCTTCTGAGTAGCAGGCAGCTGTGAGATGCTTGGAAGACGCACACCTAGTATGATCTAGTCTAGAGGAGGAGCTTTACTACTAAGAATTTGCAACACATTTTCACTTTCAGTTTCATACATTGTAAGTAGGGGGTTGGGGCAGCATGAGGTTAACCAAGTATAAGATTAGATAAGGGCAGTGGAGAACAGTGATACACAAGAAGTAAGAAATGTCTATCTCCAGCAGAACTGCTTATCTCTGTTGTTCATAGTTTGATAGAACATATATATTTGAGTAATATTTATAAAATTCATATGAAAGTTCAATTATGAAATATTAATACATTTTTTTTTTTTAATGCTGGAGTCGGTACATTTCTACCGACTCCAACCAAAACTAACTCCGACTCCACAGCCCTGCTTCCCTTGATGACACATAGCTTGCCAGAAAAATGGCTTGCTTTGGTCCTCCTCCTATTCCGCGAACTTGATCTATTTCGCCTTTTGCAGCAGCTGAATGTCCCACATCAACATATGCCACTTTGTAAACCGTCCTAGCTGGGCTGAATGGCCGGGGTCACCACCTAGCGCACGAAACCGTGCGAGTGCCGTTGCCCTGGACAGGTGGGTAGGCCGACTCTTGGGTGCGGGCACTGGCACAGGGTCCCTCAGTGAAATCAAGTGTCTCTGACGGTGGAGGTGCACACCCGGCGTCAGACACACCGCCGTTCTATGAGGGGCCCAGTGCCAGTACCGACGCCCACGAGTGTGCCCCCCTTGCATGGGCAGGGCCGCAGCATTTGCAATGTTTACCTCTCCCTGCTCCTCTGCTGTATAGTCTGGGCTGTCAAATCCTTCACTGGGAGTGCCACTACAAATTGAACTGAAAGATGATGGTTAAGATGTAGCTATGCCCTGTCCTGCTGGCCGGGCTCTAGCTCCAGATGATCAGTGGCTTCCATTTCTTATGGACGTTGACTCACAATGACATGCAGTTGTGGTTTATCATCAGCTTTCACAGTTTTCCGAAAAGTTCGATTTTGGCGCGCACGGCGCACCGTCAAAAGTGCACAGCGCAGGTCAAAGCGCAACTAGCGCACGGCCTGCGCACGATCTGCGCACCCTATGCTAAAGATAGGGTGCGCCGATCGCAGGCGCCGCTGTCCGCTAGGAGGCGGCGCTACAAGCAAGGGGCGGGCACGCCGGGCAGAGAGCCGGCTCGGGGGCGGAGCTACCCCCGGCCGTGCGTGCGCTTAAAAAGCGCTAATGTGAAACCAGCCTAAGCGACAAAAGCTGGTCCTTTCAGTGTAGCGTGCATGCAGCCCCGGACATCTACTGGAATGCTAGACCTGTTATTGCTCGATCTCACATGCCACAGCCTCGCGTATCCCTCTAGTAAGCTTGATGCGTACCACGGGGCCATGCCGGAGTCTCGGTCGTTAACGGAATAAAGCTGAGAAGTCGCTAGCACAACTACAAACGGACATACCACACCACACACAGAATCGACAAAGCTTGCAATCTGTCCATCTTTTCTGTAGCTTGTATGGTAGTGGTTTCCCGGGTGCAGTCCAATTAAGCCACAGGCTCCACTCCTGGTGGTGCCCTTTTGGACATTCCTTTAAGGTTCAGCTTTGCAATCATACTGCCCCCGGAAACCAAAAACTTTGCCTTCAGGGACGCTGTTTGGAGGTTCGTGGGAATAATGCCACCCGATCAGCAGTCAGCATATGGGTCGCCCTCCCAGGGCTGTGGGGTACTCGGTACCGGGCCGGTGTCAGTGGGATGTGTCACAGCAGCGGTGACCCGGACGGTGGCCCTGGGCGCCCATGTAAATGGTGTGGTATAATGGTAAAGAGTTTATAAAGTTTGACGCCACCTGTGGTGTTCAGCAACATAGATGTTAGGCCGACGCTGCATGCAGATCCTCTGGGACTGATGGTGTTGTGCAGCAAAGATGGTGAAGCTCCCCTCAGGTGGAGCTGGAGTCCCAGGGAAGTGTAGATGTAGTGATGGGGGAAAGGCCCAGGCGGTGTAGGTGCTTGTACCCAGATGTAGCGGTGCTGGAATAACTGTAGGACACCAGAGCGTGCAGTTCCAAAGCTTTACTCACAGTCTGCAGGTTACACAGATGCCTGCCTCCGTGCTGTGTCCTCCGGGTCAGGACCTCTGCCAACCTCCGGGACCAGAATGGAAAGCTCCCTTCCAAACACTCTGCCAACAAGTACCTTTCTGAACATCTCCTTTCTAGCGCTTGTGGGGGAAGCACTCACAGGACCGTGGTTCACTGAAACGCCTCCTGTCTAACAGATGTTCCTCAGACTTTACTTTTATGGCAGACAGTTGTAGCCTTTTCCTTCTGCCTTGAACACGTTGATGCTGGGGCCTCCGAGCCTTAGTTGGGTACAGAGCATTTATAGCTGCTACTTCCCCCGGTTTCTTAGCCTTAACTCTGCTCATCCTCCAGCTCCCCTTCTCACGTCCACACACTTCCCCCTTCCCTGCACAGAGTGCCCTAACTTACCTCCTCCCGACCACAGAGAGCAGCTCCTCAGCAGTCAGGTTCAGAGGTCTCCCTGTTGGCCTGGAGTGGGAAATGTGTTGTGTGTTGGTTTCACTGCTAGAGAGATCCTTCGTTGCTCCCAAGCTTGACAACACACTCCCTAGGAGGAAGGCAATGCCACAGTGGTGACCGTACTCTTGGGGACGCCACAAGTGCACTGAGGCCCAGCCACTGCTGGATGATGCTGCTGGTACATTGACCCAGACCACTACATTCCCCTTGCACTCTACACAGCCAGAATCTGACCCAGAGGAAACTCAGGTTCCCCTTCCCGCATACTATACCACCTTACACGGTGACAAAGAGGAAGGTGTAGATGAAAGTGCAGGTTCCTTGAGCAGGTGGGGGGGCATACTCATGGGCGATGGCATTGGCACCGCATAGTACGCAAGTGTCTCTGCCGGAGGGAGGGCCTAAACAGCCAAGTGCAGCGAGATGGAAGATGGGGACGACAAGGAGTTCAGAGTAGTGCAGGGATTCCCTAGCAAGGAGACTTATGTAATTGTTTTCAATGTTGGGACAGCAATTTTTGGGGAGCACTATACTCTGGAGAATGATATATGGGGCCCACCATACACTGGAGCATTCCAAAGGTGGACATCAGACACTGGAGCAGCATTTACAGGGCCCATTATACACTAGAGCAGTAGAAATGGGGCCAATTATATATGGAGCATTATTTGGGCCCATAAGACAGTGGAGCATCATCCATGGGGGCCAACATATACTGTAGCATTATGTGGAGCTCATCATATACTGTTTGAAACATTATATGGGAATAATGATTCCGTATGGAGAAATATATGGGCCTCATTACTCTGTATAGCGCACTAAGCGCTGGCCATAATACAGTATGGAGTAATATACTGTCCGTTTTTGGAGGTATTGGAGAATTTAAAGTGGATATCAGTCATGAGATGTAAAAAGTGAAGTATTTTTCATTGTACTATACTGCTATTTCTCTGCCGTATCGGAGCATCATGAGTTGTGGTATGTGTTAAAGGGGTGCTCTTTGGCCCTGGGCCCACGAAAACCTGGAGCCAGCCCTACCCCCCACAACTGTAGCCAAATAACCCCCATTTTTCAGTGTTTAACTAGTATTATGAAGTTAATTAAGGTTGACAAGCTTCAGTAATAAGAATTTATGCTTTTGGCATTCAAATGGGCACTGTTGGTGTGTTTCCTGTCCTCCTCTCACTGCCGACTTTAATTCTCCATTGACTTACATTGGGTTTCGTGACGACCACGACTTTTCCCTATAGTCGGCCGATTTTGCTCGACCATACTTTTGGAAAAGTTGGGTTTCATGAAACGAAACTCGACCCTAAAAAACCAAAAGTCGCTCAACACTAGTGGCGGGTTTTCCGTACGGACCCGCAGCAAACCAAGTGCTGCGGTCCGTACGGCTGTCAATTCCCACACGGGGACGGCAGCGCTCAGCTCGCTGTATTTATGCAGGATGGTTTCACACTGCACAGGTGAGAGATCCTTTTCAAAACTTAAAAGAATTAAAAATGAGTTGAGGAGTCAAATGGGACAAGACAGACTCAATCATCTCTCTTTAATGAGCATTGAACAAGAGCTTTTGAAGAGTCTAGACCTCTCAGAAATCATCAACGACTTTAGCACCAAAAAATCTCGCCGAAAAAGTCTGTGAGCAGTTTATGATCTTCAGTGAGTTTCTAGTCCATTCAGAAATTGTTGCCTGTGCTCATTGCACTTTTCCTGTTAGGCTACCACCCACACCGATATACATCTGTAGAGATAAATAATGATGCTGAATTATTGTTTAATATTATGTTTACATGTTATTACATGTGGTACGGTGAATGTCGCCTTATGTTTACCTTGTATGAAGAAATACAGGCCAGTATATACCACATTTTATATTGTGACTGTCGATTTTGAGGAATATTTAATATTATTTATATTGTATGACCATACAATACAATTTCTTGTGAGAAAAAAGTAATTTTTCTTTGTTTTTATGGACTAATAAATGTTACAATTTGTATACCTAAAAATCAGCATATGCAGTGTTTTTGTGAGAAGAGCCACAAAATTTTGACAGAAAATGTTTTCCTGGGAAGGGGGGTACTGGGGCCCAGGTTTTATAAACAGCCCCGGGCCCATGGTCCACTTAATCCGCCACTGATAATATAGGCCCCTCAAAGTGACTTCAGATGTGAGGGGGTCCCTAAAAAAAAAAAAAATGGTGTGAAAATGAGAAACCGCTGTCGACTTTTAACCCTTACGACGCCCTAACACAGAAGCCATGTTCCCACTCTGCGCTGATGTGACGCAGACGTGTGGGGGCGCTATACAGGAACTATCCGGGGTCACATCACTCTCTGGTGTAACAGGATAAAGATTCAAAGGGGGAAAAGAGCAACATTCGCAAATTTCACCAAATTTCACAAATAAACGCAAAAATTATCGACATAAATTTACCACTGACATGAAGCCCAGCAGGTCCCGAGAAAGCAAGGCCAAACTGGCCGGGATCCATGGAGGCGTTCCTGAGTTATTACCTCATACAGGGACAGGGGACAGAACGGCCGGGATCCATGGAGGCATTCCTGCGTCACCCCCTCATACAGGGACAGGGGTGAGAACGGCCGGGATCCATGGAGGCGTTCCTGAGTTATTACCTCATACAGGGACAGGGGACAGAACGGCCGGGAACCATGGAGGCGTTCCTGAGTTATTACCTCATACAGAGACAGGGGACAGAACGGCCGGGATCCATGGAGGCATTCCTGAGTTATTACCTCATACAGAGACAGGGGTGAGAACGGCCGGGATCCATGGAGGCGTTCCTGAGTTATTACCTCATACAGAGACAGGGGACAGAACGGCCGGGATCCATGGAGGCGTTCCTGAGTTATAACCTCATACAGGGACAGGGGACAGAACGGCCGGGATCCATGGAGGCGTTCCTGAGTTATTACCTCATACAGAGACAGGGGACAGAACGGCCGGGATCCATGGAGGCGTTCCTGAGTTATTACCTCATACAGAGACAGGGGACAGAACGGCCGGGATCCATGGAGGCGTTCCTGAGTTATTACCTCATACAGAGACAGGGGACAGAACTGCCGGGATCCATGGAGGCGTTCCTGAGTTATTACCTCATACAGAGACAGGGGACAGAACGGCCGGGATCCATGGAGGCGTTCCTGCGTCACCCCCTCATAGAGGGACAGGGGCGAGAAAGGCCGGGATCCATGGAGGCGTTCCTGAGTTATTACCTCATACAGAGACAGGGGACAGAACGGCCGGGATCCATGGAGGCGTTCCTGAGTTATTACCTCATACAGGGACAGAACGGCCGGGATCCATGGAGGCGTTCCTGAGTTATTACCTCATACAGAGACAGGGGACAGAACGGTCGGGATCCATGGAGGCGTCCCTGAGTTATTACCTCACACAGGGACAGGGGTGAGAACGGCCGGGATCCATGGAGGCGTTCCTGAGTTATTACCTCACACAGGGACAGGGGTGAGAACGGCCAGGATCCATGGAGGCGTTCCTGAGTTATTACCTCATACAGGGACAGGGGTGAGAACGGCCGGGATCCATGGAGGCGTTCCTGAGTTATTACCTCATACAGAGACAGGGGTGAGAAAGGCCGGGATCCATGGAGGCGTTCCTGAGTTATTACCTCATACAGAGACAGGGGACAGAATGGCCGGGATCCATGGAGGCGTTCCTGAGTTATTACCTCATAGAGGGACAGGGGTGAGAACGGCCGGGATCCATGGAGGCGTTCCTGAGTTATTACATCATACAGGGACAGGGGTGAGAACGGACGGGATCCATGGAGGCGTTCCTGAGTTATTACCTCATACAGAGACAGGGGACAGAACGGCCGGGATCCATGGAGGCGTTCCTGCGTCACCCCCTCATAGAGGGACAGGGGTGAGAACGGCCGGGATCCATGGAGGCGTTCCTGAGTTATTACCTCATACAGAGACAGGGGTGAGAACGGCCGGGATCCATGGAGGCGTTCCTGAGTTATTACCTCATAGAAGGACAGGGGACAGAACGGCCGGGATCCATGGAGGCGTTCCTGAGTTATTACCTCATACAGGGACAGGGGACAGAACGGCCGGGATCCATGGAGGCGTTCCTGAGTTATTACCTCATACAGGGACAGGGGACAGAACGGCCGGGATCCATGGAGGCGTTCCTGAGTTATTACCTCATAGAGGGACAGGGGTGAGAACGGCCGGGATCCATGGAGGCGTTCCTGAGTTATTACCTCATACAGGGACAGGGGACAGAACGGTCGGGATACATGGAGGCGTTCCTGAGTTATTACCTCATACAGAGACAGGGGTGAGAACGACCGGGATCCATGGAGGCGTTCCTGAGTTATTACCTCATACAGGGACAGGGGACAGAACGGCCGGGATCCATGGAGGCGTTCCTGAGTTATTACCTCATACAGGGACAGGGGACAGAACGGCCGGGATCCATGGAGGCGTTCCTGAGTTATTACCTCATACAGGGACAGGGGACAGAACGGCCGGGATCCATGGAGGCGTTCCTGAGTTATTACCTCATAGAGGGACAGGGGTGAGAACGGCCGGGATCCATGGAGGCGTTCCTGCGTCACCCCCTCATAGAGGGACAGGGGACAGAACGGCCGGGATCCATGGAGGCGTTCTTGCGTCACCCCCTCATAGAGGGACAGGGGACAGAACGGCCGGGATCCATGGAGGCGTTCCTGAGTTATTACCTCATACAGGGACAGGGGTCAGAATGGCCGGGATCCATGGAGGCGTTCCTGAGTTATTACCTCATACAGAGACAGGGGACAGAACGGCCGGGATCCATGGAGGCGTTCCTGAGTTATTACCTCATACAGAGACAGGGGACAGAACAGCCGGGATCCATGGAGGCGTTCCTGAGTTATTACCTCATACAGAGACAGGGGACAGAACGGCCGGGATCCATGGAGGCGTTCCTGAGTTATTACCTCATACAGAGACAGGGGACAGAACGGCCGGGATCCATGGAGACGTTCCTGAGTTATTACCTCATACAGAGACAGGGGACAGAACGGCCGGGATCCATGGAGGCGTTCCTGAGTTATTACCTCATACAGAGACAGGGGACAGAACGGCCGGGATCCATGGAGACGTTCCTGAGTTATTACCTCATACAGAGACAGGGGACAGAACAGCCGGGATCCATGGAGACGTTCCTGAGTTATTACCTCATACAGAGACAGGGGACAGAACAGCCGGGATGCATGGAGGCGTTCCTGAGTTATTACCTCATACAGGGACAGGGGACAGAACGGCCGGGATCCATGGAGGCGTTCCTGAGTTATTACCTCATAGAGGGACAGGAGACAGAACGGCCGGGATCCATGGAGGCGTTCCTGAGTTATTACCTCATACAGGGACAGGGGACAGAACGGCCGGGATCCATGGAGACGTTCCTGAGTTATTACCTCATACAGGGACAGGGGACAGAACGGCCGGGATCCATGGAGACGTTCCTGAGTTATTACCTCATACAGGGACAGGGGACAGAACGGCCGGGAACCATGGAGACGTTCCTGAGTTATTACCTCATACAGGGGACAGAACGGCCGGGATCCATGGAGGCGTTCCTGAGTTATTACCTCATACAGGGACAGGGGACAGAACGGCCGGGATCCATGGAGACGTTCCTGAGTTATTACCTCATACAGGGACAGGGGACAGAACGGCCGGGATCCATGGAGGCGTTCCTGAGTTATTACCTCATACAGGGACAGGGGACAGAACGGCCGGGATCCATGGAGGCGTTCCTGAGTTATTACCTCATACAGAGACAGGGGACAGAACGGCCGGGATCCATGGAGGCGTTCCTGAGTTATTACCTCATACAGGGACAGGGGTGAGAACGCCCGGGATCCATGGAGGCGTTCCTGAGTTATTACCTCATACAGGGACAGGGGACAGAACGGCCGGGATCCATGGAGGCGTTCCTGAGTTATTACCTCATACAGGGACAGGAGACAGAACGGCCGGGATCCATGGAGGCGTTCCTGAGTTATTACCTCATACAGAGACAGGGGACAGAACGGCCGGGATCCATGGAGACGTTCCTGAGTTATTACCTCATAGAGGGACAGGAGACAGAACGGCCGGGATCCATGGAGGCGTTCCTGAGTTATTACCTCATACAGAGACAGGGGACAGAACGGCCGGGATCCATGGAGACGTTCCTGAGTTATTACCTCATACAGGGACAGGAGACAGAACGGCCGGGATCCATGGAGGCGTTCCTGAGTTATTACCTCATACAGAGACAGAACGGCCGGGATCCATGGAGACGTTCCTGAGTTATTACCTCATACAGAGACAGGGGACAGAACGGCCGGGATCCATGGAGGCGTTCCTGAGTTATTACCTCATACAGGGACAGGAGACAGAATGGCCGGGATCCATGGAGGCGTTCCTGAGTTATTACCTCATACAGAGACAGGGGACAGAACGGCCGGGATCCATGGAGGCGTTCCTGAGTTATTACCTCATACAGGGACAGGAGACAGAACGGCCGGGATCCATGGAGGCGTTCCTGAGTTATTACCTCATACAGGGACAGGGGATAGAACGGCCGGGATCCATGGAGGCGTTCCTGAGTTATTACCTCATACAGGGACAGGGGACAGAACGGCCGGGATCCATGGAGGCGTTCCTGAGTTATTACCTCATACAGGGAACAGAACGGCCGGGATCCATGGAGATGTTCCTGAGTTATTACCTCATACAGAGACAGGGGACAGAACGGCCGGGATCCATGGAGGCGTTCCTGAGTTATTACCTCATACAGGGACAGGGGACAGAACGGCCGGGATCCATGGAGGCGTTCCTGAGTTATTACCTCATACAGAGACAGGGGACAGAACGGCCGGGATCCATGGAGGCGTTCCTGAGTTATTACCTCATAGAGGGACAGGAGACAGAACGGCCGGGATCCATGGAGGCGTTCCTGAGTTATTACCTCATACAGGGACAGGGGACAGAACGGCCGAGATCCATGGAGA
The DNA here is from genome assembly GCF_039654945.1 of Dendrobates tinctorius. Classification (NCBI taxonomy): domain Eukaryota; kingdom Metazoa; phylum Chordata; class Amphibia; order Anura; family Dendrobatidae; genus Dendrobates; species Dendrobates tinctorius. The sequence continues at coordinate 966,668 of NW_027362152.1, read as the reverse complement.
CGTTCCTGAGTTATTACCTCATACAGAGACAGGGGAAAGAACGGCCGGGATCCATGGAGGCGTTCCTGAGTTAGTACCTCATACAGGGACAGGGGACAGAACGGCCGGGATCCATGGAGACGTTCCTGAGTTATTACCTCATACAGGGACAGGGGACAGAACGGCCGGGATCCATGGAGACGTTCCTGAGTTATTACCTCATACAGGGGACAGAACGGCCGGGATCCATGGAGGCGTTCCTGAGTTATTACCTCATACAGAGACAGGGGACAGAACGGCCGGGATCCATGGAGGCGTTCCTGAGTTATTACCTCATACAGGGACAGGGGACAGAACGGCCGGGATCCATGGAGACGTTCCTGAGTTATTACCTCATACAGGGACAGGGGACAGAACGGCCGGGATCCATGGAGGCGTTCCTGAGTTATTACCTCATACAGGGACAGGGGACAGAACGGCCGGGATCCATGGAGGCGTTCCTGAGTTATTACCTCATACAGGGACAGGGGACAGAACGGCCGGGATCCATGGAGGCATTCCTGCGTCACCCCCTCATACAGGGACAGGGGTGAGAACGGCCGGGATCCATGGAGGCGTTCCTGAGTTATTACCTCATACAGGGACAGGGGACAGAACGGCCGGGAACCATGGAGGCGTTCCTGAGTTATTACCTCATACAGAGACAGGGGACAGAACGGCCGGGATCCATGGAGGCATTCCTGAGTTATTACCTCATACAGAGACAGGGGTGAGAACGGCCGGGATCCATGGAGGCGTTCCTGAGTTATTACCTCATACAGAGACAGGGGACAGAACGGCCGGGATCCATGGAGGCGTTCCTGAGTTATAACCTCATACAGGGACAGGGGACAGAACGGCCGGGATCCATGGAGGCGTTCCTGAGTTATTACCTCATACAGAGACAGGGGACAGAACGGCCGGGATCCATGGAGGCGTTCCTGAGTTATTACCTCATACAGAGACAGGGGACAGAACGGCCGGGATCCATGGAGGCGTTCCTGAGTTATTACCTCATACAGAGACAGGGGACAGAACTGCCGGGATCCATGGAGGCGTTCCTGAGTTATTACCTCATACAGAGACAGGGGACAGAACGGCCGGGATCCATGGAGGCGTTCCTGCGTCACCCCCTCATAGAGGGACAGGGGCGAGAAAGGCCGGGATCCATGGAGGCGTTCCTGAGTTATTACCTCATACAGAGACAGGGGACAGAACGGCCGGGATCCATGGAGGCGTTCCTGAGTTATTACCTCATACAGGGACAGAACGGCCGGGATCCATGGAGGCGTTCCTGAGTTATTACCTCATACAGAGACAGGGGACAGAACGGTCGGGATCCATGGAGGCGTCCCTGAGTTATTACCTCACACAGGGACAGGGGTGAGAACGGCCGGGATCCATGGAGGCGTTCCTGAGTTATTACCTCACACAGGGACAGGGGTGAGAACGGCCAGGATCCATGGAGGCGTTCCTGAGTTATTACCTCATACAGGGACAGGGGTGAGAACGGCCGGGATCCATGGAGGCGTTCCTGAGTTATTACCTCATACAGAGACAGGGGTGAGAAAGGCCGGGATCCATGGAGGCGTTCCTGAGTTATTACCTCATACAGAGACAGGGGACAGAATGGCCGGGATCCATGGAGGCGTTCCTGAGTTATTACCTCATAGAGGGACAGGGGTGAGAACGGCCGGGATCCATGGAGGCGTTCCTGAGTTATTACATCATACAGGGACAGGGGTGAGAACGGACGGGATCCATGGAGGCGTTCCTGAGTTATTACCTCATACAGAGACAGGGGACAGAACGGCCGGGATCCATGGAGGCGTTCCTGCGTCACCCCCTCATAGAGGGACAGGGGTGAGAACGGCCGGGATCCATGGAGGCGTTCCTGAGTTATTACCTCATACAGAGACAGGGGTGAGAACGGCCGGGATCCATGGAGGCGTTCCTGAGTTATTACCTCATAGAAGGACAGGGGACAGAACGGCCGGGATCCATGGAGGCGTTCCTGAGTTATTACCTCATACAGGGACAGGGGACAGAACGGCCGGGATCCATGGAGGCGTTCCTGAGTTATTACCTCATACAGGGACAGGGGACAGAACGGCCGGGATACATGGAGGCGTTCCTGAGTTATTACCTCATAGAGGGACAGGGGACAGAACGGCCGGGATCCATGGAGGCGTTCCTGAGTTATTACCTCATACAGAGACAGGGGTGAGAACGACCGGGATCCATGGAGGCGTTCCTGAGTTATTACCTCATACAGGGACAGGGGACAGAACGGCCGGGATCCATGGAGGCGTTCCTGAGTTATTACCTCATACAGGGACAGGGGACAGAACGGCCGGGATCCATGGAGGCGTTCCTGAGTTATTACCTCATACAGGGACAGGGGACAGAACGGCCGGGATCCATGGAGGCGTTCCTGAGTTATTACCTCATAGAGGGACAGGGGTGAGAACGGCCGGGATCCATGGAGGCGTTCCTGAGTTATTACCTCATACAGGGACAGGGGACAGAACGGTCGGGATACATGGAGGCGTTCCTGAGTTATTACCTCATACAGAGACAGGGGTGAGAACGACCGGGATCCATGGAGGCGTTCCTGAGTTATTACCTCATACAGGGACAGGGGACAGAACGGCCGGGATCCATGGAGGCGTTCCTGAGTTATTACCTCATACAGGGACAGGGGACAGAACGGCCGGGATCCATGGAGGCGTTCCTGAGTTATTACCTCATACAGGGACAGGGGACAGAACGGCCGGGATCCATGGAGGCGTTCCTGAGTTATTACCTCATAGAGGGACAGGGGTGAGAACGGCCGGGATCCATGGAGGCGTTCCTGCGTCACCCCCTCATAGAGGGACAGGGGACAGAACGGCCGGGATCCATGGAGGCGTTCTTGCGTCACCCCCTCATAGAGGGACAGGGGACAGAACGGCCGGGATCCATGGAGGCGTTCCTGAGTTATTACCTCATACAGGGACAGGGGTCAGAATGGCCGGGATCCATGGAGGCGTTCCTGAGTTATTACCTCATACAGAGACAGGGGACAGAACGGCCGGGATCCATGGAGGCGTTCCTGAGTTATTACCTCATACAGAGACAGGGGACAGAACAGCCGGGATCCATGGAGGCGTTCCTGAGTTATTACCTCATACAGAGACAGGGGACAGAACGGCCGGGATCCATGGAGGCGTTCCTGAGTTATTACCTCATACAGAGACAGGGGACAGAACGGCCGGGATCCATGGAGACGTTCCTGAGTTATTACCTCATACAGAGACAGGGGACAGAACGGCCGGGATCCATGGAGGCGTTCCTGAGTTATTACCTCATACAGAGACAGGGGACAGAACGGCCGGGATCCATGGAGACGTTCCTGAGTTATTACCTCATACAGAGACAGGGGACAGAACAGCCGGGATCCATGGAGACGTTCCTGAGTTATTACCTCATACAGAGACAGGGGACAGAACAGCCGGGATGCATGGAGGCGTTCCTGAGTTATTACCTCATACAGGGACAGGGGACAGAACGGCCGGGATCCATGGAGGCGTTCCTGAGTTATTACCTCATAGAGGGACAGGAGACAGAACGGCCGGGATCCATGGAGGCGTTCCTGAGTTATTACCTCATACAGGGACAGGGGACAGAACGGCCGGGATCCATGGAGACGTTCCTGAGTTATTACCTCATACAGGGACAGGGGACAGAACGGCCGGGATCCATGGAGACGTTCCTGAGTTATTACCTCATACAGGGACAGGGGACAGAACGGCCGGGAACCATGGAGACGTTCCTGAGTTATTACCTCATACAGGGGACAGAACGGCCGGGATCCATGGAGGCGTTCCTGAGTTATTACCTCATACAGGGACAGGGGACAGAACGGCCGGGATCCATGGAGACGTTCCTGAGTTATTACCTCATACAGGGACAGGGGACAGAACGGCCGGGATCCATGGAGGCGTTCCTGAGTTATTACCTCATACAGGGACAGGGGACAGAACGGCCGGGATCCATGGAGGCGTTCCTGAGTTATTACCTCATACAGAGACAGGGGACAGAACGGCCGGGATCCATGGAGGCGTTCCTGAGTTATTACCTCATACAGGGACAGGGGTGAGAACGCCCGGGATCCATGGAGGCGTTCCTGAGTTATTACCTCATACAGGGACAGGGGACAGAACGGCCGGGATCCATGGAGGCGTTCCTGAGTTATTACCTCATACAGGGACAGGAGACAGAACGGCCGGGATCCATGGAGGCGTTCCTGAGTTATTACCTCATACAGAGACAGGGGACAGAACGGCCGGGATCCATGGAGACGTTCCTGAGTTATTACCTCATAGAGGGACAGGAGACAGAACGGCCGGGATCCATGGAGGCGTTCCTGAGTTATTACCTCATACAGAGACAGGGGACAGAACGGCCGGGATCCATGGAGACGTTCCTGAGTTATTACCTCATACAGGGACAGGAGACAGAACGGCCGGGATCCATGGAGGCGTTCCTGAGTTATTACCTCATACAGAGACAGAACGGCCGGGATCCATGGAGACGTTCCTGAGTTATTACCTCATACAGAGACAGGGGACAGAACGGCCGGGATCCATGGAGGCGTTCCTGAGTTATTACCTCATACAGGGACAGGAGACAGAATGGCCGGGATCCATGGAGGCGTTCCTGAGTTATTACCTCATACAGAGACAGGGGACAGAACGGCCGGGATCCATGGAGGCGTTCCTGAGTTATTACCTCATACAGGGACAGGAGACAGAACGGCCGGGATCCATGGAGGCGTTCCTGAGTTATTACCTCATACAGGGACAGGGGATAGAACGGCCGGGATCCATGGAGGCGTTCCTGAGTTATTACCTCATACAGGGACAGGGGACAGAACGGCCGGGATCCATGGAGGCGTTCCTGAGTTATTACCTCATACAGGGAACAGAACGGCCGGGATCCATGGAGATGTTCCTGAGTTATTACCTCATACAGAGACAGGGGACAGAACGGCCGGGATCCATGGAGGCGTTCCTGAGTTATTACCTCATACAGGGACAGGGGACAGAACGGCCGGGATCCATGGAGGCGTTCCTGAGTTATTACCTCATACAGAGACAGGGGACAGAACGGCCGGGATCCATGGAGGCGTTCCTGAGTTATTACCTCATAGAGGGACAGGAGACAGAACGGCCGGGATCCATGGAGGCGTTCCTGAGTTATTACCTCATACAGGGACAGGGGACAGAACGGCCGAGATCCATGGAGACGTTCCTGAGTTATTACCTCATACAGAGACAGGGGAAAGAACGGCCGGGATCCATGGAGGCGTTCCTGAGTTAGTACCTCATACAGGGACAGGGGACAGAACGGCCGGGATCCATGGAGACGTTCCTGAGTTATTACCTCATACAGGGACAGGGGACAGAACGGCCGGGATCCATGGAGACGTTCCTGAGTTATTACCTCATACAGGGGACAGAACGGCCGGGATCCATGGAGGCGTTCCTGAGTTATTACCTCATACAGAGACAGGGGACAGAACGGCCGGGATCCATGGAGGCGTTCCTGAGTTATTACCTCATACAGGGACAGGGGACAGAACGGCCGGGATCCATGGAGACGTTCCTGAGTTATTACCTCATACAGGGACAGGGGACAGAACGGCCGGGATCCATGGAGGCGTTCCTGAGTTATTACCTCATACAGGGACAGGGGACAGAACGGCCGGGATCCATGGAGGCGTTCCTGAGTTATTACCTCATACAGGGACAGGGGACAGAACGGCCGGGATCCATGGAGGCGTTCCTGAGTTATTACCTCATACAGAGACAGGGGACAGAACGGCCGGGATCCATGGAGGCGTTCCTGAGTTATTACCTCATACAAGGACAGGGGTGAGAACGCCCGGGATCCATGGAGGCGTTCCTGAGTTATTACCTCATACAGGGACAGGGGACAGAACAGCCGGGATCCATGGAGGCGTTCCTGAGTTATTACCTCATACAGGGACAGGAGACAGAACGGCCGGGATCCATGGAGGCGTTCCTGAGTTATTACCTCATACAGGGACAGGAGACAGAACGGCCGGGATCCATGGAGGCGTTCCTGAGTTATTACCTCATACAGAGACAGGGGACAGAACGGCCGGGATCCATGGAGACGTTCCTGAGTTATTACCTCATACAGAGACAGGGGACAGAACGGCCGGGATCCATGGAGGAGTTCCTGAGTTATTACCTCATACAGGGACAGGCGACAGAACGGCCGGGATCCATGGAGGCGTTCCTGAGTTATTACCTCATACAGAGACAGGGGACAGAACGGCCGGGATCCATGGAGGCGTTCCTGAGTTATTACCTCATACAGGGACAGGAGACAGAACGGCCGGGATCCATGGAGGCGTTCCTGAGTTATTACCTCATACAGGGACAGGGGACAGAACGGCCGGGATCCATGGAGGCGTTCCTGAGTTATTACCTCATACAGGGACAGGGGACAGAACGGCCGGGATCCATGGAGGCGTTCCTGAGTTATTACCTCATACAGGGAACAGAACGGCCGGGATCCATGGAGACGTTCCTGAGTTATTACCTCATACAGAGACAGGGGACAGAACGGCCGGGATCCATGGAGGCGTTCCTGAGTTATTACCTCATACAGGGACAGGGGACAGAACGGCCGGGATCCATGGAGGCGTTCCTGAGTTATTACCTCATACAGAGACAGGGGACAGAACGGCCGGGATCCATGGAGGCGTTCCTGAGTTATTACCTCATACAGGGACAGGGGACAGAACGGCCGGGATCCATGGAGGCGTTCCTGAGTTATTACCTCATACAGGGACAGGGGACAGAACGGCCGGGATCCATGGAGACGTTCCTGAGTTATTACCTCATACAGGGACAGGAGACAGAACGGCCGGGATCCATGGAGGCGTTCCTGAGTTATTACCTCATACAGGGACAGGGGACAGAACGGCCGGGATCCATGGAGGCGTTCCTGAGTTATTACCTCATACAGAGACAGGGGACAGAACAGCCGGGATCCATGGAGACGTTCCTGAGTTATTACCTCATACAGAGACAGGGGACAGAACGGCCGGGATCCATGGAGGCGTTCCTGAGTTATTACCTCATACAGGGACAGGGGACAGAACGGCCGGGATCCATGGAGGCGTTCCTGAGTTATTACCTCATACAGAGACAGGGGACAGAACGGCCGGGATCCATGGAGGCGTTCCTGAGTTATTACCTCATACAGGGACAGGGGACAGAACGGCCGGGATCCATGGAGGCGTTCCTGAGTTATTACCTCATACAGGGACAGGGGACAGAACGGCCGGGATCCATGGAGGCGTTCCTGAGTTATTACCTCATACAGGGACAGGGGACAGAACGGCCGGGATCCATGGAGGCGTTCCTGAGTTATTACCTCATACAGGGACAGGGGACAGAACGGCCGGGATCCATGGAGGCGTTCCTGAGTTATTACCTCATACAGGGACAGGGGACAGAACGGCCGGGATCCATGGAGGCGTTCCTGAGTTATTACCTCATACAGGGACAGGGGACAGAACAGCCGGGATCCATGGAGGCGTTCCTGAGTTATTACCTCATACAGGGACAGGGGACAGAACGGCCGGGATCCATGGAGGCGTTCCTGAGTTATTACCTCATACAGGGACAGGGGACAGAACGGCCGGGATCCATGGAGGCGTTCCTGAGTTATTACCTCATACAGAGACAGGGGACAGAACAGCCGGGATCCATGGAGGCGTTCCTGAGTTATTACCTCATACAGGGACAGGGGACAGAACGGCCGGGATCCATGGAGACGTTCCTGAGTTATTACCTCATACAGGGACAGGGGACAGAACAGCCGGGATCCATGGAGACGTTCCTGAGTTATTACCTCATACAGAGACAGGGGACAGAACGGCCGGGATCCATGGAGGCGTTCCTGAGTTATTACCTCATACAGGGACAGGGGTGAGAACGGCCGGGATCCATGGAGGCGTTCCTGAGTTATTACCTCATACAGGGAGAGGGGACAGAACGGCCGGGATCCATGGAGGCGTTCCTGAGTTATTACCTCATACAGGGACAGGGGACAGAACGGCCGGGATCCATGGAGGCGTTCCTGAGTTATTACCTCATACAGGGACAGGGGACAGAACGGCCGGGATCCATGGAGGCGTTCCTGAGTTATTACCTCATACAGAGACAGGGGACAGAACGGCCGGGATCCATTGAGACGTTCCTGAGTTATTACCTCATACAGGGACAGAGGACAGAACGGCCGGGATCCATGGAGGCGTTCCTGAGTTATTACCTCATACAGGGACAGGGGACAGAACGGCCGGGATCCATGGAGGCGTTCCTGAGTTATTACCTCATACAGGGACAGGGGTGAGAACGGCCGGGATCCATGGAGGCGTTCCTGAGTTATTACCTCATACAGGGACAGGGGACAGAACGGCCGGGATCCATGGAGGAGTTCCCGAGTTATTACCTCATACAGAGACAGGGGACAGAACGGCCGGGATCCATGGAGACGTTCCCGAGTTATTACCTCATACAGGGACAGAGGACAGAACGGCCGGGATCCATGGAGGCGTTCCTGAGTTATTACCTCATACAGGGACAGGGGACAGAACGGCCGGGATCCATGGAGGCGTTCCTGAGTTATTACCTCATACAGGGACAGGGGTGAGAACGGCCGGGATCCATGGAGGCGTTCCTGAGTTATTACCTCATACAGGGACAGGGGACAGAACGGCCGGGATCCATGGAGGCGTTCCTGAGTTATTACCTCATACAGAGACAGGGGACAGAACGGCCGGGATCCATGGAGGCGTTCCTGAGTTATTACCTCATACAGGGACAGGGGTGAGAACGGCCGGGATCCATGGAGGCGTTCCTGAGTTATTACCTCATACAGAGACAGGGGACAGAACGGCCGGGATCCATGGAGGCGTTCCTGAGTTATTACCTCATACAGAGACAGGGGACAGAACGGCCGGGATCCATGGAGGCGTTCCTGAGTTATTACCTCATACAGGGACAGGGGACAGAACGGCCGGGATCCATGGAGGCGTTCCTGAGTTATTACCTCATACAGAGACAGGGGACAGAACTGCCGGGATCCATGGAGGCGTTCCTGAGTTATTACCTCATACAGAGACAGGGGACAGAACGGCCGGGATCCATGGAGGCGTTCCTGCGTCACCCCCTCATAGAGGGACAGGGGCGAGAAAGGCCGGGATCCATGGAGGCGTTCCTGAGTTATTACCTCATACAGAGACAGGGGACAGAACGGCCGGGATCCATGGAGGCGTTCCTGAGTTATTACCTCATACAGGGACAGGGGACAGAACGGCCGGGATCCATGGTGGCGTTCCTGAGTTATTACCTCATACAGAGACAGGGGACAGAACGGTCGGGATCCATGGAGGCGTCCCTGAGTTATTACCTCACACAGGGACAGGGGTGAGAACGGCCGGGATCCATGGAGGCGTTCCTGAGTTATTACCTCACACAGGGACAGGGGTGAGAACGGCCGGGATCCATGGAGGCGTTCCTGAGTTATTACCTCATACAGGGACAGGGGTGAGAACGGCCGGGATCCATGGAGGCGTTCCTGAGTTATTACCTCATACAGAGACAGGGGTGAGAAAGGCCGGGATCCATGGAGGCGTTCCTGAGTTATTACCTCATACAGAGACAGGGGACAGAATGGCCGGGATCCATGGAGGCGTTCCTGAGTTATTACCTCATAGAGGGACAGGGGTGAGAACGGCCGGGATCCATGGAGGCGTTCCTGAGTTATTACATCATACAGGGACAGGGGTGAGAACGGCCGGGATCCATGGAGGCGTTCCTGAGTTATTACCTCATACAGAGACAGGGGACAGAACGGCCGGGATCCATGGAGGCGTTCCTGCGTCACCCCCTCATAGAGGGACAGGGGTGAGAACGGCCGGGATCCATGGAGGCGTTCCTGAGTTATTACCTCATACAGAGACAGGGGTGAGAACGGCCGGGATCCATGGAGGCGTTCCTGAGTTATTACCTCATAGAAGGACAGGGGACAGAACGGCCGGGATCCATGGAGGCGTTCCTGAGTTATTACCTCATACAGGGACAGGGGACAGAACGGCCGGGATCCATGGAGGCGTTCCTGAGTTATTACCTCATACAGAGACAGGGGACAGAACGGCCGGGATCCATGGAGGCGTTCCTGAGTTATTACCTCATACAGGGACAGGGGACAGAACGGCAGGGATACATGGAGGCGTTCCTGAGTTATTACCTCATAGAGGGACAGGGGACAGAACGGCCGGGATCCATGGAGGCGTTCCTGAGTTATTACCTCATACAGAGACAGGGGTGAGAACGACCGGGATCCATGGAGGCGTTCCTGAGTTATTACCTCACACAGGGACAGGGGACAGAACGGCCGGGATCCATGGAGGCGTTCCTGAGTTATTACCTCATACAGGGACAGGGGACAGAACGGCCGGGATCCATGGAGGCGTTCCTGAGTTATTACCTCATACAGGGACAGGGGACAGAACGGCCGGGATCCATGGAGGCGTTCCTGAGTTATTACCTCATAGAGGGACAGGGGTGAGAACGGCCGGGATCCATGGAGGCGTTCCTGAGTTATTACCTCATACAGGGACAGGGGACAGAACGGTCGGGATACATGGAGGCGTTCCTGAGTTATTACCTCATACAGAGACAGGGGTGAGAACGACCGGGATCCATGGAGGCGTTCCTGAGTTATTACCTCATACAGGGACAGGGGACAGAACGGCCGGGATCCATGGAGGCGTTCCTGAGTTATTACCTCATACAGGGACAGGGGACAGAACGGCCGGGATCCATGGAGGCGTTCCTGAGTTATTACCTCATACAGGGACAGGGGACAGAACGGCCGGGATCCATGGAGGCGTTCCTGAGTTATTACCTCATAGAGGGACAGGGGTGAGAACGGCCGGGATCCATGGAGGCGTTCCTGCGTCACCCCCTCATAGAGGGACAGGGGACAGAACGGCCGGGATCCATGGAGGCGTTCTTGCGTCACCCCCTCATAGAGGGACAGGGGACAGAACGGCCGTGATCCATGGAGGTGTTCCTGAGTTATTACCTCATACCGGGACAGGGGACAGAATGGCCGGGATCCATGGAGGCGTTCCTGAGTTATTACCTCATACAGAGACAGGGGACAGAACGGCCGGGATCCATGGAGGCGTTCCTGAGTTATTACCTCATACAGAGACAGGGAACAGAACAGCCGGGATCCATGGAGGCGTTCCTGAGTTATTACCTCATACAGAGACAGGGGACAGAACGGCCGGGATCCATGGAGGCGTTCCTGAGTTATTACCTCATACAGAGACAGGGGACAGAACGGCCGGGATCCATGGAGACGTTCCTGAGTTATTACCTCATACAGAGACAGGGGACAGAACGGCCGGGATCCATGGAGGCGTTCCTGAGTTATTACCTCATACAGAGACAGGGGACAGAACGGCCGGGATCCATGGAGACGTTCCTGAGTTATTACCTCATACAGAGACAGGGGACAGAACGGCCGGGATCCATGGAGACTTTCCTGAGTTATTACCTCATACAGAGACAGGGGACAGAACAGCCGGGATCCATGGAGGCGTTCCTGAGTTATTACCTCATACAGGGACAGGGGACAGAACGGCCGGGATCCATGGAGACGTTCCTGAGTTATTACCTCATACAGGGACAGGGGACAGAACGGCCGGGATCCATGGAGACGTTCCTGAGTTATTACCTCATACAGGGACAGGGGACAGAACGGCCGGGATCCATGGAGACGTTCCTGAGTTATTACCTCATACAGGGGACAGAACGGCCGGGATCCATGGAGGCGTTCCTGAGTTATTACCTCATACAGAGACAGGGGACAGAACGGCCGGGATCCATGGAGGCGTTCCTGAGTTATTACCTCATACAGGGACAGGGGACAGAACGGCCGGGATCCATGGAGACGTTCCTGAGTTATTACCTCATACAGGGACAGGGGACAGAACGGCAGGGATCCATGGAGGCGTTCCTGAGTTATTACCTCATACAGGGACAGGGGACAGAACGGCCGGGATCCATGGAGGCGTTCCTGAGTTATTACCTCATACAGACACAGGGGACAGAACGGCCGGGATCCATGGAGGCGTTCCTGAGTTATTACCTCATACAGGGACAGGGGTGAGAACGCCCGGGATCCATGGAGGCGTTCCTGAGTTATTACCTCATACAGAGACAGGGGACAGAACGGCCGGGATCCATGGAGACGTTCCTGAGTTATTACCTCATAGAGGGACAGGAGACAGAACGGCCGGGATCCATGGAGGCGTTCCTGAGTTATTACCTCATACAGAGACAGGGGATAGAACGGCCGGGATCCATGGAGACGTTCCTGAGTTATTACCTCATACAGGGACAGGAGACAGAACGGCCGGGATCCATGGAGGCGTTCCTGAGTTATTACCTCATACAGAGACAGAACGGCCGGGATCCATGGAGACGTTCCTGAGTTATTACCTCATACAGAGACAGGGGACAGAACGGCCGGGATCCATGGAGGCGTTCCTGAGTTATTACCTCATACAGGGACAGGAGACAGAATGGCCGGGATCCATGGAGGCGTTCCTGAGTTATTACCTCATACAGAGACAGGGGACAGAACGGCCGGGATCCATGGAGGCGTTCCTGAGTTATTACCTCATACAGGGACAGGAGACAGAACGGCCGGGATCCATGGAGGCGTTCCTGAGTTATTACCTCATACAGGGACAGGGGATAGAACGGCCGGGATCCATGGAGGCGTTCCTGAGTTATTACCTCATACAGGGACAGGGGACAGAACGGCCGGGATCCATGGAGGCGTTCCTGAGTTATTACCTCATACAGGGAACAGAACGGCCGGGATCCATGGAGACGTTCCTGAGTTATTACCTCATACAGAGACAGGGGACAGAACGGCCGGGATCCATGGAGGCGTTCCTGAGTTATTACCTCATACAGGGACAGGGGACAGAACGGCCGGGATCCATGGAGGCGTTCCTGAGTTATTACCTCATACAGAGACAGGGGACAGAACGGCCGGGATCCATGGAGGCGTTCCTGAGTTATTACCTCATAGAGGGACAGGAGACAGAACGGCCGGGATCCATGGAGGCGTTCCTGAGTTATTACCTCATACAGGGACAGGGGACAGAACGGCCGGGATCCATGGAGACGTTCCTGAGTTATTACCTCATACAGAGACAGGGGAAAGAACGGCCGGGATCCATGGAGGCGTTCCTGAGTTATTACCTCATACAGGGACAGGGGACAGAACGGCCGGGATCCATGGAGACGTTCCTGAGTTATTACCTCATACAGGGACAGGGGACAGAACGGCCGGGATCCATGGAGACGTTCCTGAGTTATTACCTCATACAGGGACAGGGGACAGAACGGCCGGGATCCATGGAGACGTTCCTGAGTTATTACCTCATACAGGGGACAGAACGGCCGGGATCCATGGAGGCGTTCCTGAGTTATTACCTCATACAGAGACAGGGGACAGAACGGCCGGGATCCATGGAGGCGTTCCTGAGTTATTACCTCATACAGGGACAGGGGACAGAACGGCCGGGATCCATGGAGACGTTCCTGAGTTATTACCTCATACAGGGACAGGGGACAGAACGGCCGGGATCCATGGAGGCGTTCCTGAGTTATTACCTCATACAGAGACAGGGGACAGAACGGCCGGGATCCATGGAGGCGTTCCTGAGTTATTACCTCATACAGGGACAGGAGACAGAACGGCCGGGATCCATGGAGGCGTTCCTGAGTTATTACCTCATACAGGGACAGGGGACAGAACGGCCGGGATCCATGGAGGCGTTCCTGAGTTATTACCTCATACAGAGACAGGGGACAGAACAGCCGGGATCCATGGAGACGTTCCTGAGTTATTACCTCATACAGAGACAGGGGACAGAACGGCCGGGATCCATGGAGGCGTTCCTGAGTTATTACCTCATACAGGGACAGGGGACAGAACGGCCGGGATCCATGGAGGCGTTCCTGAGTTATTACCTCATACAGAGACAGGGGACAGAACGGCCGGGATCCATGGAGGCGTTCCTGAGTTATTACCTCATACAGGGACAGGGGACAGAACGGCCGGGATCCATGGAGGCGTTCCTGAGTTATTACCTCATACAGGGACAGGGGACAGAACGGCCGGGATCCATGGAGGCGTTCCTGAGTTATTACCTCATACAGGGACAGGGGACAGAACGGCCGGGATCCATGGAGGCGTTCCTGAGTTATTACCTCATACAGGGACAGGGGACAGAACGGCCGGGATCCATGGAGGCGTTCCTGAGTTATTACCTCATACAGGGACAGGGGACAGAACAGCCGGGATCCATGGAGGCGTTCCTGAGTTATTACCTCATACAGGGACAGGGGACAGAACGGCCGGGATCCATGGAGGCGTTCCTGAGTTATTACCTCATACAGGGACAGGGGACAGAACGGCCGGGATCCATGGAGGCGTTCCTGAGTTATTACCTCATACAGAGACAGGGGACAGAACAGCCGGGATCCATGGAGGCGTTCCTGAGTTATTACCTCATACAGGGACAGGGGACAGGGGACAGAACGGCCGGGATCCATTGAGACGTTCCTGAGTTATTACCTCATACAGGGACAGGGGACAGAACAGCCGGGATCCATGGAGACGTTCCTGAGTTATTACCTCATACAGAGACAGGGGACAGAACGGCCGGGATCCATGGAGGCGTTCCTGAGTTATTACCTCATACAGGGACAGGGGTGAGAACGGCCGGGATCCATGGAGGCGTTCCTGAGTTATTACCTCATACAGGGAGAGGGGACAGAACGGCCGGGATCCATGGAGGCGTTCCTGAGTTATTACCTCATACAGGGACAGGGGACAGAACGGCCGGGATCCATGGAGGCGTTCCTGAGTTATTACCTCATACAGGGACAGGGGACAGAACGGCCGGGATCCATGGAGGCGTTCCTGAGTTATTACCTCATACAGAGACAGGGGACAGAACGGCCGGGATCCATTGAGACGTTCCTGAGTTATTACCTCATACAGGGACAGAGGACAGAACGGCCGGGATCCATGGAGGCGTTCCTGAGTTATTACCTCATACAGGGACAGGGGACAGAACGGCCGGGATCCATGGAGGCGTTCCTGAGTTATTACCTCATACAGGGACAGGGGTGAGAACGGCCGGGATCCATGGAGGCGTTCCCGAGTTATTACCTCATACAGGGACAGGGGACAGAACGGCCGGGATCCATGGAGGCGTTCCCGAGTTATTACCTCATACAGAGACAGGGGACAGAACGGCCGGGATCCATGGAGACGTTCCCGAGTTATTACCTCATACAGGGACAGAGGACAGAACGGCCGAGATCCATGGAGGCGTTCCTGAGTTATTACCTCATACAGGGACAGGGGACAGAACGGCCGGGATCCATGGAGGCGTTCCTGAGTTATTACCTCATACAGGGACAGGGGTGAGAACGGCCGGGATCCATGGAGGCGTTCCTGAGTTATTACCTCATACAGGGACAGGGGACAGAACGGCCGGGATCCATGGAGGCGTTCCTGAGTTATTACCTCATACAGAGACAGGGGACAGAACGGCCGGGATCCATGGAGGCGTTCCTGAGTTATTACCTCATACAGGGACAGGGGTGAGAACGGCCGGGATCCATGGAGGCGTTCCTGAGTTATTACCTCATACAGAGACAGGGGACAGAACGGCCGGGATCCATGGAGGCGTTCCTGAGTTATTACCTCATACAGAGACAGGGGACAGAACGGCCGGGATCCATGGAGGCGTTCCTGAGTTATTACCTCATACAGGGACAGGGGACAGAACGGCCGGGATCCATGGAGGCGTTCCTGAGTTATTACCTCATACAGAGACAGGGGACAGAACGGCCGGGATCCATGGAGGCGTTCCTGAGTTATTACCTCATACAGAGACAGGGGACAGAACGGCCGGGATCCATGGAGACGTTCCTGAGTTATTACCTCATACAGGGACAGGGGACAGAACGGCCGGGATCCATGGAGGCGTTCCTGAGTTATTACCTCATACAGGGACAGGGGACAGAACGGCCGGGATCCATGGAGACGTTCCTGAGTTATTACCTCATACAGAGACAGGGGTGAGAACGGCCGGGATCCATGGAGGCGTTCCTGAGTTATTACCTCATACAGGGACAGGGGACAGAACGGCCGGGATCCATGGAGGCGTTCCTGAGTTATTACCTCATACAGGGACAGGGGACAGAACGGCCGGGATCCATGGAGACGTTCCTGAGTTATTACCTCATACAGAGACAGGGGTGAGAACGGCCGGGATCCATGGAGGCGTTCCTGAGTTATTACCTCATACAGGGACAGGGGACAGAACGGCCGGGATCCATGGAGGCGTTCCTGAGTTATTACCTCATACAGGGACAGGGGACAGAACGGCCGGGATCCATGGAGACGTTCCTGAGTTATTACCTCATACAGGGACAGGGGACAGAACGGCCGGGATCCATGGAGGCGTTCCTGAGATATTACCTCATACAGGGACAGGGGACAGAACGGCCGGGATCCATAGAGGCGTTCCTGAGTTATTACCTCATACAGGGACAGGGGACAGAACGGCCGGGATCCATGGAGGCGTTCCTGAGTTATTACCTCATACAGGGACAGGGGACAGAACGCCCGGGATCCATGGAGACGTTCCTGAGTTATTACCTCATACAGGGACAGGGGACAGAACGGCCGGGATCCATGGAGACGTTCCTGAGTTATTACCTCATACAGGGACAGGGGACAGAACGGCCGGGATCCATGGAGGCGTTCCTGAGTTATTACCTCATACAGGGACAGGGGACAGAACGGCCGGGATCCATGGAGGCGTTCCTGAGTTATTACCTCATACAGGGACAGGGGACAGAACGGCCGGGATCCAAGGAGACGTTCCTGAGTTATTACCTCATACAGGGACAGGGGACAGAACGGCCGGGATCCATGGAGACGTTCCTGAGTTATTACCTCATACAGGGACAGGGGACAGAACGGCCGGGATCCATGGAGACGTTCCTGAGTTATTACCTCATACAGAGACAGGGGACAGAACGGCCGGGATCCATGGAGACGTTCCTGAGTTATTACCTCATACAGGGACAGGGGACAGAACGGCCGGGATCCATGGAGGCGTTCCTGAGTTATTACCTCATACAGGGACAGGGGACAGAACGGCCGGGATCCATGGAGGCGTTCCTGAGTTATTACCTCATACAGGGACAGGGGACAGAACGGCCGGGATCCATGGAGGCGTTCCTGAGTTATTACCTCATACAGGGACAGGGGACAGAACGGCCGGGATCCATGGAGACGTTCCTGAGTTATTACCTCATACAGGGACAGGGGACAGAACGGCCGGGATCCATGGAGGCGTTCCTGAGTTATTACCTCATACAGAGACAGGGGACAGAACGGCCGGGATCCATGGAGGCGTTCCTGAGTTATTACCTCATAGAGGGACAGGGGACAGAACGGCCGGGATCCATGGAGGCGTTCCTGAGTTATTACCTCATACAGGGACAGGAGACAGAACGGCCGGGATCCATGGAGGCGTTCCTGAGTTATTACCTCATACAGGGACAGGGGACAGAACGGCCGGGATCCATGGAGGCGTTCCTGAGTTATTACCTCATACAGAGACAGGGGACAGAACGGCCGGGATCCATGGAGGCGTTCCTGAGTTATTACCTCATACAGGGACAGGGGACAGAACGGCCGGGATCCATGGAGGCGTTCCTGAGTTATTACCTCATACAGGGACAGGAGACAGAACGGCCGGGATCCATGGAGACGTTCCTGAGTTATTACCTCATACAGGGACAGGAGACAGAACGGCCGGGATCCATGGAGACGTTCCTGAGTTATTACCTCATAGAGGCACAGGGGACAGAACGGCCGGGATCCATGGAGACGTTCCTGAGTTATTACCTCATACAGGGACAGGAGACAGAACGGCCGGGATCCATGGAGACGTTCCTGAGTTATTACCTCATAGAGGCACAGGGGACAGAACGGCCGGGATCCATGGAGGCGTTCCTGAGTTATTACCTCATACAGGGACAGGGGACAGAACGGCCGGGATCCATGGAGGCGTTCCTGAGTTATTACCTCATACAGGGACAGGGGACAGAACGGCCGGGATCCATGGAGGCGTTCCTGAGTTATTACCTCATACAGGGGACAGAACGGCCGGGATCCATGGAGACGTTCCTGAGTTATTACCTCATAGAGGGACAGGGGACAGAACGGCCGGGATCCATGGAGACGTTCCTGAGTTATTACCTCATACAGGGACAGGGGACAGAACGGCAGGAAACGGCTCGGGCATGAAGGGGTTAAGGGAGCGGCGCCGCGACTGCAGCCAACAGGGCGAGCGGCCGCGCACTTCGGCCCAGGCAGTCCCAAGCAAGCAACGTCCACTTACCTGATCTGTCAGCCCAAAACACAACACCTGTCGCCATGACACCTGAGGCTTCCTCCTGTCTGCCGCATGGAGGAGGCGCCGCCCCTTCTGGTCACATGGGCGTGACGTCACCACAGCTCGTTCAGGCTCCCAGGATTTAGCCTCTACACTGTCAGAACACTCCCCCTCAAGGTATGACACGCCCCTAGAAATGACGTCACACATGGACGGCGCCCATATAGTTAAGTATCTAGCATATCGCTGGTGTCCGCCCTCCGGAGATCATGTGACCCCTGACTCCTCCTCTCCTGTGACCTCATCACAGGTCCTGTGCACAGAGCAGCCATATATGTGGAGTGCGGCCCTGCAGGTGGAGGTATGTGGAGATTCCCCCCATTACTGAGCGCGGGGGACATTAACCCCTTCTGCACTGAGGCGCTCTTGGGGTTTTGTTGCCCCTTTATATATGCATCCTGATCCCTTGTCCTGCTCCACCCCCCATAAATCCATACAGACCCCAATATATATATATATATATATACATCCTGGCTCTTATGCATCTTGGCCCCAATATATCCATCCTAGCTTCTTATCCTGGCCCCCCCCCTGTGTATCTATCCTGGCCCCCCCATGTGTATCCATCCTGGCCCCCCCATGTGTATCCATCCTGGCCCCCCCATGTGTATCCATCCTGGCCCCCCCATGTGTTTCCATCCTGACCCCCCCATGTGTTTCCATCCTGGCCCCCCCATGTGTATCCATCCTGACCCCCCCATGTTTATCCATCCTGGCCCCCCCATGTTTATCCATCCTGGCCCCCCCGTGTGTATCCATCCTGGCCCCCCATGTGTATCCATCCTGGCCCCCCCATGTGTATCCATCCTAGCCCCCCCATGTGTATCCATCCTAGCCCCCCCATGTGTATCCATCCTAGCCCCCCCATGTGTATCCATCCTAGCCCCCCCGTGTTTATCCATCCTGGCCCCCCCCGTGTGTATCCATCCTGGCCCCCCCATGTGTATCCATCCTGGCCCCCCCATGTGTATCCATCCTAGCCCCCCCATGTGTATCCATCCTAGCCCCCCCATGTGTATCCATCCTAGCCCCCCCATGTGTATCCATCCTGACCCCCCCATGTGTATCCATCCTGGCCCCCCCATGTGTATCCATCCTGGCTCCCCATGTGTCTCCATCCTGCCCCCCATGTGTATCCATCCTGGCCCCCCATGTGTCTCCATCCTGGCCCCCCCATGTGTATCCATCCTGACCCCCCCATGTGTATCCATCCTGGCCCCCCCATGTGTATCCATCCTGGCCCCCCCATGTGTATCCATCCTGGCCCCCCCATGTGTTTCCATCCTGACCCCCCCATGTGTTTCCATCCTGGCCCCCCCATGTGTATCCATCCTGGCCCCCCCATGTTTATCCATCCTGGCCCCCCCATGTTTATCCATCCTGGCCCCCCCGTGTGTATCCATCCTGGCCCCCCATGTGTATCCATCCTGGCCCCCCCATGTGTATCCATCCTAGCCCCCCCATGTGTATCCATCCTAGCCCCCCCATGTGTATCCATCCTAGCCCCCCCGTGTTTATCCATCCTGGCCCCCCCCGTGTGTATCCATCCTGGCCCCCCCATGTGTATCCATCCTAGCCCCCCCATGTGTATCCATCCTAGCCCCCCCATGTGTATCCATCCTAGCCCCCCCATGTGTATCCATCCTGACCCCCCCATGTGTATCCATCCTAGCCCCCCATGTGTATCCATCCTGGCCCCCCCATGTGTATCCATCCTGGCCCCCCCATGTGTATCCATCCTGGCCCCCCCATGTGTATCCATCCTGGCCCTCTCGTATGTATCCATCCTGGCCCTCTCGTATGTATCCATCCTGGCCCTCTCGTATGTATCCATCCTGGCCCCCCCGTATGTATCCATCCTGGCCCCCCCATGTGTATCCATCCTGGCCCCCCCATGTGTATCCATTCTGGCCCCCAGGGCTGTGGAGTCGGTAAGCCAAACCTGCGACTCCGACTCCACGACTCCGACTCCCACACATATTGCTTATATTTAAGTGAAAAATTTATTGTAGTACAATGTGAACCTCAGACATTTAATCATTTTTATGATCCAATAATCAAGATATTTAGATAGAACAGAATATATATTGGTGTACTACCCGGTTTTCATTCTTTTTGGTACAGATACGATATGGATAGACAGATATGGATAGAGCAGATTTCTAATCTGCTTTTGCTATTGAAAACATTATCTATGAGCTCAAAAACCTTTCAAGTGATGCAGTTTTTTAAAAAGATGATCAGCTTTTGCACCTGAAAAACGTATCCTCAAAAAACGCTGTGTGTGAATGTAGCCTTAGATCAGGAATATAACAGCCATTTATAGGACATTTCATAACTTTCCCAAACTCCTATGAAAAAATATTCAGCACATCCTGCATTGAATTACTGTACCCAATTTATTATATATTTTAGGAGTCGGTCCATTTTATACCGACTCCAACTCCGACTCCACCAAAATGAGCACCGACTACGACTCCACGACTCCGACTCCGACTCCACAGCCCTGCTGGCCCCGCCATGTGTATCCATCCTGGCCCCCCATGTGTATCCATCCTGGCCCCCCCCATGTGTATCCATCCTGGCCCCCCCCATGTGTATCCATCCTGGCCCCCCCATGTGTATCCATCCTGGCCCCCCCATGTGTATGCATCCTGGCCCCCCATGTGTATGCATCCTGGCCCCCCATGTGTATGCATCCTGGCCCCCCATGTGTATGCATCCTGGCCCCCCATGTGTATGCATCCTGGCCCCCCATGTGTATCCATCCTGGACCCCCCATGTGTATCCATCCTGGACCCCCCATGTGTATCCATCCTGGACCCCCCATGTGTATCCATCCTGGACCCCCCATGTGTATCCATCCTGGACCCCCATGGGTATCCATCCTGGACCCCCCATGTGTATCCATCCTGGACCCCCCATGTGTATCCATCCTGGCCCTCTCGTATGTATCCATCCTGGCCCCCCCTGTGTCGCCTTCCTGGCCCCCCATGTGTCGCCATCCTGGCCCCCCATGTGTCGCCATCCTGGCCCCCCATGTGTCGCCATCCTGGCCCCCCATGTGTCGCCATCCTGGCCCCCCATGTGTCGCCATCCTGGCCCCCCATGTGTCGCCATCCTGGCCCCCCATGTGTCGCCATCCTGGCCCTCCGTGTGTGTCCATCCTGGCCCCCCGTGTGTAGCCATCCTGGCCCCCCCCGTGTGTAGCCATCCTGGCCCCCCCCGTGTGTAGCCATCCTGCCCCCCCCCGTGTGTAGCCATCCTGCCCCCCCCCGTGTGTAGCCATCCTGCCCCCCCCGTGTGTAGCCATCCTGCCCCCCCTGTGTGTAGCCATCCTGGCCCCCCCCCCCCGTGTGTAGCCATCCTGGCCCCCCCCCCCGTGTGTAGCCATCCTGGCCCCCCCCCCCGTGTGTAGCCATCCTGGCCCCCCCCCCCGTGTGTAGCCATCCTGGCCCCCCCCCCCCGTGTGTAGCCATCCTGGCCCCCCCCCCGTGTGTAGCCATCCTGGCCCCCCCCCCGTGTGTAGCCATCCTGGCCCCCCCCCCCGTGTGTAGCCATCCTGGCCCCCCCCCCCGTGTGTAGCCATCCTGGCCCCCCCCCCGTGTGTAGCCATCCTGGCCCCCCCCCGTGTGTAGCCATCCTGGCCCCCCCCCCGTGTGTAGCCATCCTGGCCCCCCCCCCCGTGTGTAGCCATCCTGGCCCCCCCCCTTGTGTAGCCATCCTGGCCCCCCCCCCCGTGTGTAGCCATCCTGCCCCCCCCCCGTGTGTAGCCATCCTGCCCCCCCCCCGTGTGTAGCCATCCTGCCCCCCTATTTGTATCTATCCTGGTCCCCCCAATGTGTCTCTATCTTGGCCATCCATTTTCATCCATCCTGGCCCCCCATGTGTCTCCATCCTGGCCCCCCATGTGTCTCCATCCTGGCCCCCCATGTGTGTCCATCCTGGCCCCCCATGTGTGTCCATCCTGGCACCCCATGTGTGTCCATCCTGGCACCCCATGTGTGTCCATCCTGGCACCCCATGTGTGTCCATCCTGGCACCCCATGTGTGTCCATCGTGGCACCCCATGTGTGTCCATTGTGGCACCCCATGTGTGTCCATTGTGGCACCCCATGTGTGTCCATTGTGGCACCCCATGTGTGTCCATGCTGCCCCCCTGTTATCAATGGGTCATCGAGGAGGATGGAGCAATAGGCTAAGCCACCAGAAAACCAGAGAGGTTGGTCACTCAGCGGATTGCAGACCCTTAATCTTAACAACACAACTAGCAGTAGCCATGGGGCGTACCTACGATGCCCTAGACGCCTCAGCACAGCCGGAGAGATAACTAAGCCTGAAGTAAGAAAGGTGAAATCTAAACTTCCCCGGAGCAGACCCTAAAGGAATAGATAGCCCCCAAACATATATTGTCCGTGAGACGAGATGAAGCACAAACACAGGCAGA
Source organism: Dendrobates tinctorius (assembly GCF_039654945.1). Classification (NCBI taxonomy): domain Eukaryota; kingdom Metazoa; phylum Chordata; class Amphibia; order Anura; family Dendrobatidae; genus Dendrobates; species Dendrobates tinctorius. The sequence continues at coordinate 943,536 of NW_027362152.1, read as the reverse complement.
AAATAGATTGAGCAAATGGTGGGGCCCAAGCTGTCTAGATAGGACAGGAAAGGCACTGTCTGCAATCACGCAAAAGACCCTAAAAATTCCAACACGTCTGATGTGCAAAATTACTGAGGTTACACAACCTCGCCCCCACTATTTCAGCGCTCAGGTGTGAACTGGCAGCAAGCAACAGGCTAATACAGCAGGAGGCAGAGCAAACCATGTGTTTCCATCCTCGCTCCACCATGTGTATCCATCCTGGCGCCCCCTATGTGTATCCATCCTGCCCCCCATGTGTATCCATCCTAGCACCCCATGTGTATCCATCCTGGCCCCCCATGTGTCTCCTTCCTGGCCCCCCATGTGTATTCTTCCTGGACCCCCCATGTGTAGCCATCCTGGACCCCCCATGTGTATCCATCCTGCCCCCCCATGTGTATCCATCCTGCCCCCCCCATGTGTATCCATCCTGCCCCCCCCATGTGTATCCATCCTGCCCCCCCATGTGTATCCATCCTGGCCCCCCCATGTGTATCCATCCTGGCCCCCCCATGTGTATCCATCCTGGCCCCCCCATGTGTATCCATCCTGGCCCCCCCATGTGTATCCATCCTGGCCCCCCCATGTGTATCCATCCTGGCCCCCCCATGTGTATCCATCCTGGCCCCCCCATGTGTATCCATCCTGGCCCCCCCATGTGTATCCATCCTGGCCCCCCCATGTGTATCCATCCTGGCCCCCCACGTGTATCCATCCTGGCCCCCCACGTGTATCCATCCTGGCCCCCCATGTGTGTCCATCCTGGCCCCCCATGTGTATCTACCCTGGCCACACCATGTGTGTCCATCCTGGCCCCCCATGTGTGTCCATCCTGGCCCCCCATGTGTATCCATCCTGGCCCCCCATGTGTATCCATCCTGGCCCCCCATGTGTATCCATCCTGGCCCCCCATGTGTATCCATCCTGGCCCACCATGTGTATCCATCCTGGCTCCCATGTGTGTCCATCCTGGCCCTCCCATATGCATCCATCCTGGCACCCCATATGCATCCATCCTGGCACCCCATATGCATCCATCCTGGCCCCCCCATGTGTGTCCATCCTTGCCCCCCCATGTGTGTCCATCCTTGCCCCCCCCATGTGTGTCCATCCTTGCCCCCCCCATGTGTGTCCATCCTTGCCCCCCCCATGTGTGTCCATCCTTGCCCCCCCCATGTGTGTCCATCCTTGCCCCCCCATGTGTGTCCATCCTTGCCCCCCATGTGTGTCCATCCTTGCCCCCCCATGTGTGTCCATCCTTGCCCCCCCATGTGTGTCCATCCTTGCCCCCCCATGTGTGTCCATCCTTGCCCCCCCATGTGTGTCCATCCTTGCCCCCCCATGTGTGTCCATCCTTGCCCCCCCATGTGTGTCCATCCTTGCCCCCCCATGTGTGTCCATCCTTGCCCCCCCATGTGTGTCCATCCTTGCCCCCCCATGTGTGTCCATCCTTGCCCCCCCATGTGTGTCCATCCTTGCCCCCCCATGTGTGTCCATCCTTGCCCCCCCATGTGTGTCCATCCTTGCCCCCCCATGTGTGTCCATCCTTGCCCCCCCATGTGTGTCCATCCTTGCCCCCCCATGTGTGTCCATCCTTGCCCCCCCATGTGTGTCCATCCTTGCCCCCCCATGTGTGTCCATCCTTGCCCCCCCATGTGTGTCCATCCTTGCCCCCCCATGTGTGTCCATCCTTGCCCCCCCATGTGTGTCCATCCTTGCCCCCCCATGTGTGTCCATCCTTGCCCCCCCATGTGTGTCCATCCTTGCCCCCCCATGTGTGTCCATCCTTGCCCCCCCATGTGTGTCCATCCTTGCCCCCCCATGTGTGTCCGTCCTTGCCCCCCCATGTGTGTCCGTCCTTGCCCCCCCATGTGTGTCCGTCCTTGCCCCCCCATGTGTGTCCGTCCTTGCCCCCCCATGTGTGTCCGTCCTTGCCCCCCCATGTGTGTCCGTCCTTGCCCCCCCATGTGTGTCCGTCCTTGCCCCCCCATGTGTGTCCGTCCTTGCCCCCCCATGTGTGTCCGTCCTTGCCCCCCCATGTGTGTCCGTCCTTGCCCCCCCATGTGTGTCCGTCCTTGCCCCCCCATGTGTGTCCGTCCTTGCCCCCCCATGTGTGTCCGTCCTTGCCCCCCCATGTGTGTCCGTCCTTGCCCCCCCATGTGTGTCCGTCCTTGCCCCCCCATGTGTGTCCGTCCTGGCCCCCCCATGTGTCTCTGTCCTGGCCCCCCATGTGTCTCTGTCCTAGAATCATAGAATCATAGAATCGTAGAGTTGGAAGGGACCTCCTGGGCCATCTGGTCCAACCCCCTGCTCAAAGCAGGATTCGCTAAATCATCCCAGTCAGATGTCTGTCCAGCCTCTGTTTGAAGACTTCCATTGAAGGAGAACTCACCACTTCTCGTGGCAGCCTGTTCCACTCATTGATCACTCTAACTGTCAAAAAGTTTTTTCTAATATCTAATCTGTGTCTCCTCCCATTCAGTTTCATCCCATTGCTTCTAGTCTTTCCTTGTGCAAATGAGAATAAAGTTGATCCTTCTACAATGTGACAGCCCTTTAGATATTTGTAGACAGCAATTAAGTCTCCTCTCAGTCTTCTCTTTTGCAAACTAAATATTCCCAAATCCTGCAACCTTTCCTCATAAGACAGGGTTTGCAGACCGGTCACCATTCTGGTCGCTCTTTTCTGAACTTGCTCCAGTTTGTTGATGTCTTTTTTAAAATGTGGTGCCCAAAACTGGACACAATATTCCAGATGAGGTCTGACCAAAGAGGAGTAGAGGGAAATAATGACTTCACGTGATCTAGACTGTATGCTTCTGTTAATACATCCTAGAACTGCATTTGCCTTTTTTGCTGCTGCATCACACTGTTGACTCATATTCAGTCTGTGATCTATTAGTATACCCAAGTCTTTTTCACATGTGCTGTCACTTAGCCCTATTCCTCCCATTCTATATATGCTTTTTTCATTTTTATTGCCCAGATGTAGTACTTTGCATTTCTCCCTGTTAAAAACCATTCTGTTAGTTACTGCCCACTTCTCCAGTTTATTTAAATCTTTTTGAATCCTCTCTCTCTCTTCTCTAGTATTAGCTATCCCTCCTAGCTTTGTGTCATCAGCAAATTTAATCAGTTTACCCTCAATTCCTTCATCTAAATCGTTGATAAAGATGTTGAACAATACAGGGCCCAGGACAGAGCCCTGTGGTACCCCACTTGAGACATTCTTCCAACTGGATGTGCAGCCATTTACGACCACTCTTTGGGTCCGATCACTAAGCCAGCTATGAATCCACCTAACAGTTGCCTTGTCCATTCCATACTTAGTCATTTTTTCAATAAGGATTGTATGAGAGACTTTGTCAAATGCTTTGCTGAAGTCAAGATATACTATATCTACAGCATTTCCTTGATCCACCCAATCAGTGATACCGTCATAGAAGGAAATTAAGTTAGTCTGACATGACTTATTAGTTACAAACCCATGCTGACTCTGTTTGATCACTTCATTCTTATCCAGGTATTGACTTAAATGTTGTTTAATAATTTGTTCAAAGATCTTTCCTGGTATAGAAGTCAGACTCACCGGCCTATAGTTGCCTGGGTCCACCTTCTTCCCCTTTTTGAAGATAGGAACAACATTTGCTCTTCTCCAGTCTTCTGGCACTTCTCCTGTTCTCCAAGAATTTTCAAAGATTATGGAGAGTGGTTCAGAAATTTCTTCTGCTATCTCCTTCAGTACTCTGGGGTGTAATTCATCTGGACCTGGAGACTTGAATTCATTTAGGTTAGCTAAGTGTTTCCTCACTATCCTTCTGTTTATAGATATCCTGGATTCTTCTATTCCCTTAATAGGACAGTGAATAACAGTTGGTGTTACATTTCCTTTCTGAGAGAAAACAGATGCAAAATAGGAATTTAAAAGTTCAGCCTTCTCAACATCCTGTCTTACCATTTCATCATTTTCATCCTGTAAAAATCCTATAGCATCTTTGACTTTTCTTTTACTTTTGACATATCCCCAAAATCCTTTATTATTGCTTTTGACATCTCTTGCAAGCCTCAATTCATTTTCAGCTTTAGCTAATCTGATTTGTGCCCTGCAGATTCTGCAGACAGCATTATATTCTTCTTTAGATATGCCTCCCTCTTTCCATTTTATAAACATTTTTTTCTTCCTTTTTAGCATGTGCTTAAGTTCTGTGTTCACCCATCCTGGTTTCCTTAAATGCTTCCTATTCTTCCCTCTTTTCGGAATTGTTAACAACTGTGCTTTGAGAATTTCATTTTTCAAGATTTCCCATCCTTCCTGGACATTTTTGTCTTTAAGGATATCCAGCCATTGGATCCCTCCAATTATCTTTCTGAATCCCTTAAAATCTGCCTTTCTGAAATCTAACCTTGACGTCTGAGTCTTCACAGGTCTTCCGCCTCTAGTTATCCAAAATTCTAAAATAGCATGGTCGCTACCTCCTAGGGTTCCAGCCACTTTTACCTCCTCAACCATTTCCTCCCTGTTTATAAGGATTAGATCCAAGGTAGCAGTTCCCCTTGTTTTCTCCCCTACCTTTTGGAAGATAAAGTTGTCAGCAAGAGAGGATAAGAATTTCCTTGACCTGTTAGTTTTGCCTGAGAGAGATTCCCAACAAATGTCTGGATAGTTGAAATCTCCCATGACAACTATGTCATATTTTTTGGAGAACTTGGCCATTTGATGCATAAAGAGTTCATCCATATCTTCAGCTTGCACAGGCGGCCTGTAGTAAATGCCTACAATGGTGTCCTTTCCATTGTTCTGTCCTTGTATTCTTACCCAAACAGTTTCCACAGAACTCCCAGTCTCTGAAGCTTCAATCTCTGTGCAGATATACGCGTTTCTAACATACAATGCAACACCCCCTCCTCGTTTATCAAGTCTGTTTCTTGCAAATAAGTTGTATCCTTCTAGCCTTGTATTCCAATCATGTGTATCGTCCCACCAAGTTTCAGTGATTCCAATGACATCATATTTCTTTTCCTGTGTTAGTAGTTCCAATTCTCCTTGTTTGTTGCCCATGCTTTGTGCATTAGTATAGAAACATTTTAGTTTGTGATTGGTTTCTCTTTCTCCAATATTTTTATTAATTAGATTCTTTCGTCTTTGTTCTTCCTTTCCACTTCTATTAGCAGAGTTCTCAATAGCATTTGTCAGGTGTATGGCTTTTTCTGGTCTTTTGCTTCCCTTCCCATGTTGTTCTAGTTTAAAGCTCTCCTTACAAGTGTAGCAAGGCGACTTCCAAATACATGCTTTCCAGTCTTCGTAAGGTGCACCCCATCTCTAGCAAGTAGTCCATCGTATAAGTAGTTCACTCCGTGATCCAGAAATCCAAATCGTTGCTGACGGCACCATCGACGTAGCCAGTTGTTCACCTGCAGAATCTTATTCCACCTCCTTGGTCCATGGCCATCCACTGGGAGGATGGAAGAGAAGACCACCTGCGCTCCCAGTTCTTTCACTTTCTTGCCTAAGTCTTCAAAGTCTCTGCAGATGGTTTCCAGGTCGTTTCTTGCGGTGTCATTTGTCCCCACATGTAGTAGCAGGAATGGGTAGTCATCTGTAGGTCTGAAGAGTCCTGATATCCTGTCAGACACATCTTTAATTTTTGCACCTGGAAGACAACACATTTCTCTTGAAGATATATCCGGTCTGCAGATAGCGGCCTCTGTTCCTCTCAACAGGGAATCCCCCATGACCACCACTCTCCGTTTCTTCTTCACAACATTTTTCTTTCTCCATCCTGGAGGACATGGCCCCCCATGTGTCTCCTTCCTGGCCCCCCATGTGTCTCCTTCCTGGCCCCCCATGTGTCTCCTTCCTGGCTCCCCATGTGTATCCATCCTGGCCCCCATGTGTCTCTGTCCTGGCCCCCCATGTGTCTATCCAGGCCCCCATGTGTCTCTGTCCAGGCTCCCATGTGTCTCTGTCCTGGCCCCACATGTGTCTCTATCCTGGCCCCCCCATGTGTATCCATCCTGGCCCCTTGTCCTGGCTTCATGTACATAGGACAAAAAAATAAAGATTCCATTTAACTTCCTGCGCTCCCAGCGCCCTGTGGTGCCCTCCTCCTCTGCGGATCTGGCGCGCACATAGTAAAATGACCGCCAATGTAGCACAGGTCGGCGGTGAATGTGTGCGTGTCGCACTGACGTCATACGCCGGTGACGATGGGTGCACAGTCTTCGGCATTGATTGGGATGTGCACCGCAGTGGTTCAGGTAATGACCGTTGCATGCGCTCGCCCCTGCACAAACTCTGCCTGCACTTTTAAAGGACCCCCGCCCCTAAAATCCGCAGACTTTTTTTTTTTCTTTTTTTCATCTTCTCCTCTCCTTCCCACAACCAAGAGCCCACCGGGGATTTTCCCGATACCCCGCCAGCCCAGTCCGACCCTATATATATAATTTTTTTTTTTCCATTAAGTTGAGAGGTCCAATTCCAGCTATTGCTGTGGGACCTGTGATTTCTATCTACTCCACTGTGTACAGGATAATAGAGTATAATAAAGTAGTTATGGACGTGACGTAACTAACATTGTGCAGGGACTCTGCTTTCCATATAGTGACGGATATTTCTTGTTGCTGAAACTGTGATATTTTTCCCCCTTTAAACCTTTTTAAACCCCTCTGATCAGTGCGATCATACAACATACAAGCCTCTGATGGCTCCGGTGATGCCCTGTACTACTGTAGTGCCGTGTATCATCACTGCCTGTCAGTGTAATACTAACGGCCCCATACACATGAGATCAGAGTTGGCTGAACGGTCATTTGGCAGACGGCGATCTCTCCCGACTCCCCCATACACACAAATATTCCAGCTTTCCTGTGGTCTGTATGAGAGAGTCGCCTCCAGACTCCTCTAGAGGAGGATTATCTACAGGAAGAACAAACGGATTATCCTCTGAAATTCAGGATGTCAGATCCTTCTCTGCCCTGACATCATTTGTCGGGAGGCCCCCAAATACATTACATGGTCGGCCAAACCCCCAGAAATCAGTGCTTTCATGGAACTTTAGTGTAATGTGTATGGGGGGTTATAAGGTAACTTATTGAACGCTGCCTCTGGCCCGGCCTAATAGACCTTCATACATTGCAGCCCAGACCCCGTTATTAGACATGTAAGTATCGTAGTAACTAGGCCGCCCCATACTATCGAGTACTTGGGGGCGGGGGGCATTCAGCCAAACTCTGTCACACCTTCTTAGATGCCATGTTTGCTTTTCAGGGATTTTGTTGCAGCCGCTCGTGTGCCGTCCCTGCGGTGTACATCTATGTTCTGGGGCCCAAAAACCAGAGCTGTGGAGTTGGTAAGCCAAACCTGCGACTCCGACTCCTCAATTTCCCTTACACCGACTCCGACTCCCACATATATTGCTTATATTTAAGTGAAAAATGTATTGTAGTACAATGTGAACATCAGACATTTAATCATTTCTATGATCCAATAATCAAGACATTTAGATAGAACATAATATTTATTGGAATACAACTTTAGAACACAAAAAACTGTAATAAATTGTAAATATGTAATACACTGTATAATATCGATTACATACATATATAACACTATGTAATATACTATGTAAGTGGCAAAAAACAGTTTTCAACACAATCATACTAAATAACATTTGTGCAGTCTATGAATTTGTTCTAAGAAATAGAATTGCCTCCATCAGATCCTCCTTCATAGATGACCTCACATCTGACCTAATAATTTTAAGGCCAGAGAACAACCTCTCTACACTAACTTGGGTTGGAGGCAAAGCCGTAACCACATGGGAACATCTCTAACAATTTCCAGGTATAAAGGAATTGCCTCCTGCACAGTCAGTTTTGATGAACGGTTGAATTTTTTTTCTTTGAGAGCAAGTGAAACATTTTGCTGAAAGATGGTCAATCTGCTGCTATAGGAGACAGAGTGAAATCTTTTTCCTTGCGGCAAAGCTTTGCCTGCTCCATGTCATACAAATACTTGTCAAAGTCAAACTCCTCATCTGATGAGGATGAAGATATGGCAGCAGTAGCACTGTCAGGACCCAAGTCCTCTTGCGCCTGGCAGTCCTCCTGTAGGCTACTCTTCCTAACTGCTACCTCAGTCAGAGCTTCTTTTCCTTTAGTAAGCTGTTGATCATCAAGCAGTATACAATGACTCGGGGCCACATAAACAGCTGCCAGAAAAATTTTATTTTCCAATAGCTGTGTCTCTCTCCGTTTCATTGAAGCAGAAATGCCATCTGCGATTAAACCTCCTCTTTGGGACAGGCAAAATGGTAAGTTCTTCCACTCCCTTATGAAAATGCCAGGAGTTAAATCCTCAGCTTGTAATTTTTTAGTCACGGTAAATGGGTGATTAAGCAATTCCTTCAATTCAGCCACCTGTGTCCATTGACCTTCATTTAGGTTTACCTGAGGGTTCGCCATATCTATAAGAAACGGTTTTAGTTCAAGCAATCGCTAAATCATTAAATAAGTGCTGCCCCACTGATTGGCTTGATCGACAATTGCCCCTTTCCCATCACGTCTCTTCAAGATGGAATCAATTTTAGGGGTTCAGGCGGCAATAACCAATTTCCTCACTTTTCCAACCAGATTTCCAGCATGTCCCTCTTGCAGACTATCTTATTGCCAGCTGCAGCGTGTGCACAACTTTCTCACTTTCTCCAGCTTGGGGCCCAGGAATCGGATCCTGTGCAGGGCAGGCACCCCTCCCCCTCCTCTCTGGTGAAGACAGGACAGAGGAGGGGAGATTGCCCCCTGCAGTCTGGAGCCGGTGCAGGATGGGAGCACTGCTGCATACGAGTGAGTTTTGATAGGTGCGTGTCCCTGCTTCTAGGGGGGGACAGCTGCCCCCCTGCCCCTCGCTGGCTACGGCCATGATTCACACACAGCGTTTTTGCGGATCCGTTTCTTGCAGTAAAATGCAGTGACTCTGGACATCCCAGCAAAGTCAGTGGGTTTTAAGATATGACATTCAGACACATCGTTTTGTGAGGATCCGTTTTTGGGCTGAATGAGCATGTCAGTTTGTGTGGCGCTTTTCTAATCTGCTTTTGCTATTGAAAACATTATCTATGAGCTCAAAATCCTTTCAGGTGATGCGGTTTTTTAAAAAGCTGATCGGCTTTTGCAGCTGAAAAACGTATCCTCAAAAATGCAGCAAAAACACTGTGTGTGACTGTAGCCTTAGATCAGGAATAGAACAGCCATTTATAGGACATTTGATAACTTTCCCAAATTCCTATGAAAAAATATTCAGCACATCCTGCACTGAATTATTGTACCCAATTTATTATATATTTTAGGAGTCGGAGTCGGACCATTTAATTCCGACTCCACCAAAATGAGCGCCAAAAAGATTAATTTCTTTGTAATAAATGTTTAACATGTTACAAATTATAAAATGTGTCTTCTGCTTTTTTCTTCTTACAAGAATTGTTGGGGCCAATTTTCTTTAGAAACATTTTAATATCGGCTTTTCTGGAGTTTTTCTTGTAATATAGGAAAGTCTAAGGCGAGAAATAAACCCCATAAATCACTGTACATCAGTGGTCCCCAACCGTTTTTGCACCAGGGACCGGCTTGAAGCAAGACCATTCTTCCATGGCCCGGCAGGGCGGGGATGGAGGTGTGACAGGGGCGGGGCTTTGGTCATAAGGGGGCGGGGCTATGGACGCGGTTGTAGTTTAGCAGTGCATACTTATCATTTAATTATAACATTTATAATGTGACTCCACTCACCATAGGTTATGAATGAGTGGGAGCACCTGGCTTGTTTCTCTGTTTCAGTGGGAGCACTGGGCTACTTCTACTGATGACCGTCACTGCTAATGATGATTGGAACCTACAAGGAAATGGAGCATTGAGCACTTAAGAAAAATTGTACTGGAGTTCTGTACATGCTGATTATTTTCTAATCATCAGAAAATGTATGAGTGGTCCCCCCGTCCTGTCCAGCTCTGTGTGGCTCCCCCTGTTGTATACATGGCTCCCCTGTCCCATCCTGTATACATGGCTCCGCTCCCACTCTCCCTCCCCTGTATACATGGCTCCGCTCCCACTCTCCCTCCCCTGTATATATGGCTCCGCTCCCACTCTCCCTCCCCTGTATATATGGCTCCGCTCTCACTCTCCCTCCCGGTATATATGGCTCCGCTCCCACTCTCCCTCCCCTGTATACATGGCTCCGCTCCCACTCTCCCTCCCCTGTATATATGGCTCCGCTCCCACTCTACCTCCCCTGTATATATGGCTCCGCTCCCACTCTCCCTCCCCTGTATATATGGCTCCGCTCCCACTCTCCCTCCCCTGTATACATGGCTCCGCTCCCACTCTCCCTCCCCTGTATATATGGCTCCGCTCCCACTCTCCCTCCCCTGTATATATGGCTCCGCTCCCACTCTCCCTCCCTGTATATATGGCTCCGCTCCCACTCTCCCTCCCCTGTATATATGGCTCCGCTCCCACTCTCCCTCCCTGTATATATGGCTCTGCTCCCACTCTCCCTCCCCTGTATATATGGCTCTGCTCCCACTCTCCCTCCCTGTATATATGGCTCCGCTCCCACTCTCCCTCCCCTGTATATATGGCTCCGCTCCCACTCTCCCTCTCCTGTATATATGGCTCCGCTCCCACTCTCCCTCCCTGTATATATGGCTCTGCTCCCACTCTCCCTCCCCTGTATATATGGCTCTGCTCCCACTCTCCCTCCCTTGTATATATGGCTCTGCTCCCACTCTCCCTCCCTTGTATATATGGCTCTGCTCCCACTCTCCCTCCCTGTATATATGGCTCCGCTCCCACTCTCCCTCCCCTGTATATATGGCTCTGCTCCCACCCTCCCTCCCTTGTATATATGGCTCCGCTCCCACTCTCCCTACCCTGTATATATGGCTCCGTTCCCACTCTCCCTCCCTTGTATATATGGCTCCGCTCCCACTCTCCCTCCCTGTATATATGGCTCTGCTCCCACTCTCCCTCCCCTGTATATATGGCTCTGCTCCCACTCTCCCTCCCCTGTATATATGGCTCCGCTCCCACTCTCCCTCCCCTGTATATATGGCTCCGCTCCCACTCTCCCTCCCCTGTATATACGGCTCTGCTCCCACTCTCCCTCCCCTGTATATATGGCTCCGCTCCCACTCTCCCTCCCTGTATATATGGCTCCGCTCCCACTCTCCCTCCCTGTATATATGGCTCCGCTCCCACTCTCCCTCCCCTGTATATATGGCTCTGCTCCCACTCTCCCTCTCTGTATATATATGGCTCTGCTCCCACTCTCCCTCCCTTGTATATATGGCTCCGCTCCCACCCTCCCTCCCTTGTATATATGGCTCTGCTCCCACTCTCCCTCCCCTGTATATATGGCTCCGCTCCCACTCTCCCTCCCCTGTATACATGGCTCCGCTCCCACTCTCCCTCCATTGTATATATGGCTCTGCTCCCACTCTCCCTCCCTTGTATATATGGCTCCGCTCCCACTCTCCCTCCCTTGTATATATGGCTCCGCTCCCACTCTCCCTCCCCTGTATATATGGCTCCGCTCCCACTCTCCCTCCCCTGTATACATGGCTCCGCTCCCACTCTCCCTCCCTTGTATATATGGCTCTGCTCCCACTCTCCCTCCCCTGTATATATGGCTCCGCTCCCACTCTCCCTCCCCTGTATATATGGCTCTGCTCCCACTCTCCCTCCCTTGTATATATGGCTCCGCTCCCACTCTCCCTCCCTGTATATATGGCTCCGCTCCCACTCTCCCTCCCCTGTATATATGGCTCCGCTCCCACTCTCCCTCCCCTGTATATATGGCTCTGCTTCCACTCTCCCTCCCCTGTATATATGGCTCCGCTCCCACTCTCCCTCCCCTGTATATATGGCTCCGCTCCCACTCTCCCTCCCCTGTATATATGGCTCCGCTCCCACTCTCCCTCCCCTGTATATATGGCTCCGCTCCCACTCTCCCTCCCCTGTATATATGGCTCCGCTCCCACTCTCCCTCCCCTGTATATATGGCTCCGCTCCCACTCTCCCTCCCCTGTATATATGGCTCCGCTCCCACTCTCCCTCCCCTGTATATATGGCTCCGCTCCCACTCTCCCTCCCCTGTATATATGGCTCCGCTCCCACTCTCCCTCCCTTGTATATATGGCTCCGCTCCCACTCTCCCTCCCTTGTATATATGGCTCTGCTCCCACTCTCCCTCCCTTGTATATATGGCTCCGCTCCCACTCTCCCTCCCTTGTATATATGGCTCCGCTCCCACTCTCCCTCCCCTGTATATATGGCTCCGCTCCCACTCTCCCTCCCCTGTATATATGGCTCCGCTCCCACTCTCCCTCCCTTGTATATATGGCTCCGCTCCCACTCTCCCTCCCCTGTATATATGGCTCTCTTCCCACTCTCCCTCCCTTGTATATATGGCTCTGCTCCCACTCTCCCTCCCCTGTATATATGGCTCCGCTCCCACTCTCCCTCCCCTGTATATATGGCTCCGCTCCCACTCTCCCTCCCTTGTATATATGGCTCCGCTCCCACTCTCCCTCCCTTGTATATATGGCTCTGCTCCCACTCTCCCTCCCTTGTATATATGGCTCCGCTCCCACTCTCCCTCCCTTGTATATATGGCTCCGCTCCCACTCTCCCTCCCCTGTATATATGGCTCCGCTCCCACTCTCCCTCCCCTGTATATATGGCTCCGCTCCCACTCTCCCTCCCTTGTATATATGGCTCCGCTCCCACTCTCCCTCCCTTGTATATATGGCTCCGCTCCCACTCTCCCTCCCCTGTATATATGGCTCCGCTCCCACTCTCCCTCCCTGTATATATGGCTCCGCTCCCACTCTCCCTCCCTTGTATATATGGCTCCGCTCCCACTCTCCCTCCCTTGTATATATGGCTCCGCTCCCACTCTCCCTCCCTTGTATATATGGCTCCGCTCCCACTCTCCCTCCCTTGTATATATGGCTCCGCTCCCACTCTCCCTCCCCTGTATATATGGCTCCGCTCCCACTCTCCCTCCCTTGTATATATGGCTCCGCTCCCACTCTCCCTCCCCTGTATATATGGCTCCGCTCCCACTCTCCCTCCCTTGTATATATGGCTCCGCTCCCACTCTCCCTCCCTTGTATACATGGCTCCGCTCCCACTCTCCCTCCCTTGTATATATGGCTCCGCTCCCACTCTCCCTCCCCTGTATATATGGCTCTGCTCCCACTCTCCCTCCCCTGTATATATGGCTCTGCTCCCACTCTCCCTCCCCTGTATATATGGCTCTGCTCCCACTCTCCCTCCCCTGTATATATGGCTCTGCTCCCACTCTCCCTCCCCTGTATATATGGCTCTGCTCCCACTCTCCCTCCCCTGTATATATGGCTCCGCTACCACTCTCCCTCCCTGTATATATGGCTCCGCTCCCACTCTCCCTCCCCTGTATATATGGCTCCGCTCCCACTCTCCCTCCCCTGTATATATGGCTCTGCTCCCACTCTCCCTCCCTTGTATATATGGCTCCGCTCCCACTCTCCCTCCCTTGTATATATGGCTCCGCTCCCACTCTCCCTCCCTTGTATATATGGCTCCGCTCCCACTCTCCCTCCCTTGTATACATGGCTCCGCTCCCACTCTCCCTCCCTTGTATATATGGCTCCGCTCCCACTCTCCCTCCCCTGTATATATGGCTCTGCTCCCACTCTCCCTCCCCTGTATATATGGCTCTGCTCCCACTCTCCCTCCCCTGTATATATGGCTCTGCTCCCACTCTCCCTCCCCTGTATATATGGCTCTGCTCCCACTCTCCCTCCCCTGTATATATGGCTCTGCTCCCACTCTCCCTCCCCTGTATATATGGCTCCGCTACCACTCTCCCTCCCTGTATATATGGCTCCGCTCCCACTCTCCCTCCCCTGTATATATGGCTCCGCTCCCACTCTCCCTCCCTTGTATATATGGCTCTGCTCCCACTCTCCCTCCCCTGTATATATGGCTCCGCTTTTCTAAAAGCCTCAAACTTCTGTGTGTGACTCAGAGCTGAGATCTAACGTGATGGAAGCTTCCAGTGCGGGGAAGACGGGAAACCTTCATATAGACGGCCGGTGGGGATGGAGTCAGTGACCGACTCTGGCCACATCTGTCTCTAGAGCCGCAGTAGAAGATGAAGATGTCGTCCTCATCATGAAGGAGTTATTTCTCATGTCGCGTGTAATGAATCTCTCCTGCAGTATCGCTAATGCCGATTCCAGTGTCGGTAATGAGACGAGAATTAGCGTTATGGAAGATGAGTCTATGAGGAACGTGTTCAGCTGCCGACTCCGAGGAGGAAACTGCTTGTTGTCTGTGGCCTAAATATATAGGTTTTATTAGTAGATGTCAGGGAAGAAAACTAAACCCTGTAAGATAATAAATCTCCTCATATGTTTCCCTTATTATCTCCAGTAATTGTATTATTACACAGGATTCTTATGATGTTACATCGGATCATCTTCTTCTCATTCAGGTCTCTACAATATCGGATCCTCTCAGTGAAGATCTTCTACAGAAGAGAATTTTCCTGATTTACCCATCAAGGATGGATATGGACAGAGACAAGATGGCGGAGAGGATGTTACACCTCACCCTAGAGATCCTCTTCCGTCTCACTGGAGAGGTGAGAGATCCTGATGACGTCACATTACATCATTCTTATCTATGGGAATAACAGATGGACAGAACTGGAGAGGTGAGGACTCTGGAAATGTCTGTAGTGAGATTTATTAATGTGTCTCTCCATAACCAGGATTACACAGTGGTGAAGAAGACCTCTAGTGATCGCTGTCAGGACCCTGTGTCTGAGGGATGGGGAAGACCCCTGAGCCCAATCACCGGGCCTCCAACTCACCCCCTGATCCATGAGGACATCAATGACCAGAAGATCCTAGACCTCATCTACAAGATGATTGAGCTGCTGACTGGAGAGGTGACACTGCTGGGAATGCTGGGACATTATACAGTAACTATGAAGGGATCGGGGGGATGACGGTATCATTGTATGTGTCAGGTTCCTATAAGGTATCAGGATGTCGCTGTCTATTTCTCCATGGAGGAGTGGGAGTATTTAGAAGGACACAAAGATCTCTACAAGAACGTCATAATGGAGGTTCCCCAGCCCCTCACATCACCAGGTAATAGACAGGACTAAATACACACGGCCTATAATTATCTGTATATAGAGAATGAATTCAGTCCCTGTATGTGTTTCCTCCAGATCTATCCAGTAAGAGGACAACACCAGAGAGATGTCCCCGACCTCTTCTTCCACAGGACTGTAACCAAGAAGATCCCAGTGCTCCTCAGGATCATCAGGTAGATGGAGAGAAGGTGTCAGGAGATCTCCCCTATGATGTGTAGCCGGCTGTGAAGGTCTTGTGCTCAGTCTTGTTTTATCCACCAGTATTATATGTTTTATACTTGTGTAATGAGAGCGGTGGAGATGGCAGGATTAGAGCTGATCATAGATGGGACTTCTCCATCTGTCGGTGACTTTTACAATATTTGTTTCAGGGTGAAGATCTGATCCATATTAATACTACAGAGACATATGTGAGGGGTGATGAGCGGTGTAAAGAGGAGATTCTCACATATGACTACCCAGGTGAGTAGTAACCACTGAATGCAGAGAAGTCACAGATTCCTCTCAGTCACCGGCTGTGGCTGATTTATCGGTGGTGTAGTCTGGCCGTATTACCATGATCACCATTTTGCCTGTAGACCACAACATTCTCCTCCACCCAAAACTGTTCAAATGACTTTTGGGCATTGAAAGCCCTTTTCTATAGAACTTACGACCTGGAGGATCCACCTACCCCCTGGGATTAGTGTGAGGGTGATCCCTTAAAATGAGATCTATATGATTGCTTGTACCTGACCCAATATAGGCCGAGTGCTCGCTTAAAGAGTCACACCGAACACAGAGTTAGATGTCTACTCCTTTCTCAGCAAAGACTTGCACAGAACTGAAGTTTATTCTCAAGATAAAGAGACAGGAGATGGGTGTCACACAATCTCCTGAGTAGCCAGGGTCAGTCTATGATGGGTCCATTTCAGCTTCACTCCATATATGGTATCCAGTATCTCAGCTTCTGCATTCCAGGGATTCCTTCCAGGGTGTTGTCTGAAGACACAGACGCCATCTTGGTACACCATATCTGAACTGACTTATATAAGGGTTAATAATTGATTTCATTAGCCATTCTCTCCTTCACATTAGGAGACGCTGACCGTTACCTGCCCAGATCTGTAACTATAAAGCCAAATGACAGCGTACGTAGAATGTGCTGACAAGATAGAAAATCACTTGTAGAAAAATCTTATGCTGGGCCTGTAAGAGAAAGCGGAGGGTAATGATGCTGTTGGCTTCCTAGATCCCTGAGATCTTATCGGATGAATCTTCTCTCCCTTCTGTGCTGCTGAATGTCTCATGGTCCCTACAAGACCAGGTCCAGTCTTTCTGGCCAAACTTCCCTTTTATGATGGACAGCAGTAAATGTGCAGTGAGGCCAAGTGTGAATTTCTGTCCAATAACAGCAGAGTTTCCCTTTATCCTGACTTTTCAATTTGTATTAAAACCAACTAACTTCAAGGAGGATTGTGATCATCTCCAGGACAAACATTCCATCTGTGCCATGATAGATCTCTAAGCTGTGCGTGGCTGATGGCTGGAGTATACATTTATTCCCGCCTGCAGGAGATGTGTTGGCTCCAGCCCTGGTGTCATGGAGTCACTCCACGTCATACATTACATTGTTTCTGATCCTAAGGAATTCAGATTACTGCACAATCTCTCCTGAAATGGGGAGCAATATTATTTCTCTAATCTTCTGCTCAGGATCCATAGTAGCTCCAATGCTCCACCATAAATGAGGGCAACTCTGGTTTACTGTTTAACCCCTTAGGGTCCAAGGATGGGCACAGTCCATCATGGCAGGATGTCAGTTCCCGCACCATGACGGACTGTGTCCATCCTGCATTTAAACCGTCACCGAGTGTAAACATCTCCCGCCCGGTCAGTGCAGGAGCTCAGCGCTGCCGGTGGCAGAGCTTCCTGCACTAACAGCCAGGAGCGGCGTCCGCGTCCACCCCTGGCTGTTAACCCCCTGATTGCTGCGATCGCAGCGTTCAGGGGGAGGCAGAGGGTCGGGGGCTCCCTCTGCCTTCAGATCGGCGACTCCGTGATGTAATCGCAGGGCCCGATCTCTGCCATGGTGACTCACAGCATGGTATCAGAATGCTGGAGCAGTGCGATGTATTATACCTGCAACCAAAGTGAAAAGTGAAAGTCCCATAAAGGAACTAGGCAAAAAAAACATTTTTAAAAATTCTATTTAAAATAAAAAATTAAAATAATTAAAAAAAAAAAAAAAAATCCCCTAATACACATTTTTATGTAAAAAATAAAAATAAACAAAGTTCACACGTTTGGTATTGCCGCAACCATAAAAATTCCCATCTCTAAAAGTGTCACCCTAGTTAACCCCTTCAGTGAACGCCATTAAAAAAAAAAAATAAAAAAAAGTATCAAATAATACTGTTTCCAAGCGATATCATCATACTGCTTGGAAAAAGTGGAATAAAACACGATAAAATAACGAATGGTAATAAAAATGGTATCACTGAATGCGCCATCTTGTCCCGCAAAAAACGAGCCGCCGTACAGCTCCATCAGCGGAAAAATACAAAAGTTACAGCTCTCAGAATAAAGTGATGCAAAAATAATTATTGTCTCTATAAAAGTTTTTATTCTGTAAAAAACACCAAAACATAAAAAGATATAAATCTGGTATCGCTGTAATCGTGGTGACCCGAAGAATAAAGCCGCCACATCACTAATACCGCACGAGGAACGGCGTAAAAAATAGCACCAATTCTTCACCGTTTGTGGATTTGTGCATTCTGCCTCCCAGAGATCAGTAAGGCGATCACAGTGGTTCACCCCACATATATCAGCGCGCTCAGGACAACTTTTTGGGGTCCAATTTCTCCTGTTACCCTTGTGAAAATAAAAATTTGGGGGCAAAAAGATCATTTTATCATTTTCACGGCTCTACGTTATAAACTTCTGTAAAGCACTTGGGGGTTCAAAGTGCTCACCACACATCTACATAAGTTCCTTGGGGGGTTTAGTTTCCAAAATGGGGTCACTTGTGGGGGTTTCTACAGTTTAGGTACATCAGGGGCTCTGCAAACGCAACATGAGGCCCGCAGATCATTCCACCAAAGTCTGCATTCCAAAACGGCGCTCCTTCCCTTCCGAGCTCTGCCATGCACCCAAACAGTAGTTTACCCCCACATATGGGGTGTCAGCGTACTCAGGACAAATAGCACAATAACTTTTGGAGTCTTGTTACCCTTGGAAATTAAAAATTGGGGGTGAAAATCATTTTTTGGAAAAATGATTTTTTAATTTTACGGCTCTATCTTATAAACTTCTGTGAAGCCCTTGGGGGTTCAAAGTGCTCACCACACATTTGGATAAGTTCCTCGGGGGTCTAGTTTCCAAAATGGGGTCACTTGTGGGGGGTTTCCACTGTTTAGGTACATCATGGGCTCTCCAAACGTGACATGGCGTCCGATCTCAATTCCAGCCAATTTAACATTCAAAACCTCAAATGATGCTCCTTCCCTTCTGAGCACTGCCGTGCGCCTAAAGATGGGTCTTCCTCCACCCATGGGGTATCGGTGTACTCAGGAGAAATTACACAGCAAATATTGTGCTTCATTTTCTCCTGATAGCCTTGACAAAATAAAATTAATTGTGTCCAAAGTAAAATCTTTGGGAAAAAAAAGTTAAATGTTCATTTTTTCCTTCCACATTGCTTCAATTCTCGTGAAGCACCTGAAGGGTTAATAAACTTCTTGAATGTGGTTTTCAGCACCTTGAGGGGTGCAGTTTTTAGAATGGTGTCACTTTTGGGTATTTTCTGTTATATTGACCCCTCAAAGTGACTTCAAATGTGAGGTGGTCCCTAAAAAATGGTGTAAAAATGAGAAATCGCTGTTCAACTTTTAACCCTTATAACTTCCTGACAAACAAAATTGTTTCCCTAATTGTGCAGATGTAAAGTAGAAATGTGGGAAATGTTACTTATTACCTATTTTGTGTGACATCACTCTCTGATTTAAGGGCATAAAAATTACAAGTTTGGAAATTGCTAAATTTTCAAAATTTTTGACAAATCTCCGTTATTTTCATAAATAAACCTAAGTTATATCAAAAACTTTTTACCACTAACATGAAGTACAAAATGTCACGAAAAAACAATGTCAGAATCAGCGGGATCCGTTGGAGCGTTCCAGAGTTATAAGCACATAAAGTGACAGTGGTCCGATTTCAAGATTAAGGCCTGGTCATTAACCTACAAAGTGGCTTGGCCTTAAGGGGTTAATCTGTATTTGTAGTTTTCAGTGAATGAGATTCTCGTGCTCTGGGGCGGGGCTGTGGGTGGGGCTGTGGGCGGGGCTTTATGTGGTGCTCTGATCACATATTCCTCTGTATTGGGTTATGACAGGTCGCTGACCCCTCACTGACCTGCCCCCATTATTACATAATGCATATAATAGCATTGATATTATTGGTGATAATGCCTATAATATTGTGCCTATTGTGAGGCTTAAAAAAAAAATTACATCCAGCAAAATGTCAACAGCAGCGCCTGTCCAGTAACCTCGATGTCTTATAGACGCTGCTGCGCAGGCGCCGCCATCGCCGGTGACATTTTGTGTTCTGAATCAGGCCCCATTATTAATATCTGACGTGTGTCACTTTATGTGGTGATAAATTATTCACAAAGGATAATAGGAAACAAATGGATCTTACAAATTATTTTCCAGCTTCGCACTGTACCCTACATACGATTGTACACTGCTGTCTGGGCACATGGCAGTGTTCAGTGTTAAGGGCTAGCGGAATGCACCAAATAATGATGGTAAGAGGTGCGCTCGCTGCCCGGGGTCCACAGTGCAGAGATGTAACCTGCTGCTAGGTAATGGCGGATAGCAGCACGCTCGGCTTACCTCACCCGGACTGTCCAAGGCGAACCCTGTTACTTCACAAGGTCACACTAATATGATATGAGCGCAAGCGATGTGGTCACAGAACTCTGCTCAGAGGCACGGAGTCAGAGTCCTTCTAGACCCACTTGCTCACGGAGCCACTGCTGCGGCGCTAGAGAGTGACGTGTTATGAATGGGTCACCGTGGAGGAACAACAAAAAGCTAAGTCCCAAAAAACCAGAGAGGTTGGTAACTATGCAGATTGCAGATCCCTGATCTTAACCACACAACTAACAGTAGCAGTGGGGCGTTCCTACGATGTTCCTAGACGCCTCGTCACCGCCGGAGGACTACATAAACCTAAAGCAAGAAAAGGGAAAACTAACTGCCCCAGAGCAGACCCCAAAGGAATAGACAGCCCCCACACATGTATTGACGATGAAGCAAGATGAAAACACAAACACAGGCAGGAAAATAGGCTGAGCAAACGATGGGGCCCAACTAACTAGAAAGGGCAGGAAAGGAAAGCCACTGTCTGCAATCTGCCAAAAAACCCTACCAAAATAATGTCCAACACGTCTGATAGCACAATTAACCCTGAAGTCACTAGACTTCTCCCACTATGTCAGCACTCTGAAATATTCTGAGACAGGGCAAAAAGAGGCCAATCTAATAAAGGACAAAAAGGCAAATTGTCAAATACAGATAAATAGGAGTGGAAGTTCAGCATATCCCCAGCAGGGGCAAGCTGACCACACAAGAAACTGAATTGACCAACAATCGCAAGTGTGAACATTAGCAAAAAACAAACTTAACTTGAGAAGACTGGAAGAGAGCTGAATGAAAAAAAGTTTTTTATAGTTCCAGCACACGTGGTGAAAAAATTAAGAAAAGCCTTTATTTAATCCATAATTAAAAAATGCAATTCCAGTGGTGATAAAAGCATGTGTAGGCTTACGCGTTTCGGATCATATTTGACCCTTAATCATAGCATAAAATACTGAATAAATGTTGCACTTATCAAGGAAAAGCAACCAGAGAAGGCTGCCTTGGGTAACACCCACCAAAATCAGCTGTGAAACTGACATCACCAATTCAAAGTTAATAGTACCTCACTGGTTTAACCCTATGATGCATTCATCTTATACAAACATATTACAATGTGAATTCGCACTTAATAATAATCTGATGATTAAACCAAAAACAAACAAACTTCAGCCTCCCTAGTAGCTGGGATTAAAGGCACACACCACCGCACCCGGCAAAAGAAAAAAAAAAACCGTATTAATATAGATACATCAATTCATGCTTCAAATTTAATCCTGCTGGATATCTAGTATTAAGTTTTAGAATCCATCGAGCTTCAATCATCTGGAGTAATTTAATTCTATCGCCACCTCGCCGAGGAGCAGGAACAAATTCCAAAGCACTTACTCGCAGGCTATTCAATTCTCCCTTATGTTCATGCAAAAAATGTTTAGAAGCCCCCGAAAGACTGCGGGTAGTAATGTTATTGATGTCATAAATGTGTTCCGACAATCTTTTTCTTATGCTACGACTTGTGGATCCTACATACTGTTTTCTGCATGTCGTGCAAAAGATGATATAAACACAGTAATCAGTGGCACAATTCATAAAAGTTTTGAGCTTAAATACTTGACCCTCATTACTTATAACAGACTTATTATTATTTATCATGAATTTACATAAACCACATAACTTCTGCCGCATCTGAATGAACCTTATTTTATCTGTGTTCTCACTGAGTTCACTAGGAGAGATTATATTTCCTATCGTCAAAGATTTTTTGGGGACAAATTTGCAACCATTTTTCAAAATTTCCCTAAGTGTACTATCAGTAGTTAATAATGGTAGATGTTTACGAACAACATTGATTACTTTGTAATAATTACTATGATACGTAGTAGAAAAAATCATTTCATTAGAAAAATCTTTCTTATCTGATTTTTTCGACTGGAACAAATACTGATCTCTGCTTTTTTCATTGGCTTTAGTTTCAGCTTTTTTTAACCATTTTAAGATTATAACCCCTGTGTTGTAACCTTTTTTTAATATTATCACATTCTTCCTTATACTTGCTGTCATTGGTACAACACCTACGGGCTCTGATAAATTCCCCTGTGGGGATATTCCTAATCACATGTTGTGGATGTTGACTAAAAGCATGCAAAATGGAATTTCCTGAAATTTTTTTACGAAAAAGCTGACAATCTACTTTTTTCTTCAGACTATCACCACCCAATTGTATGTCGAGAAAGGAAATCATATCCCTATTGGTATCTACTACGAAAGACAGATTTAGATTATTATCATTAATATAATCTTTAAAGCTGGACACTAGGTCATCTGGTCCTTTCCACACTATCAAAATATCTATGAATCGTAAAGGCAAGTATCGGGATTCCTGCTGTGCAGCGACAGGAACCCGACTCCTAAAAATCAGAAGGGAAGGAGCGCCATTTAGCTATTTGATTGCAGATCTAGCTGGAATAGTTTGCAGACACAATGTATTGGGAGCACTGTTCATGGTCACCTGGCAGCTCAAAAGATGTCCACCATGAACATGCCTGGCACTATCTTCTCTGCTTTCCATATCCCGAGGATTGCCTTGCTCATCGCCCTTTAACACCCTTACATGGATCTGACCTTACACTGGGACCCCTAGGCTTGGATCATGGTGTTACCTGCTATTCTGTGGTGTTAGATGGCAAGAAGAATAGTCAGGTAGCCGGGTCAGAACCAGAAGGACAGAATACAGAATCAGAAGACACGAGTAGTCAGTAAATGGGCCACGGTCACAGCAGGAAACAAATACACAAGCTGAGCACAGAGGACTGAACCAGAGGAGAACAACGCTGCATCTGGCAGATTCCGGCCATGTGCTTTAGTAGGGTGTGGTACTTTCCAATTGGCTGAAGTAGGGAGCAGATTACTCCAGCTGGACAGCAGGAACAGATCCCAGATGAGATTGGACACACCATATGCAGAAGCCCTAATATAACTAAATGACAGAAGACCAGAACAGTCGAAATCCCCATAAAGTGATTCCATGTTATAAGTTCACTGAGGGTTATAATCTATACACACGTGGTCAAAATTGTTGGTACCAGAAAAACCCACAGTGGTCACAGAAATAGCTTGAATCTGACAATATTATTTATTTATAAAACACCTTTGGTTCCATGGTGCTGTACATGAGAAGGGGTTACATACTTACAGTAAACTAACAATCACAGACTGATACAGAGGGGAGAGAGGACCCTGCCCTTTTGGGCTTACATGCTACAGGATGGTGGGGAAGGAGACAGTAGATTGGGGGGTTGCAGCAGCTCCAGTGATGGTGCGGCGGTATCCAGTAGTGGTGAGGAGGCAGCGGGGGTCATTGCAGCCTGTAACCTTTCTTGAAGAGGTGGGTTTTCAGGTTCCGTCTGAAGGACCAGAGTGTGGATGATAGCCGGACGGGTTGGGACAAGGAATTCCAGAGGATGGGGGCTATTCAGGAGAAGTCTTGGAGACGGTTGGATGAGGAGCGAGTAAGTGTGGAGGAGAGTAGGAGGTCTTGGGTGGACCGGAGATTATGTGGGGGAAGGTATCGGGAGATTAGTTCAGACATATGGGGGAGACAGGTTATAGATGGCCTTGTAGGTCAGTATTAGTAATTTGAATTGGATATGCTGAGGGAATGGGGCCAGTGAAGAGATTTGCAGAGGGGAGAAGTGGAGGAGTAGCGAGGAGAGAGATGAATTAGTCGGGCGGCAGAGTTAAGGATGGACTGGAGAGGTTGCGAGGGTGTTAGCAGGGAGGCCACAGAAAAGGGTGTTGCAATAGTCAAGACGGGAGATGATGAGACCATGCACAAGCATTTTAGTAGAGTGAGGGTTGAGAAAGGGACAGATTCTGGAAATATTTTTGAGCTGGAGGCGGCAGGAGGTGGAGAGAGCTTGGATGTGCGGTTTGAAGGAAAGGGTAGAGTCAAGGGTTACTCTGAGGCAGCATACCTCCGGTACGAGGGAAAGTGTGATGTCGTCAATTGTTATAGATAGGTAAGGTAAGGTTTTTCTCATATGGGGGTGAAAGATGATCAGTTCAGATTTGTCCACATTCAGCTTGGAGAAGCGGGAGGAGAAGGAGGATATGGCCGATAGATACTCTGGGATTCTGGAGAGCAGAGAGGTGACGTCTGGGCCAGAGAGGTAAATCTGAGTATCGTTGGCATAAAGGTGCTACTGGAATCCGTGGGACTTTATGAGTTGCCCCAGGCCAAGTGTATAGATTGAGAAGAGTAGGGGTCCTAGAATAGAGCCTTGGGGGACTCCAACAGAGAGAGGGTGGGAGTGGGAGACGCTGAATGTGCAGTTGGAGAGGTATGAGGAGATCCAGGATAGGCCGAGGTCTTTGATGCCAAAGGAAGAGAGGATCCGTAGTAGGAGGCAGTGGTCAACTGTGTCGAAGGCAGAGGACAGGTCTAGAAGCAGGAGTATAGAGTATTGTTCGTTTACTTTGGCTGTAAGTAGGTTGTTAGTAATTTTGGTCAGGGGTGTCTCAGTGGAGTGGTGGGGGCGAAAACCAGATTGTAGATTGTCAAAGAGCAGCTTAGATGAGAGATGAGAGGAAAGTTCAGCGTGGACGTGTTGCTCCAGGAGTTTGGAAGTGAGTGGGAGCAGTGATATTGGGCGATAGCTGGACATAGCGGTTGGGTCGAGGGTTGGCCTTTTAAGGATAGGCGTGATTGTGGCATGTTTGGAAGCAGAAGGGAAAGTACCAGAAGTTAGTGATAGGTTGAAGAGGTGGGTTAGGGATGGGATAAGAGTGGTGGTGAGGTTGGGGAGGAGGTGGGATGGGATGGGGTCGAGTGCACAAGCGGTGAGGTGTGATTTGGAGAGTAGATGAGCAAGCTCCCCTTCAGTGATGATGGATAAGGAGGTTATGGGGTTTGGGCATTGGTCTGGTATACAAAGGGGTTGTGGTGGTTGAATAATAAAGACTTGCCGTGTTTGGTCTATAGGCCCTTTTACATTTAGCGATGCACCAGCGATCCGACCCGGTCAGGATCGCTGGTGCATCGCTAAATGATCGCTAGTGAGCTTTCATACAGAAAGATCTCACAGCGATGCAGCAGCGACGCAGCGCACGATACTTACCATTCACACACAGCGATCCTGCGTCCTCCCGCCCGCCTCCACGCGTCGCTGGACGTCACAGCAGGAAGTCTCAGCAGGAAGCGCCCGACGAGAAATGGAGCCGGACATTCTCGCGCGATCAGCGATGAGCAGCGGGGGAGCCGGTCGTTGGTAAGTATCACACATAGCGATATCGCTAGCAATATCGCTATAACGTCACAAAACCAGTGACGTTTTAGCGATATTGCTAGCGATATTGCTTAGTGTAAAACCCCCTTATCTTGTTTTTTAAGTGCGTGGCAAAGTCCTCAGCAGAGATAAGGGGAGTTGGAGGGGGCAGTGGTGGGCGGAGGAGGGAGTTAAAAGTATTGAACAACTGTTTGGGGTTGTGGGATAAGGAAGATACAAGGGATGTAAAGAAGGCCTGTTTAGCAGAGGTGAGAGCTGATTTGAATGCAAGTGTTGCTTGTTTGAGTGCAGTGAAGTCGTTATGTGAGTGCATTTTCTTCCAGCGCCGTTCAGCAAAAGTAATAATTAAAAAATCTATGAAATGGAAAACTGGGTAGTTTGCGTGCACTCTAGTCAAATATAGATGAGGTGCAGGTGCAACGGACCAGTAGGTCCTAATTACAAGTTAATTAAATTCACCGCACACTCAAAGAGACTTTATGCAAATAGGTGTTCATTTTATTACATGTGGGAGCCAAACAGGAATATAGCACACAGTGGAAGCGATATAAATAATAGACGATTTTTGTGATTTGTTTATCTGTTTTTGTCAATCTCTGATATATCTCTCTTTATATTTCAGCGATAATATGATAAAGGCTCGGGCTGAGCCGAAACGTCTTTTATTTATATCGCTTCCACTGTGTGCTATATTCCTGTTTGGCTCCCACATGTAATAAAATGAACACCTATTTGCATAAAGTCTCTTTGAGTGTGCGGTGAATTTAATTAACTTATGAAATGGAAAAGTCAGACTTTGCTTTTCAACCATGCTTCCACAGAATTTAAAAAAATGAAACTCATGACATAGGCCTGGACAGAAATGATGGGACCCCTGAAAACAATGTGACAAAGGGACATGTGAAATCACGATGTGTCCACTAATTATCATCACAGGTGTCTACAATCCTGGAATCAGTGAGTGGCCTGTATAGAGGCTACAGATACTCACTGTGCTGTGTGGTGACATGGTGTGTATCACACTCATCATGGACCAGAGCAAGCAAAAAAAGAGTTGTCTCAGGAGATTAGAAAGAAAATTATAGACAACCATGTCACAGGTAAAAGTTATAAGACCATCTCCAAGCAGCTTGATGTCCCTGTGACTACAGTTGCACATATTATTTAGAAATGTAAGCTCCATGGGACTGTAGCCGACCTCCCTGGATGTGGCCGCATGAGGAACATTGATGACCATCTTGAACTGTCCTCCCACCTCTCTTCTTGCTCCCTCCTTGACCGATTACAATCTGGCTTCCGGCCACACCACTCCACTGAAACTGCCCTAACTAAGGTCACCAATGACCTACTAGCCGCCAAGGCCAAGCGACACTACTCTGTCCTCCTCCCCCTGGACCTGTCGTCTGCCTTTGCACAGTGGAACATTCCCTATTACTACATACCCTCTCATTTCTTGGTATCACAGACTTGGCCCTATCTTGGATTGCGTCATACCTAACAGACCGGACATTCAGCGTCTCCCACTCGCACACCCCCTCACCACGTCTCCTATCTGTCGGAGTCCCGCAAGGTTCAGTCCTAGGGCCCCTGCTTTTCTCCATTTACACCTTCGGCCTCGGACAGCTCATAGAATCTCATGGCGTTCAGTATCACCTCTATGCTGATGACACAGATCTACATCTCTGGACCAGATATCACCTCCCTACTAACCAGAGTCCCACAATGTCTGTCCGCTATTTCATCCTTCTCCGCTAGATTTCTAAAACTTAATATGGACAAAACAGAAATCATCTTTCCTCACTCTCTCCAGTCCCACAAGCTCGCTGCCTCGGAGTTATCCTTGACACTGATCTCTTTCAAACCGCATATCCAAGCCCTTTCCCCTTCCTGCCGACTTCAACTCAAAAATATTTCACAGATCCGTACATTCCTCAACCAAGAATCCGCAAAACCCTAGTCCATGCCCTCATCATCTCCCGCCTTGACTACTGCAACCTCCTGCTCTGTGGCCTCCACTCTAACACTCTCGCACGCCTCCAATGTATTCTAAACTCTGCTGCCCGACTAATCCACCTGTCCCCCGGCTATTCCCCGGCCTCTCCCCTCTGTCAATCCCT
Organism: Dendrobates tinctorius; assembly: GCF_039654945.1. Taxonomy (NCBI): domain Eukaryota; kingdom Metazoa; phylum Chordata; class Amphibia; order Anura; family Dendrobatidae; genus Dendrobates; species Dendrobates tinctorius. Next base: position 916,004 of record NW_027362152.1, on the reverse strand, counting down.
GCACTGGCTCCCCATTACCCAAAGACTCCAGTTCAAAACCCTAACCATGACATACAAAGCCATCCACAACCTGAGTCCTCCAGACATCTGTGACCTCATCTCCCGGTACTTATCTGCACAAAACCTCCGATCCTCACAAGAACTCCTGTACTCCCCTCTTATCTCCTCTTCCCACAATCGCATACAAGACTTCTCCCTCGCATCCCTCCTACTCTGGAACTCTCTACCACAACATATCAGACTCCTACCATGTAAACCTTCAAAAAGAACCTGAAAACCTACCTCTTCAGACAAGCCTACAACCTGCAGTAACCACCGATCCACCAAACTGCTGCACGACCAGCTCTACCCTCGCCTACTGTATCCTCACCCATCCCTTGTAGATTGTGAGCCCTCGCGGGCAGGGTCCTCTCTCCTCCTGTACCTGTCGTGACTTGTATTGTTTAAGATTACTATACTTGTATGTATTATGTATACCCCTCCTCACATGTAAAGCGCCATGGAATAAATGGCGCTATAATAAATAATAATAAAGACAAATCAAAGAGACGGATAATACGAATGGTAACAAAAGAGCAGCCATCTGGAAAAGGCAACCCTCAAACACGAGACAACCGGAGCAGTTTGCTCTTGAGGAGTGGGCCAAAATACCTGTCGAGAGGTGCAGAAGTCTCATTGACAGTTACAGGAATTGTTTGATTGCGGTGATTGCCTCAAAAGGTTGTGCAATAAAATATTAACCCTTTCACGCCAGAGCCTGTTTTTGCCTTCGTGACCGGGCCAATTTTGTTTCAATTCTGACCAGTGTCACTTTATGAGGTCATAACTCTAAAAAGCTTCAACGAATCCTGGTGATTCTGAGATTGTTTTGCAAACAGAATTTTTTTGTTAGGAAGATATAAGGGTTAAAAGTTGACCAGCAATTTCTCATTTTTACTAAATTTACAAAACTATTTTTTTAGGGACCACTTCACATTTGAAGTGAATTTGAGGGGTCTATATGACATAAAATACCCAAAAGTGACACCATTCTAAAAACTTCACCCCTCAAGGTGCTCAAAACCACATTCAAGAAGCTTATTAACCCTTCAGGTGCTTCACCGGAATGAATAGAATGTGGAAGGAAAAAATAAACATTTTCTTTTCTGTCACAAAAATTTTCCTTTAGACCTAATTTTTTTTTACTTTTGCTAGAGTAACAGTTTTGTTTTGCAATTTCTCCTGAGTATACCGATACCACATGTGGAGAAAATCTACTGTTTGGGTGCACGGCAGGTCTCGGAAGGGAAGGAGCGCCATTTGATTTTTGAATGTAAAATATGCTGGAATAATTAGCGGTTGCCGTGTCGTGTTTGGAGAGCCCATGATGTGCCTAAACAGTGGAAACCAACAACAAGGGACACCATTTTGGAAACTAGACCCCTTAGGGAACTTATCCAGATGTGCATTGAGCACCTTCAACCCACAGGTGCTCCACAGAAGTTTTAAAATGTAGAGCCGTGCATTTCCAAAACGGGGTCACTTCAGGGGGGATTCTGCTGTTATGGCACTTTGGAGAGCCGCTAAGTGCCAGAACAAGAGAATCCCCCCTGAAGTGACCCCATTTTCGTAATGACACCCCTCTAGGAATTCATCTATAGATATAGTGACTATTTTCACTACATGGATGATTTCCAGAAACACCTAGTGGAAGGTTTAGAGCAAAAATTGCAAAATTGTCATTGTAGTGCCCAATATATTGTGCCCAGCTCGTGTCTCTGGAGACCTCCCCCCACCTACCCCCGGAAATTAAGTCCGCTCTACTCAAATGTGTCTGTCACTAAATAAACCAAATGCTTGAATGTCAAAACAGTTCAAAAACGTGGTTCTGTGTGGAAGATTGTAAAGCCGTCATGGAGGCATAAGGCTGGCAATGATGGGAATTGTGGGTAATAATAGCGGGTATCATGCCTCATTCCTCTCTAGGAACATACACTACATAATCTCTGGGGGTTCTTTCTTGTTTCAGTTACTGGGATGAGTGCAATAAAATGTCGCTCAGTGAGCCTTCTGACATCTTCAGATTCTAAAGGATTGGCGGGGACAAAATTATCAAAAACAAGACTTTTAGTGACCTTTTCCCGATAATCAAGGAAAGGATCTGCATTTCCGGCTTTTTTGTATAACGCAAAAGAATTACCGTATATACTCGTGTATAAGCCGAGACTTTCAGCCCATTTTTTGGGGCTGAAAGTTCTCCTCTCGGCTTATACATGAGTCATATACCGGAGAGGGAGGGGGAGCGGGGATGTCAGAGATCATACTCACCCCCTCCTTGCTTCTCTCCGCAGCCCCCCCCTGCTTGTTCCATGTTCTCGGTGCAGCTGCTCTTCCTGCTTCAGCGGTCACGTGGTACCACTCATTAAACTCATGAATATGCGCATATTTATGACTTTAATGAGCAGTACCACGTGACCGCTGAAGCAGGAAAAGCCGCTGCGCCGAGAGCATGGAACAAGAGGGGGGGCTGCAGAGAGGAACCAGAGGAGGGTATGAGTATGAATGGGGGGAGTCATATTCACCTGTCCCCGTTTCAGAGCCGGCAACGCTGATGAGCAGCGGGCTGTAGGAGGTGAGTATACAGTTTTGTTTTGTTTTTTTACGGAGGCAGCAGCAGCAACATGATGGGGCCACTCACTGTCCTCATTATCTGTGGCCACTCACTGTGCAGCATTATCTGGGGCCACTCACTGTCCTCATTATCTGAGGCCACACACTGTGCAGCATTATCTGGGGCCACTCACTGTGCAGCATTATCTGGGGCCACTCACTGTGCAGCATTATCTGGGGCCACACACTGTGCAGCATTATCTGGGGCCACTCACTGTGCAGCATTATCTGGCGCCACACACTGTGCAGCATTATCTGGGGCCACTCACTGTGCAGCATTATCTGGGGCCACACACTGTGCAGCATTATCTGGGGCCACACACTGTGCAGCATTATCTGAGGCCACACACTGTGCAGCATTATCTGGGGCCACACACTGTGCAGCATTATCTGAGGCCACACACTGTGCAGCATTATCTGGGGCCACTCACTGTGCAGCATTATCTGGGGCCACTCACTGCAGCATTATCTGGGGCCACTCACTGTGCAGCATTATCTGGGGCCACTCACTGTGCAGCATTATCTGGGGCCACTCACTGTCCTCATTATCTGTGGCCACACACTGTGCAGCATTATCTGGGGCCACTCACTGTCCTCATTATCTGTGGCCACACACTGTGCAGCATTATCTGTGACCACTCACTGTCCTCATTATCTGAAGCCACACACTGTGCAGCATTATCTGGGGCCACTCACTGTGCAGCATTATCTGGGGCCACACACTGTGCAGCATTATCTGGGGCCACACACTGTGCAGCATTATCTGGCGCCACACACTGTGCAGCATTATCTGGGGCCACTCACTGTGCAGCATTATCTGGGGCCACACACTGTGCAGCATTATCTGGGGCCACACACTGTGCAGCATTATCTGGGGCCACTCACTGTGCAGCATTATCTGGGGCCACACACTGTGCAGCATTATCTGGGGCCACACACTGTGCAGCATTATCTGAGGCCACACACTGTGCAGCATTATCTGGGGCCACACACTGTGCAGCATTATCTGAGGCCACACACTGTGCAGCATTATCTGAGGCCACACACTGTGCAGCATTATCTGGGGCCACTCACTGTGCAGCGTTATCTGGGGCCACACACTGCAGCATTTTCTAGGGCCACACACTGTGCAGCAAAACTGGGGCCACTCACTGTCGTCATTATCTGTGGCCACACACTGTGCAGCATTATCTGGGGCCACTCACTGTGCAGCATTATCTGGGGCCACTCACTGTGCAGCATTATCTGGGGCCACTCACTGTGCAGCATTATCTGGGGCCACTCACTGTCGTCATTATCTGTGGCCACACACTGTGCAGCATTATCTGTGGCCACACACTGCAGCATTATCTGGGACCACACACTGTGCAGCATTATCTGGGGCCACTCACTGTGCAGCATTATCTGTGGCCACACACTGCAGCATTATCTGGGGCCACTCACTGTGCAGCATTATCTGGGGCCACACACTGTGCAGCATTATCTGTGGCCACACACTGCAGCATTATCTGGGGCCACTCACTGTGCAGCATTATCTGGGGTCACACACTGTGCAGCATTATCTGGGGCCACTCACTGTCCTCATTATCTGTGGCCACACACTGCAGTATTATCTGTGGCCACACACTGCAGCATTATCTGGGGCCACACACTTTGCAGCATTATCTGGGGCCACAACGCACTGTGCAGCATTATCTGGGGCCACAACGCACTGTGCAGCATTATCTGGGGCCACAACGCACTGTGCAGCATTATCTGGGGCCACAACGCACTGTGCAGCATTATCTGGGGCCACAACGCACTGTGCAGCATTATCTGGGGCCACAACGCACTGTGCAGCATTATCTGGGGCCACAACGCACTGTGCAGCATTATCTGGGGCCACAACGCACTGTGCAGCATTATCTGGGGCCACAACGCACTGTGCAGCATTATCTGGGGCCACAACGCACTGTGCAGCATTATCTGGGGCCACAACGCACTGTGCAGCATTATCTGGGGCCACAACGCACTGTGCAGCATTATCTGGGGCCACAACGCACTGTGCAGCATTATCTGGGGCCACAACGCACTGTGCAGCATTATCTGGGGCCACAACACACTGTGCAGCATTATCTGTGGCCAAAACACACTGTGCAGCATTATCTGGGACCACAACACACTGTGCAGCATTATCTGGGACCACAACACACTGTGCAGCATTATCTGGGGCCACACACTGTGCAGCATTATCTGTGGCCAAAACACACTGTGCAGCATTATCTGGGGCCACAACACACTGTGCAGCATTATCTGGGGCCACTCACTGTGCACCCTAGGCTTATACGCGAGTCATTAAGTTTTCCCAGTTTTTTATGACAAAATTAGGGGGGTCGGCTTATACACGGGTCGGCTTATACGAGTATATACGGTATATGCGGTCACCTGAAATATATAAATGCCTAACTCTTTATACCAGATACATGATTTTCTTGATACCTGGTATGGTTGTAGAACCTGATCTGCAAGGTCCACACCCCCATATATTTGTTATAGTCACCGACAGACACAGGTTTTGGAGTAGTGGATCCCTGTTGGTCTGCTGTGGCCCTTGTGGCATCTGTGTGGATCGAGCTCAGGATAAAAATATCTTTTTTATCCTTATACTTAAGGACAAGCAGCTCTCCATTGCGTAAAGCCCCTGACCTGCCCCTTTCGGAACTTTCTGTTGACCAATGATTGTGGAAACCCCTGACGGTTTTTGTGAATGGTCTCACAAGCCCCTATGTTATGTTCAACCAGACTTTTAAAAAGGGGTATGCTGGTGCAGTAGTTGTCAACATACAGATTGTAGCCATTTTGTAAAAATGGAGTTATCAGACCTCAAACGATTTTTCCAGATGTCCCCAGATAAGTAAGGCCTCCTGGTGGGTTTAGTTGGCTGTCTTTCCCCTCATAAATGTGAAAAGCTGATGTGTATCCGGTTAAACTCTGGCACATTTTATAGAGCTTTAGTCCGAACCTTGCCCTCTTAGAAGGAGTAAATTGCTTGAGGTGCAGTCTTCCTTTGAATTTTACAAGGGACTCATCAATGGAAATGTTTTCTGTTGGGGTGTAAAGCTTTAAGAACTTTTCTGTCAAGTCTTCGATGATGGGTCTGATTTTGAATAGTCTGTCATGTTCAGGGGCATTTCTGGGCAGGCATTGACTATTGTCATTAAAATGCCAAAACCTCATGAGCATTTCATAACAGGTCCTAAGAAGAACATAGGGGTGGCTTGAACAGGGCGCTTGGACCAATAGGACTGAATGCTCGTTTTTAACAAGCCCCATAGCGAATGTGAGTCCTAAAAATGTTTTCATTTCTAGGACATTAGTTGGTTCCATAAATTTGACTGAGCATAATAGGATGGTGGATTCTGGCTGATGAATTGGGACACATATAAATTTGTAGAACAATATGCTCTAGTAAGCTATCTGTCAGAAACAAATTAAAAAAATAATTGGTCCAAAATTTTCCACCTCCACATTTATACCAGGAATGGCATTAAAATTAGGGATGAATGGAGTAGCTGAATCCGAAGCCTCCCATCTGGGAAATGCTACATCAAGAGGCAAAGCCCCTTGGACATTGGTGTGCGCCAATTCACGAGCACTAGGGACAGCGCTAGTACTGGGCATTGTTCCCTGAGTGGGAGACATTTCTCCAGAAGCGCTATTTGTCCTTCTTGTTGTACTGGTCCTTGTGTGTGAGGATGGACCAGAATCACTGCTCATTTCTGAGCTATCACTGTCGCTGCTACTAAAGCCCTCGAAATCCACATCACCATCTGACACTGCACTTTCTTCTCTGTCAGAACATAAAAGTGATAAGCCTCCTCTGCGCTATAATACTGACCGGCCATTTTATTGGTTTTTATTTTTTTTCCGGAAATAGAAAACTCTGACGTGACCAAATTATTGGGGAGACAATTGAGAAAAGCCTAATTCTTTAGCCTAACCCTAACTTTAGCCCCAACACTAACCCTCACTATAGCACTAACCCTAACCCTCACTATAGCACTAACCCTAACCTGTCTTGCCTGTTTTTTTACTTTATAGCACAATCGCTGACTGACACAGCTGTTGGCAGCAGCACTTGTAACATTGTTTCCCCTCTAACCTCTCACTGACAGGAGATCTGAGGAGAAGCAGCGTTTTTATGAGGCAGATCGCCCGGGAAAGTTCGCTGCTACAACAAACTTTCTTAGTGATTGGTTCAGGTCCTGATGACGTCAGCGTCACACCAGCCAATGAGACAAATCAGGTCTTAATGAGGTCGTGGGTCACAGGAAGCGTTGTGCGGCAGAATCCCCTCGTTATAAAGTACGTGGGGGTCCTGATGAGCAGAAAACCGCCGACCGTAGATAAACGTAACTCTGCACAAAGCCCTGCTAGCGCCGACGTTTACCGTTGGCGGTCACGAAGCAGTTAAGTTAAGGGTACCATAATTTCTGTCCAGGCCTATTTCATGAGTTTTTTTATAAATTCTGTGGACGCATGGTTGGAAAGCAATGTCTGACTTTCATTTGTGCATTTTCATAGATTTTTTATTTTATCAGATTCAAGTTATTTCTGTGGTCATTGTGGGTTTTTCTGTCAGTAAACGAGGGGTACCAACAATTTACACTACGTGTGTAGGAGGAGTGAATATTTTGACTCCTCGGTCTCTTTCTGGAAATGAACACACAGTGGATGTTGGAGAGTGAAAATTACACATTTGCCATTTTATTACCCGGCACATAGTGCCCAGATTGTGCTCCAGGAGACACACACCGCAAATTAAGTGGGTTCTTCTCACTATAATATTGCTAAATACAGGGGTCTTAAATGTTGTTTGCGCACACTGCAAGACTCAGGAGTGAGAGCGGAATTTGCTGGATCGGTTTATAGAAATCTTGTTGGTTTTCAACAGCCTTTGAGCCACTAATAGTGTGGGATCCTCTGTTTTTCCACTGACAGATGATGGACCGGAGTGGGGACTTGTTTTTTGTGAGATGAGAATTGGTATTATTTTCGCCTACATAACATTGATTGGTTTCTTTTTATTCGATATTTGGGAGGCAAAATGAACAAACAGTTGAACACCACACACTACTGGTTCATCCAACAAGGTTTTCTGTTAGACTGTGAACTCTCATTGTCTTGGTAAATAATTAAAGTTTTTTACATAACTTGCCATTTTTATGGATAGTATAAGTATAAATGTTCAAAAATATAAAACTCAAAGATATTTTATTAATAAATAATAATTGTTTTTTATCTTAGCAGATGACTGTAGCAGGAGATCAGAGGGACAGCTGACATCTTCAATTTTTAAGTCAGATGATCTTGAGATCCTTCAAGATACAACTGAAGTGATTGCTATTACTCCAGATATATCATCATCCATTCTCAGCAAAGATCTGTCATCTGATCCTATGAAACAGGTCCCATCTTCTGATTCATTACTGACTACTAAGGAAAATCAAAGTCACAAAAGAGGCATTAAAGAACAAACTGCTCCTAAAGCAAATAAGTCATTTTCATGTTCAGAATGTGGGAAATGTTTTAACAAAAAATGGAATCTTGAGCAACACCAAAGAATCCACACAGGGGAGAAGCCTTTTTCATGTTCAAAATGTGGGAAATGTTTTAACTATAAAGGGACTCTTGAGCAACACCAAAGAACCCACATTTGGAAGAAGCCTTTTTCATGTTCAGAATGTGAGAAATGTTTTAGCCAGAAATTATATTTGGTTAATCACCAGAGAACTCACACAGGGGAGAAGCCTTTTTCATGTTCAGAATGTGGGAAATGTTTTGACCATAAATGGAAACTTACACTACACCAAAGAACCCACATAGGGGAGAAGCCTTTTTCATGTTCAGAATGTGGGAAATGTTTTAACAAGAAATCATATTTGGTTTATCACCAGAGAACTCACACAGGGGAGAAGCCTTTTTCATGTTCAGAATGTGGGAAATGTTTTAACCAGAAATCATATTTGGTTAATCACCAGAGAACTCACACAGGAGAGAAGCCTTTTTTATGTTCAAAATGTGGGAAATGTTTTAAATTGAAATCTGTTCTTGATTGCCATCAGAGAACTCACACAGGGGAGAAGCCTTTTTCATGTTCAGAATGTGGGAAATGTTTTACACAGAAATCAGATTTGGTTTATCATCAGAGAACTCACACAGGGGAGAAGCCTTTTTCATGTTCAGAATGTGGGAAATGTTGTATCCAGAAATCAGATTTAGTTAAGCATCAGAGAACTCACACAGGGGAGAAGCCTTTTTCATGTTCAGAATGTGGGAAATGTTTTAAGCAGAAATCACATTTGGTTAATCACCAGAGAACTCACACAGGGGAGAAGCCTTTTTCATGTTCAGAATGTGGGAAATGTTTTAAGCAGAAATCTTATTTGGTTAAGCACCAGAGAACTCACACAAGGGAGAAGCCTTCTTCATTTTCTTAATGTGGGAAATATTTTACTTGGAAATTAACTGTTAATAAACATCAGAGATGTCACATAGGGGAGAAGCCTTTTTTATATTCATAATGTTGGAATAGTTTTAACCAAAATTGAATCTTTTTAAATGGGTTGTCTCTTGTCATTCCTCATGTTTCCTGCCAAAAGCATAAAACTGAACTTTATTTATTCCAAATGTAAAACTATACCCATAATTCACCACCTGAAGGTTAGTCAGTAGGTGACTAATAGAAAAAACATATACCCCACAGTTCAGTATATAGGGTGAGGTGACGTATACACACTCACTCTCCAAGCCTCTCATTTCTACGGGTTTCATCGTCCTCACCAAAGGCGACTCATCAGGAGACTCTTTAATATTGACCTATATTGAAGCGAGACTAGACAAAAAAAAAACTAAAATCATGTTATCCGAAACAGTCAGAAAACTAGCCACATATTGGCAGATCCCAGACCTCAGACTATATACTGTGTAAGTTTATAAGCCCCTCCAGTGTCCGGAATAGATAGTGTGTGACAATACAGTATAATTCTTGTGTTTTTCTCCTATAGGGACTGCCCTAGTTTGGTAATGTACCTGCTGTTAATTAGTAGTGCAGACAGATTGTCCTAGACTAAACTCAGTCTTCAGATGGCCCAATATGTACCACTTAGGGAAAACTCACCTGCTCCAAAAATCATTAGCAGCTTCTACCTAATGGCCATGCTGCGGTGTGTCAGGGAATGAGTGCAATATCGCTATACAGACACGGGATATGTGCAATCATAATGTCTGGGAGATCTGTGCCATTATTTAGTATGAATATGGAAATTATCTCTGTAAGTTTATAAGCCTCTCCAGTGTCAGGAATAGATAGTATGTGACAATACCGTATATACCGCTCAGGGAACACTTACCTTTCAAAGTATAAAGTTTGAGGTCTGGGGTCGGCCAATATGTGGCTAGTTTTCTGACTGTTTCGGATAACATGATACATGATTTTAGGGTTTTCTTCCTCTAGTCTCACTTAAATATAGTTCAATACTAAATAGTCTCCTGGTGAATGAATGACGAATCCAATGAATATTCATTTCTCTTAAGTTAAGGCACATGTGACCCCCTGCAGCAGCAGGAAGCCGGTGGCTGATACTGCACGCTACTGAAGAGGAATGAATACTCGCTGCTTTCTGTGCGCACAGTCCCGGTGAGTACTCCGGCAGCTGTGCTCTGCTTGTGAGCAATGCCTGATGTCCCTGCCATGTGCTGCTTACAAGCATAAAGCAGTTGCTGCATCGGAGCAGACGCTGCGAGGGAGCGCAGGATAGGTAAGTGTAATATTTTGTGTTATTTTTAATGTTTTCTGATGGGGCCCTGCATACCAGGATGAAATGGGGGGCCCTGTATACCAGGATGAGATGGGGGGCCCTGTATACCAGGATGAGATGGGGGCCCTGTATACCAGGATAGGGATGAGGGATCCATGCATACCAGGATAGGGATGAGGAGGCCATGCATACCAGGATAGGGATGAGGGATCCATGCATACGAGGATAGGGATGAGGGGGCCATGCATACGAGGATAGGGATGAGGGATCCATGCATACCAGGGTGGGGATGAGGGGGCCATGCATACCAGGATAGGAACGAGGGGGCGATGCATACCAGGGTAGGGATGAGGGATCCATGCATACGAGGATAGGGATGAGGGGGCCATGCATACCAGGATAGGGATGGGGAGCCATGCATACCAGGGTGGGGATGAGGGGGCCATGCATACCAGGATGGGGATGAGGGGGCCATGCATACCAGGATGGGGATGAGGGGGCATGCATACCAGGATAGGAACGAGGGGGCCATGCATACCAGGATGGGGATGAGGGGGCCATATATACCAGGGTAGAGATGAGGGGGCTATGCATACCAGGATGGGGATGAGGGGGCATACATACCAGGGTGGGGATGGGGAGCCATGCATACCAGGGTGGGGATGAGGGATCCGTGCATACCAGGATAGGGATGAGGAATCCATGCATACCAGGATAGGGATGAGGAATCCAGGCATACCAGGATAGGGATGAGGGATCCAGGCATACCAGGATAGGAACGATGGGGCCATGCATACCAGGATAGGAACGATGGGGCCATGCATACCAGGATGGGGATGAGGGATCCAAGCATACCAGGATAGGGATGAGGGATCCATGCATACCAGGATATTGATGAGGGTGCCATGCATACTTGGGTAGGGATGAGGGGGCCATGCATACTAGGATAGGAATGAGGGGGCCATGCATATCAGGATGGGGATGAGGGATCCATGCATACCAGGGTTAGGGATGAGGAGCCATGCATACCAGGGTAGGGATGAGGGGGCCATGCATACCAGGGTAAGGATGAGGGGGCCATGTTTACCAGGGTAGGGATGAGGGGGCCATGTTTACCAGGGTAGGGATGAGGGGGCCATGCATACCAGGGTAGGGATGAGAGGGCCATATATACCAGGGTAGGGATGAGGGATCCATGCATACCAGGGTGGGGATGAGGGATCCATGCATACTTGGGTAGGGATGAGGGGGCCATGCATATCAGGATGGGGATGAGGGATCCATGCATACCAGGGGTAGGGATGAGGAGCCATGCATACCAGGGTAGGGATGAGGGGGCCATGCATACCAGGCTAGGAATGAGGAGCCATGCATACCAGGGTAAGGAGGAGGGGGCCATGCATACCAGGGTAGGGAGGAGGGGGCCATGCATACCAGGGTAGGGAGGAGGGGGCCATGCATACCAGGGTAAGGATGAGAGGGCCATACATACCAGGGTAGGGATGAGGGATCCATGCATACCAGGGTGGGGATGAGGGGGCCATGCATACCAGGGAAGGGATGAGGGGGCCGTGCATACCAGGGAAGGGATGAGGGATCCGTGCATACCAGGGTAGGGATGAGGGGGCCATGCATACCAGGGTAGGGAGGAGGGGGCCATGCATACCAGGGAAGGGATGAGGAGCCATGCATACCAGGGTAAGGATGAGAGGGCCATGCATACCAGGGTAGGGATGAGGGGGCCATACATACCAGGGTAGGGATGAGGGGGCCATACATACCAGGGTAGGGATGAGGGATCCATGCATACCAGGGTGGGGATGAGGGGGCCATGCATACCAGGGAAGGGATGAGGGGGCCATGCATACCAGGGAAGGGATGAGGGATCCGTGCATACCAGGGTAGGGATGAGGGGGCCATGCATACCAGGGTAGGGATGAGGGGGCCATGCATACCAGGATAGGGATGAGGGATCCATGTATGCCAGGGTAGGGATGAGGGGGCATGCATACCAGGTTAGGGGATATTAAGCACAGAATTTACTACATTTTTGGCTTCAGTTTATTTTCCTAATTTCCTCCTCTAAATCCTAGGTGCGTCTTATAGTCCAAAAAATACAGTATATATATAGTTTTTTGTCTCGGTGAACTCATTCCTCATGTTTGGCCTCATTAAAATAAAAACACTCATACTCTGCTGGCGTGCCGGCTCCACTTCAGCGGTGTTGAGACTCACTGTCCCGGGGCTTATGTGAGGTTCTCACATCACACGAGCCCTGCACCCAATCACCGGCAGCTTCACTGTTCCTTCCTTCGGACGTATTGAACATGGACCGGAAGCCAGGGATGCGGCTGCTCTCTGACGACTAGATGACAACCTTTTTATCAAAAATCCCACACAGGGAAAAGTCATTATTAAACCTAGAGTGTGAGAAATGAAGTACAGGAAAATCGTACTTTGTTGACCTTCAAAAATAACTCAGACGGCGAGAACCTATATATATTATTCAGAAATTGTACAAATACATGATGCGCGCGGCGTGCGTTCAAGGAAGGAATATTATATGGGAGCTTTATAGAATAAATTCAAGGTGAGAATATTATATGGGAGTTTTATAGGATAAATTCAAGGTGAGAATATTATATGGGAGTTTTATAGAATAAATTCAAGGTGAGAATATTATATGGGAGTTTTCATAGAATCGTAGAGTTGGAAGGGACCTCCTGGGCCATCTGGTCCAACCCCCTGCTCAAAGCAGGATTCGCTAAATCATCCCAGTCAGATGTCTGTCCAGCCTCTGTTTGAAGACTTCCATTGAAGGAGAACTCACCACTTCTCGTGGTAGCCTGTTCCACTCATTGATCACTCTAACTGTCAAAAAGTTTTTTCTAATATCTAATCTGTGTCTCCCATTCAGTTTCATCCCATTGCTTCTAGTCTTTCCTTGTGCAAATGAGAATAAAGTTGATCCTTCTACAATGTGACAGCCCTTTAGATATTTGTAGACAGCTATTAAGTCTCCTCTCAGTCTTCTCTTTTGCAAACTAAACATTCCCAAATCCTGCAACCTTTCCTCATAAGACAGGGTTTGCAGACCGGTCACCATTCTGGTCGCTCTTTTCTGAACTCGCTCCAGTTTGTTGATGTCTTTTTTAAAATGTGGCGCCCAAAACTGGACACAATATTCCAGATGAGGTCTGACCAAAGAGGAGTAGAGGGAAATAATGACTTCACATGATCTAGACTGTATGCTTCTGTTAATACATCCTAGAATTGCATTTGCCTTTTTTGCTGCTGCATCACACTGTTGACTCATATTCAGTCTGTGATCTATTAGTATACCCAAGTCTTTTTCACATGTGCTGTCACTTAGCCCTATTCCTCCCATTCTATATATGCTTTTTTCATTTTTATTGCCCAGATGTAGTACTTTGCATTTCTCCCTGTTAAAAACCATTCTGTTAGTTGCTACTCACTTCTCCAGTTTATTTAAATCTTTTTGAATCCTCTCTCCTCTAGTATTAGCTATCCCTCCTAGCTTTGTGTCATCAGCAAATTTAATCAGTTTACCCTCAATTCCTTCATCTAAATCGTTGATAAAGATGTTGAACAATACAGGGCCCAGGACAGAGCCCTGTGGTACCCCACTTGAGACATTCTTCCAACTGGATGTGCAGCCATTTACGACCACTCTTTGGGTCCGATCACTAAGCCAGTTATGAATCCACCTAACAGTTGCCTTGTCCATTCCATACTTAGTCATTTTTTCAATAAGGATTGTATGAGAGACTTTGTCAAATGCTTTGCTGAAGTCAAGATATACTATATCTACAGCATTTCCTTGATCCACCCAATCAGTGATACCGTCATAGAAGGAAATTAAGTTAGTCTGACATGACTTATTAGTTACAAACCCATGCTGACTCTGTTTAATCACTTCATTCTTATCCAGGTATTGACATACATGTTGTTTAATAATTTGTTCAAAGATCTTTCCTGGTATAGAAGTCAGACTCACCGGCCTATAGTTGCCTGGGTCCACCTTCTTCCCCTTTTTGAAGATAGGAACAACATTTGCTCTTCTCCAGTCTTCTGGCACTTCTCCTGTTCTCCAAGAATTTTCAAAGATTATGGAGAGGGGTTCAAAAATTTCTTCTGCTATCTCCTTCAGTACTCTGGGGTGTAATTCATCTGGACCTGGAGACTTGAATTAATTTAGGTTAGCTAAGTGTTTCCTCACTATCTTTCTGTTTATAGATATCCTTGATTCTTCTATTCCCTTAATAGGACAGTGAATAACAGTTGATTTTACATTTCCTTTCTGAGAGAAAACAGATGCAAAATAGGAATTTAAAAGTTCAGCCTTCTCAACATCCTGTCTTACCATTTCATCATTTTCATCCTGTAAAAATCCTATAGCATCTTTGACTTTTCTTTTACTTTTGACATATCCCCAAAATCCTTTATTATTTCTTTTGACATCTCTTGCAAGCCTCAATTCATTTTCAGCTTTAGATAATCTGATTTGTGCCCTGCAGGTTCTGCAGACAGCATTATATTCTTCTTTAGATATGCCTCCCTCTTTCCATTTTATAAACATTTTTTTCTTCCTTTTTAGCATGTGCTTAAGTTCTGTGTTCATCCATCCTGGTTTCCTTAAATGCTTCCTATTCTTCCCTCTTTTCGGAATTGTTAACAACTGTGCTTTGAGAATTTCATTTTTCAAGATTTCCCATCCTTCCTGGACATTTTTGTCTTTAAGGATATCCAGCCATTGGATCCCTCCAATTCTCTTTCTGAATCCCTTAAAATCTGCCTTTCTGAAATCTAACCTTGACGTCTGAGTCTTCACAGGTCTTCCTCCTCTAGGTATCCAAAATTCTAAAACAGCATGGTCGCTACCTCCTAGGGTCCCAGCCACTTTTACCTCCTCAACCATTTCCTCCCTGTTTATAAGGATTAGATCCAAGGTAGCAGTTCCCCTTGTTTTCTCCCTTACCTTTTGGAAGATAAAGTTGTCAGCAAGAGAGGATAAGAATTTCCTTGACCTGTTAGTTTTGCCTGAGAGAGATTCCCAACAAATGTCTGGATAGTTGAAATCTCCCATGACAACTATGTCATATTTTTTGGAGAACTTGGCCATTTGATGCATAAAGAGTTCATCCATATCTTCAGCTTGCACAGGCGGCCTGTAGTAAATGCCTACAATGGTGTCCTTTCCATTGTTCTGTCCTTGTATTCTTACCCAAACAGTTTCCACAGAACTCCCAGTCTCTGAAGCTTCAATCTCTGTGCAGATATACGCGTTTCTAACATACAATGCGACACCCCCTCCTCGTTTATCAAGTCTGTTTCTTGCAAATAAGTTGTATCCTTCTAGTCTTGTATTCCATTCATGTGTATTGTCCCACCAAGTTTCAGTGATTCCAATGACATCATATTTCTTTTCCTGTGTTAGTAGTTCCAATTCTCCTTGTTTGTTGCCCATGCTTTGTGTATTAGTATAGAAACATTTTAGTTTGTGATAGGTTTCTCTTTCTTTAATATTTTTATTAATTAGATTCTTTCGTCTTTTTTCTTACTTTCCAATTCTAATAGCAGAGTTCTCAATAGCATTTGTCAGGTGTATGGCTTTTTCTGGCCTTTTGCTTCCCTTATAGGATAAATTCAAGGTGAGAATATTATATGGGAGTTTTATAGGATAAATTCAAGGTGAGAATATTATATGGGAGTTTCATAGGATAAATTCAAAGTGAGAATATTATATGGGAGTTTTATAGGATAAATTCAAGGTGAGAATATTATATGGGAGTTTTATAGGATAAATTCAAGGTGAGAATATTATATGGGAGTTTTATAGGATAAATTCAAGGTGAGAATATTATATGGGGGTTTTATAGGATAAATTCAAGGATGAATATTATATGGGAGCTGTATAGAATAAATTCAAGGTGAGAATATTATATGGGAGTTTTATAGGATAAATTCAAGGTGAGAATATTATATGGGAGTTTTATAGAATAAATTCAAGGTTGGAATATTATATGGGAGCATTATAGGATAAATTCAAGGTGAGAATAATATATGGAAATTTTATAGGATAAATTCAAGGTGAGATTATTATATGGGAGTATTATAGGATAAATTCAAGGTGAGATTATTATGTGCGAGTTTTATAGAATAAATTCAAGGTGAGAATATTATATGGGAGTTTTATAGAATAAATTCAAGGTGAGAATATTATATGCGAGTTTTATAGAATAAATTCAAGGTGAGAATATTATATGGGAGTTTTATAGGATAAATTCAAGGATGTAATAATATATGGGAGTTTTATAGAATAAATTCAAGGTGAGAATATTATATGGGAGTTTTATAGAATAAATTCAAGGTGAGAATATTATATGGGAGTTTTATAGGATAAATTCAAGGATGGAATATATGGGAGTTTTATAGAATAAATTCAAGGTGAGAATATTATATGGGAGTTTTATAGAATAAATTCAAGGTGAGAATATTATATGGGAGTTTTATAGGATAAATTCAAGGTGAGAATATTATATGGGAGCTTTGTTATTATTATTTATTTATATAGCACCATTGATTCCATGGTGCTGTACATGAGGAGGGGTTACATACAAATTACAGATATCACTTACAGTAAACAAACTAACAATGACAGACTGATACAGAGTGGAGAGAGGACCCTGCCCTTTCGGGCTTACATGCTGCAGGATGGTGGGAAAGGAGACAGTAGGTTGGTGGGTTGCAGCAGTTCCGGTGTTGGTTGAGGTGATATCACTGGAGTGGTGAGAGAGAAGGAGGTAGTGAGGTCATTGCAGGCTGTAGGCTTTCTTGAAGAGGTGAGTTTTCAGGTTCCATCTGAAGGATCCAAATGTGGTTGATAGTCCGACTTGTTGGGGCAAAGAATTCCAGAGAATAGGGGCTATTCGGGAGAAGTCTTGGAGGCAGTTGGGTGAGGAGCGAATAAGTGTGGAGGAGAGAAGGAGGTCTTGGGAGGACCGGAGATTACATGAGGGAAGGTATCGGGAGATTAGATCAGAGACATATGGGGGAGACAGGTTATAGATGGCCTTGTAGGTCAGTATTAGTAATTTGAACTGGATACGCTGAGGGAATGGGACCCAGTGAAGAGATCTGCAGAGGGGAGAAGCGGAGGAGTAGCGAGGAGAAAGATGAATTAGTCGGGCGGCAGAGTTAAGGATGGACTGGAGAGGTGCGAGGGTGTTAGCAGGGAGACCACAGAAAAGGATGTTGCAGTAGTCGAGGCTGGAGATGATGAGGGCGTGCACAAGCATTTCAGTAGATTGAGGGTTGAGGAAAGGACGGATTCTGGAAATATTTTTGAGCTGGAGGCGACAGGAGGTAGAAAGAGCTTGGATGTGCGGTTTGAAGGACAGGGCAGAGTCAAAGGTTACTCGGAGGCAGCGTGATGTCATTAATTGTTATAGCTAGGTCGGGTAAGGAAGATCTGTGAGATGGAGGAAAGATGATGAGTTCAGATTTGTCTGCATTGAGTTTGAGGAAGCGAGAGGAGAAGGAGGATATGGCTGATAGACACACTGGGATTCTGGACAGCAGAGAGGTGACGTCTGGGCCAGAGAGGTAGGTCTGAGTGTCATCAGCATAAAGGTGGTAGTGGAATCTGTGGGACTTTGAGTTGCCCCAGACCAAGTGTATAGATTGAGAAGAGTAGAGGTCCTAAAACAGAGCCTTGGGGAGCTCCCAACAGAAAGAGGATGGGATGAGGAGGTGGTGTGGGAGTGGGAGACACCGAATGTGCGGTTGGAAAGGTATGAGGAGATCCAGGATAGGGCAAGGCCTTTGATGCCGAAGGAGGAGAGGATCTGTAGTAGGAGGCAGTGGTCAACTGTGTCAAATGCAGAGGACAGGTCTAGAAGCAGGAGTATAGAGTATTGTCCTTTTGCTTTGGCTGTAAGTAGGTCATTAGTAATTTTGGTCAGGGCTGTCTCAGTGGAGTGATGGGGGCGGAAACCAGATTGTAGATTGTCAAAGAGCAAGTTAGATGATAGGTGGGAGGACAATTCAGCGTGGACGTGCTGTTCCAGGAGTTTGGAAGCAAATGGAAGCAACGATATTGGGCGATAGCTGGACATAGCGGTTGGGTCGAGGGTTGGTTTTTTTAAGGATCGGCGTGATTGTGGCATGTTTGAAAGCAGAAGGGAAGGTACCGGATGTTAGAGATAGGTTGAAGAGGTGGGTTAGGGATGAGATAAGTGTGGAGGTGAGGTTGGAGAGGAGGTGGGATGGGATGGGGTCGAGTGCACAGGTTGTGAGGTGCGATTTGGAGAAGAGATGATTAAGCTCCCCTTCAGTGATGTTGGAGAGTGAGGTTATGGGGTTTGGGCATTGGTCTGGTATACAAAGGGGTTGTGGTGGTTGAGTGATGAAGACTTGTTTGGTCAGTCTTGTTTTTGAAGTGTGTGGCAAAGTCTTCGGCAGAGATTAGTGAGGTTGGAGGAGGCAGTGGTGGGCGAAGGAGGGAGTTAAAAGTTTTGAATTACTGTTTTGGGTTGTAAGATAGGGAAGATACGAAGGTTGTGAAGTAGGCCTGTTTAGCAGAGGTGAGGGCAGATTTGAAATCGAGTGTTGCCTGTTTGAATGTGGTGAAGTCATCTTGCAAATTTGTTTTCTTCCAGCGTCGCTCTGCAATCCTGGACACTTGCCGGAGCATTTTAGTGGTGTTATTGTGCCAGGGTTGTCTGTTGATAACGTTGCATTCTGCCATGAACGAGAGGGGCAGCCACGTCAATAGCTGATGCGAGAGTGGCATTGTAGAAAGCAGTGGCACCGTCTGTGTCATGGAGTGAGGATATGGATGACAGTGGTAGAATAGAGTCAGTGAGTGCGTGGGTGTCTAGGTGTGCAAGGTTTCTGCGGGGGTGTGCGTGTTGCTGGACATGGGTGCCAGGTGAGGACAGGGATGAGAAAGTGAGTAGATGATGGTCAGATAGAGGGAGAGGGGAGGTGGTGAAGTTAGAAAGAGAGCAGAGACGGGTGAAGACCAGGTCTATTGTGTGTCCATCTGTGTGGGTGGCTGAGGAGGACTACTGAGTAAGTCCAAAGGATGAAGTAAGGGACAGGAGTTTGGAGGCTGCTGACTGAAGGGTATCAGTGGGGATGTTAAAGTCACCCATGATGATAGTGGGGGTGTCAGTTGAAAGAAAATGAAGCCAGGTAGAGAATTGGTCAATGAAGGCAGTGGTTGGGCCTGGAGGTCAGTATATGACGGCCACTTGGAGGTTGGAGGGAGAGTAGATGCGGACAGAGTGGACTTCGAAGGAGGGGAGGATTAGGGAAGGAAGAGGTGGGATTGGGTTGAAGGTGCAATTGGAAGAAAGGAGAAGACCCACTCCTCCACCGTGTCTGTTGCCAGGGCAAGGAGTGTGGGTAAAGTGGAGGCCGCCGTAACAGAGCAGCAGGGGAAGCGGTGTCAGAGGGTGTCAGCCATGTTTCTGTGAGGCTGAGGAAGGCAGGATTGTGAGAGAGAAAGAGGTCATGAATCACATGGAGCTTATTGCAGATGGAGAGGGCTTTCCAAAGTTCTCCCGAGAGAGGGAGCAGGGGGTTGGGTGTCAATGGCACGGGTTTTAAGTTGGAAAGATTGCGGTAGTTCTTATTAGATAGGGAGCGGTAGGAAGAGGAAGTAATGGGGGGCATGGCCTGTGGGGGTCCAGGATTGGGAGATATGTCGCCAGC
This sequence comes from Dendrobates tinctorius, assembly GCF_039654945.1. NCBI lineage: Eukaryota > Metazoa > Chordata > Amphibia > Anura > Dendrobatidae > Dendrobates > Dendrobates tinctorius. The sequence continues at coordinate 895,815 of NW_027362152.1, read as the reverse complement.
AGTGAGGAGAAGCAGAGAAAGGGAGAGCAGATGGGAGAAGGAGAGTGGGCAGCTTATTTTATGTTTCATTTGGACAGATTTGAGGTTGAGGAGCAGTTCAGCAGAGGAGGTCAGGTGAGGAGGAAAGAGGGAAGGGGAGATGATTATTTGGTTAGAGGGTGCTGGGGTTTGGGGATAGCAAAGGAGTGTGATGAGTACAGGAGCAAACACTGTGAGAGCATATGTAAACATGGTGAAGAAATAAGATAGGTTAAGAAAAGCCAAGTCCAAGTAATAAGAAGGGCTTACTCAGCAGACATACCCAAAGGAGACAGGTAGATAGTGTGGGGTCCTGACTCCTGCCGAGACTAACTGCCGTAGTAATAACTGCATTTTCAAGATACTTTTGCTGCAGTGGTACTTATGCTGCAGGGACACACGTGCCTGACCCGCACACGTGCCCCCCTACAAGGCAGCTTTATAGGATAAATTCATGGTGAGAATATTATATGGGAGTTTTATAGAATAAATTCAAGGTGAGAATATTATATGAGAGTTTTATAGAATAAATTCAAGGTGAGAATATTATATGGGAGTTTTATAGGATAAATTCAATGTGAGAATATTATATGGGAGTTTTATAGGACAAATTAAAGGTGAGAATATTATATGGGAGTTTTATAGGATAAATTCAAGGTGAGAATATTATATGGGAGTTTTATAGGATAAATTCAAGGTGAGAATATTATATGGGAGTTTTATAGAATAAATTCAAGGTGAGAATATTATATGGGAGTTTTATAGGATAAATTCAAGGTGAGAATATTATATGGGAGTTTTATAGGATAAATTCAAGGTGAGAATATTATATGGGAGTTTTATAGGATAAATTCAAGGTGAGAATATTATATGGGAGTTTTATAGGATAAATTCAAGGTGAGAATATTATATGGGAGTTTTATAGGATAAATTAAAGGTGAGAATATTATATGGGAGTTTTATAGGATAAATTCAAGGTGAGAATATTATATGGGAGTTTTATAGGATAAATTCAAGGTGAGAATATTATATAAAAGTTTTATAGGATAAATTCAAGGTGAGGATATTATAAGGCAGCTTTATAGGATAAATTCAAGGTGAGAATATTATATGTGAGCTTTATAGAATAAATTCAAGGTGAGAATATTATATGGGAGTTTTATAGGATAAATTCAAGGTGAGAATATTATATGGGAGTTTTATAGAATAAATTTAAGGTGAGAATATTATATGGGAGTTTTATAGGATAAATTCAAGGTGAGAATATTATATGGGAGTTTTATAGGATAAATTCAAGGTGAGAATATTATATGGGAGTTTTATAGAATAAATTCAAGGTGAGAATATTATATGGGATTTTTACAGGATAAATTCAAGGTGAGAATATTATATGGGAGTTTTATAGGATAAATTCAAGGTGAGAATATTATATGGGAGTTTTATAGGATAAATTCAAGGTGAGAATATTATATGGGAGTTTTATAGGATAAATTCAAGGTGAGAATATTATATAGGAGTTTTATAGAATAAATTCAAGGTGAGAATATTATATGGGAGTTTTATAGGATAAATTCATGGTGAGAATATTATATGGGAGTTTTATAGGATAAATTCAAGGTGAGAATATTATATGGGAGTTTTATAGGATAAATTCAAGGTGAGAATATTATATGGGAGTTTTATAGGATAAATTCAAGGTGAGAATATTATATGGGAGTTTTATAGAATAAATTCAAGGTGAGAATATTATATGGGAGTTTTATAGGATAAATTCAAGGTGAGAATATTATATGGGAGTTTTATAGGATAAATTCAAGGTGAGAATATTATATGGGAGTTTTATAGGATAAATTCAAGGTGAGAATATTATATGGGAGTTTTATAGGATAAACTCAAGGTGAGAATATTATATGGGAGTTTTATAGGATAAACTCAAGGTGAGAATATTATATGGGAGTTTTATAGGATAAATTCAAGGTGAGAATATTATATAAAAGTTTTATAGGATAAATTCAAGGTGAGGATATTATAAGGCAGCTTTATAGGATAAATTCAAGGTGAGAATATTATATGGGAGTTTTATAGGATAAATTCAAGGTGAGAATATTATATGGGAGTTTTATAGAATAAATTCAAGGTGAGAATATTATATGGGAGTTTTATAGGATAAATTCAAGGTGAGAATATTATATGGGAGTTTTATAGGATAAATTCAAGGTGAGAATATTATATGGGAGTTTTATAGGATAAATTCAAGGTGAGAATATTATATGGGAGTTTTATAGGATAAATTCAAGGTGAGAATATTATATGGGAGTTTTATAGGATAAATTCAAGGTGAGAATATTATATGGGAGTTTTATAGAATAAATTCAAGGTGAGAATATTATATGAGAGTTTTATAGAATAAATTCAAGGTGAGAATATTATATGGGAGTTTTATAGGATAAATTCAATGTGAGAATATTATATGGGAGTTTTATAGGACAAATTAAAGGTGAGAATATTATATGGGAGTTTTATAGGATAAATTCAAGGTGAGAATATTATATGGGAGTTTTATAGGATAAATTCAAGGTGAGAATATTATATGGGAGTTTTATAGAATAAATTCAAGGTGAGAATATTATATGGGAGTTTTATAGGATAAATTCAAGGTGAGAATATTATATGGGAGTTTTATAGGATAAATTCAAGGTGAGAATATTATATGGGAGTTTTATAGGATAAATTCAAGGTGAGAATATTATATGGGAGTTTTATAGGATAAATTCAAGGTGAGAATATTATATGGGAGTTTTATAGGATAAATTAAAGGTGAGAATATTATATGGGAGTTTTATAGGATAAATTCAAGGTGAGAATATTATATGGGAGTTTTATAGGATAAATTCAAGGTGAGAATATTATATAAAAGTTTTATAGGATAAATTCAAGGTGAGGATATTATAAGGCAGCTTTATAGGATAAATTCAAGGTGAGAATATTATATGTGAGCTTTATAGAATAAATTCAAGGTGAGAATATTATATGGGAGTTTTATAGGATAAATTCAAGGTGAGAATATTATATGGGAGTTTTATAGAATAAATTCAAGGTGAGAATATTATATGGGAGTTTTATAGGATAAATTCAAGGTGAGAATATTATATGGGAGTTTTATAGGATAAATTCAAGGTGAGAATATTATATGGGAGTTTTATAGAATAAATTCAAGGTGAGAATATTATATGGGATTTTTACAGGATAAATTCAAGGTGAGAATATTATATGGGAGTTTTATAGGATAAATTCAAGGTGAGAATATTATATGGGAGTTTTATAGGATAAATTCAAGGTGAGAATATTATATGGGAGTTTTATAGGATAAATTCAAGGTGAGAATATTATATAGGAGTTTTATAGAATAAATTCAAGGTGAGAATATTATATGGGAGTTTTATAGGATAAATTCATGGTGAGAATATTATATGGGAGTTTTATAGGATAAATTCAAGGTGAGAATATTATATGGGAGTTTTATAGGATAAATTCAAGGTGAGAATATTATATGGGAGTTTTATAGGATAAATTCAAGGTGAGAATATTATATGGGAGTTTTATAGAATAAATTCAAGGTGAGAATATTATATGGGAGTTTTATAGGATAAATTCAAGGTGAGAATATTATATGGGAGTTTTATAGGATAAATTCAAGGTGAGAATATTATATGGGAGTTTTATAGGATAAATTCAAGGTGAGAATATTATATGGGAGTTTTATAGGATAAACTCAAGGTGAGAATATTATATGGGAGTTTTATAGGATAAACTCAAGGTGAGAATATTATATGGGAGTTTTATAGGATAAATTCAAGGTGAGAATATTATATAAAAGTTTTATAGGATAAATTCAAGGTGAGGATATTATAAGGCAGCTTTATAGGATAAATTCAAGGTGAGAATATTATATGGGAGTTTTATAGGATAAATTCAAGGTGAGAATATTATATGGGAGTTTTATAGAATAAATTCAAGGTGAGAATATTATATGGGAGTTTTATAGGATAAATTCAAGGTGAGAATATTATATGGGAGTTTTATAGGATAAATTCAAGGTGAGAATATTATATGGGAGTTTTATAGGATAAATTCAAGGTGAGAATATTATATGGGAGTTTTATAGGATAAATTCAAGGTGAGAATATTATATGGGAGTTTTATAGGATAAATTCAAGGTGAGAATATTATATGGGAGTTTTATAGAATAAATTCAAGGTGAGAATATTATATGGGAGTTTTATAGGATAAATTCAAGGTGAGAATATTATATGGGAGTTTTATAGGATAAATTCAAGGTGAGAATATTATATGGGAGTTTTATAGGATAAATTCAAGGTGAGAATATTATATGGGAGTTTTATAGGATAAATTCAAGGTGAGAATATTATATGGGAGTTTTATAGGATAAATTCAAGGTGAGAATATTATATGGGAGTTTTATAGGATAAATTCAAGGTGAGAATATTATATGGGAGTTTTATAGGATAAATTCAAGGTGAGAATATTATATGGGAGTTTTATAGGATAAATTCAAGGTGAGAATATTATATGGGAGTTTTATAGGATAAATTCAAGGTGAGAATATTATATAAAAGTTTTATAGGATAAATTCAAGGTGAGGATATTATAAGGCAGCATTATAGGATAAATTCAAGGTGAGAATATTATATGGGAGTTTTATAGGATAAATTCAAGGTGAGAATATTATATAGGAGTTTTATAGAATAAATTCAAGGTGAGAATATTATATGGGAGTTTTATAGGATAAATTCAAGGTGAGAATATTATATGGGAGTTTTATAGGATAAATTCAAGGTGAGAATATTATATAGGAGTTTTATAGAATAAATTCAAGGTGAGAATATTATATGGGAGTTTTATAGGATAAATTCATGGTGAGAATATTATATGGGAGTTTTATAGGATAAATTCAAGGTGAGAATATTATATGGGAGTTTTATAGGATAAATTCAAGGTGAGAATATTATATGGGAGTTTTATAGGATAAATTCAAGGTGAGAATATTATATGGGAGTTTTATAGGATAAATTCATGGTGAGAATATTATATGGGAGTTTTATAGGATAAATTCAAGGTGAGAATATTATATGGGAGTTTTATAGGATAAATTCAAGGTGAGAATATTATATGGGAGTTTTATAGGATAAATTCAAGGTGAGAATATTATATGGGAGTTTTATAGGATAAATTCAAGGTGAGAATATTATATAGGAGTTTTATAGAATAAATTCAAGGTGAGAATATTATATGGGAGTTTTATAGGATAAATTCAAGGTGAGAATATTATATGAGAGTTTTATAGAATAAATTGAAGGTGAGAATATTATATGGGAGTTTTATAGAATAAATTCAAGGTGAGAATATTATATGGGATTTTTACAGGATAAATTCAAGGTGAGAATATTATATGGGAGTTTTATAGGATAAATTCAAGGTGAGAATATTATATGGGAGTTTTATAGGATAAATTCAAGGTGAGAATATTATATGGGAGTTTTATAGGATAAATTCAAGGTGAGAATATTATATAGGAGTTTTACAGAATAAATTCAAGGTGAGAATATTATATGGGAGTTTTATAGGATAAATTCATGGTGAGAATATTATATGGGAGTTTTATAGGATAAATTCAAGGTGAGAATATTATATGGGAGTTTTATAGGATAAATTCAAGGTGAGAATATTATATGGGAGTTTTATAGGATAAATTCAAGGTGAGAATATTATATGGGAGTTTTATAGGATAAATTCAAGGTGAGAATATTATATGGGAGTTTTATAGGATAAATTCAAGGTGAGAATATTATATGGGAGTTTTATAGGATAAATTCAAGGTGAGAATATTATATGGGAGTTTTATAGGATAAATTAAAGGTGAGAATATTATATGGGAGTTTTATAGGATAAACTCAAGGTGAGAATATTATATGGGAGTTTTATAGGATAAATTCAAGGTGAGAATATTATATAAAAGTTTTATAGGATAAATTCAAGGTGAGGATATTATAAGGCAGCTTTATAGGATAAATTCAAGGTGAGAATATTATATGTGAGCTTTATAGAATAAATTCAAGGTGAGAATATTATATGGGAGTTTTATAGGATAAATTCAAGGTGAGAATATTATATGGGAGTTTTATAGAATAAATTCAAGGTGAGAATATTATATGGGAGTTTTATAGGATAAATTCAAGGTGAGAATATTATATGGGAGTTTTATAGGATAAATTCAAGGTGAGAATATTATATGGGAGTTTTATAGAATAAATTCAAGGTGAGAATATTATATGGGATTTTTACAGGATAAATTCAAGGTGAGAATATTATATGGGAGTTTTATAGGATAAATTCAAGGTGAGAATATTATATGGAAGTTTTATAGGATAAATTCAAGGTGAGAATATTATATGGGAGTTTTATAGAATAAATTCAAGGTGAGAATATTATATGGGAGTTTTATAGGATAAATTCAAGGTGAGAATATTATATGGGAGTTTTATAGGATAAATTCAAGGTGAGAATATTATATAGGAGTTTTATAGAATAAATTCAAGGTGAGAATATTATATGGGAGTTTTATAGGATAAATTCATGGTGAGAATATTATATGGGAGTTTTATAGGATAAATTCAATGTGAGAATATTATATGGGAGTTTTATAGGATAAATGCAAGGTGAGAATATTATATGGGAGTTTTATAGGATAAATTCATGGTGAGAATATTATATGGGAGTTTTATAGGATAAATTCAATGTGAGAATATTATATGGGAGTTTTATAGGATAAATGCAAGGTGAGAATATTATATGGGAGTTTTATAGGATAAATTCAATGTGAGAATATTATATGGGAGTTTTATAGAATAAATTCAAGGTGAGAATATTATATGGGAGTTTTATAGAATAAATTCAAGGTGAGAATATTATATGGGAGCTTTATAGGATAAATTCAAGGATGGAACATTATATGGGAGTTTTATAGGATAAATTCAAGGTGAGAATATTACCCGAAATTTTCAGCCCATTTTTTTGGGGCTGAAAGTCCCCCTCTCGGCTTATATTCGAGTCATATACCTGGGGGTCGGCTGGGGAGGGGGAGGTGGGGTGTCACAGATCACACTTACCCCATCCTGGCTCGGTCTCTGCAGCTCCCTACTTCTCCACAGTCTCCCTTCCCTCCTTCAGTGGTCACATGGTACTGGTCATTAAACTCATGAATATGCGCATATTCATGAGTTTAATGAGCGTACCATGTGACCTCTGAAGGCAGGAAGGAAGACAGTTGGAGAACGGGACTGCAGAGACTGAGCCAGGACGGGGTAAGAACAGGCTATATTCACCTGTCCCCGGTCCATCGGTGCTTTCTGCTGTCTGATGTGTCCTCTTGTCAGTGACATTCAGACAGCAGAGGGCGCGGTGATGTGGTTAGTGCGTGCCGTGCCCTCTGCTGCCTGAACGTCACTGACAGATGACGTGGCAGATAGCGGTGAGCAGCGATGGACGCAGGACAGGTGAGTATCTCAGGTCGGCAGGCAGCAGCAACACCGACACCTGGCACCCAGCGACAGAGAGGTGAGTATGTCATTTTTTTTATTTTTATTTGCAGCAGTGGCAGCATATGGGGGCATAATGCATGGAACATCTTATGAAGACAGCATATGGGAGCATGATATATGGAGCAGTATATGGCGGCATATGTGGAGCAGCATATGGGGACAACATATGGAGGCATAATGTATGGAGCATCTTATGGGGGCATGATACATGGAGCAGCATATGGGGGCATGATATGTGGAGCAGCATATGGGGACAACAGATGGGGGCATGATATATGGAGCATCTTGCGGTGGCAGCATATGGGGGCATAATCTATGGAGCAGCATATGGGGGTATAATGTATGGAGCATCTTATGGGGGCGGCATATTGGGGCATAATCTATGGAGGATCTTATGGGGGCATAATCTATGGAGCAGCATATGGGGGCATAATCTATGGAGCATCTTATGGGGACAGCATTTGGGGGCATAATCTATGGAGCATCTTATGGGGGCAGCATATGGGGGCATAATCTATGAAGCATCTTATGGAGGCATAATCTATGGAGCATCTTATGGGGACAGCATATGGGGGCATAATCTATGGAGCATCTTATGGGGACAGCATATGGGGGCATCATTTATGGAGCATCCTATGGGCCCGTAACCTTTATGGAGCAGCATATGGGGCATATTATTCTATGGAGCATCTTATTGGGCCATTATTAACCTTTGTGCAGCATTATGTGGGGTCTATTTTGTATGGAGCATCTTATGGGGCCCATCATGAACTGTATGGAGCATTATATGGGGCTCCTGATTCAATATGGCTATTCAAAAACATTTATCCTAGGGATGTCTCAATTCATTTTACTTTTATTGGTATGTATTTTTATTTTTGAAATTTACCAGTAGCTGCTGCATTTTCCACCCTAGGCTTATACTCGAGTCAATAAGTTTTCCCAGTTTTTTGTGGCAAAATTAGGGGGGTCGGCTTATACTCGGGTCGGCTTATACTCGAGTATATGCGGTATATGGGAGTTTTATAGGATAAATTCAAGGTGAGAATATTATATTGGAGTTTTATAGCATAAACTTAAATACCAACAGAAAATAAATGACCCAAAACAAACAACAGTAAAAATGACTCCACTTTATTAGGTAAAACAGGGGTGGGGAACCTCAGGCCCAGGGCCATTTACGGCCCTCGATGACCTTTTATCCGGCCCCCAGGCAGATTCTCAGGGACCACAGTGCTTTGGCAGGGAGTTGCATTTTGATTGCCACCAGCTCATTAATTTCTTCTTGCTCTGTGAGCATACACATGCAGTGTCCACTACTGAACACTGAAGGGCATGCAATTAAAGATTACATCCTGAAACCAGTGCCAGAGTCAGGATCTACTTTGTGGGTGGAGTTTGTGCGGCCCCCGAAGGGTGGTATAAATATTCAAATGGCCCCTGGAAGAAAAAAGATTCCCCACCCCTGAGGTAAAATCTAAAAGAATTGCGCCATCTTCCGATACCCGTAGCGTCTCCATTTTTCAAGATTATGGGTGCACACCGAGCTGACGTTTTCAATGATACCATATTGGTGCAGATACGATCCTTTGATCGTCCATTATTGCATTTAAATGCAATGTTGCAGTGACCAAAAAAACCTCTTTGTGGGGTTTTAACTTTTTTCTCCTTACGCCATTTAGCGATCGGGTTAATTATTTTTTTATATTGATAGATCAAGCGATTCTGAACGCGGTGATACCAAATATGTGTATGGTTTTTTTTTTATTGTTTTAGCTTGAATGGGGCGAAGGGGGTAATTTGAACTTTTATATATTTTTTTTTATTTTATTTTTTACCGCATTGTATCTTAATTAACCAGAGGACTATTTTAGCAGACGAAGAATAATAGAATGTTATCTGTATGTTGGCTTTCAAATTTAAGTGCTGATTTCTGGTTGTTCAAGAAAACAGACTTTTGTTTGTGTAAGCCGGTAATATTGACTTTTATTGTGCTCTTATCCTTGATCACTACTGATGTTTGCTGATATGCTAATTATGCCTTGTGTTATGGAGCCAGTTTGTTGACCTCCAAAGCAGTGAGGGAAAAGCTATGCAAATCGTTTAAATAACCAAGTAATGCTATAATAATCTCCTCTCCATTCTTACCCTTCATGTAAATACTGAATGAGGGACACTTGTTAAGTCTAAAAATAGGTTACATGCCTCTGTATAAAGAGACTGAGAGAGAGAAACAGGCAAAGATTCTGCCAAGACATCCATACATCTCAAAAGGACCAGAGCAGCTATTTTACATCATGGCTCCATTACAAGGGACACAGATCTATCATTCTATAGGAAACAACCTAGGGGTTTCAGCGTCTGTTGGAAGAATATAGATCTGCTCCACTGACCATCACTGAACCATGGATACATATGGAGAAGACAGGTTGTGATCATTGGATCAAATGGCCTTGTATGGACTGTGATCTTCCTACACTTGTTACCTCCTCTCTGTGTGCATGCCACAGGTGAGGTAGCCATCCTGGAAGATCTGTAGTTACAGCTGCCATTATCCCGGCGGGTCAGTGGAAGGGTGAGACTCTGTAATGTGCCCCATCTTGGGTACTGTGCTATCTTCCTGTTTTGTGGTACAGCAATGTTAGGTGTAGGGTTTCTGCGACTGCACAGCAGGAATCCAGAGCCTTGCATCCAGCAGTCTCCCATTCTCCACCGGCCGCTCAGGGGCCTGCACAGCAATCTTGGTGTCCCAGGCGCTCTGCTCAGACCAGCTTTGTAGGACTGGTTGTTGCTGCCACCTCTGGGTCAGCAATAGCAGCGCCGGCTGCCCTGCAGCAAGCCACTCCAGTGGCTAAGTCCTCTCGTCACGCTACTGGGCATGCTCACGAGATGATCTCCCATTGGAGATCGGGAGTCACGTGCTCAGGTCCTTCTCCTGATCTAATTGGTCCATCTCAGAGATCTGGAAGGTCCCGCATGGCTAAAAAAGGTCCACATAGCCGCTCGGCCATGCGCTAGTATAGACTTTACTTGCTACTGTGTGAATGATGATGGATGCATGTACCTGTGAATGACTCATTAAGATCCCCTCCCTCTGATATAACATGTGTGGATAGGGAGTTATTCTTAGAGTCAGCGCCAGCCAGTGGCATGCTTCAGGCCACAGTGCTCATATCTCACAGAACTAGTGTCCGACAGTGCGTCCCCTCTTGGGCATTGTCGTACAGTGGCTGGTTCAGTCACCGCACTGCAGTCAGCTGCACTTGGGGCATCCGCGGTTGCGACGCCACACGCACGGTAGGTCTAGATGGACACCGACCCTGTGTCTTGGTCCCAAGTCCTGTGACCATATACCTTGCATGCTCACCACTGAGATCTGTGAGGTCAACAGGCTCGGCATTTATGCTTATGCCTTAAGACGCCTCTGTGCACATAACAGAGTACGCCCATTGCACACCGGTTGACGTTCAACCCGTGTGCGATATATACCGCCATATTGTGCGTCTGACATTATATAGCAGCAGTTTAACACCTCTGCACGGTGGACCCCGGGCGGCGAACGCACCTTCTATTATTTTATATTTAGTGCGTTCCGCCGTCCCTAACATTATACTAGCGCCAGGGTCTGGCTAGTAATTGCGGAACTGCAGCAGCTACAGCGGTACATTTGGCAGCTGGAGAGCAGGTTGGCGGCTATTGAGAGCTCCACCTCAGCTGCGAATGCTACTATGGCCGCTGCCCAAACTGTCACAGAGGCTGTCTCGCATGTGCCCACATCCACGCCTGTGCCGACAATGTCCCGCCTCCCGTTGCCTGATAAACTTTCTGGTGACAGCGCCACCTGCAGGGGTTTCGTGAACCAGTGCCCTATCCAGCTTGAGTTACTGGCCGCGCAATTTCCTACAGAGCGGGCAAAAGTGGGGTTTATCGTCTCCCTCTTGTCGGGCAGGGTGTTAGAATGGACCATGCCGCTGTGGGAGCGTGGTGACCATGTGGTTCTGAGCGCTGCCCAGTTCTTAACCTCTCTAACCTCTCTGGAGGGGTTTGGCGGGGCATGTCAAACATGCCTTAGCCACCAGGGAGGTTAATGTAACTCTGGAGGAGCTGATTGCTATCTCCACCCGCATTGATCTTGGTTATACTGAGTGCAGGTTGGAGGGAGCTCAATCCAGACAGAAGGGTAGGTTGGCTCCAACCTTCTCCATACCTCTTATACCCACAGAGGTGTCTCACACCAGCTCCAAGTCGAGTCCGGAGCGAAGCTTCGCACGCTGTTACCAATGTTGACAGTTTGGTCATCCGGCTAACAGGTGCCCGCAGTGCTCGAAAAAACGAGCACGTACTATGGTAGTAGGTGGGGGCTACCTGATATGAAAACCTTTTCCCCCAAACCAGTATTCCAAGAGATGTTAAATAGCGGTGCTTCCACCTGGGAGGTAGAGGTCACGGCGGACTCCGGGGCAGAAGGAAACTTCATGTCCTCATCCTTTGCCCAAAAGCACGCTATTCCGCTGGTACTACTGCCTCGTCCCTTGACCATCAGGGTGGTTGACGGTGCGCCTTTACTATCCCAAGTTACACACCAGACAGCACCTCTTGGTTTCTCAATCTCACTCATCATGAGACGTTGTCCCTGTTCATTTTGCCAGATGGCATCGACCAGGTGCTTCTCGGACTTCCGTGGCTCCATTACCATTCCCCTCATATAGATTGGTCTTCGGGGAGTATACTGGGTTGGAGCAAGAACTGTGAGGGAAGGTGCATGAGGGGCAGTGTTCAAGTAGCATCCACGGAGGTGCCCGCAGATCTTTCCGTGCTCCCTGGACACTACCGGCAGTATGCGGACGTCTTCTCCAAAAAATCAGCGGAGACGCTTCCGCCACACCGTCCTTACGATTGATCTCCCATTGCAGATCGGGAGTCACGTGCTCAGGTCCTTCTCCTGATCTGATTGGTCCATCCCAGAGATCTGGAAGGTCCCGCACGGCTATAAAAGGTCCACATGGCCGCTCGGCCATGCGCTAGTATAGACTTTACTTGACTCTGTGTATGATGATGGATGCATGTACCTGCGAATGACTCATTAAGATCCCCTCCCTCTGATATTACATGTGTGGATAGGGAGTTATGTGATGTACAATGTCTGCAAGATATGTTTTCTGTTGGAATGTGCTACAAATCCTCCATCCTAGGACATTGTAAACTGTCAGTAGTAGGAATTCCTTCCCCCCAGGTTTTATCAACCCTGCCACTTCCTCTGGAAGAGCAGGAATGTTAATTAGCTAGACCATCTTCCTCACACCATTTGCCTTCTCTCCTCTTCAGAGCGGGAAAAACTTCTTTGTTTGAAACGAATAAAACTATGAGAGACTATACCATAAGAACCAAATACCCTAGAGATATGAAAATCATATTTTTGTAACCTGAGCGGTCCCAGCTTCGAGACCGCGTATGTTTCGAAGTTCTACCCTGTCCAGAACATGAGATAGGATTTGCGCCCAAATGGACGGTCATATCGCATAGATGTTTGATGTTTTCTTGATGGGCTCATTACGCTGGGAAACATGAAACCACTGATGAGTCCATACCAGCTTCTCCCATAAAGTTATAGCTAATCTAAGTTTTGTAGCCAAAACATAACTCGGATGAGAGAGGAGGGATCAACCCAGAATGCATCTCTCCGTGATGTCACAAAGCAAAGCCTATAAGGCCTTCCCTGGGCAAACCAGCACAGAACAGCTGCAGAGTCCGTGCTGACAAGAACTCAGATGAGCGGAGAAGTGCAGCTCCGCCTCCACCCACCTTAAAGCCACATGGTCTGCCTAAGGAACAATATGGAACTGTGAGTGTAATCTCTTTGTTTTCTCCACTTTTATTTTATACCTGTACTGTACATATTTTATGTCTCAATTTTATAGCAACTTTTATCTGTAATCACTGTCCTCTTTCGGAAAATAAATGAAATTATTTAGATCTGTCTCCATGCTCTAAGAATCGAACTATACGCCTTTGTTAGATAATCGCTACTAATTCAAAGGGTTTGCCACGGACCCTCTTAATTTAACACTGTGAATTAAGTAACCGTGACTGGTGGCAGCGCGTTGTGCACGGCTATTGCGGCTTGCTGGCAGTCTAGAAGGGTCTTATATTGCTGAATAAGGGTCTGCGGCCACAGCATTGATAATTCCCTTACTGCAGAAGCCTAATTGCCGGTTCACAACAGGCAGCCCGTCCGGTGACTAATTATCCTAGGTGCAGTTCCCTGACTGACCTGAGGGTAAGGGGGGCGCCAGAGAGCTGCGAGTTCCAAAGTGGAACTGAGAAAGTGGGATATACATAAATCCCCGCAGTACTTGGAAGATTGATAGCAGTGGTGGGGCATCCAAATTAAACTCCCCCTGCGGCAAATTGTAGAGCGAGATTAGCTTGCTGGATATTTTTGTCACATGGTGCCGGTGGTGGGATAACTAAGATAAGCCCCAACGGTGCCTGTGATAGCTGTGTGCCGGCATTGTGTCACGTCCCTCCGTCCGCTGATACACCCGTGTCAGTGGTGGGATTGTGACATAGTGGTGACACAGGGTCCGCTGTCCGTCGCGTTTTGGTGGCAGCGGGACCCCCGTTAGTGTCGCCCGTAAGTAGACGAACGGCGGTGGGCTGTTCGTCACATATTGGTGGCAGCGCGGTGGGATAATCCTAGAGCATTAGTGATTTGGTTTGAGCAATCATTCCTCTCACTAAAAACCTGCACGGTTCCTGCGGGAATCCTGCATCATAGGTTTTGGAGAACAGACTCAGTGGTTACTAGTCCTGAGACATTAGTGTGTACTTGCAAGTATCCCCCTCCCGTTTCTTCGTTTTTCTTTTTCTATCTTTTATTTGGCAACCATGGCGGCAAAAGGAGAACCTTGGTACAACCGGCAGACAAAGGAAGTTCTTGCTGGGTTATGCACGTACCAAGGCCTTGACACCACGAACAAAAACAGAGCTCAAATGATCGCGGCTCTAGTGCAGCTGGACAACGACCAGAATCCAGCGAGCGCAGAAGTTGGCCCAAGTGGCAATGGGGCTGCAGCAGAGGCTCCACTCCTGAGCGCTGGCCCCACATTCAGCCAGAACGGGGTGGACCCCTATCTGCAAATGGCCTTGGACGAACTCCCCGCCGAAGACAGTGATGGGCGGGTGAGGCTGATCCAGCAATATCGGCAGGAGGCCCAAGCCGAACGTGAGCGCCAAGCTGAGGCTGAGAGGGCCGAGCGTCAAGCCCAGGCTGAGAGCCGAGCGCCGAGAGCAGAGGGCCCATGAACTGGAGGTACTCCAGCGGGGTGGGAATGCCCCCACAGCCCGAAGCGGTGAGCCCAGCAGCATCCAGACTCCTAAACCCCGGCCAGAGCATTTTCCCGTGATGGAAAAGGACGGGGACTTGGACACGTTTCTGCGAGCCTTTGAGAAAGCCTGCAGACAGTACCAGCTGCCCAGAGACCAATGGGCAAGGTACTTGACCCCAGGGCTAAAAGGCAAAGCCCTGGAGGCATTTGCTTCTCTTCCGCCAGAAGCCGATGATGACTATGATGCCATAAAGCAGGCGCTGATCGCCAAATACCGGCTGACACCTGAGGTATACCGAAAGAAGTTCCGGCACCTCCAACGTGGCCCACATGATAGCTACAGTGATGTGGTGCAAGGACTCAGGACCCACTTTGACCAGTGGATCCATGGACTGTCCGTTGAAACCTTTGAGCAGCTACGGGACCTGATGATCAAAGACCAGTTCCTGCATCTCTGCCCAGCTGAGGTCCGACAGTTCATCCTGGACCGCGAACCAACGAACGCGGACAAAGCGGCGCAGATCGCCGACAACCACGAGGCCAACCGGAAGCCCGAGACGCGGAGGCCAGTCGCCACCAGCTGGAAAGGGGGTAAGCCAGCAACCAACCCCAATGCCCCAGCTAGCCGTCCCTCCGGAGGCCCAGTCCCTGTTGCCAACAGCAGGCCGGCTACTGACAGTCGCCTGTGTCACCACTGCCAGTGGCCTGGTCACTTCTTTTACACCTGTCCGAATAGGCCGAAGAACCCCCCAGCCAAGGCCCCCGGGCCCAACGCCTCTGTTCTTTTGGTGGGAGGTGTGGTTGGGAGGGCTGACGACAACGTTCAACCTGTTCAGGTGGGGGCCCGTCTTGCTACAGGCCTCAAGGACACCGGGGCTGAACGAACCCTCATCCGTCCTGGACTGGCGGCCCCTGAAGAGTTTGTTGAGGGGAAAACCCTGACTGTCACCGGGATTGGAGGCACCCGTTGTCCCTTGCCAGTGGCACGAGTTTTTCTTGACTGGGGTGCCGGGAGCGGGTTGAGGGAGGTGGGAGTGTCTGAAAACCTGCCCACTGATGTTTTATTGGGGACTGACTTGGGGCGGATGGTTGCATACTACGTTCCTGACACCCTTCCCCAAACTGATAATAAGGGTAACGTTAACCCTGATGATGATGATGATGACGGGAAACTGAATGTGTTACCTGCTAATGCCTTGATGAGTAATGATGCAACTAACAACCATTCTTTCCCCAGGTACGATGCTGATGCTGATGTGAATGTACCAAAGCAAACTGATAACCATTCTTCTCCTAGGAAGGATGATGATGATGTTGATGTATCTGTGCCGACTGAACCCGTTAACCCTTTCTTTGAAGCGGTAGATGTGTCCACAGGTACCGAAGTGCTCAGCCCCTTCACTCTGCGGAGTGAGACGGCTGAGGAACCCCTGGCAGGAGTAAGCAACGGTGCTCAAGGAAATGGGGAGGTGCATGGGGACCATGAGGAAGGTAATGCCATGCAGCTGACCAGTGCCACCGAGGAAGGTAACTGGCCCATAAGTAGCCCTGCTCCTGAAGTATTGGGGGTGGATGGGGAGGTAGAGCCCAGGGCAGCACCAGCTGGTGGGTCTGAAGAAATCCCCAGGGAGACAGCATACATAGCAGCTGTCACACGCAGTCAGAGTGCCCAGATCGCAGGTAACGCACTGTCTTCTGGACCCTCTGCTGCTACAGGAGAGACTGAACCAGAGGTGAACCCAGAGCCGGTTCCAGAGGGTCCCAGTAAAGAGGGGACCCTGACGTCACTTCTGGCAGCCTCCAGCATGGAGTTCCAGGCTGCTCTGCACTCAGATGCCAGCCTGGAGAAATTGAGAGGTCTCGCCGAGACGCCCACCTCCAAGTCTGATAAGGAGAGGGTGTTCTGGGAACGAGGAAGGTTGTACCGGGAGACAGTACCCGGAGATCCTAAAAAGGAGTGGTTGAGGGAAAGACAGCTGGTCGTCCCCTATCAGTTCAGAACTGAGTTGTTGCGGATTGCCCATGAGATTCCACTCGCTGGACACTTGGGGATCAGCAAAACAAAGGCACGGCTGTCTCAACACTTTTATTGGCCCAAGATGGGGACAGATGTAACACACTACTGCCGCTCCTGTGCCACCTGTCAAAAAGTGGGTAAGGCGGGGCCTGCTCTTAAGGCTCCCCTTATTCCTTTGCCGGTGATAGAGGAGCCTTTCCAGAGAATCGCGGTGGACATTGTAGGGCCGCTGTCCGTCCCCAGCAGCTCCGGAAAGCGATACATTCTCACCGTGGTAGACTACGCTACCCGGTACCCGGAGGCAGTAGCTCTGTCTTCAACCAGGGCAGATAAGGTGGCTGACGCACTGGTGACCATCTTTTCAAGAGTAGGATTTCCCAGGGAGATGCTTACCGATCAAGGGCCCCAATTCATGTCTCGCCTAATGGAGGCTCTCTGTGAGAAAATGCAGGTGACGCAGCTGGTATCGAGTCCGTATCACCCACAGACTAATGGTTTGTGTGAACGCTTCAACGGTACCCTCAAACAGATGCTCCGCATACTGGTTGAGACCCAAGGGTGCGACTGGGAGCGGTACCTCCCACACCTGCTGTTCGCTTACAGAGAAGTTCCGCAGGCCTCGACCGGGTTCTCCCCCTTCGAGCTCCTGTATGGCAGGCGAGTCCGGGGACCCCTTGGGTTGATAAGAGAATCCTGGGAAGATGAGCCAAACCCCACAGAAGTGTCCATCGTGGATTATGTCATGCGCTTCTGTGACAAGATGCAGACCTTGACGCAGTTGGTGCATGACAACATGACGCAGGCTCAGGCTGACCAGAAGCACTGGTATGACCAGAACGCCCGGGAGCGGACCTACCAGGTGGGTCAAAAGGTGTGGGCGCTGGTCCCTGTACCAACGGATAAGCTTCAGGCAGCCTGGGAAGGCCCGTACGTCGTCCACCAACAGCTCAACCCGGTCACCTACGTGGTCACGCTTGACCATGCTCGGGGTAGGCGCAAGGCCTTTCACGTCAACATGCTGAAGGCGCACTACGAACGTGAAGCTTGCATCCTACCGGTCTGCAATCTGCCAGAGGATGGGGAGGAAGATTCCCTCCTGGACATGCTGGCACAGGCCAAGGCCAATGGGTCCATTGAGGACATGGAGATAAGTGGTTCGCTCACCGTGTCCCAGCGGTTGCAGTTGATGGCCACCCTGGAACTCTTCTGGCCCGTGTTCACCAACCGTCCTGGGAGGACGGAGTTAGCAGTTCATGAGGTGGACACCGGGAATCACGCCCCATTACGGCGAACACCCTATCGGATCTCTGAGACGGTGCAACAAGTCATGCGCCAAGAGATCGATGAGATGTTAAGGCTGGGGGTGATTCGACGGTCACAAAGCGCGTGGGCTTCACCTGTAGTCCTCGTGCCTAAAAAGGATCGAACCACCCGGTTCTGCGTGGACTACAGGGGGCTCAACGCCATCACAACCTCTGATGCCCACCCAATGCCGCGCATCGAGGATCTGCTCGAGCGGTTGACAAACGCCAACTACATATCCATCATGGATTTGAGTCGGGGATACTGGCAGATTCCCCTGAGCCCTGAGGCGCAGGAGAAATCCGCCTTTATCACCCCCTTTGGACTGTACGAGTCCACGGTCATGCCCTTCGGCATGAAGAATGCCCCTGCCACTTTCCAGCGGATGGTCAACCACCTGCTTCGGGGACTGGAGGAGTACGCAGTGGCGTACTTAGACGATATTGCCGTCTTCAGTTCCACCTGGGAGGAACACCTTCAGCACCTCCAGGAGGTGCTCAAGCGTCTTCACCAGGCAGGCCTGACCATCAAGCCGGGGAAGTGCCAGATAGGCATGCGCAAGGTCCACTACCTGGGGCACCGGGTAGGTGGGGGTTCCATGAGCCCGGAGCGAGAAAAAGTGGACGCAATCGTGTCCTGGCCCACCCCCAGGACCAAGAAACAGGTGAAGTCCTTCTTGGGCACTGCAGGGTACTATAGGCGGTTCGTACAGGACTATAGCGCCCTTGCCAAACCCTTGACTGACCTCACCAAGCAGAGGCTACCCCAAACAGTCAACTGGACAGATGACTGTGAGGCGGCTTTCCAAGCTTTGAAAGCAGCCCTGTGCAACTCTCCAGTGTTGAGAGCAGTCGACAGCAGTCGCCCGTTTCTGGTACAGACCGACGCCAGCGAGTTTGGCCTCGGTGCTGTGCTTAGCCAGGTCGACTCGGGGGACCAAGAGCACCCCGTGTTGTACCTGAGCCGGAAACTTTTGCCGAGGGAAGTGGCATACTCGACCATCGAGAAGGAGTGTCTGGCCATGGTGTGGGCACTGCAGCGTTTGCAGCCCTACCTGTACGGGCGCGCCTTCACGGTGGTAACTGACCACAACCCTCTGAGCTGGTTGCACACAGTGTCCGGAACCAATGGAAGATTGCTCCGCTGGAGCCTTGCCCTTCAACAGTACGATTTTACTGTAAAACACAGGAAGGGCAGTGAAAAAGGCAATGCCGATGGGTTGTCCCGCCGGGGCGAACCCGCTGAGGTGCGCATGGCCGATTACCGAGAGGTAATGCCTCCTTAGCGCCCTCTTAAGGGGGGAGGTGTGATGTACAATGTCTGCAAGATATGTTTTCTGTTGGAATGTGCTACAAATCCTCCATCCTAGGACATTGTAAACTGTCAGTAGTAGGAATTCCTTTCCCCCAGGTTTTATCAACCCTGCCACTTCCTCTGGAAGAGCAGGAATGTTAATTAGCTAGACCATCTTCCTCACACCATTTGCCTTCTCTCCTCTTCAGAGCGGGAAAAACTTCTTTGTTTGAAACGAATAAAACTATGAGAGACTATACCATAAGAACCAAATACCCTAGAGATATGAAAATCATATTTTTGTAACCTGAGCGGTCCCAGCTTCGAGACCGCGTATGTTTCGAAGTTCTACCCTGTCCAGAACATGAGATAGGATTTGCGCCCAAATGGACGGTCATATCGCATAGATGTTTGATGTTTTCTTGATGGGCTCATTACGCTGGGAAATATGAAACCACTGATGAGTCCATACCAGCTTCTCCCATAAAGTTATAGCTAATCTAAGTTTTGTAGCCAAAACATAACTCGGATGAGAGAGGAGGGATCAACCCAGAATGCATCTCTCCGTGATGTCACAAAGCAAAGCCTATAAGGCCTTCCCTGGGCAAACCAGCACAGAACAGCTGCAGAGTCCGTGCTGACAAGAACTCAGATGAGCGGAGAAGTGCAGCTCCGCCTCCACCCACCTTAAAGCCACATGGTCTGCCTAAGGAACAATATGGAACTGTGAGTGTAATCTCTTTGTTTTCTCCACTTTTATTTTATACCTGTACTGTACATATTTTATGTCTCAATTTTATAGCAACTTTTATCTGTAATCACTGTCCTCTTTCGGAAAATAAATGAAATTATTTAGATCTGTCTCCATGCTCTAAGAATCGAACTATACGCCTTTGTTAGATAATCGCTACTAATTCAAAGGGTTTGCCACGGACCCTCTTAATTTAACACTGTGAATTAAGTAACCGTGACTGGTGGCAGCGCGTTGTGCACGGCTATTGCGGCTTGCTGGCAGTCTAGAAGGGTCTTATATTGCTGAATAAGGGTCTGCGGCCACAGCATTGATAATTCCCTTACTGCAGAAGCCTAATTGCCGGTTCACAACAGGCAGCCCGTCCGGTGACTAATTATCCTAGGTGCAGTTCCCTGACTGACCTGAGGGTAAGGGGGGCGCCGGAGAGCTGCGAGTTCCAAAGTGGAACTGAGAAAGTGGGATATACATAAATCCCCGCAGTACTTGGAAGATTGATAGCAGTGGTGGGGCATCCAAATTAAACTCCCCCTGCGGCAAATTGTAGAGCGAGATTAGCTTGCTGGATATTTTTGTCACATGGTGCCGGTGGTGGGATAACTAAGATAAGCCCCAACGGTGCCTGTGATAGCTGTGTGCCGGCATTGTGTCACGTCCCTCCGTCCGCTGATACACCCGTGTCAGTGGTAGGATTGTGACATAGTGGTGACACAGGGTCCGCTGTCCGTCGCGTTTTGGTGGCAGCGGGACCCCCGTTAGTGTCGCCCGTAAGTAGACGAACGGCGGTGGGCTGTTCGTCACAAGTTATTCTTAGAGTCAGCGCCAGCCAGTGGCACACTTCAGGCCACAGTGCTCATCTCCACAGAATTAGCGTCCGACAGTGCATCCCCTCTTGGGCATTGTCGTACAGTGGCTGGTTCAGTCACCGCGCTGCAGTCAGCTGCACTTGGGGCATCCACGGTTGACTCATTAAGATCCCCTCTCTCTGATATTACATTTGTGGATAGGGAGTTAGTCTTAGAGTCAGTGCCAGTCAGTGGCACGCTTCAGGCCACATTGCACATCTACACAGTGCTAGCATCCGACAGAGCGCCCTCTATTGGGCATTGTCATACAGGGGCTGGTTCAGTCACCGCGCTGCAGTCAGCAGCACTTGGGGTGTCCGCGGTTGCGACGCTGCACGCACGGTAGGTCTAGACGGACACCGACCCTGTGTCTTGGGCCCGAGTCCTGTGACCATATACCGTGCGTGCACACCGCTGAGACCTGTGAGGTCAACAGGCTCGGCATTTATGTTTATGCCTTAAGGCACCTCTGTGAATATAACAGAGTACACCCAGTGCTAGGATCTGGCTAATTACTTCAAAGAAAAAATTGATCATATCCGACAGGAAATTATCTCCCAATCATCTCATACCATGCACTGTCCTCCCTCCCCCACTGCATCTACAGTTGTGGCCAAAAGTATTGACACCCCTGCAATTCTGTCAGATATTACTCAGTTTCTTCCTGAAAATGATTGCAAACACAAATTCTTTGTTATTATTATCTTCATTTAATTTGTCTTAAATGAAAAAACACAAAAAGAATTGTCCTAAAGCCAAATTGGATATAATTCCACACCAAACATAAAAAAGAGGGTGGACAAAAGTATTGGCACTGTTCAAAAAATCATGTGATGCTTCTCTAATTTGTGTAATTAACAGCACCTGTAACTTACCTGTGGCACCTAACAGGTGTTGGCAATAACTAAATCACACTTGCAGCCAGTTGACATGGATTGGATTAAAGTTGACTCAACCTCTGTCCTGTGTCCTTGTGTGTACCACATTGAGCATGGAGAAAAGTTCCACTATTACTCCCCAGCAACATGCCCGCTGTCTTGGGGTCATACTTGATTCCGAGCTTTCCTTTGCCCCCCACATTCGATCACTGGCTCGCTCTTGTCATCTGCACCTCAAAAACATTTCTAGAATTCGACCTTTTCTTACTTTTGACTCTGCAAAAACTCTTACTGTTTCTCTTATTCATTCTCGTCTCGACTATTGTAACTCTCTTCTAATCGGTCTCCCTCTTACCAAACTCTCCCCTCTCCAATCTGTCTTGAATGCTGCAGCCAGGATCATATTCCTCGCCAATCGTTACACCGATGCCTCTACCTTGTGCCAGTCATTACACTGGCTACCCATTCACTCCAGAATTCAGTATAAACTTATTACCCTCACCCACAAAGCCCTCCATGGCTCAGCACCACCCTACATCTCCTCCCTTGTTTCAGTATACCACCCTACCCACGCCCTCCGTTCTGCTGATGACCTGAGGTTAGTATCCTCAATAGTCAGAACCTCCCACTCCCGTCTCCAAGACTTTACACGTGCGGCGCCAATTCTTTGGAATGCACTTCCCAGGTCAATACGATTAGTCCCCAATCCCCACAATTTTAAGCGTGTCCTGAAAACGCATTTATTCAGACTGGCCTATCGCCTCAACACATTAACCTAACCTATCCCTGTGTGGCAGAGCCAAAAGTTTTACCATAACCAGGTTCCCAGCATCATGTTCCCACATGCTTTATGCATCCATTAGCCCTCTGTGTCTGTACTGTTACACACTTAACATTATGGCTGGTCCATACAATCAGAGCAACTGTTACCACCCACCTTTCGTGTCTCCCTCTTTCCTCATAGACTGTAAGCTTGCGAGCAGGGCCCTCACTCCTCTTGTTATTTGTTATAATCTACTGTATGTGATTATTGTTATGCTGTAATGTCTATTGTCTGTACAAATCCCCTCTGAAATGTAAAGTGCTGCGGAATATGTCGGCGCTATAAAAATAAAATTTATTATTATTAAGAAAGAAGACCAAAGAACTGTCTGAAGACTTGAGAAACCAAATTGTGAGGAAGCATGAGCAATCTCAAGGCTACAAGTCCATCTCCAAAGACCTGAATGTTCCTGTGTCGACCGTGTGCAGTGTCATCAAGAAGTGTAAAGCCCATGGCACTGTGGCTAACCTCCCTAGATGTGGACGAAAAATAAAAATTGACAAGAGATTTCAACGCAAGATTGTGTGGATGTTGGATAAAGAACCTCAACTAACATCCAAACAAGTTCAAGCTGCCCTGCAGTCTGAGGGTACAACAGTGTCAACCCGTACTATCCATCGGTGTCTGAATGAAAAGGGACTGTATGGTAGGAGACCCAGGAAGACCGCACTTCTTACCCCGAGACATAAAAAAGCCAGGCTGGAGTTTGCCAAAACTTACCTGAAAAAGCCTAAAATGTTTTGGAAGAATGTTCTCTGGTCAGATGAGATAAAAGTAGAGCTTTTTGGGCAAAGGCATCAACATAGAGTTTACAGGAAAAAAAAAGAGACATTCAAAGAAAAGAACACGGTCCCTACAGTCAAACATGGTGGAGGTTCCCTGATGTTTTGGGGATGCTTTGCTGCCTCTGGCACTGGACTGCTTGACCGTGTGCATGGCATTATGAAGTCTGAAGACTACCAACAAATTTGGCAGCATAATGTAGGACCCAGTGTGAGAAAGCTGGGTCTCCCTCAGAGGTCATGGGTCTTCCAGCAGGACAATGACCCAAAACACACTTCAAAAAGCACTAGAAAATGGTTTGAGAGAAAGCACTGGAGACTTCTAAGGTGGCCAGGAATGAGTCCAGACCTGAATCCCATAGAACACCTGTGGAGAGATCTAAAAATGGCAGTTTGGAGAAGGCACCCTTCAAATATCAGGGACCTGGAGCAGTTTGCCAAAGAAGAATGGTCTAAAATTTCAGTGGAGCATTGTAAGAAACTCATTGATGGTTACCGGAAGCGGTTGGTCACAGTTATTTTGGCTAAAGGTTGTGCAACCAAGTATTAGGCCGAGGGTGCCAATACTTTTGTCTGGCCCATTTTTTGAGTTTTGTGTGAAATGATCAATGTTTTGCTTTCTGCTTCATTCTCTTTTGTGTTTTTTCATTTAAGGCAAATTAAATGAAGATAATAATACCAAAGAATTTGTGATTTCAATCATTTTCAGGAAGAAACTGAGTATTATCTGACAAAATTGCAGAGGTGTCAATACTTTTGGCCACAACTGTATGCCCGACAAAGGTCAATTTTAGAAAACCACTTGACTCTGGCTAGTTGGTTAAACAAATCGGGAATTAGCGGTAATGGGTAAGGATTGCGCACAGTAATCTTATTGATCTCCTGAAAATTCAGACACTGCCTAAGCCCCTTCCTTTTTTTGCCCCAAAAAATTCTACTGCCACAGGCGAATTAGAGGGTCTTAAGGTATGGCCACTGATCAGGGCCCTGGGATTTCTGGGGAGGACGTTGTGGTGAATGAAGATTCGGTCCTGCACCTGTCAGAAGACTCCACTATTCCTTCCAATCTATGTCACTCCAAACGATCCATGGCTGGCCAGTCCCCCATTCGGTATAATCAAGACCAATTCATTTGGCGGCAAACCGCTGAAACTGAAAGTAAACTTCCCAGTTGTGTTCCAGATGCCTCGCCCATGGAATGGTGAGTAAAAAGAGCGGGGGGTGTAAGAAGATTAGACAAGACAAAATCAGCGGTGCGCGGTGCCCATTAAGGCTGGAACTATCGGGGCTGTCACCACTGCTAGCGGGGGAGATTTCCCCTGGGAGGGAGAAACCATTTTTCAGATAGCAGGGGGCGCGGGGTACTTAAGAGGGGCTGAGCACGGGAACAGAGGAGACTTGGTGGGAAGGCAACAGGAGACTGTTGACTCCCTCTCCACAGCTCCTACTGAGGTCTCCCCTGCTACCAGGCCTCCGTGTGCTGACTGAGTTACCGTCTGTGAGCAAACCTACGGACACTGTTGTTCCGGCTAGGATACCATTGGCACAGACTAGAGACTTGTTAAATATTATTAGTTATGGATTTATATATAGTTATGGAGTTGTATTCTTATTACACTCAGTTCTGTATATTGCTTTAGCTGACACGACATAGGCTATTTTTGTAAGCATGGCTCATGGTACAGGACAACTCCATATATACCAGGATCACGTGCTTCAAGAGACGTATATAATTCATGGCTAACTGTAGAGGTCGCTGGATCCTTCCCTCACCATCATGAGACACAGACGCAAGATGTCATCACTGAACAGCTGGTATGTTACTTTACTACAAAGACGCCTAAGAGAGCCAGAGGCCATTTACCATTTGCCATGTGGGATCTCAGAGAAAGAAGAGGACAAGCTTTTGCTATGAACTAATGGACAATCTCTCTTTCACCTATTTTTATGTTTTTCTGTAATAATCTTTTCTTTGATGGAAGAATCCAAAAAAACCACTACATTTTTATCTGGTAACTAGTCCTAAGTATTTTACAAGGATAAGCATAATTTTACATTGGAGAGCCAGCCAGATCTGAATTTTTGTACTTTTTTGCGGATTTCCCTCAACTTGCCCAAAAGGGGGATTGAACTTTGCTAACGTCAGTCATATGTGCAAGTTATCAGGAACTCCACTACTCACAAGAATCAGACAGAATCTAGAAGTGAGGACTAAGAAGTGCCAGATAGATTGAGAAGTACTACAAGTGCCAAAGTGCCAGACGTGCTGAAGCCAGACGTGTGAAGACCGGAGCCCAGCGTTGTCCATCAAAGGAACAAGCTGAGACATTTCAAGGTAAGAGAAATGGATGTCATTAATTCTCTTGCTAAGCAGAGTAAATTGAAATTTAAGTCTGTAGACAAGTCTAATCCAGAAGTATTATGGCTTAGATTATATGCTGAGTGCGAACTGGCGAATCAGAAGTTAGATTGTAAATTCTTCAATAGAGAAAGAGAGAGATTAAAAAATATTCTACAGATGGTAGATATATTTCATAGATCTGTGTCAGAGAAATCCAAAAATGATTGTTGTGATGTTCTCGAGATTGACTGTAATCAAGTGTCTGTAGCAGCCATTGAAGGTGACCTTGCAGACGTGGAACAAGATGGCGAAGTAGGAGGAGACTTCAGAACTGACGTAGAGGACGTACAAGGGAAAGACGTACCACTAAGAATAGACGACTCACAGGCCCAATTCCGAAGTAAAGTAAGAAAAAGTTTGATAAAAATATGCAAAATCATTCCTGCATATGATAACAAAATCCATGTTTGTAGAAACTCTGAGGTTTTTGAAAGTTGTGTTGACAAATTTGATTTATCTAACGAGGAGAAGAATCAGTTGTTCAAAATGTGGATCCCTGTAAACTTTGCTAGGAGATTGACTTTAAAGTTATCTGGTGAAACACATGATAATTTATCTGATAAGGACAGATTAAACATTCTCATTTTTTGTTCATCAAATGAAAATCATCCAGATATTGATATTCTTCAAAAATTAAGGATTGGTCGGAAGGAATGTACTTTCACGTTTATGTCCATATATGAACGTCTGTACAAAATGCTGAGTGAGAATGTCAAAACACCGCCCCTCATAAGGAGTTTTGGAAGCAAATTTTGGTTTTTAAATCCTGCATCTCGTGTTATTGCGTCACAAAAAGATTCTTTATTGGAATGTGCGCAATCCCTTGATTTTGCCAGAAAACACGAGAATCGTGAAAGGAAAGTAAATTGTGCTAATTTTGTGAAGACAGGCAGAGTAAATTCTTATCAGAAGTCTGTATTAGCAAAGCCTTCTAAAATGAGTTTTCCCCAAAATCAAATCTATGAAGAACGAAGAAAATCACATGTTTGTTATAAGCCATATGGAATGATGCAAAGGATCACCGAAAAGACACAAATTGAGTTAAGAAAAATGATGAGTTCTGATTTTCTTTCTGTAACAAAGATGGCCGAATGTGACAGACAGAAGCAGGTGGTGAGTGACATCATGGCCTGTAAACTGAATACTCTGCTCCAAGAATCTATCAGCTTCAAAATGGCAAGAACTTTTCAGGATATTTTTTACAGAGAAATAAGTATGGGTGTAGGAATTGGCTAGAAAAAGTAATTATATATATTGTGTAAAAGAATTATACAATTAGTTATATATAATTATTTTATAGAGTATAATCTGTAGTTCTATGGTTTATAGATATACATATTCATACAGTATATACAGTATATAGTGTTTGTAGAAGTAATCTACTTCAGTAATAATATTTAGAATTATGAATATGATATTAACCTTATCTTTTATTTTCCTTAGAATTTTCATTTCAAAGCAGGACTTAATCGGGAAAAATTCTCTTACAAGGATTTCTGCATTTATTTACACAGGAAGTTGCAATAATTGCATGATTTCATATATTTAACACTTAAAAGAAAATAACTAACTGCATTTTAAAATGTGTTCTGTGTGTGCCTTTACTGCATGGCATGAATGACAACCACAGCATGTGAAATTTGAACCTTGTTCTAATAATAAGTATACCAGTATACTATGTCCCTGTTCTTTAGGAAAATAATTTTTTTAGGGGGTCTCAACTTTTGCAAACCAATGGAATTTTTTCCAGGCCTAAATGTCAAGTATAGCTATACAACATATATTTATGTCATGTGTATTTGGGGAATATTCAAAGAAATATTAAGACTAAATATAAATAGTTTACAATGCATTGTTAATTAGGGTTAAAATACGTGTATTCATCACACCTTCGTATGTGAGGTATTTGGTTTAAACTTAAATATGTGACACAGTCTGAGTGACAGTGACTGAGTGTATGAGCAGCTGCTGAGCGAGTGATGTGATACGTTTGTATGAGGCCTCAGGATTCTGAATGCAAGAGAGGAAAAAAAAACCCAAAGCCTTTATCTTTAGGAGAAATATGCAGATCAGTTAAATTATTAGAATATTAGGATATATAATGAAATATTATCTACACAACATATATTTCTATAGTTCTTTAGTAATTTCTTGATTTAGTTAATTGTGGATAAGTGCAATCACACATCAAAAAGGTTTATGAAGAAAATCTACATTTAAATTAATTTTTCCAAAGGAAAATTTTATGATATTCAAATTAATTTTAATGGTCACACATCTTCAGACAAATAATGGTATAAGCAAGTATAATATTTACACAATTTATAAATTAATTATTTTTAATTTTGGTTTTGATAAATGAATTATTTCATAGAACAATATTTTTTTGGTATTAAGGGGGAAATATGTTTTTCATCCTGACCACATCATCACATTTGATTAATACCTCTTCTTCACACATTTTAATAAAGAAGAAATATTAATAAGGTACAATGGTATAAGTATTGGGTATAATAACATTAAGTATTATAAAGAGCCATTTCTTTACACTAAGAAGAATATTATATGCAAAGTTGCATAATTTGAATATTTTGGTAACACAAGTTTATGACAATTATGAAATAATCCGGATCATGGAAATATTAAGGGTATATGTTACTGAAGACATAACTACTCTGCATCAACATAAAGGCCTTATTCTTATTTTTATTCTTATTCTTATTTTTAATATTCAATTTTTTAATCTATTTTTATTTTAATTCTTAAATTTTTATTTTTTTTCTTTCATCAACATTTAGTAAAGTAATATCTACTGAGAATATTGCTTCATTAAATATAGCGATGATATGGTTCTATTACAAAGGAAATGTTTCACTTCTGAGTTATATGCAACAATTCTTTTATTCATTCGCTCACTCATATATTCTTATTTTGGTTCATGGCTATACATTCCTACATATTATTAGTATAATAAATATATTAATAAAGATGAAAACACTGGTTACATAAAACACAGTGACACCTATGGGTTGAAAAAGGTAATTATACCTATGACATAAAAAATGTTCTATCACATGAAGAATATGGATAATAATGTATTATCACTTATTATTGGTTTATTATTTCAATCATTGAAATCCATATATGGTGCAAATTCTGGTAATAATTATATGGATATTACTGACTGCTATGGTACGCTGTGATATTATAGGTTAGGAAAATTACCAGATTTGGTATAGAATAGGGAATGAAGACTTCAAGCAAGATACTGAAATTACGTTAATAAAGACTTTTCATATTCCTAAACTTTATTGAATTCTTATCAGTTGCAAGAAGAAGAATGCCGCTATCCAGAAGTCCCAGAAGGTAACAAAGCTATGATTTCTGAGTAATAGACTGTGTTACTTACAAGTGCAGAATCCACCACTGACAGCCACAAGTGCAGTACCCACCACTGACAGCCACAAGTGCAGTATCCACCACTGACAGTCACAAGTGCAGCATCCACCACTGACAGCCACAAGTGCAGTATCCACCACTGACAACCACAAGTGCAGTATCCACCACTGACAGCGACAAGTGCAGTATCCACCACTGACAGCCACAAGTGCAGTATCCACCACTGACAGTCACAAGTGCAGTATCCACCACTGACAGCCACAAGTGCAGTATCCACCACTGACAGTCACAAGTGCAGTATCCACCACTGACAGCCACAAGTGCAGTATCCACCACTGACAGTCACAAGTGCAGTATCCACCACTGACAGTCACAAATAAAGTGTCTAACCTGACAACCAGAGGACGATGATCCTATGATGCTGAGATGAACTGTGTTATCACGTTCTTACCAAGTTCCAGTGGTTTTCAATCACCTGTAAAGCTTTGATGAAGGCTGGTGAACAATGAAGGTAATTGTCAGGAAGCTACAACCCTGACATATGTCCTGTGCATTAGGACAAGGACTGGTTATGGTGCTATGTTTAGCAAGGAAAAATAATTTTAACCCTTGCTTTGCTGACCAAAGACGTCACACCTGTTCAAAGACCAGTGCCGATGGAGGATTCCAGAATATCCAAGGCGAGCCAATGTAAGCCCAGGTTTTTAAAGGTGACACTGCACAGATATTAAAGCTGCATTTCATCTATAGACTTTGTTTTCGTATCAACATTTGAATTTATGGACTTTGATTTGATACACAACACGATTTCTACAACATCTATATGCTATAGAAAAACTGTGGTTTTTAAAAGAACCAAGAAGAAGACTGATGTCATCTGGTCTTCATTTTGATGTCTTCTGATGATGATGACTGGACCTGAGAAGCTTCAATTTAGACTTAGGGAAGTATAATTATACATATTGCATATGAATATTGTTCACGGCTTACCATAACATGAATTCACATCATTGAGTACTTATAACGGTAATCTGATGTTATTATTATTATTGATATTAAATTATTTTGTCAAAGAAGAAGAAAAAAGATCTCATTATATTTTGAGGGTTCCAATTAATGTCTGTCTCCCTCAAAAGGGGGAATTGTTAAATATTAATAATCCGTTAATTTCGTATAAGACTCAGTTCTGTACATTGCTTTAGGTGACACGACATAGGCTATTTTTGTAAGCTTGGCACATGGTAAAGTCAACTCCATATATACCGAGATCACGTGCTTTACGAGACGTATATAATTCATGGCTAGCTGTAGAGGTCGCTGGTTCCTTCCTTCACCATCATGAGACACAGACGCAAGATGTCATCACTGCACGGACATAACTGAACAGCTGGTATGTTAATCCAACACACATCCAGAGGAGCTACGCACTACAGGACACATGTCTTTTCAGAGTTCCAGGAAAGAAGGTTACAAGCTTATATATGAACTAATGGACAATCTCTCTTTCACCTATTTTTATGTTTTTCTGTAATAATCTTTTCTTTGATGGTAGAATCCAAATAAACCACTACATTTTTATCTGGTAACTAGTCCTGAGTATTTTACAAGAAATGCAATTTTTTACAGTCCCACAAAGGGAGCCTAGTGAGATAAATGGGGGTGCTGCATCCCACAGGGGGGAGACTAGTGAGGGGACTGGGGGGCTGCATCCCACAGGAGGAGACTAGTGGGGACTGGGGGGCTGCGTCCCACAGGGGGAGACTAGTGAGGGGACTGGGGGGTTGCATCACACAGGGGGAGACTAGTGAGGGGACTGGGGGGCTGCATCCCACAGGTGGAGACTAGTGAGGAGACTGGGGGGCTGCGTCCCACAGGGGGAGACTAGTGAGGAGACTGGGGGGCTGCATCCCACAGGGGGAGACAAATGAGGTGACTGGGGGGGCTGCGTCCTCCTTGTACTCCTGAGAGATGCCGGGGCCCAGAACCGCCATCTCTTCTTAATACCACACCAACCAATGGCTTTTCTGGATGGGGATCCCTGTCTCCAGTGCTCGTCCTTCAGACATCTGGGAGGAGGTGGCCGGGCTAGCGCCCACCAGTAGATCGATTAAGGCCTCTTTAGTCAGTCCCTGGTAGTTCAGGCCCAGGTCTCTGGCTCTCTCCTGTAAACTGCATACAGTAAAATTTCTGTACTCACTCTGTGGGTGGTTCTCCATTGGGTTACGCTCTGTTGATCCCACCGCTGCCACCAGTTGTCACGGGGTCCTTCTCTGGTATCACACAATCAACAGAGCAAGCGAAGAGTGAACAATTCCAAGACCTTTATTCAGGCAAAAATACAAAAAGGTCCATTGCTATGAATGAGTCACCGTAGGAGGCAAAAACAGAAATACTAGCTAAGTCCAGAAAACCAGAGAAGTTGGCAGCTATCGGATTGCAGACCCCTGAACCTAACAACAACAACTAGCAGTAGCCGTGGGGGGTTCCTACGGTGCCCTAGACCCCTCGATCACAGCCGGAGAACTACATAGCCTAAAGACAGAAAGGGAACTCTAAACTGCCCCAGAGCAGACCCCAAAGCAATAGGCAGCCCCCAACATATAATGACGGTGAAGCAAGATGAAAAAACACTCACACAGATAGAAAGATAGGCTGAGCAAATGATGGGGCCCAAGCTAACTAAATTGGACAGAATAGAAAAGCTGCTGTCTGCAATCCGCCAAAACACTCTCAAAAACAAGAGCCAACAGACTGATAGGGAAAAAAGCCCTGAAGACTCTAGGCTTCAAAAAGACTATATCAGTACTCAGGTATTATCTAAAGACAGAGCAAAAAGGAATTCAGCTCACCCAGCAGGGAAAGGCAGAAATCCAGAAAAACAAGGCAAAACAAAACCAAAACACAAATGTAAAAAGTAGAGCAGAAAACTTAGCTTTTGAGGAGCAGGAATCAGACTGGTCTCCAAGAATCCCTCAGAGTAATCACCCGCAAGGCAGAAGGGCGTAGGCTGCCTTATATCCAGTCAGCAATCCCAGTCACCCAGCCATCATAGGGGTCTGCTCTGGGGCAGTTTAGATTTCCCTTTCTGTCTTTAGGCTATGTAGTTCTCTGGCTGTGATCGAGGGGTCTAGGGCACCGTAGGAACCCCCCACGGCTACTGCTAGTTGTTGTTAGGTTCAGGGGTCTGCAATCCGATAGCTGCCAACTTCTCTGGTTTTCTGGACTTAGCTAGTATTTCTGTTTCTGCCTCCTACGGTGACTCATTCATAACAGAATCACCCGCCCCCCGTCATCATCATTCTGCTCAGGTGCTTTGTAATCAGCCTCACTACCTTCCTTCACCAGAAGAGGGAGTTCATCAGACCTCAATGGTGAAGGGGAAAATGAACTCACAACAGTCCATATTCAGTCCACCACACAAAGGATAAGATAGTCCGGAATAAGAATGCAGTCCAGTATCAGGATAAAATGTCCAGGGAAACGAGATTCCAAAACTCTAGCACCAGAGGATAAAATGGGTCCTTCTCTCTCTGAAGTGCTGTCTGTACTCGATCCTGTCCACACCGGAACTGACTTGTCCAGCTACTGTTCTCCCCCACCCCCTTCCTTGTCCAGGGGTAGTCAAACAAGTTGGGGGCGGTTTCCAGGCCTCCCAGAGGAGAACAAAGGGCCTTAGGGATTAATGCACTACAGGGGGTCATCAAGAGACAGATACAGTGAGGCTGTAGACTTACAATGTAATAAGAAAAACACTATGAAAATAACTGAAATAGAAAAATAGGAATATACAAAAAATGATATCCACATAACATATCACACCATCACAGCCCTGATAGGCCCAAATCCACCCCCAATATTGCCTGAGGATCAATGACTCACCCCATACCTCTCAGAGATACTATCTAAACTTTGGTCAAAAGGTGCAAAATTATATAGGGAAAATGCCTGTAGAACCAGTAAAAGTGTTTCTCAAACCTGGTGCCCCTTTTCCCAAAGTCCATCAATATTCTTTGAAATATGACCAGGAGCGGGGTCTTCAGGAACAAATACAAACGTTACTTGATAACGGTGCTCTGGTACCCTGTGTTTCTCCGTGTAATACACCCTTGCTTCCCGTTAAGAAAAGACCCCACCTGGCCAGCCCCCTGTGTACCGGCTGGTACAAGATCTACGGGCAGTCAATGCAGCTACTGTTCTGGAAACTGCAGTGGTGCCTAATCCACATACTCTTTTGTCCCAAATACCCCAGGATGCTTCTTGGTTTACAGTTATCGACCTTATCAATGCTTTCTTTAGCATTCTGTTACACCCAGATTGCCAGTTTCTGTTTGCACTCACTTATCAGGGCAACAGTTAACATGGACGGTTATGCCACAAGGGGCCCAAAACAGTCCCAACCAGTTTGCAAAAAACATGAGCGAGTGTCTCTTGCCCTGGCAGTTAGATCACCCCCAGGTCACACTGTTTTAGTATGTGGATGATCTTTTGTTGTGTGCACGAACAGAGCAGGAAGCCATTGCTGCCACTGTTAGCCTCCTCTCAAGCATCTGGCAGCACTGAACTGTCGGGTTTCGGCCTTCAGACTTCAGTTCTGCCTTGGTCAAGTGATATTCTTGGGTCACTGTCTCCTTCAGGGTGTCATACACTTCACAGAAGAAAGAAAAATAGCTGTCAGCTCCCTTCCTTTCCCAAAAGATGAAACTGAACTCCAGCGTTTTCTTGGACTATGCACTTATTGTTGTCAGTGAATACTGGATGCATCCCGCATAATGCAACCTCTTTACAATGCCTTGAAAGACGGCATAATGAACTATAACGAAAGATGGCAGTGATGAGGATTTTCTCCAATATGACTGTTCCCAACATCTGACTGAAGAAACAGCTAGTCCACCAAATGTCAGTGAGAATCCACTTCCAAATCCCGATCTGGTGTTATACACGGATGGTTCAAGATATGCTGGTAGATTCCACACGGGATATGCTGTTACCACAGAGGACGCTGTAGTGCACGCAGCTGCGCTCCCGCCCTCACAGTCAGCACGAGAAGAACTCCAGGCTCTGTCTACTGCATGTACTTTGGCCAAGAACAGACGGGCTAATATATACACGGACTCACGGTATGCATTTGGTATTGCTCACGATTTTGGGGCTCTATGGGCCAATTGAGTGTTTATTACTACTGCCGGAACCCCAGTGAAAAATGCTGAAGCTGTCAAAACCCTCATGGACTCGATCAAATTACCTATTCAGGTGGCCATTATCAAAGTTAAGGCAAAAGAAGATTGAGGCGCAAATGGTATACTTGTGGCCAAACAGATGGTCAAATAAATGACGAAATGTCACTCCAGGCCACATATACCTGCAGGACCAAATCGCGGACAACTGTACAGTATACAGAATATACAAGAAGGAAGGCACAACAGTCATAAATGTCCATTAAAAGAAAGTACTTTATTAATATAAATATATAAGACATAGACCAGGAAATGGACAGGGGGGAGGAAAAACCAACAATTTATGGCATACAAATGGCAATAGCGGCCAATTACGTCACCAAGATACTCCAGGGAATAAGAATAATTAAATATATAAGGAGGGAAAATATCCCGTAAGTGCATTCATTAAGCGATGTTCCCCTAACAAAGATGTAGCAAAAATCTATTTAGAGCATACTGTCAGGCTATATAGCCTGAGGAAGGAGCCGAGCGCTCCGAAACGTGCGTCGGGGTCCGGTCACTTCACGTCTCCCTGCTTCCTCCAGGTAATCTATGCCATCATGTGTATGGCGATTTTGCTAATATCTCTTCATGAAAGCAGATGATTCCCCTTAGTTATGCAGATGGTTCTTGACACTGTTCACATATTTCACCTATTACTGCATATCCATATGTACATGTTGTGCCCCAGTCCCCATAAGGGATGATCTATGCTACTAAAGCGTTACCTTCCTTAGTTATGGCATTCCATGTGCATGGCTATATACATGGCTACATCGCTTAATGAATGCACTTACGGGATATTTTCCCTCCTTATATATTTAATTATTCTTATTCCCTGGAGTATCTTGGTGACGTAATTGGCCGCTATTGCCATTTGTATGCCATAAATTGTTGGTTTTTCCTCCCCCCCTGTCCATTTCCTGGTCTATGTCTTATATATTTATATTAATAAAGTACTTTCTTTTAATGGACATTTGTGACTGTTGTGCCTTCCTTCTTGTATATTCAAAGTTAAGGTGCACGGTCCTAGGAACAGTCCACAGACTGTTGGCAACGCATTTGCGGATATGCAAGCAAAAGCCGCCGCTCTCTTACCCGTTGAACCAACCATACTAGCTATGGTGACCACACGCTCTCAGTGTAAACAGTTACAAGAAGCACTGAGCCTTCAAGAACCTGATGATCTACAACAGACTGAAGTTTTCTGTCGAACCCCACGAGACCGCTTAATGACAATGCAGAGAATGTCTCCAAAGGAAGAGGTGAAGCAATGGAAGACTGATGGAGCACGTATGGATAATGGTCTCTGGAAAAAGGACCAACTCATGTGTCCCCCTAAGCGGATGTACCCTGCTATTGCCACATGGGCCTATATATCGAGGAAAGAATCAGGCCCTCGCCCTGGTGCAAAAATTCTACTGGGCCCCAGGAATTTCCAGTTTTGACAGCGCTCAACCGTGCCTGTAATATCTGTCAGACTTGTAATCCCGGTCAACTTCAACATGTACCCCCAAAGCATCTTGCTAAGCCTGACTATCCTTTCCAAAGGCTCCAGGTGGGCCATATCACATTGCCTAAGTCTGGAAGGTATGAATACTGTTTGGTTGTTGTTGACATGTTCTCCAGTTGGCCGGAAGCATTCCCTGTTACCAACATGACTGCAAAAACCACAGCGAAGAAACTGGTGATGGAAGTTATATGCAGATATGGGGTTCCAGAAGTTGTTGAAAGTGATCAAGGTCCAGCCTTTTCTTCTCATGTGAATCAAGAAGTTCTGACAATGCTTGGATCCACTGTAGCCCTCCATACTCCGTACCACCCACAATCCAGTGGGAAAGTTGAGAGGTTGAACG
This sequence comes from Dendrobates tinctorius, assembly GCF_039654945.1. NCBI lineage: Eukaryota > Metazoa > Chordata > Amphibia > Anura > Dendrobatidae > Dendrobates > Dendrobates tinctorius. Next base: position 859,287 of record NW_027362152.1, on the reverse strand, counting down.
GCACACTGAAGGGACAATTGACCAAAATGATGCAGGAGACTACGGCTCCATGGCCAGAGCTCCTACCCATTGTACTATACCACATTTGTACTACCCCTATTTCAAAACATGGCCTGTTCCCATGTGAGATATTGCTTGGTGCTAGGCCCCCAGTTGCAAATTTCCAGCCTCAGCAGTTATCAGAAGAAACTGACCGTGCTGTTTAATATGTTATTCAGCTTAGCAAGATTTTTACTAACACCCATGCTCTAGTTTCCTTTTCTTTTACAGATTCAGCAGAAACCGACACCTGTTATAACCTGAAGCCTGGTGATTTGGTAGTAGTGAAGAGGCATGTCAGGAAGCACGGACTAGAACCCTTGTACGACGGTCCCTATCGAGTTCTCCTCATCACCCAACAAGCCAATAGCAAATAAAGGGGGCATAATGTTTTGGTTTTTCGGTTTTCCATATTATTGGTAGAAGTTAAAAGTTAAAGTTAGAAGATATTCATAGAATCATAGAATCATAGAATCGTAGAGTTGGAAGGGACCTCCTGGGCCATCTGGTCCAACCCCCTGCTCAAAGCAGGATTCGCTAAATCATCCCAGTCAGATGTCTGTCCAGCCTCTGTTTGAAGACTTCCATTGAAGGAGAACTCACCACTTCTCGTGGCAGCCTGTTCCACTCATTGATCACTCTAACTGTCAAAAAGTTTTTTCTAATATCTAATCTGTGTCTCCTCCCATTCAGTTTCATCCCATTGCTTCTAGTCTTTCCTTGTGCAAATGAGAATAAAGTTGATCCTTCTACAATGTGACAGCCCTTTAGATATTTGTAGACAGCTATTAAGTCTCCTCTCAGTCTTCTCTTTTGCAAACTAAACATTCCCAAATCCTGCAACCTTTCCTCATAAGACAGGGTTTGCAGACCGGTCACCATTCTGGTCGCTCTTTTCTGAACTTGCTCCAGTTTGTTGATGTCTTTTTTAAAATGTGGTGCCCAAAACTGGACACAATATTCCAGATGAGGTCTGACCAAAGAGGAGTAGAGGGAAATAATGACTTCACGTGATCTAGACTGTATGCTTCTGTTAATACATCCTAGAATTGCATTTGCCTTTTTTGCTGCTGCATCACACTGTTGACTCATATTCAGTCTGTGATCTATTAGTATACCCAAGTCTTTTTCACATGTGCTGTCACTTAGCCCTATTCCTCCCATTCTATATATGCTTTTTTCATTTTTATTGCCCAGATGTAGTACTTTGCATTTCTCCCTGTTAAAAACCATTCTGTTAGTTGCTGCCCACTTCTCCAGTTTATTTAAATCTTTTTGAATCCTCTCTCTCTCTTCTCTAGTATTAGCTATCCCTCCTAGCTTTGTGTCATCAGCAAATTTAATCAGTTTACCCTCAATTCCTTCATCTAAATCGTTGATAAAGATGTTGAACAATACAGGGCCCAGGACAGAGCCCTGTGGTACCCCACTTGAGACATTCTTCCAACTGGATGTGCAGCCATTTACGACCACTCTTTGGGTCCGATCACTAAGCCAGTTATGAATCCACCTAACAGTTGCCTTGTCCATTCCATACTTAGTCATTTTTTCAATAAGGATTGTATGAGAGACTTTGTCAAATGCTTTGCTGAAGTCAAGATATACTATATCTACAGCATTTCCTTGATCCACCCAATCAGTGATACCGTCATAGAAGGAAATTAAGTTAGTCTGACATGACTTATTAGTTAGAAACCCATGCTGACTCTGTTTAATCACTTCATTCTTATCCAGGTATTGACATACATGTTGTTTAATAATTTGTTCAAAGATCTTTCCTGGTATAGAAGTCAGACTCACCGGCCTATAGTTGCCTGGGTCCACCTTCTTCCCCTTTTTGAAGATAGGAACAACATTTGCTCTTCTCCAGTCTTCTGGCACTTCTCCTGTTCTCCAAGAATTTTCAAAGATTATGGAGAGGGGTTCAAAAATTTCTTCTGCTATCTCCTTCAGTACTCTGGGGTGTAATTCATCTGGACCTGGAGACTTGAATTCATTTAGGTTAGCTAAGTGTTTCCTCACTATCTTTCTGTTTATAGATATCCTGGATTCTTCTATTCCCTTAATAGGACAGTGAATAACAGTTGATGTTGCATTTCCTTTCTGAGAGAAAACAGATGCAAAATAGGAATTTAAAAGTTCAGCCTTCTCAACATCCTGTCTTACCATTTCATCATTTTCATCCTGTAAAAATCCTATAGCATCTTTGACTTTTCTTTTACTTTTGACATATCCCCAAAATCCTTTATTATTGCTTTTGACATCTCTTGCAAGCCTCAGTTCATTTTCAGCTTTAGATAATCTGATTTGTGCCCTGCAGGTTCTGCAGACAGCATTATATTCTTCTTTAGATATGCCTCCCTCTTTCCATTTTATAAACATTTTTTTCTTCCTTTTTAGCATGTGCTTAAGTTCTGTGTTCATCCATCCTGGTTTCCTTAAATGCTTCCTATTCTTCCCTCTTTTCGGAATTGTTAACAACTGTGCTTTGAGAATTTCATTTTTCAAGATTTCCCATCCTTCCTGGACATTTTTGTCTTTAAGGATATCCAGCCATTGGATCCCTCCAATTCTCTTTCTGAATCCCTTAAAATCTGCCTTTCTGAAATCTAACCTTGACGTCTGAGTCTTCACAGGTCTTCCACCTCTAGTAATCCAAAATTCTAAAATAGCATGGTCGCTACCTCCTAGGGTCCCAGCCACTTTTACCTCCTCAACCATTTCCTCCCTGTTTATAAGGATTAGATCCAAGGTAGCAGTTCCCCTTGTTTTCTCCCTTACCTTTTGGAAGATAAAGTTGTCAGCAAGAGAGGATAAGAATTTCCTTGACCTGTTAGTTTTGCCTGAGAGAGATTCCCAACAAATGTCTGGATAGTTGAAATCTCCCATGACAACTATGTCATATTTTTTGGAGAACTTGGCCATCTGATGCATAAAGAGTTCATCTATATCTTCGGCTTGCACAGGCGGCCTGTAGTAAATGCCTACAATGGTGTCCTTTCCATTGTTCTGTCCTTGTATTCTTACCCAAACAGTTTCCACAGAACTCCCAGTCTCTGAAGCTTCAATCTCTGTGCAGATATATGCGTTTCTAACATACAATGCGACACCCCCTCCTCGTTTATCAAGTCTGTTTCTTGCAAATAAGTTGTATCCTTCTAGTCTTGTATTCCAATCATGTGTATTGTCCCACCAAGTTTCAGTGATTCCAATGACATCATATTTCTTTTCCTGTGTTAGTAGTTCCAATTCTCCTTGTTTGTTGCCCATGCTTTGTGCATTAGTATAGAAACATTTTAGTTTGTGATTGGTTTCTCTTTCTCCAATATTTTTATTAATTAGATTCTTTCGTCTTTGTTCTTCCTTTCCACTTCTAATAGCAGAGTTCTCAATAGCATTTGTCAGGTGTATGGCTTTTTCTGGTCTTTTGCTTCCCTTCCCATGTTGTTCTAGTTTAAAGCTCTCCTTACAAGTGTAGCAAGGCGACTTCCAAATACATGCTTTCCAGTCTTCGTAAGGTGCACCCCATCTCTAGCAAGTAGTCCATCGTATAAGTAGTTCACTCCGTGATCCAGAAATACAAATCGTTGCTGACGGCACCATCGACGTAGCCAGTTGTTCACCTGCAGAATCTTATTCCACCTCCTTGTTCCATGGCCATCCACTGGGAGGATGGAAGAGAAGACCACCTGCGCTCCCAGTTCTTTCACTTTCTTGCCTAAGTCTTCAAAGTCTCTGCAGATGATTTCCAGGTCGTTTCTTGCGGTGTCATTTGTCCCCACATGTAGTAGCAGGAATGGGTAGTCATCTGTAGGTCTGAAGAGTCCTGATATCCTGTCAGACACATCTTTAATTTTTGCACCTGGAAGACAGCACATTTCTCTTGTAGTTATATCCGGTCTGCAGATAGCGGCCTCTGTTCCTCTCAGCAGGGAATCCCCCATGACCACCACTCTCCGTTTCTTCTTCACAACATTTTTCTTTCTCCATCCAGGAGGACTCTGAGGGCGTACAAGGTTGCTGTTTGTTGGCAAAGTCTTATCCTGATGTATTTCTTCATCGTTTTCCTGCGTGAGAGCCTAGTACTGGTTCCTGAGCAGTATGGGTGCTGACTGCCTCCTGATCCTCCTGCTTCTCTGGGTCACATGTCTCCATTCCTCTGTTTCTTCAGGTGCACTTCGAATTTCTTCTCTTTCTGTAACATGAAGAGATAATTGTGCTCTGTCCAAGAACTCTTCACCTTCCTTAATGATCTTCAACGTAGCTAACCTCTCTTCGAGATTTTGCAACTTTTCCTCCAACAGGGACACAAGCTTGCATTTGTGGCATGTGAAGTTTGGCTTTTCCACTGGTAAATCTGTGAACATGTAGCAAGAAATGCAGCTCACCAAATGGCTCCTGGCCTCTTCCATCTTGAGATTTCTTAAAAACGATGAAAGATGAGCCAAATATCGGCGCGCGGTTTTTCCGATTTCCTCTTTTCAGCTGCAACGGCCAAAACCCAGTGATCTTTGAGCTCGCAGAGACTCTTCACTTATCCCAGAAGGCACTGGGAATATGCAAATGATCTCCTCAAGACTCTTCCCCTGGTTTTCCGATTTCCTTTTTTCAGCTGCAATGGCCAAAACCCAGTGATCGTTGAGCTCGCAGAGACTCTTCACTTATCCCAGAAGGCACTGGGAATATGCAAATGATCTCCTCAAGACTCTTCCCCTGGTTTTCCGATTTCCTCTTTTCAGCTGCAACGGCCAAAACCCAGTGATCGTTGAGCTCGCAGAGACTCTTCACTTATCCCAGAAGGCACTGGGAATATGCAAATGATCTCCTCAAGACTCTTCCCCTGGTTTTCCGATTTCCTCTTTTCAGCTGCAATGGCCAAAACCCAGTGATCGTTGAGCTCACAGAGACTCTTCACTTATCCCAGAAGGCACTGGGAATATGCAAATGATCTCCTCAAGACTCTTCCCCTGGTTTTCCGATTTCCTCTTTTCAGCTGCAACGGCCAAAACCCAGTGATCGTTGAGCTCGCAGAGACTCTTCACTTATCCCAGAAGGCACTGGGAATATGCAAATGATCTCCTCAAGACTCTTCCCCTGGTTTTCCGATTTCCTCTTTTCAGCTGCAACGGCCAAAACCCAGTGATCGTTGAGCTCGCAGAGACTCTTCACTTATCCCAGAAGGCACTGGGAATATGCAAATGATCTCCTCAAGACTCTTCCCCTGGTTTTCCGATTTCCTCTTTTCAGCTGCAACGGCCAAAACCCAGTGATCGTTGAGCTCGCAGAGACTCTTCACTTATCCCAGAAGGCACTGGGAATATGCAAATGATCTCCTCAAGACTCTTCCCCTGGACTTAGAGATCAATATGATAAAGACAATGATCGTACTAAGGACAGTTGGTGGTCAGACACCTTCTCCTTTCTCTATCCAGCCAATTGATTTAAGGGAATTGGGGGCTGGATAGCTGGGATCTTACAAAGCTTGTTACACATTGCTGCCTGTATCCTTGTTGTATATGTGATACTAAAACTTGTTCTTTGGTGTATTTCTGTATGTATTAGGAAATTCTGCACTAAGACAGCTAATGATGATACCAAGGGCGTCGTTGCCCCTGCTCTTCTCTGCACCGATCTCAAAAGGCAACTTGATGAAGATGTTGAAGCCAAGCACATGGCTACCTACAAAAGATCTCCACCACTGTCATCAAAAGTTGTTATTCGTGAATTGCAGTATACAGGGGGACGGGTGCGCTGCGACAGCCATGACTGATGACACGGCATCAGCCATGTGAAGACCAGTACCCCCCGAGCTTATGGCTTGGGATAGCACCTCTGATGCTGCATAATAGTTAACAAAATTTATCTAGGGGGGACTGTAAAGTACAGTATTCAGTTGTACAGGACATCTTGTTCTCCAGGATCCATTTTTATGCTTGCGACGCCATTTTGTTGTTTACGAGTTAAATTTTGTAACTTAACTAGATGAAAGTTCACGGTTGTTATGAAACCAGACTGTTCCAGCTTGTACAAGATATGAGACCCAGAAGAATGTGCTATTGTTCTTGCCATGATACCAGTGCTGGTGGACTGGCACTTCTGGGGTTAATGGTTTGATCTCAGTGCAGACTCTTACCTGCACACCTGGGACTTATTATGGTGGCCTCTCATTGGTTCTGGGAAAGCTTCTTATTGCCCCAGGAAAGCTGCCATCCCCCGTCAGTTATACTTTCGCCCTTGGCATTGTGTGGTGACCCCTGAGTGTGTTTGTGCTGTGTTCTGGTTGCTTGATACTCTGTGGACGACTCGGTCTGTTCTCTGGATATTGCTTGTTGGATTCTGCTTGGTACCTTCTATGTCTGGTTTTGACCCCTGCTTGGCCCCGACTATCCGTACTGTCTCATCCCTGGTACTTTACTGCTATCTCTGTGTATGACCTCCGCTTTGCCTGACTCTGAGTATTTCTGTATAGTGTCATGCCATCTCTGAAAGCAGGATGCTAAGCCCCGCCCCTTGCAGTCACATGACCATAGGTCCTTCACTGCTTGCTAAACTTCAGCGTCCACAGGTCCTGTGTATCTGTACTTTCCGGCTGTACCTGACCCCGGGCCCCCCTACAGTGGGGGTGAGTCCCTGCTCAGCGGCAGCTGCACGCCGGCGCTGGCAGGATCCTGACAGTTTTATTTTCTATGTCACGCAGCTAGGGACATATTCCGATTTCCTTGCAATACTACTGGCTTATAAAGCGAATTATTACCATGATGCTATTGGTAGTTGAGAACTTTTCATAATTAAGCAAAAGATTATAAAAGAAGTGACTAAAATAAAGGGGACTAGTGATCTGCCTTGATCCTCCCATACAGAGACCCCCGTCTCCGTGTGGTCATTCCCAGTTGCTAGCAGTGCCCTATGAACTAATTTGGAAATCACCGGATCAACCGTGAAGGGTTAATTTAGCCCTCCCTCAACAGAAGCACTTCTCCCGTGTATTGAATGTGTTAGTTTTCTTTCAGCAGGACAGGGGTTAATCGGCCATGTGGAAATCAATCCCTGCATTCAGCTTTGCTCGGTTAGCCGCTCCTCTCTCCTATAAAAGCTAGGCTTGCTGGCCAGATCCTTGTCAGAGTTAGCACTTGCTACATAGATCTGGAGAGGGAGAAGCTGGTGTTTGGAGAGCTGGAGGAGTTCATTGTGCGACTGTCGCCTGGTTTGTACGCTTGGAAATTCCTCATCTTTATTTGCTGTATTTTCTCCCCCCCTTCTTCACACCCTGTTGAATACCTCTGTTATTTGTGAGAGTATATTTTGTGTGAGTGGAATTTTCTTTTACTCTTGTCTTTGTTCTCGTCTGTCGGGTTGGTGTACTTCGGTACACGGTAGCGCCTCTCTTCCCCAGGTGGGGGAAGGGGACAGACGCAGAGCTGCACCTAGGAGACAGGGCTAGGGTGAAGGCCTCGGCATCCTCACCATCTGAGGTATCCCGGAGAACAGGGCGAGCTAGGGCGCCCCCTAGTGTTAGGGCCAGGAAAGGTGCCCCTGGTCCCAGTTTACTCGCCAGTCCTATTGTAAGGGGTGGTGCTATTATGGACAGTAAGAAACATGCTGCCACTTTGAGACAGCACCCCCTTGTTTGATGTTATGGAATGTTCTGCTCCCCCCTGCAAAAGACTGTGCTAATGAGCTGCCCCAGGCTGATGAGAGGAGGAGTTAAGCCTGAATGAGGTAAAAACTGGAAGCGTCTGGAAAGAACGGTTGTGCATGTAGCTGTCTAAAAGATCGCACAGCCTGGGATGTAGCGGACTTGTGAAATTGAACAGACTTTTCGGGTGTAGCAAAGGTGGCTGTCCTGTGCTATTTTGAGAAGCCACGAAGAGACCGAAAAAGGGATTTACAGTTTCCAGGAGCACCTCCCAGACCCTGAAGCAAGGAGAAGACCACGCTACACAAATCTGCCAGACAGCCGTGCGCACCACCGTACAGGACTGTTGGGGGGCCCCCGGGACGGACCTAAGTCCCCAACATTACCGTGAGTTTGTTCCCATTTGTGACATGTCAGGGCCTAGTGGAGACTTCTACAGACAGAACACGGCAGCCGTGTGGCCTGGTTAGTAGAGGCCAGAGAGGTTATACGTAGAGTAGCATCATCCTTTTGTTTATTGTTTGGATTTGCCTGTGTGAAATATATTGATCCTGTAATAGTTGGAGCACCATGCTATTTGACGGCCCAGCTAAAGAATACAAACTCTTGTAAATTATCTTTTGACACTGCATACCCCTGTTTGAACCTTCCTTAGCCACTTCATTCCTTGCCTTCCAATAAATTTACCCTTTGTTGTTTGCACCTCATCTTGTGTACCATAGTCTCCCTTCACCGAGTGGTTTCCCGGCCATCGCTTCAAGTGGTACTGTCACCAAGATGGAGGCAGCAGACAGCAACAGCAGGAATGCTAATGTTAGTGGGGATGCTGTGGGTATTGGTGGAACTCCTGCAAGGACACTCCCTATGGGCACCATATTTAGTGTGTTACCAAGGTTGGACAGCAATAATATGCCACTGTCCTACTGGGTGTCCCGGCTGCAAAGCACCCTGAAGATTTATAACTTCAGCTCAGACCTTGAAGGTGACATCGCTTTGACTGTCCTAGAGGGAGAAACCCATAGAAACATCTGCCTACAATCAGAACTCACCCGTAATACCCTGAAGGAGTTAGTGAAGTTCCTGGAAGAGATCTATGGTGAGACTGCTACCGCGGGACACCTTCGCGCCAAATTTTTCTCGGGGTTGCAGCAGGTAGAAGGAGGTATTTCTCAGTATGCGACAGCCCTGCAAGAAGTGTTAGCGGAGGTGCAGAGAAAGGAGTCAGTTGGGCTTGGCGGCATGGGCTCTAAAGACCGGATACTCCAGGAACAATTCATTCTGGGACTGCACAGCACATCCTTGAGGCGAGCACTCTCAGAACGGGTAAGGGCAGATCCAGCTCTTACATTTCATCAAATCCTGGCAGAAACAGAGTCTCGAAGCAAACTCGAGGTGCCCCCCGGCGAAGAAGAGGCATCCAATGCTGGGAATGTGGAAGGGGGCACCTTGCCACAGACTGTCAGAATTATGCTCAAGGCCAGCGGGAGCCATCGTTAAACTACCAACCCCCCGCAGTAGTGCGGCACTCTGTGGGGGAGGCGAGGAGAGAGGCCACGCCTTATCATAATGAACACTTGATTGCTGGGAGTCCCATGCTGCGTGCTAAATTCAAGGGTGTTCCAGTGGACTGCTTGATAGATACCGGGTCACAAGTGACGACGATGCCAGAAATGTACTTCAAGCAGCATTTTCAGGCCCTGGTCAAGCCAGAGAAGGAGTCATTGATCCGGTTGTATGCTGCCAACCAACAACTGATCCCGGTCACAGGGGTCGTGTGGATGAATATTCGAATCTGTGGGCAAGAAGTGGGGAGAAAGCAGATCCTGCTAGTCCCTGCGCCCATCAAAGAAGATGTGCCTGTAGTACTGGGAATGAATATCCTAAGTGAACTTGATCAGATTATGTTCACCAAATGGGGAAGGCTACTACACATAAGCCTATTCAATAAGCCCATCAGCAACTGATCCGCGTCTGTGGGATGCAGAAGAGTGTGCCATCTTATCAGATGGTAGGGGTCATCAGGGCCCCTGGGAAAGAGCCTGTGATCCTGCCTCCGAAGTGAAAAAGTATTTTACATCTCCCAGTGGAGACTCATCGCAACCTCGACGGGTTGGAAGTGATTGTTCAGCCTGTGGTAGGTGGAGTGAACCAAGAAGTCATGATAACTCATACGATAGCTGTGGTGCAGCAAGGACAAGTCCCCATAAGAGCTTTGAATGTGGGCCCCGGGGAGGTCATCTTGCCACGAGGGACAGATCTGGCCCTGGTATACCTACATAAGGGTGAAGTACTGAGTCAGAAGAAGTCTGTTGCCAATGGAAGGTGCGGGGTGGACCCTATCAGTTGCTGCGGGGGCCGAAGAGAGGCCATCCCCGGAGTGGATGGGTCATCCTTGATCAAATGGAAGTGGATTTGAAGGCTCTTGGCCCTGAGCGTGTGCAAGCGATAGAAGTTATACTGTGCGAAAATAAGGCTGCGTTCGCCCATCATGCCCAAGATTTCGACTGTACTGAAGCCATCACGCACGAGATACCGACCATGGACGCTCGTCCAATTCGAGAACGATACCGGAAGATCCCGCCTAAGATGTACCAAGAGGTGACGACATTACTGAGGCAGATGCTGGATTCAGGAGTAGTGCAGAGTAGTCAGAGCCCTTGGGCGGCCCTGGTGGTGCTTGTCAAGAAAAAGGATGGGACCATCTGGTTCTGTGTTGATTACAGGAAACTCAATGCCTGCACTGTTCGAGACTCATATCCGTTACCCTGCATCGAGGAATCCTTGACAGCATTGGGAAAGGCCAAGTACTTATCCATCTTTTACCAAGCAAGAGGAAACTGGCAAGTAGCCATGGCAGAGAAAGACAAAGCAAAAACTGCCTTCATCCTCCCTATGGGATTGTTTGAGTTTAACTGGATGCCCTTCAGGCTCTCCAATGCTCTGGGCACGTTTCAACGGCTGATGGAAGTGTTTGGGAGACTTAAATTTTGAAGCTACCCTGATCTATCTGGATGACATCATTGTGTTTTCTGCATCGTTCGAAGAACACCTTGCTCGGCTTGGACAGGTACTCTGAAGACTGCACGCTCATAACCTGAAGGTGAAGCCAAAGAAGTGCCACCTCTTCAAGAGGGAGATCGAGTACCTGGGCCACATAGTGTCACAAGATGGAGTTCTACCCTCACCAGAAAAGGTGGCTGCTATCCAGAAGTGGCCAGTCCCTTGAGCAGTGAGAAAACTCCAGGCCTCTCTCGGGCTAGCCGGATACTATCGCCGGTTTGTCAAAGACTTTGCGAAGAGGGCAGGTCCTCTGAATGAGCTGCTGAAGGGGACCGCCAGAGTGCCGAAGAACCAGTGCCTCCCTTTGGCTCAGAGACAAGATGAGGCCTTCCAGGCCATAAAGAATGCTCTTACTTCAGCCACAATTTTGGCTTACACAGATTTCGATCAACCGTTCCTATTGTACACATACGGTAGCCTTCATGGACTTGGTGCAGTACTTTCTCAAATACAGGATGGACATGAGAGAGTCATCGGGTATGCCAGTAGGTCCCTGTGAGACAGCCAAAGAAACCCCCACAATTACAGTCCCTTCCGGTTAGAGCTCCTGCCCTAGTGTGGGTAATGACAGAGAAGTTTGCGGGCTTCCTGACAGGGACCAAGATTCAAGTTCAAACAGACAGTAATCCCCTGGCCCACCTTGAGAATGCTAAATTGGGGGGCCTTAGAACAACAGTGGGTGGCTCGCCTAGCCAAGCTTGACTTTACTATCAGTTATCGCTCTGCTGCCTTAAACGCAAATGCTGACGGGCTGTCAATAGTGACGGTGGAGACTCCAGTGGGGGATCTCTATGAACAACTTGAAGAAGAAACCCCAGACTTTCGCAAGTTTAGGCTCCCAGTGGTTGCGGTCCAGTCAAGTAGGGAGGCCTGCGCACTACCCCGATCCCTGGGGAGAACCAACGAGGAATGGGAACATGTTCAGGACGAAGACGAAGGGCTGAGACAGATGAAATGGTGGGTAACTCAGAAGTGCAAGCCTGGAAACAAGAGATGATCTGGACGCTGAGATGAAGAGTGTCTTACACCAGTGGGATAGACTGGAAGTGCGAGAATCAGTGTTATAGCGTAAGAGACAACAGCCAAAAGATTTGGAAGCCAGGTGGCAGATGGTCATCCCAGGAGGAATGGCTCAAGCAGTAGCTAAAGAAGCCCATGAATTCGGAGCTCACTTCACAAAGACCTACCAATGGTTGCAGCAGTACGTGTACTGCCCCTGGTTGGAGTCTGCGGTGGAAGAGGTTTGCCGGCAATGTAGAGTATGCAACCTCATTAAGAGTATTGAACAAAGGGCACCCATCCAGACCATACAAACTAATGAACAGCTAGAAGTCTTGATGATCGACTACCTCCTCGCGAGACACTCGGCCCGGGGGCTACAGTACTGTTTGTTTATGATCAATCATTTATCCAAGTTCTCAGTAGTCACCCCGACTAGAGATCAGACTGCTGAGTCAGCAGCACGGGCCATTTGTCAAGACTTCATTCAGGTGTATGGGTGCCCAAAGCGCATTCACTCCGACAAGTCGCATGCTTCCAAGGCAAGCTGATGGAAGAACTGTATCCTATGTATGGTATCGAGCGGTCCCGGACCACCCCTTATCATCCTCAAGGTAACGGAGCATGTGAACGCTTTAATCGAACCCTACTTCAAATGCTGAGAATGTTGGAGGATAAAAAGGCATGCTGGCCAGACTACCTGCCAGAGTTAGTATGGACCTACAACAATCGGGTCCACTACACCACAGATTACACCCCATATCTCCTGCTGTTTGGAAGAGCTGGACGAGAGGTAATTGAGCTAAATTTGGAACAGCCGGAGGGGGCTGATGGAGTGAACTGTCACTTCATGGGTGAAAGAACATCGGCAACGGTTACAAACGATACAGCTGTTGGTGGGTCAGCAGCTACAGAATATACGGGCCGTAAACTGACCCAAGAGATACCGCTCCAACCCGGGGACCGAGTATTAGTCAGAGAGAAATGCCCCAAGGGTAAAATAAGTGAGAGATGGGAAGTACAGCCTTACAGAGTACTCCAGAGAGTGTATGCTGACAGCCAGGTTTACAAGGTGCAGATTGAGAGTGGGGCCGGTCTGAGGTCTGTTCTGTGCCATTGCCACTTGAAGGTGCTACTCCACTTCCTGAATCTGTCTTGCCTGCTGGGGAAATCAATGATGAGTGGTGGACCGTCCATGACACTGTAGGGGTTCCTCAGCCGTACGGAGATGGTAATCCCATGGATGTACCACTACCGCCACGTGAGGACGAGACCCGACAAGAGCTCACTATGACTCCTGCAGCAAGTGTCCCTCTGGAAGATAGTCAAGCCTTGCCTGATAGCCAAGAACTCCAGAGATCCCAGAGGTCTATTGCAGGGGTTCCACCAGTCCGATACATAGAACAGTGTACTCGGTCTGCTTTTCCAACTTTGTTGCCTCCTCTATAGGTGCTGTTTCTGCATTGCACATTCCTTCATTACACTGTGACCTTGATGTTGTTATGTCCGAGGATGACCATCATTAAGTAGGGAGGCATGTAGGGGGGTGGTGCTGTTATGGACAGTAAGAAACACGCTGCCACTTTAAGAGACAGCACCCCCTTGTTTGCTGTGATGGAATGTTCTGCTCCCCCTGCAAAAGACTGTGCTAATGAGCTGCCCCAGGCTGAGGAGAAATTAAGCCTGTGTGAGGTAAAAACTGGAAGCTTCTGGAAAGAACAGCTGTGCATGTAACTGTCTAAAATGTCGCACATCCTGGGACATGGTGGACTTGTGAAATTGAACAGACTCTTCAGGTGTAGCAAAGGTGACTGTCCTGTGCTATTTTGAGAAGCCACGAAGAGACCGAGAAAAGGATTTACAGTTTCCAGGAGCACCTCCCAGACTCTGAAGCAAGAAGACCACGCTTCAAGGATCTGCCAGACAGCCATGCGCACCATCGTACAGGACTGTTGGGGACCCACGGGATGGACCTAAGTCCCCAACATTACTGTGAGTTTGTTCCCATTTGTGCACATGCCAGGGCCTAGTGTAGGCTTCAACAGACAGAACACGACAGCCGTGTGGCCTGGTTATTAGAGGCCAGAGAGGTTATACGTAGTATTTTTGTATTCAGTACTTATAGGGTGTGGCCTCCTTTCTACTGAGCTGTGTAGTTCATTTATAGTCCCGCTTATGCTGGGTGTCCGTTTGGGACCCAGAGACTGCCACTATTCACACTAGGTAGGTTTTATCGCTAGTGTAGTTACTGTCTCAATGGGGTACACCTTGCCGTGGTGGGACAGCTTTATACTTTTTTATCAAAACAGTGTTTACCAAGTACCCTATGTTATTTAATGCACTTGCTTTTTTACTTATTTTCATTAGGGTATATACACACATTGTTTTTTCCTTTGGTTTTGCTTAGGTTATACGTAGAGTAGCATCATCCTTTGTTTATTGTTTGGATTTTCCTGTGTGAAATTTATTGATCCTGTAATAGTTGGAGCACCGTGCTATTTGACGGCCCAGCTAAAGTATACAAAGTCTTGTAAATTATTTTTTGCCACTGCATACCCGTTTGAACCTTCCTCACCTCACTCTGTATACTGAACTGTGGGGTACATGCTCTTTCTATTAGTCACCTACTGACTACCCTTCAGGGGGTGAATTATGGGTATAGTTTTACATTTGGAATTAATAAAGTTTAGTTTTATCCTTTTGGCAGCAAACATGAGGAATGACAAGAGACAACCCATTTAAGAAGATCCAATTTTGTTTAAAACTATTCCAACATTATGAATATAAAAAATGCTTCTCCCCTATTTGACGTCTCAGATGTTTATAAACATTTGATTTCCAAGTAAAATATTTCCCACATTAGGAAAATGAAAAAGGCTTCTCCTCTGTGTGACTGCTCAAATGTCTAACAAGAAGCGCTTTCCGGTTAAAATTAGTGATGAGCGAGTATACTTGTTGCTCGGGTTTTCCCGAGCACGCTCGGGTGAGAGTATTTTGGCGTGCTCGGAGATTTAGTGTTTGTCGACGCAGCTGTATGATTTGCGGCTGCTAGACAGGCTGAATACATGTGTGGAATTCCTAACAAACAGGCAACCCCCACATGTATTCAGCCTGTCTAGCAGCCGCAAATCATACAGCTGTGTTGACAAACACTAAATCTCCGAGCACACCAAAATACTTGGAGATCACCCGGGCAACGAGTATACTCGCTCATCACTAGTTAAAATATTTCCCACATTCTGAGCAGGAAAAAGGCTTCAACCCCCTATGTGGATTCTCTAATGGTGATCAAGATTTAATTTCCATTTCAAACTTGTCCCACATTCTGAATATGAAAAAGGCTTCTCTCCTGTGTGAGTTCTCTGGTGGCTATCAAGAACCGATTTCTTCATAAAACATTTTCCATATTCTAAACAGGAAAAAGGTTTCTCCCCATGTGGGCTCTCTGATGCATATTAAGATGTGCTTTCTGCTTAAAACATTTCCCACATTCTGAACATGAATATGGCTTCTCTGCTGTGTGAATTCTCTCATGTGTAACAAGATGTGAATTCTGAGTAAAACATTTCTCACATTCTGAACAAGAAAAAGGCTTCTCCCCTGTGTGAGTTCTCTGGTGGTTAACAAAATGTGATTTCCATGTAAAACATTTCCCACATTCTGAACATAAAAATGTCTTCTTTGCTTTAGCAGCAGTTTGTTTTTTAATGCCTCTTTTGTGACTTTGATTTTCCTTAGTAGTCGGTACTAAATCAGAAGATGGGACCTGTTTCATAGGATCAGATGACAGATCTTTGTGAATGGATGACGATATATCTGGAGTAATAGCAATCACTTCAGTTGTATCTTGAAGGATCTCAAGATCATCAGATTTAAAAATTGAAGATGTCAGCTGTCCCTCTGATCTCCTGGTACAGTCATCTGCTAAGATAAAAAAAAAAATTATTATTTTCTAATAAAATATCACTGAGTTTTATATTTTTGAACATTTCTACTTATACTGTCCATAAAAATGGCAAGTTATGTAAAAAACTTTATTTCCCAAGACAATGACAGTTCACAGTCTAATAGAAAACCTTGTTGGATGAACCAGTAGTAGTTCACCTTTAATCTGTTTAGAAGTTTTTCTGGGCTCTTTTGCTACCATTCGTATGATCCATCTCTTTGATTTGTCATCAGTTTTCCTCCTGCGGCCACATCCAGGGAGGTCGGCTGCAGTCACATGGAGCTTACATTTGTGAATAATATGTGTAGCTGTAGTCACAGGAACATCAAGCTGCTTGGAGATGGTCTTATAACTTTTACCTGTAACATGTTTGTCGATAATTTTCTCTCTAATCTCCTGAGACATACCTCTTCTTCGTTTCCTCTGGTCCATGTTGAGAGTGATACACACCATGTCACCAAACAGCACAGTGCGGATCTGTAGCCTCTATACAGGCCACTCACTGATTCCAAGACTGTAGACACCTGTGATGCTAATTAGTGGACACACCGCGATTTCACATGTCCCTTTTGTCACATTATTTTCAGGGGAACCATCACTTCTGTCCAGGCCTATGTCAAGAGTTTCATTTTTTTTTAATTCTGTGGACGCATAGTTGGAAAGCAATGTCTGACTTTCATTTCTTCATTTTCATAGATTTTTTATTTATTATTACTTTTGTCAGATTCAAGTTATTTCTGTGACCATTGTGGGTTTTTCTGTCGCTAAACGAGTGGTACCAACAATTTTGACTGCATGTATATAGATCAGTGTTCCCCAACTCCAGTCCTCAAGAGCCACCAACAGGTCAGGTTGTAAGGATTTCCTTAGTATCGCCCAGGTGGTGGAATTATTGCCTGTACAGGTGAGCAGATCTCACCTGTGCAATTTTAAGGGAAATCCTGAAAACATGACCTGTTGGTGGCTCTTGAGGACTGGAGTTGGGGAACACTGATATAGATTATAACCCTCAGCGAATTAATTTATAAAATGGAATCACTTTATGGGGCTTTCGACCGTTCTGGTTTTCTGTCATTTAGGGTACCGTTACACCTAGCGACTCACCAGCGATCCCGACCAGCGATATGACGCGGTCAGGATCGCTGGTGAATCGCTAGGTGGTCGCTAGTGAGCTGCCACTCAGGCAGATCTCACCAGCGACATCGCTGGGGACGGGAATCCCTACTTACCTGTCAGACGCGGCGATCCTGCGTCCTCCCGCCCGGCTCCACGCGTCGCTCGCCGGCGCCACAGGAAGCCCCAGCAGGAAGTGGGCGACGAGGAATGGTCCAGCAGCTTCTCGCGCGATCAGCGATAACCAGCGGGGGAGCCGGTCGGAGGTAAGTATCACATGCAGCGATATCGCTAGCAATATCGCTGCAACGTCACAAAATCGGTGACTTTACAGCGATATTGCTAGCGATATCGCAGTGTGTAACGGGGGCTTTAGTCACATTAGGGCTTCTGCATATGGTGTGCCCATTCTCATCTGGGATCTGTTCCTGCTGTCCAGCTGGAGTAATCTGCTCCCTACTTCAGCCAGTTGGAAAGTACCACACCCTACTAAAGCACATGGCCGGAATCTGCCAGATACAGCATTGTTCTCTTCTGGTTCAGTCCTCTGTGCTCAGCTTGTGTATCTGTTTCCTGCTGTGACTGTGGCCCGTTTACTGACTACACTTGTGTCTTCTGATTCTGTCCTTCTGGTTCTGACCCGGCTACCTGACTATTCTTCTTGCCATCTAATACCACAGAATGGCAGGTAACACCATGGTACAAGCCTAGGGGAACGGGCGATGGCGGCGCATGTCATTTTGCTGTATGTAATTTTTTTTCTAAGCCTCCCAATGGCCACAATATTATACGAATCATCAACAATAATATCAATGCTATTATATGCATTATGTAATAATGGGGGGCAGGTCAGTGAGGGATCAGCGACCTGTCATAAGCCAATACAGATGAATATGTAATCAGAGCACCACATAATGCCCCACCCACAGGCTGCCCACAGCCCCACCCACAGCCCCGCCCCAGAGCATGAGAATTTCATTAACTAAAAACTACAAATACAGATTAAACAACAGTAAACTGGAGTTGCATTCATTAATGGTGGTGTCAGCATCCTGTCAGCGCCGGCGTGCAGCCTCCGCTGAGCAGGGACTCACCCGCACTGTAGGGGTACCGGGGTCAGGTACAGCCAGAAAGTACTGATACACAGGACCTATGGACGCTGAAGTTTAGCAAGCAGACACAGGACCTACGGTCATGTGATTGCAAGGGGGCGGGGCTTAGCATCCTGCTTAGTGAGATGGCACGACACTATACAGGATTACTTAGTCAGGCAAAACAGGGTTCATACACAGAGATAGCAGTAACGTACCAGGGATGAGACAGAACAGATAGTCAGGGCCAAGCAGAAGTCAAAACCGAACAGACATAGAAGGTACCAAGCAGAATCCAAAGCAATATCCAGAGAACAGACCGAGTCATACACAGAGAATCTAGCAGCCAGAACACAGCACAAACACACTCAGGGGTCACCACACAATGCCAAGGGCAAGAGTATAACTGACAGGGATGGGAGCTTCCTGAGGCTATAAGAAGCCTCTCCCAGAACCAGGGAGAGGCCACAGTCATAGCCCCAGGTGTGCAGGTAAGCCTGCACCGGGATCACAACCTTTAACCCCAGAAATGCCAGTCATCAGCACTGGTTCCAGACATTAACCCCACATGTGCGAGTCAAACCCACACTGAGATCATGACAGGTGGACCATTGGAGCTACTATGAGTCCTGACCAGAAGATTAGAGAAAATAATATTGCTCCCCATTTCAGGAGAGATTGTGCAGTAATCTGAATTTCTTAGGATCAAAAACAATGTAATTTACGATGTGGAGTGAATCCATGAAACCAGGGCTCGAGCCATGCCAACACTAACACTGGTATTGTGGAGGCCCGGTGGGGGAATAATCTCTTGCCATTTGACCCCCCCAAACAGCACTACCACCCCCAAATACAATTGCCCCCCTAAAATAAACAATGACAACGAAATTCTTTGGATAATTATGGCCACAGCAGCCTTTATTTAATACAAACAAACAATAAACATTCAAGTATAAATAACATTTTCACTCGCTGAGAAGAGTCCTTGAAGCTCCCAAAAATCTGGTGATTACCAAAAAATAAAAGTGAACATAAATTACCTACAATTGCTCGTAGCCATAACCCCACTGGCTCAGAAGCACCAAAACCGTAAGGGTTCCAATGTTCACTAGAACTTCCTGGAGATCTGACAACCCTTGCCGAAACTCCCCTCCACATTTCACCATATCCAACCATATTAAACTCCAAAAGAGGAAACCATAAGCCAATGGATCCCCAGACCAATTTTTACCAACCTTATGGACTCCCCTCAACCGCCAGCACGAGGGGCCTTTGAACACCTCAAAGCCCCGAGACCCCACCAAACTAAAAATCTTTTGCCCTCTCGATGCCTTCTTGCAAATCAAGTGCCCTGGTGTCGCTACCCACTGCATTCAGATGAACTCCATCGGCCAACAAAAGTCATCCGTCCCTTTTTCCAACTCAAAATGCCTCACAGATACGCCCCCCCATTACTAGAAACAAAAGCAGATACTGCCCTATTGACCTTTATTCTGGCTTTATCTATCTTCACCAATGACCTTGCATTCCACCAGCGTTTACATGGCACTATATCAGCCATACATTGGTGATTCCAGAATAAGACAACCAAAGCCACAGCAAGTCGTGTTTAATATCCTTCACTAACTCCCTGAATGGCTGAACTTCCAAATCGCTACCGCCCACATGCAACACCAGAATATCCGGCACTCTATCCAATTAGGCACTGTTGTGAATTTTCTGCAGAACCCTGTTCCAGGTCAACCCCCTGACGCCAAGCAATCTGACCACTGCTGTACTCCTGGGAAAACCGAGCTGTCTTCCCTCCTTCCTTACGTCAGCTCGTAACGCTCCCCAATAAATGTATGAATGGCCGAAAATCCACACAAGCAATGAGGGGGAACCGGGAACAAAACTTAAAGCTCAGAAAAATAAATCAGCAACAGAACAAAACATTTCGACAGGTTAACCTCCATCCACTAAAACTCCCCAATTAACCCATGTTGCCTCACATACCACCGATAACACCTAGATCGCCACGTCCCAATGCGCTGAACAGCTTCACCACCCAGCCCATCTAACGCTGCCTCTGTTGCCGCCCCAATACGAAATGAATGGGGGGCAAAACGAGACTCATCAAGGCCCAGCGCGTGAACAGCCTTCCTGAAAAGCGCCATAATCTGAAACTTGGACAAAAATGAACCATCCACATGACATAAAAGGAGGCCTTCCAACCTTGGCAAAAAGGCCCTAAAACGCTGTAAACACATCACTGGACACATGAACGAATCTTTGACAAAGCTCAAAACTACACGCCTCCCCCTGCCATCCTGATACATTTTTTATCTGCATAACCAAAACTCTACACCTTGTGACATCACTACAACATTCCTAGCCAGAATCCCACCCATTACAGATGTGCTCAGTGACATCAGTTCACCCACCCGCAAAGCCCCGAAAAAGTAGAGAGAAAAAGCCAACCTGAAAAGGCATACTTCAAAATCAGAAAAACATAAGGATCCCAACACCCCCCCCCAAAGTTTTTCCAACAAACCAAAGGAAACAAGCCGCCTAATGTCCCCCCGACCATTACTACTCCGAAAACCCTTAACCGCCTGTTTAACTAAGAAGGCTTTAGTCAACTTAAAACCAAAAGCCAAGGCTGCAACAACCTGCGATACTTTGGTCGACGACCAACCCTCAGCTGCCCCATGACTCAACCATGACAGTAAGATTCCAACCTGATCATTAGAGTTGAGCGACTTTTGGTTTTTTAGGGTCGCGCTTCGTTTCGTGAAACCCGACTTTTCCAAAAGTCGGGTCGAGCAAGATCGTCCGATTATAGGGAAAAGTCGAGGTCGTCCCGAAACACGAAACCCAATGTAAGTCAATGGGGAATAAAAGTCGGCAGTGAGAGGAGGACAGGAAACACACCTACAGTGCCCATTTGAATGCCAAAAGCATCAATTCTTCTTACTTAAGCTTGTCAACCTTAATTAACTTCATAATACAAGTTACGCACTGAAAAATGGGAGTTATTTGGATAAATTTGTGGGGGGGGAGGGCTGGCTGCAGGTTTTCATGTGCCCTGGGCGAAAGAGCGCCCCTTTAATACATACCACAACTCATCATGCTCCGATACGGAAAAAATACCTCACTTTTTACATCTCATGACGAGGCCCATCTATTTCTCCATACAGAATCATTGGTCCCATATAATGTTTGAAACAGTATATGATGAGCTCCACATAATGCTACAGTATATGTTGGTCCCCATGGATGAAGCTCCACTGTCTTATGGGCCCAAATAATGCTCCAAACATAATGGGCCCCATTTCTAATGCTCTAGTGTATAATGGGCCCTGTAAATGCTGCTCCAGTGTCTGATGTCCACCTTTGGAATGTTCCAGTGTATGGTGGGCCCCATCTATCATTCTCCAGAGTATACTGCTCCCCAAAAATTGCTGTCCCAACATTTAAAAACAATCAAATAAGTCTCCTCGCTTGGGAATCCCTGTACTTGTCTGGACAGGTGCTGTAGCTTGCTTAACAGCTCGCCAGCCGTTCTCACGCCCAGTATGGATTGCATGTGATTGCACAAAGGTTAGAAAGGGTACCGTATCCCTGGATAACATGTATGGATAGCGTACACATTCAAAATATATGTCTATACAGCATGAGGCAGGCTCAGACGGTGTTGGACCCAGTATGGATTGCACGTCATTGCACAAAGGTTAGAAAGGGTACCGTATCCCCGGATAACATGTATGGATAGCGTACACATTCAAAATATATGTCTATACAGCATGAGGCAGGCTCAGACGGTGTTAGGCCCAGTATGGATTGCACGTCATTGCACAAAGGTTAGAAAGGGTACCGTATCCCCGGATAACATGTATGGATAGCGTACACATTCAAAATATATGTCTATACAGCATGAGGCAGGCTCAGACGGTGTTAGGCCCAGTATGGATTGCACGTCATTGCACAAAGGTTAGAAGGGGTACCGTATCCCCGGATAACATGTATGGATAGCGTACACATTCAAAATATATGTCTATACAGCATGAGGCAGGCTCAGACGGTGTTAGGCCCAGTATGGATTGCACGTCATTGCACAAAGGTTAGAAGGGGTACCGTATCCCCGGATAACATGTATGGATAGCGTACACATTCAAAATATATGTCTATACAGCATGAGGCAGGCTCAGACGGTGTTAGGCCCAGTATGGATTGCACGTCATTGCACAAAGGTTAGAAAGGGTACCGTATCCCCAGATAACATGTATGGATAGCGTACACATTCAAAATATATGTCTCAGGAGGCAGGCTCAGACGGTGTTAGGCCCAGTATGGATTGCACGTCATTGCACAAAGGTTAGAAAGGGTACCGTATCCCCGGATAACATGTATGGATAGCGTACACATTCAAAATATATGTCTATACAGCATGAGGCAGGCTCAGACGGTGTTAGGCCCAGTATGGATTGCACGTCATTGCACAAAGGTTAGAAAGGGTATCGTATTCCCGGATAACATGTATGGATAGCGTACACATTCAAAATATATGTCTATACAGCATGAGGCAGGCTCAGACGGTGTTAGGCCCAGTATGGATTGCACGTCATTGCACAAAGGTTAGAAGGGGTACCGTATCCCTGGATAACATGTATGGATAGCGTACACATTCAAAATATATGTCTATACAGCATGAGGCAGGCTCAGACGGTGTTAGGCCCAGTATGGATTGCACGTCATTGCACAAAGGTTAGA
The DNA here is from genome assembly GCF_039654945.1 of Dendrobates tinctorius. Lineage (NCBI taxonomy): Eukaryota > Metazoa > Chordata > Amphibia > Anura > Dendrobatidae > Dendrobates > Dendrobates tinctorius. The sequence continues at coordinate 836,651 of NW_027362152.1, read as the reverse complement.
AGGGGTACCGTATCCCCGGATAACATGTATGGATAGCGTACACATTCAAAATATATGTCTATACAGCATGAGGCAGGCTCAGACGGTGTTAGGCCCAGTATGGATTGCACGTCATTGCACAAAGGTTAGAAAGGGTACCGTATCCCCGGATAACATGTATGGATAGCGTACACATTCAAAATATATGTCTATACAGCATGAGGCAGGCTCAGACGGTGTTAGGCCCAGTATGGATTGCACGTCATTGCACAAAGGTTAGAAGGGGTACCGTATCCCCGGATAACATGTATGGATAGCGTACACATTCAAAATATATGTCTATACAGCATGAGGCAGGCTCAGACGGTGTTAGGCCCAGTATGGATTGCACGTCATTGCACAAAGGTTAGAAGGGGTACCGTATCCCCGGATAACATGTATGGATAGCGTACACATTCAAAATATATGTCTCAGGAGGCAGGCTCAGACGGTGTTAGGCCCAGTATGGATTGCACGTCATTGCACAAAGGTTAGAAAGGGTACCGTATCCCTGGATAACATGTATGGATAGCGTACACATTCAAAATATATGTCTATACAGCATGAGGCAGGCTCAGACGGTGTTAGGCCCAGTATGGATTGCACGTCATTGCACAAAGGTTAGAAGGGGTACCGTATCCCCGGATAACATGTATGGATAGCGTACACATTCAAAATATATGTCTATACAGCATGAGGCAGGCTCAGACGGTGTTAGGCCCAGTATGGATTGCACGTCATTGCACAAAGGTTAGAAAGGGTACCGTATCCCCGGATAACATGTATGGATAGCGTACACATTCAAAATATATGTCTATACAGCATGAGGCAGGCTCAGACGGTGTTAGGCCCAGTATGGATTGCACGTCATTGCACAAAGGTTAGAAGGGGTACCGTATCCCCGGATAACATGTATGGATAGCGTACACATTCAAAATATATGTCTATACAGCATGAGGCAGGCTCAGACAGTGTCAGGCCCAGTATGGATTGCACGTCATTGCACAAAGGTTAGAAAGGGTACCGTATCCCTGGATAACATGTATGGATAGCGTACACATTCAAAATATATGTCTATACAGCATGAGGCAGGCTCAGACAGTGTCAGGCCCAGTATGGATTGCACGTCATTGCACAAAGGTTAGAAAGGGTACCGTATCCCTGGATAACATGTATGGATAGCGTACACATTCAAAATATACAGTGGGGCAAAAAAGTATTTAGTCAGTCAGCAATAGTGCAAGTTCCACCACTTAAAAAGATGAGAGGCGTCTGTAATTTACATCATAGGTAGACCTCAACTATGGGAGACAAACTGAGAAAAAAAAATCCAGAAAATCACATTGTCTGTTTTTTTTTTCATTTTATTTGCATATTATGGTGGAAAAAAAGTATTTGGTCAGAAACAAGCAAACAAGATTTCTGGCTCTCACAGACCTGTAACTTCTTCTTTAAGAGTCTCCTCTTTCCTCCACTCATTACCTGTAGTAATGGCACCTGTTTAAACTTGTTATCAGTATAAAAAGACACCTGTGCACACCCTCAAACAGTCTGACTCCAAACTCCACTATGGTGAAGACCAAAGAGCTGTCAAAGGACACCAGAAACAAAATTGTAGCCCTGCACCAGGCTGGGAAGACTGAATCTGCAATAGCCAACCAGCTTGGAGTGAAGAAATCAACTGTGGGAGCAATAATTAGAAAATGGAAGACATACAAGACCACTGATAATCTCCCTCGATCTGGTGCTCCACGCAAAATCCCACCCCGTGGGGTCAGAATGATCACAAGAACGGTGAGCAAAAATCCCAGAACCACGCGGGGGGACCTAGTGAATGAACTGCAGAGAGCTGGGACCAATGTAACAAGGCCTACCATAAGTAACACACTACGCCACCATGGACTCAGATCCTGCAGTGCCAGACGTGTCCCACTGCTTAAGCCTGTACATGTCCGGGCCCGTCTGAAGTTTGCTAGAGAGCATTTGGATGATCCAGAGGAGTTTTGGGAGAATGTCCTATGGTCTGATGAAACCAAACTGGAACTGTTTGGTAGAAACAAAACTTGTCGTGTTTGGAGGAAAAAGAATACTGAGTTGCATCCATCAAACACCATACCTACTGTAAAGCATGGTGGTGGAAACATCATGCTTTGGGGCTGTTTCTCTGCAAAGGGGCCAGGACGACTGATCCGGGTACACGAAAGAATGAATGGGGCCATGTATCGTGAGATTTTGAGTGCAAACCTCCTTCCATCAGCAAGGGCATTGAAGATGAAACGTGGCTGGGTCTTTCAACATGACAATGATCCAAAGCACACCGCCAGGGCAACGAAGGAGTGGCTTCGTAAGAAGCATTTCAAGGTCCTGGAGTGGCCTAGCCAGTCTCCAGATCTCAACCCTATAGAAAACATTTGGAGGGAGTTGAAAGTCCGTGTTGCCAAGCGAAAAGCCAAAAACATCACTGCTCTAGAGGAGATCTGCATGGAGGAATGGGCCAACATACCAACAACAGTGTGTGGCAACCTTGTGAAGACTTACAGAAAACGTTTGACCTCTGTCATTGCCAACAAAGGATATATCACAAAGTATTGAGATTAAATTTTGTTTCTGACCAAATACTTATTTTCCACCATAATATGCAAATAAAATGAAAAAAAAACAGACAATGTGATTTTCTGGATTTTTTTTTCTCACTTTGTCTCCCATAGTTGAGGTCTACCTATGATGTAAATTACAGACGCCTCTCATCTTTTTAAGTGGTGGAACTTGCACTATTGCTGACTGACTAAATACTTTTTTGCCCCACTGTATGTCTCAGGAGGCAGGCTCAGACGGTGTCAGGCACAGTATGGATTTGACGGCCCAGATTACACAGCGGAGGAGCAGGGAGAGGTAAAGATTGCAAATGCTGGGGCCCTGGCCAAGCAAGGGGGGCCCACTCGTGGGCGTCGGTACTGGCACTGGGCCCCTCATAGTACAGCGGTGTGTCTGACGGCGGGTGTGCACCACCACTGTCAGAGACACTTGATTGCACTATGAGGGACCCTGTGCCAGTGCCCGCGCCCAAGAGTCGGCCTACCCACCTGTCCAGGGCAACGGCACTCGCACGGTGTCGTGCGGTAGGTGGTGACCCCGGCCATGGGGGGGGAGGCAGCACAGTTATGGAGTTTTAGAAAGTGGCATATGTTGATGTTGGACATTCAGCTGATGCAAAAGGCGAAATAGGTGAAGTACCAGGAAGAGGTGGACCAAAGCAAGCCATTTTTCTGTCACCCTATGTGTCATCAGGGGAAGGTGGGACAAAATCCTTGGAAACCCATGCGTGGTTCATTTTAATGAAGGTTAGATCATCCACATTTTGGGTTGACAGACGGGTCCTTTTTTCTGTCAGGATTGATCCAGCTGCACTGAAGACTCTTTCCGATAGCACACTTGCAGCTGGGCAAGCGAGCTCCTGTAAGGCATATTGGGCCAATTCAGGCCAGGTGTCCAGTTTAGCGGCCCAATAGTCAAAGGGGAATGACCTGTGTGGGAGAACATCGATATGGGAGGAAAAGTAGTTTGTAACCATAGTTGACAACTGCTGTCTCCTGTCACTTTCCATCGATGCAGTATTACCAGTTGTGTGAGCGGTATTTGAAAAATCAGTCCACAACATTGTCATGAAACCCCTGTCTCCAACGCCACTTCTGCTGTGTGCACCACGAACACCTCTGCCAAGCTGCCCCCGGCCCGTACGGCACGTGTGAGAACCATCACCGCTGCTGTGTGCTGGGAATGCCTCAAGCAACCGATTTACCAGAGTTGCTTGTTTATTAGCCAATATTAGGTCAAGGTTCTCCTGTGGCATGATGTTTTGTAATTTGCCTTTATAGCGTGGATCCAGGATGCTGGCCAACCAGTAGTCGTCATCGTTCATCATTTTGGCAATGCGGGGGTCCCTTTTTAGGATCCGCAAGGCATAATCTGACATGTGGGCCAATGTTCCCGGTGTCAATGATGCACTGCGAGTGCTGGGTGGAGGAGCACTTTCTGGCAAATCCACATCCCTCCAGTCACGCACAAACCCTGTACCAGACCTTGCCACGCCAACATTTTCACTTGCCCCACGGGATGCATCCTCCTCCCCTAAGTAATCATCCCCATCATCCTCCTCCTCCTCCTCCTCTTCTTCCTCCACCTCGTCCAGGAGAGGTCCCTGAGCAGACAATGGCTGAATGTTATCAAGGATTCCCTCCTCCTCTTCCTCCTCATCAACATTGGCTGCAGACGCCTGCTCCTTAAGGTGCATCAAAGTTTGCATGAGCAGACGCATAAGTGGGATGCTCATGCTTAGGATGGCGTCGTCTGCGCTTACCAGCCGTGTGCATTCCTCAAAACACTGAAGGACTTTACAAAGGTCTTTCAGCTTCGACCACTGCACGCCTGTCAACTCCATATCTGCTCTCAAAGTGCCTGGCCGTGTATCCTCCCACAAATGCATTATGGCCTGCCTCTGCTCGCACAGCCCCTCCACCATGTACAGGGTGGAGTTCCACCTTGTTGCAATGTCGATAATGAGGCGGTGGTTGGGAAGGTGGAGCAATCGCTGCTGCTTCTGCATACGAACGGAGTGTACAGGCGACCGGCGGATGTGCGCGCACAGTCTTCGCACCTTCTGGAGCAGGGCTGTTAACTCCGGATAATTTTTGAGGAAGCACTGCACCACCAGGTTCAAGGTGTGAGCCAAGCAAGGTATGTGGCTGAGTTTTGAAAGGGCTATGGCTGCCACAAAATTACGGCCGTTATCACTAACTACCTTGCCTGCCTCAAGATGTACACTGCCCAGCCATGACTCAGTTTGTCGCTGAAAGTACTCGGCCAGCACCTCGGCGGTGTGTCTGTCGCCCAAACACATCATCTGCAACACAGCCTGCTGACGCTTTCCACTAGCTGCTCGATAGGGGGACACATCGTGTGCAACAGTGGCAGCTGCAGATGGAGTGCTCGTACGACTGCGCTCTGTGGACGAGCTTTCGCTTCTGGAGGAGGAGGAGGAGGAGGAGGGTCGAACGCCTACAGCCAACTGTTTCCTATACCGTGGGCTAGGCAGCACTGTCCCACCACCGATGTCCCCTGTGGACCCTGCATCCACCACATTAACCCAGTGCGCAGTGATGGACACGTAACGGCCCTGGCCATGCCGACTGGACCATGCATCAGTTGTGAGGTGCACCTTTCCGCTCACTGACTGCTTGAGTGCATGGACAATGCGGTCTTTCACATGATGGTGGAGGGCTGGGATGGCTTTGCGAGAGAAGAAGTGGCGACTGGGTAGGTCATAGCGTGGTACTGCATAGGCCATGAGTTCGCGGAAAGCTGTGCTTTCCACCAACCGAAAGGGCATCATCTCAAACGAGATTAGTTTGGCAATGTTGGCGTTCAAACCCAGTGTACGCGGATGAGAGACTGAGTACTTTCTTGACCTACTCATAGTGTCTGGGAGGGTGAGCTGGACTTGAGAGCTGCATATGGTGGAAGTAGTGGTGGACAGGGCGGACTGAGAGAGGGTTGATGATGGTGATGGAGTTGGTGTTCTTTCTGATGGCCTAGAATCAGTCTTTCGTTGATATAACAGTGGGATTCCCTGACTGCTGTGGCCTTGCAACGACACCTCAACATTTGCTGCTGTGCTAACCGGTGGGCTTACAGTGGGGGAAACAATGTAGCGTTGCTGACTACCTTCGTTGTGATCAGTTGCACATGTGGCACTTGAGGTTTGGTGTTGTGTCCACGCTTGCAAGTGCATGCTGGTTAAATGTCTAAGCATGCAACTGGTATTCAAATTTTTCAGATTTTTCCCTCGGCTAAAGGTCTTTGCGCACTTCTTACAGATAACCTTGGCCTGATCATGAGGATTTTGTTCAAAAAAGTGCCACACTGCACTCTTCCTACTTTGGCAGACATTTTGCGGCCTAGCACGCTGTGATCTTTTGACCCTCTGGACAAGCTGTCCAGCAACTCTTTTGATGTTTGGAACCTGTCTTTGGAGTGCTCCGGGCCTGCCAGATAACAGCTGTTGCGATGTCGATGTCTGCTGTGGATGCTCCTCATCTGAGCTATTGGAAGCAGCACCCTCTTCCCCCAATGGATGCCAATCTGGGTCAACAACTGGGTCATCCATCACCTCCTCTTCTATGTCATGTGCACCTTCCTCTGTGTCACCGTGTATGGTGGTATAGTGTGCGGGAAGGGGCACCTGAGTCTCATCAGGGTCAGAATCTGGCTCTGTACACTGCGAGGACAATGTAGTGCTCTGAGTGAATGTACCAGCAGAATCATCCATCAGCGGCTGTGCATCAGTGCACTCCATGTCAGATTCATCTTGGCCTGGGTAATTCACCATTTCACTTGATAATCCAGGCATGGTATGTGAAAACAGCTCCATGGAGTAATCAGTAGTATGGCCTGCGTCATCCTTCAATCTTGGTTGGGGTGAAGGACACAAGGAAAGGTGTGGTTCATGAACATGAGCCTCCAATGACGACTCAGTGCTTTTACTTTTTACAACTGAAGAAGAGGAGGCGATAGAGCTGGAGGCTGAGTCAGCAATGTAAGACAAAACTTTTTCCTGATGCTCTGCCTTTAAAAGCGGTTTGCCAACTCCTAGAAAACTAAGCGTTCGAGGCCTTATGTAGCCAGACGATGACGCAGGGTCAGCACCTCCTGCATTCGGTCCTATTTTGCTCTTGCCACTACCATCAGATCCACCACCAACACCATCATTACCAGCTGCCAACCCCCGCCCAATTCCACGGCCTCTTCCACCAGCCTTCCTCATTTTTGGTAGAAATGTAGACAAAATCCAACAAACTATATAGTAATGTAAAACAAGGTACAAGGTGTCTATAGGACAGGGGAGTTTTAGAATTTCTGCACACACTTGTGGACAGTGGACACTTGTGGATTGTGTGAGGCCCACTGATATCTGAGCGCTATGTGACACGCTCGATGGCACACCTGCCTGTGACCAAAGTGACGAGAGGATAATGGAGATTTTGAATCTCTGCGTACAATTTTGGACACTGGACACTTGTGGATTGTGTGAGGCCCACTGATATCTGAGTGCTATGTGACACGCTCGATGGCACAGCTGCCTGTGACCAAAGTGACGAGAGGATAATGGAGATTTTGAATCTCTGCGTACACTTTTGGACACTGGACACTTGTGGATTGTGTGAGGCCCACTGATATCTGAGCGCTATGTGACACGCTCGATGGCACAGCTGCCTGTGACCAAAGTGACGAGAGGATAATGGAGATTTTGAATCTCTGCGTACACTTTTGGACACTGGACACTTGTGGATGGTGTGAGGCCCACTGATATCTGAGCGCTATGTGACACGCTCGATGGCACAGCTGCCTGTGACCAAAGTGACGAGAGGATAATGGAGATTTTGAATCTCTGCGTACACTTTTGGACACTGGACACTTGTGGATGGTGTGAGGCCCACTGATATCTGAGTGCTATGTGACACGCTCGATGGCACAGCTGCCTGTGACCAAAGTGACGAGAGGATAATGGAGATTTTGAATCTCTGCATACACTTTTGGACACTGGACACTTGTGGATGGTGTGAGGCCCACTGATATCTGAGCGCTATGTGACACGCTCGATGGCACAGCTGCCTGTGACCAAAGTGACGAGAGGATAATGGAGATTTTGAATCTCTGAGTACACTTTTGGACACTGGACACTTGTGGATGGTGTGAGGCCCACTGATATCTGAGCGCTATGTGACACGCTCGATGGCACAGCTGCCTGTGACCAAAGTGACGAGAGGATAATGGAGATTTTGAATCTCTGCGTACACTTTTGGACACTGGACACTTGTGGATGGTGTGAGGCCCACTGATATCTGAGCGCTATGTGACACGCTCGATGGCACAGCTGCCTGTGACCAAAGTGACGAGAGGATAAGGGAGATTGGATTGCTTTTAAAAAAGCAGTTTGCGGAGCAGTGGGTAAACAGCAATGCCAGCGTGTCAGGAAGCCTTAAAAGGCAGCCCAACAACCAACACCACTGATACACCACAATATAGCCTCCCCTTGCACTGCACACACAGTGACTTGTGTGTTGTGCAGGCCAAATCGCTAGCAGCAGAAGCAGTTTTTTTGTCTTCTTCCCTGCCTAACGCTCTCCCTACAGAATCAGCAGCAACCTCTCCCTATACTAAGATCGGCAGAAGTAAGATGGCGGTCGGCATGCACGCCCTTTTATACCCCCTGTGACGCCCACCAAAGCAAGCCAATCACTTGCATGCCCTTCTGAAAGATGGTGGTGACCCGTGCCTATGTCATCACGTTGCCCACAGTGTCCGTGGATCCTGATTGGCTGAAAAAGAGCGCAAAACAAACTTTTGAAATGCGACTTTGGCGCGTAAGTCGCCGACCTCGTGGCCGACCTCATCCTAGGGTCGGGTTTCGTTTCATGAAACCCGACTTTGCCAAAAGTCGGCGACTTTTGAATTTTTTCGACCCGTTTCGCTCAACTCTACTGATCATCCTTTGACAGCTGACCTGCACTTGCTGCCAACAAGCCCTCCCAAGCATACCACACCGCGTGGTAAGCCACCCAGGTCTTGGGAGCCAAAAAAGACCATATCAGAGACTCTGCAGCCCAGAGCCCACATTCCAAAGCTCCGCCGAGCACTCCAAGCCCTCGACATCCGCCATCGGAGTCAACACCCGAAAGCGATCCCACTGCAAACAAGAAAAAGAATCAGCAATGGCATTCCGGACTCCCGGTGTCATGATCTGAGTTTGATCTGACAGAGTTAATGTATAGTGAACTTTTTTTCCTTTGACTTGGTGCCAAAGTGGGTTGATTGCTCCCGGTGGCCATTAGAATTATTACACGTGGTGTCGTTCATTCTAAGTTGCCCCGGTGGTGGTTAGTGGTATTACACTTTAGTTAAAGTGCACATTTATCATGCAGGTGTGATTGCTGGCTCTGCTATAAAAGAGTCACAGGTGTTGTAATCAGAGTTGGTGATAGTTGTTCATTTCCAACCAACCTTGGTGGAGGAAGGAGCTGGAGAGAGCTCCTTGCAGCACGGTCTGAGCCCTGGTGTAAAAGGAGTCAGAGGGGATTTCCCTGCAGCTCTGACAGTTTGGTGGCAGCATTTCAGGAGGAGAGCTGCATTCTGGTGGTGGACTCTGTGCTGGAGCATTAGCACAGAGAGAGCTAAGTGTTTCTTTATCCCTGTTTGTGACTTTCCTTATGTGTGTTCTAGTACAGTGGTGGGATTAGTTTCCACACTGACCAATTCCCTAGTGAGGTTCTAGGTGCAGGGCGAGTCAGGGTTTCTAGGTTCCCGATCGGCGCCCAGTGCGGAACCGGCATAGCGACTGTTGAGGAGTGCAAGGTCACTGGCTCAGGGGAGTGCAGGAGGTCTCCACGTCCCCATTCCCTAGTGCAGGGCCCACCACTGTAATTGTTCCCTGTATTTACCCTTATTATTTAAATTCACCAGCTGGAGGTGGGGTATCCTGTTTTACTTGTACTTCTTAAATTCGCCGGCTGGAGACGGTGTATTCGGCTGCACGTTCATTATTTAAATTCGCCTAGCTGGAGGCGGTGTATCCAGGGTCACGTGTGCCATAAATTCGCCCTGCTGGAGGCGCTGTGTCCAGTCACACGTTGATCGTTACATTATCACCAACCCTGAAACTTTTTTTTCTGCCGAGCCATGGACCTAATGCAAACCTTTATCCAGGTACTGCAGACCGTTACTGAAGAGATTAGGGGGCTGCGCGGTGAGATGGTGCAGCAACTGCAGCTGTTGGTGGGCTTTGGAGGTTTGATTTAGGCACAGGCTCAGCCAGAACCCTAGATATCTCTCCCGGACCGGTTTTCTGGAGGGAGAGATCAATTCTTGGTATTTCAGCAAGCCTGCAAATTATATTTCAGGCTGCACCCTCGTTCATCAGGGAGTGAAGAGCAACGGGTGGGAATCATTATGTCCCTTCTGAAGGGGGATCCCCAATCCTGGGCCTTCTCCCTGCCGGACGATTCACCATCCTTAGAGTCCGTGGACGAGTTTTTTGCGGCTCTTGTGCTTGTGTATGGGGATCCTGATGGCGTCTCTCTGGCGGAATCCCGACTCCGTAGGTGTAAACAGGGAGTCCGGGTTGCTGAGGAGTACTGCTCAGAGTTTAGGAGGTGGGCCACTGACACTCAGTGGAATGACCCTGCGCTTAGGAGTCAATTTGTGCAGGGTCTGTCTCCAAAGTTGCAGGACACTCTGGTGCAGTACGCCGCCCCCAGGTCGCTGGAGGCCGCCATGTCCCTTGCCATCCAGGTGGATAGATGCCTTAGGGAAAGACCTACACAAAATGTGCCCCCTGAAGTCCTCTCCAGGGGGGAGGACCCACCAGTGCGATTGGTGGAACCCAAGCAGCCCGGTGTTGTTGGTACAAAAAGGGGGTTGCCTGTGGTTCGCCGTGGTGGGGGGTATGCTTTTCCTGTGGGAAGCTGGGCCATTTCAGTGCGTGCCAAGTCTCCGGACGAACCTATGCAAGTAGGAGGTGTTGGGTTGAGTTCAGGCCTGCCTACGGTTCAGGTAGTGGTGTCGGCATGTTTTTTTGTTTTTTCTGTGGGCAGACTGGTCATGTCCTTAAGGCTTGCCCATTGCGCGCCAAATTATCTGTGTCATCTCAGAAGCTGCATACCCCTGGTCGTTTGGAGGGAGACGACCAGGGAGTGTACATTTCCTCCATTTTGCCCTCCCAAGGTATCATGTCAGCAGAAGTGTTGGCTGGCGGGGTACCGGAGGTGGTACCGGTGCTTGTGGACAGTGGAGCAGGAGTCAGTCTGGTGGATGCTCGCTTTGTCCAGACTCATGGCCTGAAGTGTAGGACACTGACCAAACCTATAAGCGTCCAGGCCATTAACTCTGTTCCACTGAGCCAGGGGAGCCTTACCCAAGTCGTAGAAAACATCCATCTGCGTATAGGACATAATGAGGAGTCCTTGTCATGCTACGTCTTGGAGGGAATGTCAGTACCTATCGTTTTAGGCTTCCCTTGGCTGAAAAAACACAACCCGGTGATAGATTGGCGAGCGAGGGAAGCAGCCAGCTGGGGGCAGTCGTGTGAGGGCTGCTGCCTAGGCACTGCTGTCTCTGCCATCTCTCTTCAACGGACCCCTTCCTCTCCAGTGAGAGCAGCGGATGTGCTGCAGGAGAGTAGGGGCAAGTCTCAGCCCTCGCCGCTAGCCAACCCTGTGAGGCGCAGACCTCGTGGTGGAAAGGGTTGAAGGGTGGTGTACCCCATGGTGAAGTGCGGGGGTGTTAGTGTGGTGACACAGGGGGACGTCTCTGTTGTCAATTCCAGAAAGAGTTCTCCATGTGGTGACAAACGAACGAGTGACAATAAACGTTGAGGTCCGGACCTGTGTGTGAATGAGCATGTATGGGTGGCCACCAAAAAACATCCAGTGGAAGTGTGTTGTGGAGTCTTACCAGCTCATACCAAACATACACATACACAACTCGTTCCCCAGGTCGGCGCTTCGGAGATGTGGAGTACCTTCAGAACATATATTGCCAATACCAACAGTACTCGTTTGTCATAAACCTGAGGTTCAGGTAGTGGGGGTGTTAAACTCTGGATCTGGGCGTCCCCGCTGTAGGGTGTTCCCTAATGAGGAGCGGTCTTGAGGGTCCAGAGGCCCATCATTAAGGGGAGGGTACTGTCATGATCTGAGTTTGATCTGACAGAGTTAATGTATAGTGAACTTTTTTCCTTTGGCTTGGTGCCAAAGTGGGTTGATTGCCCCCAGTGGCCATTAGAATGATTACACGTGGTGTAGTTCATTCTAAGTTGCCCCAGCGGTGGTTATTGGTATTACACTTTAGTTAAAGTGCACATTTATCATGCAGGTGTGATTGCTGGCTCTGCTATAAAAGAGTCACAGGTGTTGCAATCAGGGTTGGTGATATTGTGAGTTCGTCATTTGGGAAGCAAGCCTGGGTGATGAAGGAGTGGAACATGAGTCCTGGGCAGCCCAGCCAGAGGGGTTGAGTCAGCTATGGAGTCTGCAAAGAGTGCTGGCATGGATTGGTGGAGTTCAACAATGGTGTCTGGAAGAAGGGCTGGCATAGCGTGGTGGAGTTGCCGTTTATGGTGTCGGCAGGAAGTGCTTGCATGGCTTGGTGGAGTGGTGACTATGGTGAGAGTTGCACTCAGCATGCTGGACTTGGTTGCTGAAGACTGGACTCAAGCATGCTGGACTTCTTTGCAGAGGAGTTGGACTCGAGTATGCTGGACTTTTTGGCAGAGGCTGGACTCATCTTTGGGACTCTGTTTACTGGGCAGCTACAACTGGTGGTGGACTCTGCTCCAAGGCTGCACTATGGTGATGGATCCAATTATGACGATGGATCCGGGTGGAGAAGATGCACGCAGGTGGTGGGCTCTGTTGCTAGGAGTGTACGCAACAGAGCAAAGCTAAGTGGTGTTTCCCCTGTATTGTCATTTTTCCTCATGTGTGTTTAGTGCAGTGGTGGGATTAGTTTCCACACCGACCAATTCCCTAGTGAGGGTTTAGGTCCAGGGCGAGCTAGGGTTAAAAGGTATCCTGTGCGTCGCCCGGTGCGGAACCGGCATAGGGAACGTTAGGAGTGCAGGGACAGTGGCTCAGGGGAGTACAGGAGGTCTCCACGTCCCTATTCCCTATCGCAGGGCCCACCATTGTTAATGTTACCCAGGTTCCCCTTTATTATTTAAATTCGCCTTACTGGAGGCGGGGTTTCCAGATTTACGTGTAATACCTAAATTCGCCTGTTGGAGGCGGCGTATCCAGCTGCACGTCTTATTATTTAAATTCACCCCACTGGAGGCGGTGTATCCAGGGTCACGTGTGTCTTATGGGTTCGCCTTGCGGTACTCGCTGCGTCCCGACACCCAGCACGTGAGACGCCGTCACGTCAGAATTCAAAGACAAACATGTGAAGACAAGCTGACGCAGCACACGAACAACTGGGGGAGACAATGCAATCAAACCATCAATTGCCCAAACCACCCTCATGTTGTCACAATTGAAACGCACCCGCCTGTCATGAAACTCTCATTTCCACATGTGCACCGCAACCAAAATCTCCAACAAGGCGATATTCCTAACTAAACCAGACGAAACCCAATCCTCCGGCCATTTCGTCACACACCACTGACCCCTGAAATACGCTCCAAAACCGATTCCTCCGGCCACATCCGTAAACAAATCCAAAGTATCACTATCCACCACTTCCTCCATCAACAATGAACGACCATTGTACTTTTTCAGAAATGCACCCCAAGCCGCCAGATTCGCCTTGTGCTCTCCTGAAAGCTGGACAAAATTATGTGGCGCTCGCACCCCCGCGGTGGCACCAGCTAACCTATGTGAGAAGACTCTCCCCATCCGCATTATCCGACACGCAAAATTAAGCTGTCACAGGGTCAGCTTCTTTAAATGGGGTGCCCTCAACACCTCCCTCACTGTTACCACCTTCTCGTCGGGCTATCTGAATTCCCACTGGACTGTGTCAATGACAATGCCCAAAAAATGCAAGCAGGTATTAGGGCCTTCAGTGTTGTGAGTTCATTTTCCCCTTCACTACTGAGGCCCGAGGAACTCCCTCTTCTGGTGAAGAAAGGTAGTGAGCCTGATTGTCAAACACCTGGGGCTGATGATGATGACTGGCTGAGTGGAGTTAATGACTGGATATAAGGTTGCCGACGACCTTCTGGCCTGCGGGTGATTTCTCTGTGGACTTCTAGGAAACCAGTCTGATTCCTGCTCATCTAAAGCTAAGATTTCTGCTTTGTCTTTTTGCATTAGTGTTTTGTTTTCCTTGCTTTTCTGGATTCTGCCATTCCCTGCTGGGGTGAGCAGAATCTCCTTTTGCCTGTTGCTCTGTCTTCAGAATATTGCTGAGTACTGACATAGCTTTTTTGAAGCCTAGCGTCTTCAGGGCCTTTTTTACTGTCAGTTTGTTGGCTTTTATTTTCATAGGGTTTTTTCACGGATTGCAGACAGCAGCCTTCCTGTCCTTTCCTATCTAAGCTAGCTTGGGCCCCATCTGTGCTCAGTCTATCTTTCTGTCTGTGTTTTGTTCTTTCTTCTTGCTTCACCGTCATTATATGTGGGGGCTGCCTTTTGCTTTGGGGTCTGCTCTGGGGCAGTTTAGATTTCCCTTTCTGTCTTTAGGCTATGTAGTCCTCCGGCTGTGATCGAGGGGCCTAGGGCATCGTAGGAGCCCCCCACGGCTACTGCTAGTTGTGTTGATAGGTTCAGGGGTCTGCAATCCGATAGCTGCCAACTTCTCTGGTTTTCTGGACTTAGATAGCATTTCTATTTTTGCCTCCTACTGTGACTCAATCATAACAGAATCACCCGCCGTACCGCAGATTCTAGGGTACTCAATAGCAGGAAAGAATTGTATAAAAAAAAAAAAAAAAAAAAGGTGTGTATATTTTTTCCTCTATATCTCTGAGGCCGTAGGGGGAATTTTTTTTTTTCTCTCAATGGAGATAAAGCAATTGTCTGATCGTGTGGAGCAGCTCGCTGCGGAAGTGCGGGGAATTTCCGCCTACCTTGCTCATTCACATGCTGCTGAACCAAAGATTCCTACACCTGATGTATTTTTTGGGGATCGGTCTAAATTTTTGAATTTCAAAAATAATTGTAAATTATTTTTTGCCTTGAAGCCTAACTCGTCAGGGAGCTCCGCGCAGCAGGTTAAAATTGTCATCTCTTTGCTGCATGGCGATCCCCAGGATTGGGCGTTTTCTTTGAAACCAGATGATCCTATTCTGACTAATGTGAACGCATTTTTTTAGGCCTTGGGGTTGTTGTATGACGAACCTAATGCCATTGATCAGGCTGAAAAGACCCTGCTGGCATTGAACCAGGGTCGTGATTCTGCAGAATTGTACTGTCAAAAATTCCGAAAGTGGGCAGTACTTACTACCTGGAATGATAATGCCTTGGCTGCTCTCTTTCGGAAGGGGTTGTCAGAAGCCATAAAAGATACTATGGTGGGATTTCCTGTTCCCTCTGGTCTTGACGATTCTATGCCTTTAGCCATTCAGGTTGATCGGCGTTTACGCGAACGCAGAGCTGCACGAGAGGTGTTGCCACCTGTTGAACAGATGTCTGAACCTATGCAATGTTATAGAGTTTTTTCCAGAGAGCAGCGTCAGGAGTTCAGAAGGCGTAATAAGTTGTGTTTTTTCTGTGGAGATGCCTCGCATATTATTTCTGTCTGTCCTAAACGCGAGAAACGCTTTGCACACACGTTTTCTGTTGGTGGTGTTCAACCTAAGTTTCTTCTGGCTATTACTCTGATCTGCTCCCTATCCACATTTTCCGCCAAGGCTTTTGTGGATTCGGGAGCAGCTCTAAACCTAATGGACTTGGATTTTTCTAAACGTTGTGGATTTCCGATGACACCTCTGCAGACGCCTATCCCTTTGAGGGGGATTGATGCTACTCCTTTGGCTAAAAATAAACCTCAGTTTTGGACCCAGGTGGTAATGCGGGTCGCCCCAGACCATCAAGAAAATTGCAGGTTTTTGGTGTTACATAATCTGCATGATACTATTGTTCTGGGGTTTCCCTGGTTACAAATTCATAATCCAGTTTTGGATTGGAAATCTGTGTCTGTGGTGAGTTGGGGTTGTCGGTGTGCCTTTAGTGAGGCTCCGGTGTTTTCCACCTCTCCTCAGTCGCATGATGTTCCTGATTATTTGGCGGACTTTTATGATGTATTTAGTGAGAATGAGTCTGCGTCTCTGCCTCCTCATAGGAGTTATGACTGTGCAATTGAACTGAGCCCGGGGTGTAAATTTCCCAAGGGTCGGCTCTTC
This sequence comes from Dendrobates tinctorius, assembly GCF_039654945.1. Taxonomy (NCBI): domain Eukaryota; kingdom Metazoa; phylum Chordata; class Amphibia; order Anura; family Dendrobatidae; genus Dendrobates; species Dendrobates tinctorius. The sequence continues at coordinate 820,738 of NW_027362152.1, read as the reverse complement.
AATTTATCTGTACCCGAGCACGAGGCTATGCGATCCTATATTAAGGAGGCGTTGGAGAAGGGTCATATTAGACCATCCTCATCACCCTTAGGTGCCGTTTTTTTTTTTGTAGCCAAAAAGGATGGATCATTAAGACCTTGTATTGATTATCGTGCCCTCAACAAAATTACTGTTAAATATCAGTATCCGTTATCCCTGATTTCTTATCTATTCTCCAGAGTTAAAGGTGCTTGCTGGTTTACCAAGCTTGACCTCAGGGGGGCGTATAATCTTATTCGCATTAAGCATGGGGATGAATGGAAGACGGCGTTTAATACTCCGGAGGGACATTTTGAGTACCTGGTGATGCCTTTTGGGCTCACTAATGCCCCTTCTGTCTTCCAGTGCTTCATGAACGATATTTTCCGAGATTTTGTCGATAAATTTTTGATTATCTATCTGGATGATATTTTGATCTTCTCCAAGGATTGGGATTCTCATGTGGAACATATTCGGACGGTGTTCCGGATCTTGAGGGAGAATTCCCTGTATGTCAAAGGATCTAAATGCCTTTTTGGAGTACAGAGGATTTCTTTTTTGGGATTTATTTTGTCCCCGTCAACTATTGAAATGGACCCGGCCAAGGTACAGGCCATTTACAATTGGGTTCAGCCCACTTCTTTGAAGGCCCTCCAGAAGTTTTTGGGTTTTGCTAATTTTTATCGGAAATTTATAGCAAAATTTTCTAGTATTGCCAAGCCATTGACTGATTTGACTAAGAAGGGTGCTGATGTGTTAAATTGGTCTCCGGAGGCTGTTTCTTCCTTTCAGGAGCTGAAGCGAAGATTCACCTACGCCCCGGTTTTGCGGCAACCTGATGTCTCACTTCCATTCCAGGTGGAGGTGGATGCTTCTGAGATTGGTGCAGGAGCTGTTTTGTCCCAAAAGGATCCTGTAACATCTAAAATGAATCCCTGTGCTTTCTTTTCCCGAAAGTTCTCTCCATCTGAACGTAACTATGATGTGGGGAATAGGGAACTGTTGACCATGAAATGGGCATTTGAGGAGTGGAGACATTGGTTGGAGGGAGCTAAGCATCAAGTCGTGGTCCTCACTGACCACAAGAATTTGATTTACCTAGAGTCGGCTAAGCGCTTGAACCCTAGACAGGCTAGGTGGGCCTTGTTTTTTACACGTTTTGATTTTGTGGTTTCTTTTCTTCCTGGAACAAAGAATGTCAAGGCAGACGCCCTCTCTCGGAGCTTCTTTGCTGATTCTCCTGTGGTGACCAAGCCTGCTACCATCTTAGGCGAAGGGGTAGTTCTTTCTGCCATCTCACCCGATTTGAGACGTGCTCTGGAAGAGTTCCAGGAGGACAAACCTGAGCATTGTCCCAGTGGAAAGTTGTATGTTCCTGACCAGTGGAAGAAGAGAGTGATGTCTGAAGTTCATTGCTCTGCTTTGGCTGGTCATCCAGGTATTTTTGGTACTAGAGATCTGGTGAGTCGTTTTTTTTGGTGGCCCTCCTTGTCTCGTGATGTCAGGAATTTTGTGCAGTCCTGTGGGACGTGCTCCCGGTCTAAATCGTGTTCTCACTCTAGTGGGTTGTTGATGCCTTTGCCTGTCCCCAAGAGGCCATGGACCCATATTTCAATGGATTTCATCTCTGATATGCCTGTCTCTCAAAGGATGACTATTATTTGGGTGATTTGTGATAGGTTCTCTAAGATGGTTCATCTTGTACCACTCCCTAAGTTGCCGTCTTCCTCTGAGTTGGTGCCCCTGTTTTTACAACAGGTGGTTCGTTTGCACGGGATTCCTGAGAACATTGTATCTGACAGAGGAGTCCAGTTTGTGTCTAGATTTTGGAGAACTTTCTGTTCCAGGCTGGGAATTCAGTTGTCCTTCTCCTCTGCTTTTCACCCTCAGACCAATGGGCAGACAGAGAGAACAAACCAGACCTTGGAGTCATATTTGAGATGTCTTATTTCTGCTGATCAGGATAATTGGGTTTCATTTTTGCCCTTGGCCGAATTTGCTTTGAATAATAGATCTGCCACTTTGATGTCACCTTTTTTTTGTAACTTTGGGTTTCATCCTCGATTTTCTTCAGGGCAGGTGGAGCCCTCTGCCTGCCAAGGTGTTGACACTGTGGTGGAGAGAATGCACCAGATCTGGGACCAAGTGGTGGATAAGTTATCTCTCTCCCAGGAAAAGGCCCAGCGGTTTTCCAACCGACATAGGACCATTGGTCCCCAGTTTAAGGTTGGTGATATGGTGTGGTTATCATCAAAAAATATTGCTATGAAGGTGGCTTCTCCTAAGTTTAAGCCTAGATTTATTGGACCTTACAAGATTGTGGAGATTATTAATCCGGTCTCTTTTCGTTTGGCTCTTCCTGTCACATTTAAAATCCATAATGTGTTCCATAAATCTTTGTTGAAGAGGTTTGTTGAACCTGTTGTTCCGGGGGTGGCACCTCCAGACCCTGTATTGGTTGAAGGTAACATGGAATATGAGGTAGAGAAAGTACTGGATTCCCGTCTGGCTAGACGGAGACTCCAGTATTTGGTTAAGTGGAAGGGTTATGGTCAGGAGGATAATTCCTGGGTCTCTGCCTCTGATATTCATGCCAAAAGATTGGTGCGTGCCTTTCATCGGGCTCACCCTGATCGCCCTGGTGGCGTAGTTGAGGGTTCGGTGACCCCTCCTCAAGGGGGAGGTACTGTTGTGAGTTCATTTTCCCCTTCATTACTGAGGCCCGAGGAACTCCCTCTTCTGGTAAAGAAAGGTAGTGAGCCTGATTATCAAACACCTGAGGCTGATGATGATGACTGGCTGAGTGGAGTTACTGACTGGATATAAGGCTGCTGACGCCCTTCTGCCCTGCGGGTGATTTCTCTGTGGGATCCTTGGAGACCAGTCTGAATTCCTGCTCCTCTAAAGCTAAGTTTGCTGCTTGGCCTTTTGCATTGGTGCTTTGACTTTGTTTTGCTTTGTTTTTCTGGATTTCTGCCATTCCCTGCTGGTGTGTGCTGAATTCCTTTAGCTCTGTCTTCTGAAAATACCTGAGTGCTGATTTAGTTTTTGAAGCCTAGCTGCTTCAGGGCCTCTGTCATGATCCAGTGTTGGATCTGGCGGTATTAAAAGCACAAAGTGAACTTTTTTTACTTTGGTTGAGTTCAAAGGTGTTTTGACTGTTCCCGGTGGTGGTTAGCGGTATCGCACCATAGGTTTAGGTTAATGTTCACTTAATTAGGGATCAGGTGTGACTCCCTATAAAGGTGTGCTTAGGGGGTTCACTCACCGCTGGTGATATTTCTTTCTGAGTTGTTGGAGAGCCTGGTGGAAGGATGGAGCGGGATAGGAGTCCTGCGCAGTCAGCCAGAGAGGATGAGTGCCAGCTAATGGTGTCTGCAGGAAGGACTGGCATGGCTTGGTGGAGTCGCAGTTTATGGTGTCAGCGGGAAGTGCGGGCATGGCTTAGAGGAGTGGCGACTAGGAAGAGAGTTGCACTCAGCATGTTCGACTTGGTTGCTGAGAACTGGACTCGAGCATGCTTGGATTCTTGGCAGAGGCTGGACTCATCTTGGGACTCTGTGTACTGGACTGCTGCAAGTGGTGATGGACTCTGCTCCCAGGCTGCACGATGGTGACGGATCCAGTTATGGTGATGGATCCAGGTGGAGGGGAAGATGCACGCAGGTGGTGGGCTCTGTTGCTAGGAGCGCACGCAACAGAGCAAAGATAAGTGGTGTTTCCCCTGTATTGTCTCTTTCCTCATGTGTGTTGTTAGTGCAGTGGTGGGATTAGTCTCCGCACCGACCCATTCCCTAGTGAGGGTTTAGGGTCAGGGTGAGCAAGGGCGCTAAGGTACGCGTGCGGCGACAGGTGCGGAACCTGTTTAGGGAATGTTAGGAGTGCAGGGACACTGGCTCAGGGGAGTTTAGGAGGTCTCCACGTCCCCCATTCCCTATCGCAGGGCCCACCATTGTTAAAGTTTCCCAGGTTCCCCCTTATTATTTAAATTTGCCGTACTGGAGGCGGTGTTTCCAGAAATGTATATGTTAACGTGTAATTCCTAAATTCGCCAGGTGGAGGCGGCGTATCCACCTGCACGTATTATTATTTAAATGCGCCCCACTGGAGGCGGTGTATCCAGGGTCACGTGTGTCACATGGGTTCGACTTGCGGAAACATCTGCGTCCAGACACACGTGATCATGACATTATCACCAGCCCTTACTTTTTTTTCTGGTGAGCTTCGGCCATGTGGAGACCTGTGGTAATTGCTGCCGGGCCTCACTGAGGAGAGTGGGGAGCGGCATGGGGTGTTTAAGCCGCTGCAGCAGCAGTTATCAGGGTCTGGGGGCCTCTGCTCAGATAACCAGAGAAACAAAAATGGCGGCTGCGGTCTGGCAAAAGCCCCTAGAGTCGCTGCTGGGGAGCGGGACTTGCTCTTACAGGGGACGCACCCAGGCAGGTGGGAGGAATGGTGCCCCACGGAGCTGCCTGGTATTCCCCGAGGTGAAGGGGTACGTCCCTGTAGTGAGCAGATTGGTGAATAGTCCGCGGGGCTCATGCCAAATCTTCGATGCCACCCCTCCTGGTCGTGTGGAGGCGACCAGCGAGTATATATATTTTCCTCCATATTTCTGTGGCTCTGGTACTAAAACCCCCTAGAGTCGCTGCTGGGGAGCAGGACTGGTTCATGCAGGCGGGCGCACCCAGGCAGGTGGGAGGAATGGTGCCCCACGGAGCTGCCTGGTATTCCCCGAGGTGAAGGGGTATGTCCCTGTAGTGAGCAGATTGGTGAATAGTCCGCGGGGCTCATGCCAAATCTTCGATGCCGCCTCTCCTGGTCGTGTGGAGGCGACCAGCGAGTATATATATTTTCCTCCATATTTCTGCGGCTCTGGTACTAAAACCCCCTAGAGTCGCTGCTGGGGAGCAGGACTGGTTCATGCAGGCGGGCGCACCCAGGCAGGTGGGAGGAATGGTGCCCCACGGAGCTGCCTGGTATTCCCCGAGGTGAAGGGGTACGCCCCTGTGGTGAGCTGACTGGTGAGTCCGCGGGGTTTTACGCCAAATCTTCATACCATCGAAGAAGCCGCCCCTCCTGGTCGTGTGGAGGCGACCAGCGAGAGTATATTTCCTCCATTTCCCGGTCCCCTTCTCCTCCTGGTGTGTGCAGCAGGTGTGCTGCGGGGGAGTAGGGACAAATTTCTACCCTCGCCATTAACCAACCCTAAGAGGCGCAGTCCTCATGGTGAAAGGGTTGGAGGGTGGTGTCCCTTGGTGAATAGTGGGGGTGTGAGTGTGGTGACACAGGGGGATGCCTCGGTCAAGTCCAGAGTGAGTTCACCAAAAAATGACAAATGTATGTGTGCAATAAACGTTCAGGTCCGGACCTGTGTGTGAACGAGCATGTATGGGTGCCACCAAAAAACATCTTGTGGAAATATGTTGTGGAGTCTGATCAGCTCTGAGCAAACCTACACATACATTAACTCGTTCCCCAGGTCGGCGCTGTGGAGATGAGTGGTGCCTCCAAAAGGAACATATATTGCCAATATCAGCGGTGTTTGTCATAAACCTGAAGTGTCAGGGAATGGTGGGATGAACTCAGGGTCTGGGCATCCCCGCTGTAGGTGTTTCCCTAATGAGGGGTGGTCTTGAGGGTCCAGAGGCCCCTCATTAAGGAGGGGGTACTGTCATGATCCAGTGTTGGATCTGGCGGTATTAAAAGCACAAAGTGAACTTTTTTTACTTTGGTTGAGTTCAAAGGTGTTTTGACTGTTCCCGGTGGTGGTTAGCGGTATCGCACCATAGGTTTAGGTTAATGTTCACTTAATTAGGGATCAGGTGTGACTCCCTATAAAGGTGTGCTTAGGGGGTTCACTCACCGCTGGTGATATTTCTTTCTGAGTTGTTGGAGAGCCTGGTGGAAGGATGGAGCGGGATAGGAGTCCTGCGCAGTCAGCCAGAGAGGATGAGTGCCAGCTAATGGTGTCTGCAGGAAGGACTGGCATGGCTTGGTGGAGTCGCAGTTTATGGTGTCGGCGGGAAGTGCGGGCATGGCTTAGAGGAGTGGCGACTAGGAAGAGAGTTGCACTCAGCATGTTCGACTTGGTTGCTGAGAACTGGACTCGAGCATGCTTGGATTCTTGGCAGAGGCTGGACTCATCTTGGGACTCTGTGTACTGGACTGCTGCAAGTGGTGATGGACTCTGCTCCCAGGCTGCACAATGGTGACGGATCCAGTTATGGTGATTGATCCAGGTGGAGGGGAAGATGCACGCAGGTGGTGGGCTCTGTTGCTAGAAGCGCACGCAACAGAGCAAATATAAGTGGTGTTTCCCCTGTATTGTCTCTTTCCTCATGTGTGTTGTTAGTGCAGTGGTGGGATTAGTCTCCGCACCGACCCATTCCCTAGTGAGGGTTTAGGGTCAGGGTGAGCAAGGGCGCTAAGGTACGCGTGCGGCAACAGGTGCGGAGCCTGTTTAGGGAATGTTAGGAGTGCAGGGACACTGGCTCAGGGGAGTTTAGGAGGTCTCCACGTCCCCCATTCCCTATCGCAGGGCCCACCATTGTTAAAGTTTCCCAGGTTCCCCCCTTATTATTTAAATTCGCCGTACTGGAGGCGGTGTTTCCAGAAATGTATATGTTAACGTGTAATTCCTAAATTCGCCAGGTGGAGGCGGCGTATCCACCTGCACGTATTATTATTTAAATGCGCCCCACTGGAGGCGGTGTATCCAGGGTCACGTGTGTCACATGGGTTCGCCTTGCGGAAACATCTGCGTCCAGATACACGTGATCATGACAGCCTCTTTCATATCAGCTTGTTGGCTTATGCCTTTGGTAGGGTTTTGGCAGATTGCAGACAGCAGCCTTCCTGTCCTTTCCTATCTAGATAGTTTTGGGCCCCGTCTTTGCTCAGTCTATCTTTCTGTCTGTGTTAGTGTTTTCATCTTGCTTCACCGTCATTATATGTTGGGGGCTGCCTATTGCTTTGGGGTCTGCTCTGGGGCAGTTTAGATTTCCCCTTTCTTTCTTTAGGCCTATTTAATTCTCCGGCTGTGATCGAGGGGTCTAGGGCATCGTAGGAACCCCCCACGGCTACTGCTAGTTGTGTTGATAGGTTCAGGGGTCTGCAATCTGATAGTTGCCAACTTCTCTGGTTTTCTGGACGTAGCTTGTAGTTCTGCTTTTGCCTCCTACGGTGACTCATTCATAACAGGATTCCCTCCCCAAACTCAGGCAGAGCAGCTTAAGTCCTCGTGCCAGAGAGACGTGCCGATGAGCGGCGACGTTTGGTTAAGTGCCCCTCCTCCCAGCCGCATGGGATGCCTAACACCAACTGACCACTTGTGAGTGTACTTTCTTCTTTCATCCATTTTGTTTTATACTTGTCTATTGTACATATTTTATGTCTCAATTTTATAGCAACTTTTATCTGTATAATCACTGCCCTCATTTTGGGGAATAAATGATAAAATTATTCAGTCTGTCTTCATGCTCTAAGAAATGAACTATACACCTTGTTTAGATAATCGCTACTAATTTGTGGGGTTTGCCACGGACCCTCTTAATTTAACACTGTGAATGAAGTAAACTGTGGATGGTGGCAGCGCGTTATGTACGGTATATTGCTGAATAACGGGGATGCAGCCACAGCATTGAAAATCCCCTCACTGCAGTAGCCCAATTGCCCATGCACAACAAGCAGCTCGTCCGGCGACTAATTATCCTACTTGCAGTTCCCTGACTGACCTGAGGGTAAGGGGGGTGCCGGAGAGCTGCAAGTTCCAAAGTGGAACTGAGAAAGTGGGATATACATAAATCCCTGCAGTACTTGGAAGGTTGTTAGCAGTGGAGGGACATCCAATTTACCCCCTGCGGTAAATTGTTAGAGCAAGGTTAGCTTGCTGCATTTTGTCACATGGTGCCAGTGGTGGGATAACTAAGATAAGCCCCCACTGTGCCTGTGATAGCCGTGTGCCGGCAGTGTGTCGCGTCCCTCCATCCGCTGATACACCCGTGTCAGTGGTGGGATTGTGACATATTGGTGACACAGGGTCTGCTGTCCATCATGTCTTGGTGGCAGCGGGACCCTCGTTCGTCACGTATTGGTGAACAGCGGTGGGTTGTTTATAACATACTGGTGGCAGCGGTGGGATGTTCATCACACTGCCATATAATATTCTCACCTTGAATTTATCCTATAAAACTCCCATATAATATTCCATCCTTGAATTTATTCTATGAAACTCTCATATAATATTCCATCCTTGAATTTATTCTATAAAACTCCCATATAATATTCCATCCTTGAATTTATTCTATAAAACTCCCATATAATATTCTCACCTTGTATTCTATGAAACTCCCATATAATATTCCATCCTTGAATTTATTCTATAAAACTCCCATATAATATTCTCAACTTCAATTTATCCTATAAAACTCCCATATAATATTCTCACCTTGAATTTATCATATAAAACTCCCATATAATATTCTCACCTTGAATTTATCCTATAAAACTCCCATATTATATTCTCACATTGAATTTATTCTATAAAGCTCCCATATAATATTCTCACCTTGAATTTATTCTATAAAACTCCAATATAATATTACATCCTTGAATTTATTCTATAAAACTCCCATATAATATTCTGACCTTTAATTTATTCTGTAAAACTCCCATATAATATTCTCACCTTGAATTTATTCTATAAAATTCCCATATAATATTCTCACCATGAATTTATTCTATGAAACTCCAATATAATATTCCATCCTTGAATTTATTCTATAAAACTCCCATATAATATTCTAACCTTCAATTTATCCTATAAAACGCCCATATAATATTCTCACCTTGAATTTATTCTATAAAGCTCCCATATAATATTCTCACTTTGAATTTATCCTATGAAACTCCCATAAAATATTCCATCCTTGAATTTATTCTATAAAACTACTATATAATATTGTCACCTTGAATTTATCCTATAAAACTCCCATATAATATTCGCACCTTGAAATTACTCTATAAAACTCCCATATAATATTCTCACCATGAATTTATCGTATAAAACTCCCATATAATATTCTCACCTTGAATTTATCCTATTAAACTCCCATATAATATTCTCACCCTGAATTTATCCTATAAAACTCCCATATAATATTCCATCCTTGAATTTATCCTATAAAACTCTCATATAATATTCCATCCTTGAATATATCCTATAAAACTTTTATATAATATTCTCACATTGAATTTATTCTATAAAATACCCATATAATATTCTCACCTTGAATTTATTCTATAAAACTCCCATATAATATTCTCAACTTGAATTTATTCTATAAAACTCACATATAATATTCTCACCTTGAATTTATTCTATAAAACTCCCATATAATATTCTCACCTTGAATTTATTCTATAAAGCTCCCATATAATATTACATCCTTGAATTTACCCTATAAAACTCCCATATAAAATTCTCACCTTGAATTTATTCTATAAAGCTCCCAAATAATATTCCATCCTTGAATTTATTCTATAAAACTCCAATATAATATTTTCACCTTGAATTTATCCTATAAAACTCCCATGTAATATTCTCACCTTGAATTTATGCTATAAAGCTCCAATATTCTCACCTTGAATTTATCCTATTAAACTCCCATATAATATTCTCACCCTGAATTTATCCTATAAAACTCCCATATAATATTCCATCCTTGAATTTATCCTATAAAACTCCCATATAATATTCCATCCTTGAATATAGCCTATAAAACTTTTATATAATATTCTCACATTGAATTTATTCTATAAAATACCCATATAATATTCTCACCTTGAATTTATTCTATAAAACTCCCATATAATATTCTCAACTTGAATTTATTCTATAAAACTCACATATAATATTCTCACCTTGAATTTATTCTATAAAACTCCCATATAATATTCTCACCTTGAATTTATTCTATAAAGCTCCCATATAATATTACATCCTTGAATTTACCCTATAAAACTCCCACATAAAATTCTCACCTTGAATTTATTCTATAAAGCTCCCAAATAATATTCCACCCTTGAATTTATTCTATAAAACTCCAATATAATATTCTCACCTTGAATTTATTCTATAAAACCCCCATATAATATTCTCACCTTGAATTTATCATATAAAACTCCCATATATTATCACCTTGAATTTAATCTATAAAATTCCCTATAATATTCTCATCTTGAATTTGTTCTAGAAAACGCCCATATAACATTCTCACATTGAATTTATCCAATAAAAATCCAATAAAACTCCCATATAATATTCTCACCTTGAAATTATCCTATAAAACTCCCATATAATATTCTCACCTTGAATTTATTCTATAAAACTCCCATATAATATTCTCACCTTGAATTTATCCTATAAAACTCCCATATAATATTCTCACCTTGAATTTATCCTATAAAACTCCCACATAATATTCTCACCTTGAATTTATCCTATAAGACTCCCATATAATAATCTAACCTTGAATTTGTTCTAGAAAACTCCCATATAATATTCTCACATTGAATTTATCCTATAAAACGCCCATATAATATTCTCACCTTGAATTTATCCTATAAAACTCCCATATAATATTCTCACCTTGAATTTATTCTATAAAACTCCCATATAATATTCTCACCTTGAATTTATTCTCTAAAACTCCCATATAATATTCTCACCTTGAATTTATCCTATAAAACTTCCATATAATATTCTCACCTTGAATTTATCCTATAAAACTTGCATATAATATTATCACCTTGAGTTTATTCTATAAAATTCCCATATAATATTCTCACCTTGAATTTATTCTATAAAACTCTCATTTAATATTACATCCTTGAATTTAATATATAAAGCTCCCATATAAGATTCTCACCTTGAATTTATCCTATACAACTCCCATATAATATTCTCACCTTGAATTTATTCTATAAAACTCCCATATAATATTCCATCCTTGAATTTAATCTATAAAACTCCCATATAATATTCTCACCTTGAATTTATTCTATAAAACTCCCATATAATATTCTCACCTTGAATTTATCCTATAAAACTCCCATATAATATTCTCACCTTGAATTTATCCTGTAGAACTCCCATATAATATTATCACCTTGAATTTATTCTATAAAACTCCAATATAATATTCTCACCTTGAATTTATCCTATAAAGCTCTCATATAATATTCTCACCTTGAATTTATCCTATAAAACTTCCATATAATATCCTCACCTTGAATTTATTCTATAAAACTCCCATATAATATTCTCACCTTGAATTTATCCTATAAAACTTCCATATAATATTCTCACCTTGAATTTATTCTATAAAACTCCCATATAATATTCTCACCTTGAATTTATCCTATAAAACTTCCATATAATATTCTCACCTTGAATTTATCCTATAAAACTTCCATATAATATTATCACCTTGAGTTTATTCTATAAAATTCCCATATAATATTCTCACCTTGAATTTATTCTATAAATCTCCCATATAATATTCTCACCTTGAATTTATTCTATAAAACTCCCATATAATATTCCATCCTTGAATTTAATCTATAAAACTCCCATAGAATATTCTCACCTTGAATTTATTCTATAAAGCTCCCATATAATATTCTCACCTTGAATTTATTCTATAAAACTCCCATATAATATTCCCACCTTGAATTTAATCTATAAAATTCCAATATAATATTCTCACCTTGAATTTGTTCTAGAAAACTCCCATATAATATTCTCACATTGAATTTATCCTATAAAACTCCCATATAATATTCTCACCTTGAATTTATCCTATAAAACTCCCATATAATATTCTCACCTTGAATTTATTCTATAAAACTCCCATATAATATTCTCACCTTGAATTTATCCTATAAAACTCCCATATAATATTCTCACCTTGAATTTATTCTATAAAACTCCCATATAATATTCTCACCTTGAATTTATTCTATAAAACTCCCATATAATATTCTCACCTTGAATTTATCCTATAAAACTCCTATATAATTTTCTCACCTTGAATTTATTCTATAAAACTCCCATATAATATTCTCACCTTGAATTTATCCTATAAAACTCCCATATAATATTCTCACCTTGAATTTATTCTATAAAACTCCCATATAATATTCTCACCTTGAAGTTATCCTATAAAAATCCCATATAATATTGTCACCTTGAATTTATCCTATAAAACTCCCATATAATATTCTCACATTGAATTTATCCTATAAAACTCCCATATAATATTCTCACCTTGAATTTATCCTATAAAACTCCCATATAATATTCTCATCTTGAATTTATCATATAAAACTCCCATATATTATCACCTTGAATTTAATCTAAAAAATTCCCTATAATATTCTCATCTTGAATTTGTTCTAGAAAACGCCCATATAACATTCTCACATTGAATTTATCCTATAAAAATCCTATAAAACTCCCATATAATATTCTCACCTTGAATTTATCCTATAAAACTCCCATATAATATTCTCACCTTGAATTTATTCTATAAAACTCCCATATAATATTCTCACCTTGAATTTATCCTATAAAACTCCCATATAATAATCTCACCTTGAATTTAACCTATAAAACTCCCATATAATATTCTCACCTTGAATTTATTCTATAAAACTCCCATATAATATTCCATCCTTGAATTTAATCTATAAAACTCCCATATAATATTCTCACCTTGAATTTATTCTATAAAGCTCCCATATAATATTCTCACCTTGAATTTATTCTATAAAACTCCCATATAATATTCCCACCTTGAATTTAATCTATAAAATTCCCATATAATATTCTCACCTTGAATTTGTTCTAGAAAACTCCCATATAATATTCTCACATTGAATTTATCCTATAAAACTCCCATATAATATTCTCACCTTGAATTTATCCTATAAAACTCCCATATAATATTCTCACCTTGAATTTATTCTATAAAACTCCCATATAATATTCTCACCTTGAATTTATCCTATAAAACTCCCAAATAATATTCTCACCTTGAATTTATCCTATAAAACTCCAATATAATATTCTCACCTTGCATCTATCCTATAAAACTCCCATATAATATTCTCACATTGAATTTATCCTATAAAACTCCCATATAATATTCTCACCTTGAATTTATCCTATAAAACTCCCATATAATATTCTCACCATGAATTTATCATATAAAACTTCCATATATTATCACCTTGAATTTAATCTATAAAATTCCCTATAATATTCTCATCTTGAATTTGTTCTAGAAAACGCCCATATAACATTCTCACATTGAATTTATCCTATAAAAATCCAATAAAACTCCCATATAATATTCTCACCTTGAAATTATCCTATAAAACTCCCATATAATATTCTCACCTTGAATTTATTCTATAAAACTCCCATATAATATTCTCACCTTGAATTTATCCTATAAAACTCCCATATAATATTCTCACCTTGAATTTATCCTATAAAACTCCCACATAATATTCTCACCTTGAATTTATCCTATAATACTCCCATATAATAATCTAACCTTGAATTTGTTCTAGAAAACTCCCATATAATATTCTCACATTGAATTTATCCTATAAAACGCCCATATAATATTCTCACCTTGAATTTATCCTATAAAACTCCCATATAATATTCTCACCTTGAATTTATTCTATAAAACTCCCATATAATATTCTCACCTTGAATTTATTCTATAAAACTCCCATATAATATTCTCACCTTGAATTTATCCTATAAAACTTCCATATAATATTCTCACCTTGAATTTATCCTATAAAACTTGCATATAATATTATCACCTTGAGTTTATTCTATAAAATTCCCATATAATATTCTCACCTTGAATTTATTCTATAAAACTCTCATTTAATATTCCATCCTTGAATTTAATATATAAAGCTCCCATATAAGATTCTCACCTTGAATTTATCCTATACAACTCCCATATAATATTCTCACCTTGAATTTATTCTATAAAACTCCCATATAATATTCCATCCTTGAATTTAATCTATAAAACTCCCATATAATATTCTCACCTTGAATTTATTCTATAAAACTCCCATATAATATTCTCACCTTGAATTTATCCTATAAAACTCCCATATAATATTCTCACCTTGAATTTATCCTGTAGAACTCCCATATAATATTATCACCTTGAATTTATTCTATAAAACTCCAATATAATATTCTCACCTTGAATTTATCCTATAAAGCTCTCATATAATATTCTCACCTTGAATTTATCCTATAAAACTTCCATATAATATCCTCACCTTGAATTTATTCTATAAAACTCCCATATAATATTCTCACCTTGAATTTATCCTATAAAACTTCCATATAATATTCTCACCTTGAATTTATTCTATAAAACTCCCATATAATATTCTCACCTTGAATTTATCCTATAAAACTTCCATATAATATTCTCACCTTGAATTTATCCTATAAAACTTCCATATAATATTATCACCTTGAGTTTATTCTATAAAATTCCCATATAATATTCTCACCTTGAATTTATTCTATAAATCTCCCATATAATATTCTCACCTTGAATTTATTCTATAAAACTCCCATATAATATTCCATCCTTGAATTTAATCTATAGAACTCCCATAGAATATTCTCACCTTGAATTTATTCTATAAAGCTCCCATATAATATTCTCACCTTGAATTTATTCTATAAAACTCCCATATAATATTCCCACCTTGAATTTAATCTATAAAATTCCAATATAATATTCTCACCTTGAATTTGTTCTAGAAAACTCCCATATAATATTCTCACATTGAATTTATCCTATAAAACTCCCATATAATATTCTCACCTTGAATTTATCCTATAAAACTCCCATATAATATTCTCACCTTGAATTTATTCTATAAAACTCCCATATAATATTCTCACCTTGAATTTATCCTATAAAACTCCCATATAATATTCTCACCTTGAATTTATTCTATAAAACTCCCATATAATATTCTCACCTTGAATTTATTCTATAAAACTCCCATATAATATTCTCACCTTGAATTTATCCTATAAAACTCCTATATAATTTTCTCACCTTGAATTTATTCTATAAAACTCCCATATAATATTCTCACCTTGAATTTATCCTATAAAACTCCCATATAATATTCTCACCTTGAATTTATTCTATAAAACTCCCATATAATATTCTCACCTTGAAGTTATCCTATAAAACTCCCATATAATATTGTCACCTTGAATTTATCCTATAAAACTCCCATATAATATTCTCACATTGAATTTATCCTATAAAACTCCCATATAATATTCTCACCTTGAATTTATCCTATAAAACTCCCATATAATATTCTCATCTTGAATTTATCATATAAAACTCCCATATATTATCACCTTGAATTTAATCTAAAAAATTCCCTATAATATTCTCATCTTGAATTTGTTCTAGAAAACGCCCATATAACATTCTCACATTGAATTTATCCTATAAAAATCCTATAAAACTCCCATATAATATTCTCACCTTGAATTTATCCTATAAAACTCCCATATAATATTCTCACCTTGAATTTATTCTATAAAACTCCCATATAATATTCTCACGTTGAATTTATCCTATAAAACTCCCATATAATAATCTCACCTTGAATTTAACCTATAAAACTCCCATATAATATTCTCACCTTGAATTTATTCTATAAAACTGCCATATAATATTCCATCCTTGAATTTAATCTATAAAACTCCCATATAATATTCTCACCTTGAATTTATTCTATAAAGCTCCCATATAATATTCTCACCTTGAATTTATTCTATAAAACTCCCATATAATATTCCCACCTTGAATTTAATCTATAAAATTCCCATATAATATTCTCACCTTGAATTTGTTCTAGAAAACTCCCATATAATATTCTCACATTGAATTTATCCTATAAAACTCCCATATAATATTCTCACCTTGAATTTATCCTATAAAACTCCCATATAATATTCTCACCTTGAATTTATTCTATAAAACTCCCATATAATATTCTCACCTTGAATTTATCCTATAAAACTCCCAAATAATATTCTCACCTTGAATTTATCCTATAAAACTCCAATATAATATCCTCACCTTGCATCTATCCTATAAAACTCCCATATAATATTCTCACATTGAATTTATCCTATAAAACTCCCATATAATATTCTCACCTTGAATTTATCCTATAAAACTCCCATATAATATTCTCACCATGAATTTATCATATAAAACTCCCATATATTATCACCTTGAATTTAATCTATAAAATTCCCTATAATATTCTCATCTTGAATTTGTTCTAGAAAACGCCCATATAACATTCTCACATTGAATTTATCCTATAAAAATCCAATAAAACTCCCATATAATATTCTCAACTTAAAATTATCCTATAAAACTCCCATATAATATTCTCACCTTGAATTTATTCTATAAAACTCCCATATAATATTCTCACCTTGAATTTATCCTATAAAACTCCCATATAATATTCTCACCTTGAATTTATCCTATAAAACTCCCACATAATATTCTCACCTTGAATTTATCCTATAATACTCCCATATAATAATCTAACCTTGAATTTGTTCTAGAAAACTCCCATATAATATTCTCACATTGAATTTATCCTATAAAACGCCCATATAATATTCTCACCTTGAATTTATCCTATAAAACTCCCATATAATATTCTCACCTTGAATTTATTCTATAAAACTCCCATATAATATTCTCACCTTGAATTTATCCTATAAAAGTCCCATATAACATTCTCACCTTGAATTTATTCTATAAACCCCCCATATAATATTCTCACCTTGAATTTATCCTATAAAACTCCAATATATTCTCACCTTGAATCTATCCTATAAAACTGCCATATAATATTCTCACATTGAATTTATCCTATAAAACTCCCATATAATATTCTCACCTTGAATTTATCCTATAAAACTCCCATATAATATTCTCACCTTGAATTTATTCTATAAAACCCCATATCATATTCTCACCTTGAATTTATCCTATAAAACTCCCATATAATATTCTCACCTTGAATTTATTCTATAAAACCCCCATATAATATTCTCACCTTGAATTTATCATATAAAACTCCCATATATTATCACCTTGAATTTAATCTATAAAATTCCCTATAATATTCTCATCTTGAATTTGTTCTAGAAAACGCCCATATAACATTCTCACATTGAATTTATCCTATAAAAATCCAATAAAACTCCCATATAATATTCTCACCTTGAATTTATCCTATAAAACTCCCATATAATATTCTCACCTTGAATTTATTCTATAAAACTCCCATATAATATTCTCACCTTGAATTTATCCTATAATACTCCCATATAATATTCTCACCTTGAATGTGTTCTAGAAAACTCCCATATAATATTCTCACCTTGAATTTATTCTATAAAGCTCCCATATAATATTCTCACCTTGAATTTATTCTATAAAACTCCCATATAATATTCCCACCTTGAATTTAATCTATAAAACCCCCATATAATATTCTCACCTTGAATTTATCCTATAAAACTCCCATATAATATTCTCACCTTGAATTTATTCTATAAAACTCCCATATAATATTCTCACCTTGAATTTATTCTATAAAACTCCCATATAATATTCTCACCTTGAATTTATCCTATAAAACTCCTATATAATTTTCTCACCTTGAATTTATTCTATAAAACTCCCATATAATATTCTCACCTTGAATTTATCCTATAAAACTCCCATATAATATTCTCACCTTGAATTTATTCTATAAAACTCCCATATAATATTCTCACCTTGAATTTATTCTATAAAACCCCCATATAATATTCTCACCTTGAATTTATCCTATAAAACTCCAATATAATATTCTCACCTTGAATTTATTCTATAAAACTCCCATATAATATTCTCACCTTGAATTTATCCTATAAAAGTCCCATATAACATTCTCACCTTGAATTTATTCTATAAAACCCCCATATAATATTCTCACCTTGAATTTATCCTATACAACTCCAATATAATATTCTCTCCTTGAATCTATCCTATAAAACTGCCATATAATATTCTCACATTGAATTTATCCTATAAAACTCCCATATAATATTCTCACCTTGAATTTATCCTATAAAACTCCCATATAATATTCTCACCATGAATTTATCATATAAAACTCCCATATATTATCACCTTGAATTTAATCTATAAAATTCCCAATAATATTCTCATCTTGAATTTGTTCTAGAAAACGCCCATATAACATTCTCACATTGAATTTATCCTATAAAAATCCAATAAAACTCCCATATAATATTCTCACCTTGAATTTATCCTATAAAACTCCCATATAATATTCTCACCTTGAATTTATTCTATAAAACTCCCATATAATATTCTCACCTTGAATTTATCCTATAAAACTCCCACATAATATTCTCACCTTGAATTTATCCTATAATACTCCCATATAATATTCTCACCTTGAATTTATTCTATAAAAATCCTATAAAACTCCCATATAATATTCTCACCTTGAATTTATCCTATAAAACTCCCATATATTCTCACATTGAATTTATCCTATAAAAATCCTATAAAACTCCCATATAATATTCTCACCTTGAATTTATCCTATAAAACTCCCATATAATATTCTCACCTTGAATTTATTATATAAAACTCCCATTAAATATTCTCACCTTGAATTTATTCTATAAAACCCCCATATATTCTCACCTTGAATTTATCCTATAAAACTCCCATATAATATTCTCACCTTGAATTTATTCTATAAAACTCCCATATAATATTCCCACCTTGAATTTAATATATAAAATTCCCATATAATATTCTCACCTTGAATTTGTTCTTGAAAACTCCCATATAATATTCTCACATTGAACTTATCCTATAAAACTCCCATATAATATTCTCACCTTGAATTTATTCTATAAAACTCCCATATAATATTCCCACCTTGAATTTAATATATAAAATTCCCATATAATATTCTCACCTTGAATTTGTTCTTGAAAACTCCCATATAAAATTCTCTCATTGAATTTATCCTATAAAACTCCCATATAATTTTCTCACCTTGAATTTATCCTATAAAACTCCCATATAATATTCTCACATTGAATTTATTCTATAAAACTCCCATATAATATTCTCACCTTAAATTTATCCTATAAAACGCCAATATAATATTCTCACCTTGAATTTATCCTATAAAACTCCCATATAATATTCTCATCTTGAATTTATCCTATAAAACTCCCATATAATATTCTCACCCTGAATTTATCCTATAAAACACCCATATAATATTCTCACCTTGAATTTATAATATAAAACTCCCATATATTATCACCTTGAATTTAATCTATAAAATTCCCATATAATATTCTCATCTTTAATTTGTTCTAGAAAAATCCCATATAATATTCTCAACTTGAATTTATTCTATAAAAATCCTATAAAACTCCCATATAACATTCTCACCTAGAATTTATCCTATAAAACTCCCATATAATATTCTCACCTTGAATTTATTCTATTTAAGCTCCCATATATTCTCACCTTGAATTTATTCTATAATACTCCTACATAATATTCTCACCTTGAATTTATTCTATAAAACTCCCATATAGTATTTTCACCTTGAATTTATTCTATAAAACTCCCACATAATATTCTCACATTGAATTTATTCTATAAAGCTCCTCTATACTATTCTCACCTTGAGTTTATTCTATAAAACCCCTATATAATATTATCACCTTGAATTTATTTTATAAAACCCTCATATAATATACTCACCTTGAATTTATTCTATAAAGAATCCATATAAGATTCTCACCTTGAATTTATCCTATAAAACTGCAATATAATATTCTCACCTTGAATTTATTCTATAAAACTCCCATATAATATTCCATCCTTGAATTTAATCTATAAAACTCCCATATAATATTTTCAATTTGAAGGAATTCTATAAAGCTCCCATATAATATTCTCACCTTGAATTTGTTCTATAAAACTCCCATATAATATTCTCACCTAAATTTATTCTATAAAACTCCCATATAATATTCCATCCTTGAATTTATTCTATAAAACTCCCATATAATAATCCATCCTTGAATTTATCCTATAAAACTCCCACATAATGTTCTCACCTTGATTTTATCCTATAAAGCTCCCATATAATATTCTCACCTTGAATTTATCCTATAAAACTCCCATATAATATTCCACCCTTGAATTTATTCAATTAAATTCCGATATAATATTTTCACCTTGAATTAATCCTATAAAACTCCCATATAATATTCCACCCTTGAATTTATTTAATAAAACTCCAATATAATATTCTCACCTTCAATTTATCATATAAAAATCCCATATAATATTCTCACCTTGAATTTATTCAATAAAGCTCCCATATATTCTCACATTGAATTTGTTCTATAATACTCCTATATAATATTCTCACCTTGAATTTATTCTATAAAACTCCCATATAATATTCTCACCTTGAATTTATTCTATAAAGCTCCCATATAATATTCTCACCTTGAATTTGTTCTATAAAACTCCCATATAATATTCTCACCTGAATTTATTCTACAAAACTACCATATATTATTCCATCCTTGAATTTATTGTATAAAACTTCCATATAATATTCTCACCTTGAATTTATCTTATAAAACTCCCATATAATATTCTCACCTTGAGTTTATCCTATAAAACTCCCATATAATATTATCACCTTGAATTTATTCTATAAAACTCCCATATGATATTCTCACCTTGAATTAATTCTATAAAACTCCCATATAATATTCCATCCTTGAATTTATCCTATAAAACTCCCATATAATATTCCACCCTTGAATTTATTCAATAAAACTCCCATATAATATTCTCACCTAGAATTTATCCTATAAAACTCCCATATAATATTCTCACCATGAATTTATTCTATTTAAGCTCCCATATATTCTCACCTTGAATTTATTCTATAATACTCCTATATAATATTCTCACCTTGAATTTATTCTATAAAACTCCCACATAATATTCTCACCTTGAATTAATTCTATAAAGCTCCCATATACTATTCTCACCTTGAATTTATTCTATAAAACCCCTATATAATATTATCACCTTGAATTTATTCTATAAAACCCTCATATAATATACTCACCTTGAATTTATTCTATAAAGAATCCATATAAGATTCTCACCTTGAATTTATCCTATAAAACTCCCATATAATATTCTCACCTTGAATTTATTCTATAAAACTCCCTTATAATATTCCATCCTTGAATTTAATCTATAAAACTCCCATATAATATTCTCACCTTGAATTTGTTCTATAAAACTCCCATATAATATTCTCACCTAAATTTATTCTATAAAACTCCCATATAATATTCCATCCTTGAATTTATTGTATAAAACTCCCATATACTATTCTCACCTTGAATTTGTTCTATAAAACTTCCATATAATATTCTCACATTGAATTTATCCTATAAAACTCCCATATAATATTGTCACCTTGAATTTATCCTATAAAACTCCCATATACTATTCTCACCTTGAATTTATTCTATAAAACTCCCATATAATATTATCACCTTGAATTTATTCTATAAAACTCCCATATAATATTCTCACCTTGAATTTATTCTATAAAGATCCCATATAATATTCTCACCTTCAATTTATCCTATAAAACTCCCATGTAATATTATCACCTTGAATTTATGCGATAAAAGTCCCATATAATATTCCACCCTTGAATTTATTTAATTAAATTCCGATATAATATTCTCACCTTAAATTAATCCTATAAAACTCCCATATAATATTCCACCCTTGAATTTATTCAATAAAACTCCCATATAATATTCTCACCTTCAATTTATCATATAAAACTCCCATACAATATTATCACCTTGAATTTATTCTATAAAGCTCCCATATATTCTCACCTTGAATTTGTTCTATAATACTCCTATATAATATTCTCACCTTGAATTTATTCTATAAAACTCCCATATAATATTCTCACCTTGAATTTATTCTATAAAGCTCCCATATAATATTCTCACCTTGAATTTGTTCTATAAAACTCCCATATAATATAATCACCTGAATTTATTCTATAAAACTACCATATAATATTCCATCCTTGAATTTATTGTATAAAACTTCCATATAATATTCTCACCTTGAATTTATCCTATAAAACTCCCATATAATATTATCACCTTGAGTTTATTCTATAAAAATCCCATATGATATTCTCACCTTGAATTTATTCTTTAAAACTCCCATATAATATTCCATCCTTATATTTATTGTATAAAACTTCTATATAATATTCTCACCTTGAATTTATCCTATAAAACTCCCATATACTATTCTCACCTTGAATTTATTCTATAAAACTCCCATATAATATTATCACCTTGAATTTATTCTATAAAACTCCCATATAATTTTCTCACCTTGAATTTGTCCTAAAAAACTCCCATATAGTATTCTCACCTTCAATTTATTCTTTAGAACTCCCATGTAATATTCCATCCTTGAATTTATCCTATAAAACTCCCATATAATATTCTCACCTTGAATTTATTCAATTAAATTCCCATATAATATTCTCACCTTGAATTAATCCTGTAAAACTCCCATATAATATTCCACCCTTGAATTTATTCAATAAAACTGCCATATAATATTCTCACCTTGAATTTATCCTATAAAACTCCCATATACTATTCTCACCTTGAATTTATTCTGTAAAACTCCCATATAATATTATCACCTTGAATTTATTCTATAAAACTCCCATATAATATTCTCACCTTGAATTTATTCTATAAAGATCCCAAATAATATTCTCACCTTGAATTTATCCTATAAAACTCCCATATAATATTCTCACCTTCAATTTATTCTTTAAAACTCCCATATAATATTCTCACCTTAATTTTATCCTATGAAGCTCCCATATAATATTCTCACCTAGAATTTATCCTATAAAACTCCCATATAATATTCTCACCTTGAATTTATTCTATAAAACTCCCATATAGTATTTTCACCTTGAATTTATTCTATAAAACTCCCACATAATATTCTCACCTTGAATTTATTCTATAAAGCTCCCCTATACTATTCTCACCTTGAATTTATTCTATAAAACCCCTATATAATATTATCACCTTGAATTTATTTTATAAAACCCTCATATAATATACTCACCTTGAATTTATTCCATAAAGAATCCATATAAGATTCTCACCTTGAATTTATCCTATAAAACTCCAATATAATATTCTCACCTTGAATTTATTCTATAAAACTCCCATATAATATTCAATCCTTGAATTTAATCTATAAAACTCCCATATAATATTTTCAACTTGAAGGAATTCTATAAAGCTCCCATATAATATTCTCACCTTGAATTTGTTCTATAAAACTCCCATATAATATTCTCACCTAAATTTATTCTATAAAACTCCCATATAATATTCCATCCTTGAATTTATTCTATAAAACTCCCATATAATAATGCATCCTTGAATTTATCCTATAAAACTCCCACATAATGTTCTCACCTTGATTTTATCCTATAAAGCTCCCATATAATATTCTCACCTTGAATTTATCCTATAAAACTCCCATATAATATTATCACCTTGAATTTATTCTATAAAACTCCCATATAATTTTCTCACCTTGAATTTGTCCTAAAAAACTCCCATATAGTATTCTCACCTTCAATTTATTCTTTAGAACTCCCATATAATAATGCATCCTTGAATTTATCCTATAAAACTCCCACATAATGTTCTCACCTTGATTTTATCCTATAAAGCTCCCATATAATATTCTCACCTTGAATTTATTCTATAAAACTCCCATATAATATTATCACCTTGAATTTATTCTATAAAACTCCCATATAATTTTCTCACCTTGAATTTGTCCTAAAAAACTCCCATATAGTATTCTCACCTTCAATTTATTCTTTAGAACTCCCATATAATAATGCATCCTTGAATTTATCCTATAAAACTCCCACATAATGTTCTCACCTTGATTTTATCCTATAAAGCTCCCATATAATATTCCATCCTTGAATTTATCCTATAAAACTCCCATATAATATTCTCACCTTGAATTTATTCAATTAAATTCCCATATAATATTCTCACCTTGAATTAATCCTGTAAAACTCCCATATAATATTCCACCCTTGAATTTATTCAATAAAACTTCCATATAATATTCTCACCTTGAATTTATCCTATAAAACTCCCATATACTATTCTCACCTTGAATTTATTCTGTAAAACTCCCATATAATATTATCACCTTGAATTTATTCTATAAAACTCCCATATAATATTCTCACCTTGAATTTATTCTATAAAGATCCCAAATAATATTCTCACCTTGAATTTATCCTATAAAACTCCCATATAATATTCTCACCTTCAATTTATTCTTTAAAACTCCCATATAATATTCTCACCTTAATTTTATCCTATGAAGCTCCCATATAATATTCTCACCTAGAATTTATCCTATAAAACTCCCATATAATATTCTCACCTTGAATTTATTCTATAAAACTCCCATATAGTATTTTCACCTTGAATTTATTCTATAAAACTCCCACATAATATTCTCACCTTGAATTTATTCTATAAAGCTCCCCTATACTATTATCACCTTGAATTTATTTTATAAAACCCTCATATAATATACTCACCTTGAATTTATTCCATAAAGAATCCATATAAGATTCTCACCTTGAATTTATCCTATAAAACTCCAATATAATATTCTCACCTTGAATTTATTCTATAAAACTCCCATATAATATTCAATCCTTGAATTTAATCTATAAAACTCCCATATAATATTTTCAACTTGAAGGAATTCTATAAAGCTCCCATATAATATTCTCACCTTGAATTTGTTCTATAAAACTCCCATATAATATTCTCACCTAAATTTATTCTATAAAACTCCCATATAATATTCCATCCTTGAATTTATTCTATAAAACTCCCATATAATAATGCATCCTTGAATTTATCCTATAAAACTCCCACATAATGTTCTCACCTTGATTTTATCCTATAAAGCTCCCATATAATATTCTCACCTTGAATTTATCCTATAAAACTCCCATATAATATTCCACCCTTGAATTTATTCAATTAAATTCCGATATAATATTCTCACCTTGAATTAATCCTATAAAACTCCCATATAATATTCCACCCTTGAATTTACTTAATAAAACTCCCATATAATATTCTCACCTTCAATTTATCATATAAAAATCCCATATAATATTCTCACCTTGAATTTATTCAATAAAGCTCCCATATATTCTCACCTTGAATTTGTTCTATAATACTCCTATATAATATTCTCACCTTGAATTTATTCTATAAAACTCCCATATAATATTCTCACCTTGAATTTATTCTATAAAGCTCCCATATAATATTCTCACCTTGAATTTGTTCTATAAAACTCCCATATAATATTCTCACCTGATTTTATTCTACAAAACTACCATATATTATTCCATCCTTGAACTTATTGTATAAAACTTCCATATAATATTCTCACCTTGAATTTATCCTATAAAACTCCCATATAATATTCTCACCTTGAGTTTATCCTATAAAACTCCCATATAATATTATCACCTTGAATTTATTCTATAAAACTCCCATATGATATTCTCACCTTGAATCAATTCTATAAAACTCCCATATAATATTCCATCCTTGAATTTATCCTATAAAACTCCCATATAATATTCCACCCTTGAATTTATTCAATAAAACTCCCATATAATATTCTCAAATAGAATTTATCCTATAAAACTCCCATATAATATTCTCACCTTGAATTTATTCTATTTAAGCTCCCATATATTCTCACCTTGAATTTATTCTATAATACTCCTATATAATATTCTCACCTTGAATTTATTCTATAAAACTCCCATATAATATTCTCACCTTGAATTTATTCTATAAAATTCCCACATAATATTCTCACCTTAATTTTATCCTATGAAGCTCCCATATAATATTCTCACCTAGAATTTATCCTATAAAACTCCCATATAATATTCTCACCTTGAATTTATTCTATAAAACTCCCATATAGTATTTTCACCTTGAATTTATTCTATAAAACTCCCACATAATATTCTCACCTTGAATTTATTCTATAAAGCTCCCCTATACTATTCTCACCTTGAATTTATTCTATAAAACCCCTATATAATATTATCACCTTGAATTTATTTTATAAAACCCTCATATAATATACAGGAAAGATGTATATCTTTGTACCGTGTTAGCCAGTAGATAGAAAAATATTCAGGATTGAGAGTCCTCAGTAGTTGATACCTTTTAATGGCTAACTGAAAAGATGGTAATACATTGCAAGCTTTCGAGACTACTCAGGTCTCTTCATCAGGCTAGACTAATACAAAATCTGAAGTCACATATTTATGCACAATACAGCCTAGAAAAAATGCAATAGATAAGACAAGTGACGTGAAGCAGAACTATCAATATGGGAGAGGGAGAAACATAAATATAAACATTGGACCAGTTCATAGATAAGGAGTCTGGATGTTTTATGGTCCTCTGATTGGGGTCTAGTTCTGTGTTGCCCTGCAAGGTTTTAAAAGGAAATTCCTTAATTGATGTAAAAAGACATAAATCCATGCGACACATTCATTCCAGCACTGAGAGTGTCAAAGTTCGTCATAAATTTGTACTCCCAAACTCGTCTCTCTATCTGAGATGTGAAGTTACCTTTCAATACCAGTAATTTCATATCCATGCTGCTGTGATCAGGGATACAGAAATGTTTTGCCACAGGTAGATCCATTCTTTTTTCTCTTATTGTGTGACGATGAGCATTCATCCTTGTTCTAAGCTTTTGCCCTGTCTCCCCCACATACAGACCCCCAGTTGGACATTTAGTACAAATAATTAAGTACACCACATTAGATGTAATGCAGGTGAAAGTACCTGGGATCTTGTAGTCCTGATGTGAGTTGGGGATCTTTATTACAAGGAACTAAACAAGTTGGTTTCTTGTCTGCCTGACCAGTCCATAAGAGCTGGCGATGACCTGATACCAGAGACTCCAAGAATAGGGACATTCTACATGCTTCCCAAAATCCACAAATCTGGAAATCCAGGAAGACCAATTATTTCATGTGTGGGCACCCTCACTGAGCAGGTATCTGGATGGGTAGAGGGTATTCTTAAACCACTGGTGAAGGATACATCCAGCTACATTCAGGACACAACTGACCTATTGAATAAACTAGCAGCAATAGGTCCTCTACCAGAAGGAACCATCCTGGCCACCATGGATGTGGAATCTTTGTACTCTAATATCCCACACCAAGATGGTTTACATGCCTGCAAATTCTTCATGGAAAACACAGGGACTGATGCTGATGCCGTGGTGAAACTTATAAAATTCATCCTCACCCACAATTACTTTGAATTTGACAACAGGATCTATCTACAGGAGACTGGCACAGCTATGGGAAGTAAAATGGCTCCACAGTATGCAAATCTTTTCATGGCCAAGCTTGAAAGCGATTTTTTGTCCTCATGCCCCATCAGGCCCCTGGCCTACTACCGCTTCATTGATGATATTTTAATCATCTGGACGGAGTCTGAGCAACAGCTAAAGACGTTCCACGAACAGTTTAATCAATTTCATCCCACCATCAATTTAACACTCAACTACTCCAGTACCGAGATTAATTTTTTGGACACCATCATTAAGCTAAAAAACAATGAAATAGAGACATCCCTGTATCAGAAGCCAATCGACCGTCCAACATACCTTAAATGGGACAGTTTCCATCCAAAACACATAAAGAACTCTATTATCTATAGCCAAGCCATCAGATACAATCGTATATGTTCCAACCCCATGGATAGAGACAAACACCTTGGTCGCCTCAAAAAAACCTTTTTGAATCAGGGTTACCATCCAAGAACAATTGAAAACCAAATTACAAGAGCCACCAGATTGTCAAGGAATCACCTGCTACATTACAAAGCTAAAGAAGAAAATAACCGAGTGCCTCTAGTAGTCACCTACAACCCAAATCTGGAGGTGCTAAGGGGAGCTGCACGGAAATTACAACCTTTACTACAAAAAGATGCCCGATTAAAATCAATTTTTCCAGACCCCCCACTGCTGTGTTTTAGGCAGCCCCCAAATTTAAGAAGCATCATTGTCAGAAGCTCCCTGTCCTCTCCAACAGCTGCAGGAACCTTTCCTTGCAACCAGAAAAAATGTAAAACCTGTCCATTTATAATGACCACGGACAAGATAAAGATCCCCAACTCACATCAGGACTACAAGATCCCAGGTACTTTCACCTGCATCACATCTAATGTGGTGTACTTAATTATTTGTACTAAATGTCCAACTGGGGGTCTGTATGTGGGGGAGACAGGGCAAAAGCTTAGAACAAGGATGAATGCTCATCGTCACACAATAAGAGAAAAAAGAATGGATCTACCTGTGGCAAAACATTTCTGTATCCCTGATCACAGCAGCATGGATATGAAATTACTGGTATTGAAAGGTAACTTCACATCTCAGATAGAGAGACGAGTTTGGGAGTACAAATTTATGACGAACTTTGACACTCTCAGTGCTGGAATGAATGTGTCGCATGGATTTATGTCTTTTTACATCAATTAAGGAATTTCCTTTTAAAACCTTGCAGGGCAACACAGAACTAGACCCCAATCAGAGGACCATAAAACATCCAGACTCCTTATCTATGAACTGGTCCAATGTTTATATTTATGTTTCTCCCTCTCCCATATTGATAGTTCTGCTTCACGTCACTTGTCTTATCTATTGCATTTTTTCTAGGCTGTATTGTGCATAAATATGTGACTTCAGATTTTGTATTAGTCTAGCCTGATGAAGAGACCTGAGTAGTCTCGAAAGCTTGCAATGTATTACCATCTTTTCAGTTAGCCATTAAAAGGTATCAACTACTGAGGACTCTCAATCCTGAATATTTTTCTATCTACTGGCTAACACGGTACAAAGATATACATCTTTCCTGTATCAAAATGGAGGATACCAGAATGTACCGCATCTTTATGGAACTAAAACCACTTCTGAAGAAACGTGCACAAATGGACAGCGACATTTTTTTCTTATCTAAATGCAAAAAGGAGAATCTAATTCCCAAAGGACTCTGGATTACAAACCCAATTCTTCATACCTACAATACCCATTATGCACAAAACCTTTGTCACAGGACTTCTGAGAGACTAAGGAACCACCTTTTACATGTCTGCTACAGCATAAGGAGTAAAGTCCAGGGGCAATTTGAAACTCTGAGGAAAACACTTACAGATAGCACAGAGCAAAAATTACAACAATACTACAACAAACTACGGACCTTTCTGGTTCATAACAAGGAAAAGAAACTACACAGACTGCGTCTCAATTCAGGACTCTATACAAACAGATACAAAACAAATCCAAAACCTGACAACTTGGACAACCACTCCATTCCAGACACAAAAGCATCTAACTGTGTCATCAATCTCTCAGATTATAAACCCAACAAAGTGGAACTGGCCGTGCTTTCTAGAGGACTCTCATTTTGTCCCACTAAGGCCCTAGATAAAACTGAACTCTGCAGTGATATGGAACAGTATTTCAGGAGACTGCGCCTGAGGGAATATTTCAATGATACAGAAGATTCAGAAAACACTCAGACCGAAGGAAAAGGGATCGTAACAACTAGGAAAAGGTCAGACTGGACACCTCCACCTGGACGCAACCCTCATTTGGATAAATATATAGACTCCTTCAGACATTTGATAAAATCCACAATCATAGACACTAACAGGAGACAAGCATCCAACATCAGTGCCCAGGAGAGAAAGGCCATACAGTCTTTAAAAACCAACAAAGAAATCATCATTAAACCTGCTGACAAGGGAGGTGCAATAGTCATGATGAATACGTCAGACTACATGAAGGAAGCAAACAGGCAACTTATGGACACATGCTACTATAGAAAATTGGAGTCGGATCCTACACAGGACTATTACAAGGAACTAAACAAGTTGGTTTCTTGTCTGCCTGACCAGTCCATAAGAGCTGGCGATGACCTGATACCAGAGACTCCAAGAATAGGGACATTCTACATGCTTCCCAAAATCCACAAATCTGGAAATCCAGGAAGACCAATTATTTCATGTGTGGGCACCCTCACTGAGCAGGTATCTGGATGGGTAGAGGGTATTCTTAAACCACTGGTGAAGGATACATCCAGCTACATTCAGGACACAACTGACCTATTGAATAAACTAGCAGCAATAGGTCCTCTACCAGAAGGAACCATCCTGGCCACCATGGATGTGGAATCTTTGTACTCTAATATCCCACACCAAGATGGTTTACATGCCTGCAAATTCTTCATGGAAAACACAGGGACTGATGCTGATGCCGTGGTGAAACTTATAAAATTCATCCTCACCCACAATTACTTTGAATTTGACAACAGGATCTATCTACAGGAGACTGGCACAGCTATGGGAAGTAAAATGGCTCCACAGTATGCAAATCTTTTCATGGCCAAGCTTGAAAGCGATTTTTTGTCCTCATGCCCCATCAGGCCCCTGGCCTACTACCGCTTCATTGATGATATTTTAATCATCTGGACGGAGTCTGAGCAACAGCTAAAGACGTTCCACGAACAGTTTAATCAATTTCATCCCACCATCAATTTAACACTCAACTACTCCAGTACCGAGATTAATTTTTTGGACACCATCATTAAGCTAAAAAACAATGAAATAGAGACATCCCTGTATCAGAAGCCAATCGACCGTCCAACATACCTTAAATGGGACAGTTTCCATCCAAAACACATAAAGAACTCTATTATCTATAGCCAAGCCATCAGATACAATCGTATATGTTCCAACCCCATGGATAGAGACAAACACCTTGGTCGCCTCAAAAAAACCTTTTTGAATCAGGGTTACCATCCAAGAACAATTGAAAACCAAATTACAAGAGCCACCAGATTGTCAAGGAATCACCTGCTACATTACAAAGCTAAAGAAGAAAATAACCGAGTGCCTCTAGTAGTCACCTACAACCCAAATCTGGAGGTGCTAAGGGGAGCTGCACGGAAATTACAACCTTTACTACAAAAAGATGCCCGATTAAAATCAATTTTTCCAGACCCCCCACTGCTGTGTTTTAGGCAGCCCCCAAATTTAAGAAGCATCATTGTCAGAAGCTCCCTGTCCTCTCCAACAGCTGCAGGAACCTTTCCTTGCAACCAGAAAAAATGTAAAACCTGTCCATTTATAATGACCACGGACAAGATAAAGATCCCCAACTCACATCAGGACTACAAGATCCCAGGTACTTTCACCTGCATTACATCTAATGTGGTGTACTTAATTATTTGTACTAAATGTCCAACTGGGGGTCTGTATGTGGGGGAGACAGGGCAAAAGCTTAGAACAAGGATGAATGCTCATCGTCACACAATAAGAGAAAAAAGAATGGATCTACCTGTGGCAAAACATTTCTGTATCCCTGATCACAGCAGCATGGATATGAAATTACTGGTATTGAAAGGTAACTTCACATCTCAGATAGAGAGACGAGTTTGGGAGTACAAATTTATGACGAACTTTGACACTCTCAGTGCTGGAATGAATGTGTCGCATGGATTTATGTCTTTTTACATCAATTAAGGAATTTCCTTTTAAAACCTTGCAGGGCAACACAGAACTAGACCCCAATCAGAGGACCATAAAACATCCAGACTCCTTATCTATGAACTGGTCCAATGTTTATATTTATGTTTCTCCCTCTCCCATATTGATAGTTCTGCTTCACGTCACTTGTCTTATCTATTGCATTTTTTTCTAGGCTGTATTGTGCATAAATATGTGACTTCAGATTTTGTATTAGTCTAGCCTGATGAAGAGACCTGAGTAGTCTCGAAAGCTTGCAATGTATTACCATCTTTTCAGTTAGCCATTAAAAGGTATCAACTACTGAGGACTCTCAATCCTGAATATTTTTCATATAATATACTCACCTTGAATTTATTCCATAAAGAATCCATATAAGATTCTCACCTTGAATTTATCCTATAAAACTCCAATATAATATTCTCACCTTGAATTTATTCTATAAAACTCCCATATAATATTCAATCCTTGAATTTAATCTATAAAACTCCCATATAATATTTTCAACTTGAAGGAATTCTATAAAGCTCCCATATAATATTCTCACCTTGAATTTGTTCTATAAAACTCCCATATAATATTCTCACCTAAATTTATTCTATAAAACTCCCATATAATATTCCATCCTTGAATTTATTCTATAAAACTCCCATATAATAATGCATCCTTGAATTTATCCTATAAAACTCCCACATAATGTTCTCACCTTGATTTTATCCTATAAAGCTCCCATATAATATTCTCACCTTGAATTTATCCTATAAAACTCCCATATAATATTCCACCCTTGAATTTATTCAATTAAATTCCGATATAATATTCTCACCTTGAATTAATCCTATAAAACTCCCATATAATATTCCACCCTTGAATTTACTTAATAAAACTCCCATATAATATTCTCACCTTGAATTTATTCAATAAAGCTCCCATATATTCTCACCTTGAATTTGTTCTATAATACTCCTATATAATATTCTCACCTTGAATTTATTCTATAAAACTCCCATATAATATTCTCACCTTGAATTTATTCTATAAAGCTCCCATATAATATTCTCACCTTGAATTTGTTCTATAAAACTCCCATATAATATTCTCACCTGATTTTATTCTACAAAACTACCATATATTATTCCATCCTTGAATTTATTGTATAAAACTTCCATATAATATTCTCACCTTGAATTTATCCTATAAAACTCCCATATAATATTCTCACCTTGAGTTTATCCTATAAAACTCCCATATAATATTATCACCTTGAATTTATTCTATAAAACTCCCATATGATATTCTCACCTTGAATCAATTCTATAAAACTCCCATATAATATTCCATCCTTGAATTTATCCTATAAAACTCCCATATAATATTCCACCCTTGAATTTATTCAATAAAACTCCCATATAATATTCTCAAATAGAATTTATCCTATAAAACTCCCATATAATATTCTCACCTTGAATTTATTCTATTTAAGCTCCCATATATTCTCACCTTGAATTTATTCTATAATACTCCTATATAATATTTTCACCTTGAATTTATTCTATAAAACTCCCACATAATATTCTCACCTTGAATTAATTCTATAAAGCTCCCATGTACTATTCTCACCTTGAATTTATTCTATAAAACCCCTATATAATATTATCACCTTGAATTTATTCTATAAAACCCTCATATAATATACTCACCTTGAATTTATTCTATAAAGAATCCATATAAGATTCTCACCTTGAATTTATCCTATAAAACTCCCATATAATATTCTCACCTTGAATTTATTCTATAAAACTCCCTTATAATATTCCATCCTTGAATTTAATCTATAAAACTCCCATATAATATTCTCACCTTGAATTTATTCTATAAAGCTCCCATATAATATTCTCACCTTGAATTTGTTCTATAAAACTCCCATATAATATTCTCACCTGATTTTATTCTACAAAACTACCATATATTATTCCATCCTTGAATTTATTGTATAAAACTTCCATATAATATTCTCACCTTGAATTTATCCTATAAAACTCCCATATAATATTCTCACCTTGAGTTTATCCTATAAAACTCCCATATAATATTATCACCTTGAATTTATTCTATAAAACTCCCATATGATATTCTCACCTTGAATCAATTCTATAAAACTCCCATATAATATTCCATCCTTGAATTTATCCTATAAAACTCCCATATAATATTCCACCCTTGAATTTATTCAATAAAACTCCCATATAATATTCTCAAATAGAATTTATCCTATAAAACTCCCATATAATATTCTCACCTTGAATTTATTCTATTTAAGCTCCCATATATTCTCACCTTGAATTTATTCTATAATACTCCTATATAATATTTTCACCTTGAATTTATTCTATAAAACTCCCACATAATATTCTCACCTTGAATTAATTCTATAAAGCTCCCATGTACTATTCTCACCTTGAATTTATTCTATAAAACCCCTATATAATATTATCACCTTGAATTTATTCTATAAAACCCTCATATAATATACTCACCTTGAATTTATTCTATAAAGAATCCATATAAGATTCTCACCTTGAATTTATCCTATAAAACTCCCATATAATATTCTCACCTTGAATTTATTCTATAAAACTCCCTTATAATATTCCATCCTTGAATTTAATCTATAAAACTCCCATATAATATTTTCAACTTGAAGGAATTCTATAAAACTCCCATATAATATTCTCACCTTGAATTTGTTCTATAAAACTCCCATATAATATTCTCACCTAAATTTATTCTATAAAACTCCCATATAATATTCCATCCTTGAATTTATTGTATAAAACTCCCATATACTATTCTCACCTTGAATTTGTTCTATAAAACTTCCATATAATATTCTCACCTTGAATTTATCCTATAAAACTCCCATATAATATTGTCACCTTGAATTTATCCTATAAAACTTCCATATACTATTCTCACCTTGAATTTATTCTAAAAAACTCCCATATAATATTATCACCTTGAATTTATTCTATAAAACTCCCATATAATATTCTCACCTTGAATTTATTCTATAAAGATCCCATATAATATTCTCACCTTCAATTTATCCTATAAAACTCCCATATAATATTATCACCTTCAATTTATACTTTAAAACTCCCATATAATATTCCATCCTTGAATTTATCCTATAAAACTCCCACATAATATTCTCACCTTGATTTTATCCTATAAAGCTCCCATATAATATTCTCACATTGAATTTATGCGATAAAACTCGCATATAATATTCCACCCTTGAATTTATTTAATTAAATTCCGATATAATATTCTCACCTTAAATTAATCCTATAAAACTCCCATATAATATTCCACCCTTGAATTTATTCAATAAAACTCCCATATAATATTCTCACCTTCAATTTATCATATAAAACTCCCATACAATATTATCACCTTGAATTTATTCTATAAAGCTCCCATATATTCTCACCTTGAATTTGTTCTATAATACTCCTATATAATATTCTCACCTTGAATTTATTCTATAAAACTCCCATATAATATTCTCACCTTGAATTTATTCTATAAAGCTCCCATATAATATTCTCACCTTGAATTTGTTCTATAAAACTCCCATATAATATAATCACCTGAATTTATTCTATAAAACTACCATATAATATTCCATCCTTGAATTTATTGTATAAAACTTCCATATAATATTCTCACCTTGAATTTATCCTATAAAACTCCCATATAATATTATCACCTTGAATTTATTCTATAAAACTCCCATATGATATTCTCACCTTGAATTTATTCTTTAAAACTCCCATATAATATTCCATCCTTGAATTTATTGTATAAAACTTCTATATAATATTCTCACCTTGAATTTATTCTATAAAGAATCCATATAAGATTCTCACCTTGAATTTATCCTATAAAACTCCCATATAATATTCTCACCTTGAATTTATTCTATAAAACTCCCTTATAATATTCCATCCTTGAATTTAATCTATAAAACTCCCATATAATATTCTCACCTTGAATTTATTCTATAAAGCTCCCATATAATATTCTCACCTTGAATTTGTTCTATAAAACTCCCATATAATATTCTCACCTGATTTTATTCTACAAAACTACCATATATTATTCCATCCTTGAATTTATTGTATAAAACTTCCATATAATATTCTCACCTTGAATTTATCCTATAAAACTCCCATATAATATTCTCACCTTGAGTTTATCCTATAAAACTCCCATATAATATTATCACCTTGAATTTATTCTATAAAACTCCCATATGATATTCTCACCTTGAATCAATTCTATAAAACTCCCATATAATATTCCATCCTTGAATTTATCCTATAAAACTCCCATATAATATTCCACCCTTGAATTTATTCAATAAAACTCCCATATAATATTCTCAAATAGAATTTATCCTATAAAACTCCCATATAATATTCTCACCTTGAATTTATTCTATTTAAGCTCCCATATATTCTCACCTTGAATTTATTCTATAATACTCCTATATAATATTTTCACCTTGAATTTATTCTATAAAACTCCCACATAATATTCTCACCTTGAATTAATTCTATAAAGCTCCCATGTACTATTCTCACCTTGAATTTATTCTATAAAACCCCTATATAATATTATCACCTTGAATTTATTCTATAAAACCCTCATATAATATACTCACCTTGAATTTATTCTATAAAGAATCCATATAAGATTCTCACCTTGAATTTATCCTATAAAACTCCCATATAATATTCTCACCTTGAATTTATTCTATAAAACTCCCTTATAATATTCCATCCTTGAATTTAATCTATAAAACTCCCATATAATATTTTCAACTTGAAGGAATTCTATAAAACTCCCATATAATATTCTCACCTTGAATTTGTTCTATAAAACTCCCATATAATATTCTCACCTAAATTTATTCTATAAAACTCCCATATAATATTCCATCCTTGAATTTATTGTATAAAACTCCCATATACTATTCTCACCTTGAATTTGTTCTATAAAACTTCCATATAATATTCTCACCTTGAATTTATCCTATAAAACTTCCATATACTATTCTCACCTTGAATTTATTCTAAAAAACTCCCATATAATATTATCACCTTGAATTTATTCTATAAAACTCCCATATAATATTCTCACCTTGAATTTATTCTATAAAGATCCCATATAATATTCTCACCTTCAATTTATCCTATAAAACTCCCATATAATATTATCACCTTCAGTTTATACTTTAAAACTCCCATATAATATTCCATCCTTGAATTTATCCTATAAAACTCCCACATAATATTCTCACCTTGATTTTATCCTATAAAGCTCCCATATAATATTCTCACATTGAATTTATGCGATAAAACTCGCATATAATATTCCACCCTTGAATTTATTTAATTAAATTCCGATATAATATTCTCACCTTAAATTAATCCTATAAAACTCCCATATAATATTCCACCCTTGAATTTATTCAATAAAACTCCCATATAATATTCTCACCTTCAATTTATCATATAAAACTCCCATACAATATTATCACCTTGAATTTATTCTATAAAGCTCCCATATATTCTCACCTTGAATTTGTTCTATAATACTCCTATATAATATTCTCACCTTGAATTTATTCTATAAAACTCCCATATAATATTCTCACCTTGAATTTATTCTATAAAGCTCCCATATAATATTCTCACCTTGAATTTGTTCTATAAAACTCCCATATAATATAATCACCTGAATTTATTCTATAAAACTACCATATAATATTCCATCCTTGAATTTATTGTATAAAACTTCCATATAATATTCTCACCTTGAATTTATCCTATAAAACTCCCATATAATATTATCACCTTGAATTTATTCTATAAAACTCCCATATGATATTCTCACCTTGAATTTATTCTTTAAAACTCCCATATAATATTCCATCCTTGAATTTATTGTATAAAACTTCTATATAATATTCTCACCTTGAATTTATCCTATAAAACTCCCATATACTATTCTCACCTTGAATTTATTCTATAAAACTCCCATATAATATTATCACCTTGAATTTATTCTATAAAACTCCCATATAATTTTCTCACCTTGAATTTGTCCTATAAAACTCCCATATAGTATTCTCACCTTCAATTTATTCTTTAGAACTCCCATATAATATTCCATCCTTGAATTTATCCTATAAAACTCCCATATAATATTCTCACCTTGAATTTATCCTATAAAACTCCCATATAATATTCCACCCTTGAATTTATTCAATTAAATTCCCATATAATATTCTCACCTTGAATTAATCCTGTAAAACTGCCATATAATATTCCACCCTTGAATTTATTCAATAAAACTTCCATATAATATTCTCACCTTGAATTTATCCTATAAAACTCCCATATACTTTTCTCACCTTGAATTTATTCTATAAAACTCCCATATAATATTATCACCTTCAATTTATTCTATAAAACTCCCATATAATATTCTCACCTTGAATTTATTCTATAAAGATCCCAAATAATATTCTCACCTTGAATTTATCCTATAAAACTCCCATATAATATTCTCACCTTCAATTTATTCTTTAAAACTCCCATATAATATTCTCACCTTAATTTTATCCTATGAAGCTCCCATATAATATTCTCACCTAGAATTTATCCTATAAAACTCCCATATAATATTCTCACCTTGAATTTATTCTATAAAACTCCCATATAGTATTTTCACCTTGAATTTATTCTATAAAACTCCCACATAATATTCTCACCTTGAATTTATTCTATAAAGCTCCCCTATACTATTCTCACCTTGAATTTATTCTATAAAACCCCTATATAATATTATCACCTTGAATTTATTTTATAAAACCCTCATATAATATACTCACCTTGAATTTATTCCATAAAGAATCCATATAAGATTCTCACCTTGAATTTATCCTATAAAACTCCAATATAATATTCTCACCTTGAATTTATTCTATAAAACTCCCATATAATATTCAATCCTTGAATTTAATCTATAAAACTCCCATATAATATTTTCAACTTGAAGGAATTCTATAAAGCTCCCATATAATATTCTCACCTTGAATTTGTTCTATAAAACTCCCATATAATATTCTCACCTAAATTTATTCTATAAAACTCCCATATAATATTCCATCCTTGAATTTATTCTATAAAACTCCCATATAATAATCCAGCCTTGAATTTATCCTATAAAACTCCCACATAATGTTCTCACCTTGATTTTATCCTATAAAGCTCCCATATAATATTCTCACCTTGAATTTATCCTATAAAACTCCCATATAATATTCCACCCTTGAATTTATTCAATTAAATTCCGATATAATATTCTCACCTTGAATTAATCCTATAAAACTCCCATATAATATTCCACCCTTGAATTTACTTAATAAAACTCCCATATAATATTCTCACCTTCAATTTATCATATAAAAATTCCATATAATATTCTCACCTTGAATTTATTCAATAGAGCTCCCATATATTCTCACCTTGAATTTGTTCTATAATACTCCTATATAATATTCTCACCTTGAATTTATTCTATAAAACTCCCATATAATATTCTCACCTTGAATTTATTCTATAAAGCTCCCATATAATATTCTCACCTTGAATTTGTTCTATAAAACTCCCATATAATATTCTCACCTGATTTTATTCTACAAAACTACCATATATTATTCCATCCTTGAATTTATTGTATAAAACTTGCATATAATATTCTCACCTTGAATTTATCCTATAAAACTCCCATATAATATTCTCACCTTGAGTTTATTCTATAAAACTCCCGTATAATATTATCACCTTGAATTTATTCTATAAAACTCCCATATGATATTCTCACCTTGAATCAATTCTATAAAACTCCCATATAATATTCCATCCTTGAATTTATCCTATAAAACTCCCATATAATATTCCACCCTTGAATTTATTCAATAAAACTCCCATATAATATTCTCAAATAGAATTTATCCTATAAAACTCCCATATAATATTCTCACCTTGAATTTATTCTATTTAAGCTCCCATATATTCTCACCTTGAATTTATTCTATAATACTCCTATATAATATTCTCACCTTGAATTTATTCTATAAAACTCCCATATAGTATTTTCACCTTGAATTTATTCTATAAAACTCCCACATAATATTCTCACCTTGAATTAATTCTATAAAGCTCCCATATAATATTCTCACCTTGAATTTGTTCTATAAAACTCCCATATAATATTCCATCCTTGAATTTATTCTATAAAACTCCCATATAATAATCCAGCCTTGAATTTATCCTATAAAACTCCCACATAATGTTCTCACCTTGATTTTATCCTATAAAGCTCCCATGTACTATTCTCACCTTGAATTTATTCTATAAAACCCCTATATAATATTATCACCTTGAATTTATTCTATAAAACCCTCATATAATATACTCACCTTGAATTTATTCTATAAAGAATCCATATAAGATTCTCACCTTGAATTTATCCTATAAAACTCCCATATAATATTCTCACCTTGAATTTATTCTATAAAACTCCCTTATAATATTCCATCCTTGAATTTAATCTATAAAACTCCCATATAATATTTTCAACTTGAAGGAATTCTATAAAACTCCCATATAATATTCTCACCTTGAATTTGTTCTATAAAACTCCCATATAATATTCTCACCTAAATTTATTCTATAAAACTCCCATATAATATTCCATCCTTGAATTTATTGTATAAAACTCCCATATACTATTCTCACCTTGAATTTGTTCTATAAAACTTCCATATAATATTCTCACCTTGAATTTATCCTATAAAACTCCCATATAATATTGTCACCTTGAATTTATCCTATAAAACTCCCATATACTATTCTCACCTTGAATTTATTCTATAAAACTCCCATATAATATTATCACCTTGAATTTATTCTATAAAACTCCCATATAATATTCTCACCTTGAATTTATTCTATAAAGATCCCATATAATATTCTCACCTTCAATTTATCCTATAAAACTCCCATATAATATTATCACCTTCAATTTATTCTTTAAAACTCCCATATAATATTCCATCCTTGAATTTATCCTATAAAACTCCCACATAATATTCTCACCTTGATTTTATCCTATAAAGCTCCCATATAATATTCTCACCTTGAATTTATGCGATAAAACTCGCATATAATATTCCACCCTTGAATTTATTTAATTAAATTCCGATATAATATTCTCACCTTAAATTAATCTTATAAAACTCCCATATAATATTCCACCCTTGAATTTATTCAATAAAACTCCCATATAATATTCTCACCTTCAATTTATCATATAAAACTCCCATACAATATTATCACCTTGAATTTATTCTATAAAGCTCCCATATATTCTCAACTTGAATTTGTTCTATAATACTCCTATATAATATTCTCACCTTGAATTTATTCTATAAAACTCCCATATAATATTCTCACCTTGAATTTATTCTATAAAGCTCCCATATAATATTCTCACCTTGAATTTGTTCTATAAAACTCCCATATAATATAATCACCTGAATTTATTCTATAAAACTACGATATAATATTCCATCCTTGAATTTATTGTATAAAACTTCCATATAATATTCTCACCTTGAATTTATCCTATAAAACTCCCATATAATATTATCACCTTGAATTTATTCTATAAAACTCCCATATGATATTCTCACCTTGAATTTATTCTTTAAAACTCCCATATAATATTCCATCCTTGAATTTTTTGTATAAAACTTCTATATAATATTCTCACCTTGAATTTATCCTATAAAACTCCCATATACTATTCTCACCTTGAATTTATTCTATAAAACTCCCATATAATATTTTCACCTTGAATTTATTCTATAAAACTCCCATATAATTTTCTCACCTTGAATTTGTCCTATAAAACTCCCATATAGTATTCTCACCTTCAATTTATTCTTTAGAACTCCCATATAATATTCCATCCTTGAATTTATCCTATAAAACTCCCATATAATATTCTCACCTTGAATTTATCCTATAAAACTCCCATATAATATTCCACCCTTGAATTTATTCAATTAAATTCCCATATAATATTCTCACCTTGAATTAATCCTGTAAAACTCCCATATAATATTCCATCCTTGAATTTATTGTATAAAACTTCTATATAATATTCTCACCTTGAATTTATCCTATAAAACTCCCATATACTATTCTCACCTTGAATTTATTCTATAAAACTCCCATATAATATTATCACCTTGAATTTATTCTATAAAACTCCCATATAATATTCTCACCTTGAATTTATCCTATAAAACTCCCATATAATATTCTCACCTTCAATTTATTC
The DNA here is from genome assembly GCF_039654945.1 of Dendrobates tinctorius. Taxonomy (NCBI): domain Eukaryota; kingdom Metazoa; phylum Chordata; class Amphibia; order Anura; family Dendrobatidae; genus Dendrobates; species Dendrobates tinctorius. The sequence continues at coordinate 778,200 of NW_027362152.1, read as the reverse complement.
TTTAAAACTCCCATATAATATTATCACCTTAATTTTATCCTATGAAGCTCCCATATAATATTCTCACCTAGAATTTATCCTATAAAACTCCCATATAATATTCCACCCTTGAATTTATTCAATTAAATTCCCATATAATATTCTCACCTTGAATTAATCCTATAAAACTCCCATATAATATTCCACCCTTGAATTTATTCAATAAAACTCCCATATAATATTCTCACCTTCAATTTATCCTATAAAACTCCCATATAATATTCTCACCTTGAATTTATTCTATAAAGCTCCCATATATTCTCACCTTGAATTTGTTCTATAATACTCCTATATAATATTCTCACCTTGAATTTATTCTATAAAACTCCCATATAATATTCTCACCTTGAATATATTCTATAAATCTCCCATATAATATTCTCACCTTGAATTTATTCTATAAAACCCCCAAATAATATTCCATCCTTGAATTTAATCTATAAAACTCCCATATAATGATCTCACCTTGAATGAATTCTATAAAGCTCTCATATAATATTATCACCTTGAATTTATTCTATGAAACTCCCATATAATATACTCATCTGAATTTAGTCTATAAAATTCCCATCTAATATTCCATCCTTGAATTTATTGTATAAAACTTACATATAATATTCTCACCTTGAATTTATCCTATAAAACTCCCATATAAAATTCTCACCTTGAATTTATTCTATAAAACTCCCATATAATATTCTCACCTTGAATTTATCCTATAAAACTCCCATAAAATATTCTCACCTTGAATTTATCCTATAAAACTTGCATATAATATTCTCACCTTGAATTTATTCCATAAATCTCCCATATAATATTCTCACCTTGAATTTATTCTAAAAAACTCCCATATAAAATTCCATCCTTGAATTTAATCTATAAAACTCCCATATAATATTCTCAACTTGAATCAATTCTATAAAGCTCTCATATAATATTCTCACCTTGAATTTATTCTATAAAACTCCCAAATAATATTCCCACCTTGAATTTAATCTATAAAATTCCCATATAATATTCTCACCTTGAATTTTTTCTAGAAAACTCCCATATAAAATTCTCACATTGAATTTATCCTATAAAACTCCCATATAATATTCTCACATTGAATTTATTCTATAAAACTCCCATATAATATTCTCACCTTTAATTTATCCTATAAAACGCCAATATAATATTCTCACCTTGAATTTATCCAATAAAACTCCCATATAATATTATCACCTTGAATTTATTCTATAAAACTCCCATATAATATTCTCACCTTGAATTTATTCTATAAAGATCCCAAATAATATTCTCACCTTGAATTTATCCTATAAAACTCCCATATAATATTCTCACCTTCAATTTATTCTTTAAAACTCCCATATAATATTCTCACCTTAATTTTATCCTATGAAGCTCCCATATAATATTCTCACCTAGAATTTATCCTATAAAACTCCCTTATAATATTCCACCCTTGAATTTATTCAATTAAATTCCCATATAATATTCTCACCTTGAATTAATCCTATAAAACTCCCATATAATATTCCACCCTTGAATTTATTCAATAAAACTCCCATATAATATTCTCACCTTCAATTTATCCTATAAAACTCCCATATAATATTCTCACCTTGAATTTATTCTATAAAGCTCCCATATATTCTCACCTTGAATTTGTTCTATAATACTCCTATATAATATTCTCACCTTGAATTTATTCTATAAAACTCCCATATAATATTCTCACCTTGAATATATTCTATAAATCTCCCATATAATATTCTCACCTTGAATTTATTCTATAAAACCCCCAAATAATATTCCATCCTTGAATTTAATCTATAAAACTCCCATATAATGATCTCACCTTGAATGAATTCTATAAAGCTCTCATATAATATTATCACCTTGAATTTATTCTATGAAACTCCCATATAATATACTCATCTGAATTTAGTCTATAAAATTCCCATCTAATATTCCATCCTTGAATTTATTGTATAAAACTTACATATAATATTCTCACCTTGAATTTATCCTATAAAACTCCCATATAAAATTCTCACCTTGAATTTATTCTATAAAACTCCCATATAATATTCTCACCTTGAATTTATCCTATAAAACTCCCATAAAATATTCTCACCTTGAATTTATCCTATAAAACTTGCATATAATATTCTCACCTTGAATTTATTCCATAAATCTCCCATATAATATTCTCACCTTGAATTTATTCTAAAAAACTCCCATATAAAATTCCATCCTTGAATTTAATCTATAAAACTCCCATATAATATTCTCAACTTGAATCTATTCTATAAAGCTCTCATATAATATTCTCACCTTGAATTTATTATATAAAACTCCCAAATAATATTCCCACCTTGAATTTAATCTATAAAATTCCCATATAATATTCTCTCCTTGAATTTGTTCTAGAAAACTCCCATATAAAATTCTCACATTGAATTTATCCTATAAAACTCCCATATAATATTCTCACATTGAATTTATTCTATAAAACTCCCATATAATATTCTCACCTTTAATTTATCCTATAAAACGCCAATATAATATTCTCACCTTGAATTTATCCAATAAAACTCCCATATAATATTCTCACCTTGAATTTATCCTATAAAACTCCCATATAATATTCTCACCTTGAATTTATCCTATATAACTCCCATATAATATTCTCACCTGAATTTATAATATAAAACTCCCATATATTATCACCTTGAATTTAATCTATAAAATTCCCATATAATATTCTCATCTTGAATCTGTTCTAGAAAACTCCCATATAATATTCTCACCATGAATTTATTCTATAAAAATCCTATAAAACTCCCATATAATATTCTCACCTAGAATTTATCCTATAAAACTCCCATATAATATTCTCACCTTGAATTTATTCTATTTAAGCTCCCATATATTCTCACCTTGAATTTATTCTATAATACTCCTATATAATATTCTCAACTTGAATTTATTCTATAAAACTCCCATATAGTATTTTCACCTTGAATTTATTCTATAAAACTCCCATATAATATTCTCTCCTTGAATTTAATCTATAAAACTCCCATATAATATTTTCAACTTGAAGGAATTCTATAAAGCTCCATATAATATTCTCACCTTGAATTTATTCTATAAAACCCCTATATAATATTATCACCTTGAATTTATTTTATAAAACCCTCATATAATATACTCACCTTGAATTTATTCTGTAAAGAATCCATATAAGATTCTCACCTTGAATTTATCCTATAAAACTCCCATATAATATTCTCACCTTGAATTTATTCTATAAAACTCCCATATAATATTCCATCCTTGAATTTAATCTATAAAACTCCCATATAATATTTTCAACTTGAAGGAATTCTATAAAGCTCCCATATAATATTCTCACCTTTTATTTGTTCTATAAAACTCCCATATAATATTCTCACCTAAATTTATTCTATAAAACTCCCATATAATATTACATCCTTTAATTTATTCTATAAAACTCCCATATAATAATCCATCCTTGAATTTATCCTATAAAACTCCCACATAATATTCTCACCTTGATTTTATCCTATAAAGCTCCCATATAATATTCTCACCTTGAATTTATCCTATAAAACTCCCATATAATATTCCACCCTTGAATTTATTCAATTAAATTCCGATATAATATTCTCACCTTGAATTAATCCTATAAAACTCCCATATAATATTCCACCCTTGAATTTATTCAATAAAACTCCCATATAATATTCTCACCTTCAATTTATCATATAAAACTCCCATATAATATTCTCACCTTGAATTTGTTCTATAAAACTCCCATATAATATTCTCACCTGAATTTATTCTACAAATCTACCATATAACATTCCATCCTTGAATTTATTGTATAAAACTTCCATATAATATTCTCACCTTGAATTTATCCTATAAAACTCCCATATAATATTCTCACCTTGAATTTATCCTATAAAACTCCCATATAATATTCTCACCTTGAATTTATCCTATAAAACTCCCATATAATATTATCACCTTGAATTTATTCTATAAAACTCCCATATGATATTCTCACCTTGAATTAATTCTATAAAACTCCCATATAATATTCCATCCTTGAATTTATCCTATAAAACTCCCATATAATATTCCACCCTTGAATTTATTCAATAAAACTCCCATATAATATTCTCACCTAGAATTTATCCTATAAAACTCCCATATAATATTCTCACCTTGAATTTATTCTATAATACTCCTATATAATATTCTCACCTTGAATTTATTCTATGAAACTCCCATATGGTATTTTCACCTTGAATTTATTCTATAAAACTCCCACATAATATTCTCACCTTGAATTTATTCTATAAAGCTCCCATATACTATTCTCACCTTGAATTTATTCTATAAAACCCCTATATAATATTATCACCTTGAATTTATTCTATAAAGAATCCATATAAGATTCTCACCTTGAATTTATCCTATAAAACTCCCATATAATATTCTCACCTTGAATTTATTCTATAAAACTCCCATATAATATTCCATCCTTGAATTTAATCTATAAAACTCCCATATAATATTTTCAACTTGAAGGAATTCTATAAAGCTCCCATATAATATTCTCACCTTGAATTTGTTCTATAAAACTCCCATATAATATTCTCACCTAAATTTATTCTATTAAACTCCCATATAATATTCCATCCTTGAATTTATTGTATAAAACTTCCATATAATATTCTCACCTTGAATTTATCCTATAAAACTCCCATATAATATTGTCACCTTGAATTTATCCTATAAAACTCCCATATACTATTCTCACCTTGAATTTATTCTATAAAACTCCCATATAATATTATCACCTTGAATTTATTCTATAAAACTCCCATATAATATTCTCACCTTGAATTTATTCTATAAAGATCCCATATAATATTCTCACCTTGAATTTATCCTATAAAACTCCCATATAATATTATCACCTTCAATTTATTCTTTAAAACTCCCATATAATATTCCATCCTTGAATTTATCCTGTAAAACTCCCACATAATATTCTCACCTTGATTTTATCCTATAAAGCTCCCATATAATATTCTCACCTTGAATTTATGCTATAAAACTCCCATATAATATTCCACCCTTGAATTAATTCAATTAATTTCCAATATAATATTCTCACCTTGAATTAATCCTATAAAACTCCCATATAATATTCCACCCTTGAATTTATTCAATAAAACTCCCATATAATATTCTCACCTTGAATTTATTCTATAAAGCTCCCATATATTCTCACCTTGAATTTGTTCTATAATACTCCTATATAATATTCTCACCTTGAATTTATTCTATAAAACTCCCATATAATATTCTCACCTTGAATTTATTCTATAAAGCTCCCATATAATATTCTCACCTTGAATTTATTCTATAAAGCTCCCATATAATATTCTCACCTTGAATTTGTTCTATAAAACTCCCATATAATATTCCATCCTTGAATTTAATCTATAAAACTCCCATATAATGATCTCACCTTGAATGAATTCTATAAAGCTCCCATATAATATTCTCACCTTGAATTTGTTCTATGAAACTCCCATATAATATACTCATCTGAATTTAGTCTATAAAATTCCCATCTAATATTCCATCCTTGAATTTATTGTATAAAACTTACATATAATATTCTCACCTTGAATTTATCCTATAAAACGCCCATATATTATTATCACCTTGAATTTATTCTATAAAACTCCCATATAATATTCTCACCTTGAATTTATCCTATAAAACTCCCATATAATATTCTCACCTTGAATTTATTCTATAAAACTCCCATATTGTCATGATCTGACAGTTTTAAATTGCACTGGGTGAACTTTTTTTTACTTTGGAAAGTTCCAAGGTGTCTTGACTGTCCCCATTGGTGATTAGTGGTATTGCACTTTAGGTTTTTGTGCACTTAATTATGGATCAGGTGTGACACCCTATAAAGGTGTGCTAGGGGTGTGCAATCACTGCCGGTGAGATTGTGAGATTGTTTTCACTCTGAGTTGGAGAGCCTGGAGGAAGGATGGAGCTGGTGAGGAGTCCTGCGCAGCTTAGCCAGGGGGGACGTGTGTCAGCTATGGTGTCTGGACGAAGGGCTGGCATGGCGTGGTGGGGTCGCAGTGATGGTGTCAGCGGGAAGTGTCTGCATGGACTGGTGGAGTGGCTACTACGGAGAGTGTCACTCACCATGTGGGACTTGGCTGCTGAGCTGGACTCAAGCATGCTCGACTTCATGTCAGAAGCTGAACTCATCCTTGGGACTCTGGTACTAAGCAGCTGCAACTGGTGGTGGACTCTGCTCCAAGGCTGCACTAAGGTGAAGGATCATGTTATGGTGATGGATCCAGGTGGAGGAGAAGATGCACACAGGTGGTGGGCTCTGTTGCTAGGAGCGCACGTAACAGAGCAAAGCTAAGTGGTGTTTCCCCTGTATTGTCTCTTTCCTCATGTGTGTTATTAGTGCAGTGGTGGGATTAGTCTCCGCACCGACCCATTCCCTAGTGAGGGTTTAGGGTCAGGGTGAGCAAGGGCGTTAAGGTACGCGTGCAGCGACAGGTGCGGAGCCTGTATAGGGAATGTAAGGAGTGCAGGGACATTGGCTCAGGGGAGCTTAGGAGGTCTCCACGTCCCTCATTCCCTATCGCAGGGCCCACCATTGTTAAAGTTTCCCAGGTTCCCCTTTATTATTTAAATTCACCTTTCTGGAGGCGGGGTTTCCAGATTGTATGTATAACGTGTAATACCCAAATTCGCCAGTTGGAGGCGGCGTATCCACCTGCACGTTTTATTATTTAAATGCGCCCCACTGGAGGCGGTGTATCCAGGGTCACGTGTGTCACATGGGTTCACCTTGCGGAAACATCTGCGTCCTGACACACGTGACCGTGACATTATCTCAGGCCTTACAGTTTTTTTTGTTTCTGGTGAGCCTTGGCCATGTGGAGACCTATGGTATTTGCTGCCGGGCCTCACTGAGGTGTGGGGAGCGGCAAGGTGTGTTAGTGCCGCTGCAGCAGCAGTTATCAGGGTCTGGGGCCTCTGCTCAGTTAACCAGAAAAAAAAAAAAAAAAGGCGGCTGCGGTCTGGCTAAAAGCCAACTAGAGTCGCTGCTGGGGAGCGGGACTGGTTCATGCATGCGGGCGCACCCAGGCAGGTGGGAGGAATGGTGCCCCACGGAGCTGCCTGGTATTCCCCGAGGTGAAGGGGTACGCCCCTGTGGTGAGCTGACTGGTGTGATAGTCCACGGGGTTTACGCCAAATCTTCTATGCCATCGAAGAAGCCGCCCCTCCTGGTCGTATGGAGGCGACCAGTGAGTGTATATATTTTCCTCCATATTCCTGCGGCTCTGGTACTAAAGCCCCCTAGAGTCGCTGCTGGGGAGCGGGACTGGTTCATGCATGCGGGCGCACCCAGGCAGGTGGGAGGAATGGTGCCCCACGGAGCTGCCTGGTATTCCCCGAGGTGAAGGGGCACGCCCCTGTGGTGAGCTGACTGGTGTGATAGTCCACGGGGTTTACGCCAAATCTTCTATACCACCGAAGAAGCCGCCCTCCTGGTCGCTTGGAGGAAGGCGACCAGCGAGTGTATATTTCATCCATCTTCCTGTCCCCTTCTCCTCCAGGTGTGTGCAGCAGGTGCGCTGCGGGGGAGTAGGGACAAGTCTCAACCCTCGCCATTAACCAACCCTGGGAGGCGTAGACCTCATGTTAAAGAGGGTTGAAGGGTGGTGTCCCGTGGTGAATAGTGGGGGTGTGAGTTTGGTGACTCAGGGGGACGCCTCTGTTAGAGTCCAGAATGAGTTCACCAAATTTATGACAAACGAATGTGTGCATTAAACGTTCAGGTCCGGACCTGTGTGTGAACGAGCATGTATGTGTGCCACCAAAAAACATCCTGTGGAAGTGTGTTGTGGAGCCTGATCAGCTCATAACAAACATACACATACATAAACTCGTTCCCCAGGTCGGCGCTGTGGAGATGAGTGGTGCCTCCAAAATGAACTTTATTGCCAATACCAGCGGTGCGTTTGTCATAAACCTGAAGTGTCAGGTAATGGTGGGGTGAACTAAGGGTCTGGACGTCCCCGCTGTAGGTGTTTCCCTAATGAGGGGTGGTCTTGAGGGTCCAGAGGCCCCTCATTAAGGAGGGGGTACTGTCAGGATCTGACAGTTTTAAATTGCACTGGGTGAACTTTTTTTACTTTGGAAAGTTCCAAGGTGTCTTGACTGTCCCCGGTGGTGGTTAGTGGTATTGCACTTTAGGTTTTTGTGCACTTAATTATGGATCAGGTGTGACACCCTATAAAGGTGTGCTAGGGGTGTGCAATCACTGCCGGTGAGATTGTGAGATTGTTTTCACTCTGAGTTGGAGAGCCTGGAGGAAGGATGGAGCTGGTGAGGAGTCCTGCGCAGCTTAGCCAGGGGGGACGTGTGTCAGCTATGGTGTCTGGACGAAGGGCTGGCATGGCGTGGTGGGGTCGCAGTGATGGTGTCAGCGGGAAGTGTCTGCATGGACTGGTGGAGTGGCTACTATGGAGAGTGTCACTCACCATGTGGGACTTGGCTGCTGAGCTGGACTCAAGCATGCTCGACTTCATGTCAGAAGCTGAACTCATCCTTGGGACTCTGGTACTAAGCAGCTGCAACTGGTGGTGGACTCTGCTCCAAGGCTGCACTAAGGTGAAGGATCATGTTATGGTGATGGATCCAGGTGGAGGAGAAGATGCACACAGGTGGTGGGCTCTGTTGCTAGGAGCGCACGTAACAGAGCAAAGCTAAGTGGTGTTTCCCCTGTATTGTCTCTTTCCTCATGTGTGTTATTAGTGCAGTGGTGGGATTAGTCTCCGCACCGACCCATTCCCTAGTGAGGGTTTAGGGTCAGGGTGAGCAAGGGCGTTAAGGTACGCGTGCGGCGACAGGTGCGGAGCCTGTATAGGGAATGTAAGGAGTGCAGGGACATTGGCTCAGGGGAGCTTAGGAGGTCTCCACGTCCCCCATTCCCTATCACAGGGCCCACCATTGTTAAAGTTTCCCAGGTTCCCCCTTTATTATTTAAATTCGCCTTTCTGGAGGCGGGGTTTCCAGATTGTATGTATAACGTGTAATACCCAAATTCGCCAGTTGGAGGCGGCGTATCCACCTGCACGTTTTATTATTTAAATGCGCCCCACTGGAGGCGGTGTATCCAGGGTCACGTGTGTCACATGGGTTCGCCTTGCGGAAACATCTGCGTCCTGACACACGTGATCATGACACATATAATATTCCATCCTTGAATTTATTGTATAAAACTTCCATATAATATTCTCACCTTGAATTTATCCTATAAACTCCCATATACTATTCTCTCCTTGAATATATTCTATAAAACTCCCATATAATATTATTATCACCTTGAATTTATTCTATAAAACTCCCATATAATATTCTCACCTTGAATTTATTCTATAAAGATCCCATAGAATATTCTCACCTTGAATTTATCCTATAAAACTCCCATATATTATTCTCACCTTCAATTTATTCTTTAACACTCCCATATAATATTCCATCCTTGAATTTATTCTATAAACCTCCCACATAATATTCTCACCTTGATTTTGTCCTATAAAGCTCCCATATAATATTCTTACCTTGAATTTATCCTATAAAACTCCCATATAATATTCTCACCTTGAATTTATCCTATAAAACTCTTATATAACCTTGAATTTATTCTATAAAACTCCCATATAATATTCCATCCTTGAATTTATTCTATAAAACTTCCATATAATGTTCTCACCTTGAATTTATTCTATAAAACTCCTATATAATATTCCACCCTTGAATTTGTTCAATTAAACTCCCATATAATATTCTCACCTTGAATTTGTTCTATAATACTCCTATATAATATTATCACCTTGAATTTATTCTATAAAGATCCCATATAAGATTCTCACCTTGAATTTGTTCTATAATACTCCTATATAATATTCTCACCTTGAATTTATTCTATAAAACTCCCATATAATATTCTCACCTTGAATTTATTCTATAAAGCTCCAATATAATATTCTCACCTTGAATTTATTCTATAAAACTCCCATATAATATTCTCACCTTGAATTTACCCTATAAAACTCCCATATAATATTCTCACCTTGAATTTATTCTATAAAGCTCCCATATAATATTCTCACCTTGAATTTATTCTATAAAACTCCCATATAATATTCTCACCTTGAATTTACCCTATAAAACTCCCATATAATATTCTCACCTTGAATTTATTCTATAAAGCTCCAATATAATATTCTTGTCAGAGACACCGCCCTGAACTTGCTCACTGAGCCAGTGCGCGTGTCCTGAGTAAAGCGAACAGTGCTCAAAGCTACCTGTGGAGCGGGCAGCAACCAAGTAGATGTGTACTTCACACCCGCAGGACCTGAAGCACGTGACTCCTAGAGGCGTGGCCTAAACTCCACAGAGCTAGGAGCTGCAAGACAATTCCTAGCAGAGTAACTGCGAGACAAAGTTAGTTGCAAGGTACCAGAGGGGCGAGCAGAGAGTAGTCAGGTCACAGGCAATGAGTCATACACAGATAGTTGCAAGGTACAAGAGGGGCGAGCAGAGAGTAGTCAAGTCACAGGCAATGAGTCATACACAGATAATAACGCAGTACAAAATCAACAGGCAAACTCACAACGGGAAACAGAATCTGGTCAGAACCATATAAACAAGCTATAGCAACAAACAGGCAGGGTCAGTACACTCGGCCAAAGGCAAAAGTATAACTGGCAGGGATTGAAGCTACCCAGGGGTTTATGAAGCTCTCCCAGAACCAGAAAGAGGCCACAATCATTAACCCCAAGTGTGCAGGTCAAAACCTGCACAGAGCTCCAGACATTAACCCCCAGTGTGCAGCTCAAAAACCTGCACTGGGATCATGACAGTACCCCCCTCTCAACGGGGGGCCTCTGGACCCCCAGGCTTCCCCGGGTACTTGGCATGGAACGCCTGAACCAGGCGATCTGCATGTACCGAGCGAGCAGGGACCCATGAGCGCTCTTCTGGTCCATATCCCTTCCAGTGGACCAGGTACTGCAAAGAGCGGCGCACCCGCCGAGAGTCCACAATATGTCCGACCTCATACTCCAATTGACCCTCCACCAGCACTGGAGGAACAACAGTCTCAGAGTTCTCTTTGACAGATCCTGCTGGTTTCAACAGAGACTTATGGAACACATTAGATATTTTTAAGGAGGCGGTGAGACGCAACCTATATGCCACAGGGTTGACTATCTCCATAATCTCGTACGGACCAATGAACTTTGGTCCCAACTTAACTGATGGTACCTTTAAGTTGATGTTACGCATGGAGAGCCAAACCTTCTCTCCCACCTGAAACATGTCTCCCGAGGCTCTCTTTTTGTCTGCAAAATATTTGTATCTCCCCTGGGCACGAGAGATATTACGCCGGACTTCAGCCCAGAGGTTTTTTAACTGTTGAACGGACCCCTCTGCTCCTGGACAACCGGAATCCACCCGAGAAAACTCACCAAAATGCGGATTAAAGCCATAGTTAATCAGGAATGGGGACATGTTGGTGGACTGACTCACCCGGTTGTTAAAAGCGAATTCAGCCAACGGTAACGCATCACACCAATCCTCCTGTCTGGCGGAGGTCAGACACCTGAGAATTTGTTCCAGGGATTGATTGGTGCGTTCTGTCTGACCATTACTCTCCGGGTGATATGCCGACGAGAAGGAGAGTGAGATGCCCAATTTCATACAGAACGCCCTCCAAAATTTGGCCACAAACTGCACACCTCTGTCAGACACAACATTCAGGGGTACCCCATGCAATCGGACCACATGCTGCACAAACAATCTTGACAACGTTTCTGCTGAAGGTAATGCTGCCAAGGGAATGAAATGGGCCTGTTTAGAAAACCTATCCACCACCACCCAGATCACGGTATTGCCCCTGGAAGGTGGAAGGCCGGTAATAAAATCGATGGAAAGATGAGTCCATGGCCTATCAGGAACCGGTAAAGGTATGAGTTCCCCAGCCGGTCGGTTATGCGAGCTTTTGGAACGGGCACATATGTCACAAGCAGAAACAAATTTCTTGACATCGGACCTTAATGAAGGCCACCAAAAACCCCTGGCTACTGCCTCTCTAGTGGCCGTGATACCTGGATGAGCACTCAGCCTAGAATCATGAAACTCCTGCAGAAGTCTAGGCCGCAATGAACCTGGAACAAACAGTTTATCGCTTGGCCTGGTTGCCGGAGCTAGGGCTTGAGCCCTTAGGATTTCTTGTTCCAACTCAGTTGAGACCCCCGCCACTACCATCCCTGGGGGAAGAATGGAGGATGGCGGCTCAGGGGGAGACACTGGATCAAAACTTCTGGACAGGGCATCCGCTTTAACATTTTTGGACCCCGGTCGAAAAGTAATTGAGAACTGAAATCGTGAAAAAAAAAGTGACCAACGGGCCTGTCTAGGAGTAAGCCTCTTAGCAGATTCAAGGTATGCCAAATTTTTGTGATCCGTGACAACCGTGATAGGGTGAGCCGCCCCTTCCAAAAAGTGCCTCCATTCCTCAAACGCCAGCTTGACCGCAAGAAGTTCTCTATTGCCTACATCATAGTTTTTCTCAGCTGAAGAGAACTTCTTGGAGAAGAAGGCACAGGGTTTGAGATTGGTAAGGGTGGCCGGACCCTGGGACAGCACAGCCCCCACCCCCACTTCAGAAGCATCCACCTCCACAATGAATGGTTTGGACGGGTCAGGTTGCACCAACACCGGGGCAGACATAAAACATTTCTTAATAGCTGAGAAGGATTCCTTAGCGAGTACAGACCAATTTTTTACATCAGCTCCCTTCTGGGTAAGATCCGTGAGTGGTTTCACCACTTGTGAGAAACCTTTAATGAATCTCCGGTAATAGTTCGCAAATCCTAAGAAGCGCTGGAGCCCCTTGAGATCTCGAGGCTGAACCCAGTCAGCGATCGCAAGCACCTTCTTAGGATCCATACGAAACCCCTCACAGGACACAATCAACCCCAAAAAAGACAGCTCCTGTACAAAAAACGAACATTTTTCCAATTTGGCGAACAATTGGTTCTCCCTGAGTCTCTGGAGAACTGTCTTTAGATGTTGCAAGTGAGATTGACTGTCCGGGGAATACACCAAAATATCATCCAAATAAATAATAACAAAACGGCCTATCAGATCAGAAAACACAACATTGATGAAATTTTGGAAAATAGCGGGTGCATTAGTTAACCCAAATGGCATTACCAGGTTCTCAAGGAGTCCTTCTGATGTGAGGAATGCCGTTTTCCACTCGTCCCCTTCCCGAACCCTTATCAGATTGTAGGCCCCCCGCAGATCTAACTTGGAGAACCATTGGGCCCCAGATAACTGATTACATAAGTCTGGGATGAGGGGAAGCGGGTAAGAGTTCCTAACCGTTATCTTGTTCAGTTCCCGAAAGTCGAGGCACGGCCGCAAACCACCATCTTTTTTCTTCACAAAGAAGAACCCTGCTGCCACAGGTGACACAGAAGGCCTGATATGCCCTTTGCGGAGACTCTCAGCTATGTACTCCTTCATGGCTTGGCGCTCAGGCCCAGACAAATTGAACAATCGAGCCTTAGGTAACTTGGCTCCGGGTACTAAATCAATGGCACAATCATAGGGTCTATGTGGTGGCAGCGCCTCAGCCTCACTTTCGGAAAAAACGTCTTCAAAATCTTTCAGGTACTCCGGAATACCTTCCAGATCGACAGACGACACAGACACGGATTTAACAGTGTTAACAAGATGTCCCCAGTTACCACATTTATTATTGCATCCCCATTGAGTGATTTCCCCTGTAACCCAATCAATGGTAGGATTATGGCATTGAAGCCAAGGCATCCCCAGTACCAGTCCTGCAGGCAAGTTATCTAGCACCAGACAACTTAGTTTCTCCACATGAGTGGAACCCACTTTTAGAGAAAAAAGTTCAGACCTGCAACAGATACCATCTTGGGTAAGAGGAGATGAGTCAATTGCCACAAGTTTAACAGGATCATGAAGCCTGACTGTCCCTATCTTGTTAAGAGACATAACCTTGGTATCAATCAGGTTCACAGCCGAACCGCAGTCAATAAAAGCAGTAGTTTGAACAGGACCATAACCAAGTTCCAGTTCCACCTGCAGCACCATCTTTGCACATGAGGAAAATTGTACCTGAAGGTCTGGGTAGCCTCCTCGATTACTACCCAGACCTAGTCGTTTCCCGCCATCTTGGAGGATGACGGACAGGAGGGGCAGTCCTTCTTCCAATGTCCAGACTTCCCACAATAGAAGCACAACTGCTTTTCCCGGCGGCGTCTTCTTTCCTTTCCCTCACAGGTGACAGCGCTCACCTACATAGCCATAGGAAGAGTCTGGGTCTCATCTCCACTGAAGAATAAGGGCGATTCCCGTTGCATTATGCCTCTAGCCCGCAGCCTGCGATCCATGCGAACCGCTTGGACCATGGCATCCTCCAGGGAGTCAGGCGGAGGATGGAGTGCCAAAGCATCCTTCAGACGTTCACACAGGCCTCTGTGGAACAGCCCCCGAAGGGCGGCATCACTCCAGGAAATCTCCGCTGCCCAACGTCTGAATTCAGTACAGAACCATTCGGCCGAGTGCTCCCCCTGACAGACACTCATTACTTTGTCCTCAGCCAACCACACTCTATCAGGCTCATCATAAATAAGCCCTAAGGCTTCAAAAAATGCATCCACAGACATTCTCTCAGGGGCAGAAGAGGAAAGTGAGAATGCCCAGGCTTGTGGGGACCCCCTAAGCAGGGACATCACCACCCCCACCCTCTGTTTCTCATCCCCAGAGGAGCGGGGTCTTAAAGAAAAAAAAAGGTTACAGCCCTCCTTAAATGCCCTGAAATCATCCTTGTTACCAGAAAATATATCTGGCAATTTAACCGGGGATTCAGGTGGGACTAAAATGACATCTCTATTCCCCACCTGCTGGAAGCCTGCGGAAAGTACCCCCTGAACTGAGTCCTCAACCCGCCATTGGGACTGGGCCAGAGCTTGGTGTTCCAAACTAAGCTTCTGCAGTGCCTGAGTCAAGCATTTCACCTGCTCAGATAAAGCACACATTGGGTCCATGCTGCAGAAGTGAGAAAAAAAAAAATAAATTGTAGGCCAGTTAGTTCTATAATACTCCTATATAACATTCTCACCTTGAATTTATCCTATAAAACATCCATATAATATCATCACCTTGAATTTATTCTATTAAACTCCCATATAATATTCTCACCTTGAATTTATTCTATAAAGCTCCCATATATTCTCACCTTGAATTTATCCTATAAAACTCCCATATAATATTCTCACCTTGAATTTATTCTATAAAATTCCCATATAATATTCTCACCTTGAATTTATTCTATAAAATTCCCATATAATATTCTCATCTTGAATTTATTCTATAAAGCTCCAATATATTCTCACCTTGAATTTATTCTATAAAGCTCCCATATAATATTCTCACCTTGAATTTATTCGATCAAACTCCCATATAATATTCCATCCTTGAATTTAATCTATAAAACTACCATATAATATTCTCACCTTGAATTTATTCTATAATACTCCTATATAATATTCTCACCTTGAATTTATGCTATAAAACTCCCATATAATATTCTCACCTTGAATTTATTCTATAAAATTCCCATATAAGAATCTCACCTTGAATTTATCCTATAAAACTCCCATATAATATTCTCACCTTGAATTTATTCTATAAAACTCCCATATAATATTCCATCATTGAATTTAATCTATAAAACTCCCATATAATATTCTCACCTTGAATTTATTCTATAAAACTCCCATATAATATTCTCACCTTGAATTTATTCTATAAAGCTCCAATATAATATTCTTGTCAGAGACACCGCACTGAACTTGCTCACTGAGCCAGTGCGCGTGTCCTGAGTAAAGCGAACAGTGCTCAAAGCTACCTGTGGAGCGGGCAGCAACCAAGTAGATGTGTACTTCACACCCGCAGGACCTGAAGCACGTGATTGCTAGAGGCGTGGCCTAAACTCCACAGAGCTAGGAGCTGCAAGACAATTCCTAGCAGAGTAACTACGAGACAAAGTTACCAAGGGGCATAGACAGTGAGAATAGTCAGGACGTAGCCAATGAGTCACACACAGAGATAGTTGCAAGGTACCAGAGGGGCGAGCAGAGAGTAGTCAGGTCACAGGCAATGAGTCATACACAGATAGTTGCAAGGTACAAGAGGGGCGAGCAGAGAGTAGTCAAGTCACAGGCAATGAGTCATACACAGATAATAACGCAGTACAAAATCAACAGGCAAACTCACAACGGGAAACAGAATCGGGTCAGAACCATATAAACAAGCTATAGCAACAAACAGGCACACGGGGGTCAGCACACTCGGCCAAAGGCAAAAGTATAACTGGCAGGGATTGATGCTACCCAGGGGTTTATGAAGCTCTCCCAGAACTAGAAAGAGGCCACAATCATTAACCCCAAGTGTGCAGGTCAAAACCTGCACAGAGCTCCAGACATTAACCCCCAGTGTGCAGCTCAAAAACCTGCACTGGGATCATGACAATTCTCACCTTGAATTTATTCTATAAAACTCCCATATAATATTCTCACCTTGAATTTATTCTATAAAGCTCCAATATAATATTCTCACCTTGAATTTATTCTATAAAGCTCCAATATAATATTCTCACCTTGAATTTATTCTATAAAATTCCCATATAATATTCTCACCTTGAATTTATTCTATAAAACTCCCATATATTCTCACCTTGAATTTATTCGATCAAACTCCCATATAATATTCCATCCTTGAATTTAATCTATAAAACTCCCATATAATATTCTCACCTTGAATTTTTTCTATAATACTCCTATATAATATTCTCACCTTGAATTTATTCTATAAAACTCCCATATAATATTCTCACCTTGAATTTATTCTATAAAGCTCCAATATAATATTCTCACCTTGAATTTATTCTATAAAGCTCCAATATAATATTCTCACCTTGAATTTATTCTATAAAATTCCCATATAATATTCTCACCTCGAATTTATTCTATAAAGCTCCCATATATTCTCACCTTGAATTTATTCTATCAAACTCCCATATAATATTCCATCCTTGAATTTATTCTATAAAACTCCCACATAATATTCTCACTTTAATTTTATCCTATAAAGCTCCCATATAATATTCTCACCTTGAATTTGTCCTATAAAACTCCCATATAATATTCTCACCTTGAATTTATCCTATAAAACTCCTATATAATATTCTCACCTTGAATTTATTCTATAAAACTCCCATATAATATTCCATCCTTGAATTTATTCTATAAAACTCTCATATATTCTCACCTTGAATTTATCCTATAAAACTCCCATATAATATTCCATCCTTGAATTTAATCTATAAAACTCCCATATAATATTCTCACCTTGAATATTTTCTATAATACTCCTATATAATATTCTCATCTTGAATTTATTCTATAAAACTCCCAAATAATATTCTCACCTTGAATTTATTCTATAAAGCTCCCACATAATATTCTCACTTTGAATGTATCCTATAAAACTTCCATATAATATTCTCACCTTGAATTTATTCTATAAAAATCCTATAAAACTCCCACATAATATTCTCACCTTGAATTTATCCTATAAAACTCCCATTTAATATTCTCACATTGAATTTATCCTATAAAAATCCTATAAAACTCCCATATAATATTCTCAACTTGAATTTATTCTATAAAGCTCCCATATAATATTCTCACCTTGAATTTATCCTATGAAACTCCCATATAGTATTCTCACCTTGAATTTATTCTATAAAACTCCCACATAATATTCTCACTTTGAATGTATCCTATAAAACTCCCATATAAGATTCTCACCTTGAATTTTTTCTTTAAAACTCCCATATAATATTCTCACCTTGAATTTATTCTATAAAACTCTCATTTAATATTCCATCCTTGAATTTAATATATAAAGCTCCCATATAAGATTCTCACCTTGAATTTATCCTATACAACTCCCATATAATATTCTCACCTTGAATTTATTCTATAAAACTCCCATATAATATTCCATCCTTGAATTTAATCTATAAAACTCCCATATAATATTCTCACCTTGAATTTATTCTATAAAACTCCCATATAATACTCTCACCTTGAATTTATCCTATAAAACTCCCATATAATATTCTCACCTTGAATTTATCCTATAAAACTTCCATATAATATCCTCACCTTGAATTTATTCTATAAAACTCCCATATAATATTCTCACCTTGAATTTATCCTATAAAACTTCCATATAATATTCTCACCTTGAATTTATCCTATAAAACTTCCATATAATATTATCACCTTGAGTTTATTCTATAAAATTCCCATATAATATTCTCACCTTGAATTTATTCTATAAATCTCCCATATAATATTCTCACCTTGAATTTATTCTATAAAACTCCCATATAATATTCCATCCTTGAATTTAATCTATAAAACTCCCATAGAATATTCTCACCTTGAATTTATTCTATAAAGCTCCCATATAATATTCTCACCTTGAATTTATTCTATAAAACTCCCATATAATATTCCCACCTTGAATTTAATCTATAAAATTCCAATATAATATTCTCACCTTGAATTTGTTCTAGAAAACTCCCATATAATATTCTCACATTGAATTTATCCTATAAAACTCCCATATAATATTCTCACCTTGAATTTATCCTATAAAACTCCCATATAATATTCTCACCTTGAATTTATTCTATAAAACTCCCATATAATATTCTCACCTTGAATTTATCCTATAAAACTCCCATATAATATTCTCACCTTGAATTTATTCTATAAAACTCCCATATAATATTCTCACCTTGAATTTATTCTATAAAACTCCCATATAATATTCTCACCTTGAATTTATCCTATAAAACTCCTATATAATTTTCTCACCTTGAATTTATTCTATAAAACTCCCATATAATATTCTCACCTTGAATTTATCCTATAAAACTCCCATATAATATTCTCACCTTGAATTTATTCTATAAAACTCCCATATAATATTCTCACCTTGAAGTTATCCTATAAAACTCCCATATAATATTGTCACCTTGAATTTATCCTATAAAACTCCCATATAATATTCTCACATTGAATTTATCCTATAAAACTCCCATATAATATTCTCACCTTGAATTTATCCTATAAAACTCCCATATAATATTCTCATCTTGAATTTATCATATAAAACTCCCATATATTATCACCTTGAATTTAATCTAAAAAATTCCCTATAATATTCTCATCTTGAATTTGTTCTAGAAAACGCCCATATAACATTCTCACATTGAATTTATCCTATAAAAATCCTATAAAACTCCCATATAATATTCTCACCTTGAATTTATCCTATAAAACTCCCATATAATATTCTCACCTTGAATTTATTCTATAAAACTCCCATATAATATTCTCACCTTGAATTTATCCTATAAAACTCCCATATAATAATCTCACCTTGAATTTAACCTATAAAACTCCCATATAATATTCTCACCTTGAATTTATTCTATAAAACTCCCATATAATATTCCATCCTTGAATTTAATCTATAAAACTCCCATATAATATTCTCACCTTGAATTTATTCTATAAAGCTCCCATATAATATTCTCACCTTGAATTTATTCTATAAAACTCCCATATAATATTCCCACCTTGAATTTAATCTATAAAATTCCCATATAATATTCTCACCTTGAATTTGTTCTAGAAAACTCCCATATAATATTCTCACATTGAATTTATCCTATAAAACTCCCATATATTCTCACCTTGAATTTATCCTATAAAACTCCCATATAATATTCTCACCTTGAATTTATTCTATAAAACTCCCATATAATATTCTCACCTTGAATTTATCCTATAAAACTCCCAAATAATATTCTCACCTTGAATTTATCCTATAAAACTCCAATATAATATTCTCACCTTGCATCTATCCTATAAAACTCCCATATAATATTCTCACATTGAATTTATCCTATAAAACTCCCATATAATATTCTCACCTTGAATTTATCCTATAAAACTCCCATATAATATTCTCACCATGAATTTATCATATAAAACTCCCATATATTATCACCTTGAATTTAATCTATAAAATTCCCTATAATATTCTCATCTTGAATTTGTTCTAGAAAACGCCCATATAACATTCTCACATTGAATTTATCCTATAAAAATCCAATAAAACTCCCATATAATATTCTCACCTTGAAATTATCCTATAAAACTCCCATATAATATTCTCACCTTGAATTTATTCTATAAAACTCCCATATAATATTCTCACCTTGAATTTATCCTATAAAACTCCCATATAATATTCTCACCTTGAATTTATCCTATAAAACTCCCACATAATATTCTCACCTTGAATTTATCCTATAATACTCCCATATAATAATCTAACCTTGAATTTGTTCTAGAAAACTCCCATATAATATTCTCACATTGAATTTATCCTATAAAACGCCCATATAATATTCTCACCTTGAATTTATCCTATAAAACTCCCATATAATATTCTCACCTTGAATTTATTCTATAAAACTCCCATATAATATTCTCACCTTGAATTTATCCTATAAAAGTCCCATATAACATTCTCACCTTGAATTTATTCTATAAAACCCCCATATAATATTCTCACCTTGAATTTATCCTATAAAACTCCAATATATTCTCACCTTGAATCTATCCTATAAAACTGCCATATAATATTCTCACATTGAATTTATCCTATAAAACTCCCATATAATATTCTCACCTTGAATTTATCCTATAAAACTCCCATATAATATTCTCACCTTGAATTTATTCTATAAAACCCCCATATCATATTCTCACCTTGAATTTATCCTATAAAACTCCCATATAATATTCTCACCTTGAATTTATTCTATAAAACCCCCATATAATATTCTCACCTTGAATTTATCATATAAAACTCCCATATATTATCACCTTGAATTTAATCTATAAAATTCCCTATAATATTCTCATCTTGAATTTGTTCTAGAAAACGCCCATATAACATTCTCACATTGAATTTATCCTATAAAAATCCAATAAAACTCCCATATAATATTCTCACCTTGAATTTATCCTATAAAACTCCCATATAATATTCTCACCTTGAATTTATTCTATAAAACTCCCATATAATATTCTCACCTTGAATTTATCCTATAATACTCCCATATAATATTCTCACCTTGAATGTGTTCTAGAAAACTCCCATATAATATTCTCACCTTGAATTTATTCTATAAAGCTCCCATATAATATTCTCACCTTGAATTTATTCTATAAAACTCCCATATAATATTCCCACCTTGAATTTAATCTATAAAACCCCCATATAATATTCTCACCTTGAATTTATCCTATAAAAGTCCCATATAATATTCTCACCTTGAATTTATTCTATAAAACTCCCATATAATATTCTCACCTTGAATTTATTCTATAAAACTCCCATATAATATTCTCACCTTGAATTTATTCTATAAAACTCCCATATAATATTCTCACCTTGAATTTATCCTATAAAAGTCCCATATAATATTCTCACTTTGAATTTATCCTATAAAACCCCCATATAATATTCTCACCTTGAATTTATCCTATAAAAGTCCCATATAACATTCTCACCTTGAATTTATTCTATAAAACCCCCATATAATATTCTCACCTTGAATTTATCCTATAAAACTCCAATATAATATTCTCACCTTGAATTTATTCTATAAAACTCCCATATAATATTCTCACCTTGAATTTATCCTATAAAAGTCCCATATAACATTCTCACCTTGAATTTATTCTATAAAACCCCCATATAATATTCTCACCTTGAATTTATCCTATAAAACTCCAATATAATATTCTCTCCTTGAATCTATCCTATAAAACTGCCATATAATATTCTCACATTGAATTTATCCTATAAAACTCCCATATAATATTCTCACCTTGAATTTATCCTATAAAACTCCCATATAATATTCTCACCATGAATTTATCATATAAAACTCCCATATATTCTCACCTTGAATTTAATCTATAAAATTCCCAATAATATTCTCATCTTGAATTTGTTCTAGAAAACGCCCATATAATATTCTCACATTGAATTTATCCTATAAAAATCCAATAAAACTCCCATATAATATTCTCACCTTGAATTTATCCTATAAAACTCCCATATAATATTCTCACCTTGAATTTATTCTATAAAACTCCCATATAATATTCTCACCTTGAATTTATCCTATAAAACTCCCACATAATATTCTCACCTTGAATTTATCCTATAATACTCCCATATAATATTCTCACCTTGAATTTATTCTATAAAAATCCTATAAAACTCCCATATAATATTCTCACCTTGAATTTATCCTATAAAACTCCCATATAATATTCTCACCTTGAATTTATTATATAAAACTCCCATATAATATTCTCACCTTGAATTTATTCTATAAAACCCCCATATATTCTCACCTTGAATTTATCCTATAAAACTCCCATATAATATTCTCACCTTGAATTTATTCTATAAAACTTCCATATAATATTCCCACCTTGAATTTAATATATAAAATTCCCATATAATATTCTCACCTTGAATTTGTTCTTGAAAACTCCCATATAATATTCTCACATTGAATTTATCCTATAAAACTCCCATATAATATTCTCACCTTGAATTTATTCTATAAAACTCCCATATAATATTCCCACCTTGAATTTAATATATAAAATTCCCATATAATATTCTCACATTGAATTTATCCTATAAAACTCCCATATAATATTCTCACATTGAAATTATCCTATAAAACTCCCATATAATATTCTCACCTTGAATTTATTCTATAAAGATCCCATGTAATATTCTCACCTTGAATTTATCCTATAAAACTCTTTGCCACAAAGAATTCCTTGTATATATGTAATATGTACTTGGCGATAATAAATTTGATTGATTGATTTATATAATATTCTCACCTTCAATTTATTCTTTAAAACTCCCATATAATATTCCATCCTTCCTTTTATTCTATAAAACTCACATATAATATTCTCACCTTGAATTTATTCTATAAAACTCCCATTTAATATTCCATCCTTGAACGCACGCCGCGCGCATCAGGTTTTTGTACAATTTGTGAATAATATATATAGGTTCTCCTCGTCTGAGTTATTTTTGAAGGTCAACAAAATACGATTTTCCTGTAATTCATTTCTCACACTCTAGGTATAATAATGAGTTTTCCCTGTGTGGGATTTTTGATAAAAAGGTTGACAACTAGTCGGACAACCCCTTCTCATTCCTCATGTTTGGTCCTGTTAGAATAAAAACACTTATACAATCCTCCCATGCTGGCTCCGTTTCAGTGGTGTTGGCACTTGTGTTCTTCGGTCTCTTTGGACGTTTTTACGTCATGTGAGCCCTGTGCCCAATCAGCGCTGACGTCACTGTCCCCACCTTCGGACAAATCAAGCATCATGAGGCCGTAAGACAGCAGCCGCAGCCCTGGCTTCCTGTCCATGTTCAATACGTCCGAAGGAAGGAACAGTGAAGCTGCCGGTGATTGGGTGCAGGGCTCGTGTGATGTGAGAACCTCACATAAGCCCCGGGACAGTGAGTCTCAACACCGCTGAAGTGGAGCCGGCACGCCAGCGGAGTATGTGTTTTTATTTTAATGAGGCCAAACATGAGGAATGAGCTCACTGAGAAAAAAAAAAAAATATATATATATACTGTATTTTTTGGACTATAAGACGCACCTAGGATTTAGTGGAGGAAATTAGGAAAAAAAATTGAATCACAAAATGTAGTAAATTCTGTACTTAATATCCCCTATCCTGGTATGTATGGCCCCCTCATCCCTACCCTGGTATGCATGGCCCCCTCATCCCTACCCTGTTATGCATGGCCCCCTCATCCCTACCCTGGTATGCATGGCTCCTCATCCCTACCCTGGTATGCATGGATCCCTCATCCCTACCCTGGTATGCATGGCCCCCTCATCCCTAACCCTGGTATGCATGGCCCTCTCATCCCTACCCTGGTATGCATGGCCCCCTCATCCCTACCCTGGTATGCATGGCCTCCTCATCCCTATCCTGGCATGCATGGCTCCCTCATCCCTATCCTGGTATGCATAGCTCCTCATCCCTACCCTGGTATGCATGGCCCCCTCATCCCTATCCTGGTATGCATGGCCCTTCATCCCTATCCTGGCAGGAATTATCGCCCTCATCCCTATACTAGTATGCATGGCCCCATCCCTTTCCAGGTATACAGGTTCCCCATTTCATCCTGGTATACAGGGCCCCCCATCTCATCCTGGTATGCAGGGCCCCCATCAGAAACCATTAAAAATAACACAAAATATTACACTTACCGACCTTGCGCTCCCTCGCAGCGTCTGCTCCGATGCAGCAACTGCTTTATGCTTGTAAGCAGCACATGGCAGGGACGTCAGGCGTTGCTCACAAGCAGAGCACAGCTGCCGGAGTACTCACCGGGACTGTGCGCACAGAAAGCAGCGAGTATTCATTCCTCTTCAGTAGCGCGCAGTGTCAGCCACCGGCTTTCTGCTGCTGCAGGGGGTCACGTGTGCCGCTACTTGAGAAATGAATATTCATTGGATTCATCATTCATTCATCAGGAGACTATTTAGTATTGAACTATATTTAAGTGAGACTAGAGGAAGAAAACCCTAAAATCATGTATCATGTTATCCGAAACAGTTAGAAAACTAGCCACATATTGGCCGACCCCAGACCTCAAACTTTATACTTTGAAGGGTAAGTGTTCCCTGAGCGGTACATATTGGGTCGTCTGAAGACTGAGTTTAGTCTAGGACAATTTGTCTGCACTACTAATTATCAGCTGGTACATTACCAAACTAGGGCAGTCCCTATAGGAGAAAAACACAAGAATTATACTGTATTGTCACATACTATATATTCCTGACACTGGAGTGGCTCATAAACTTACACAGTATATACTTTGAGGTCTGGGGTCTGCCAATATGTGGCTAGTTTTCTGACTGTTTCAGATAACATGATTTTAGTTTTTTTTGTCTAGTCTTGCTTGAATATAGGTCAATATTAAACAGTCTCCTGATGGTGAGGACGATGAAACCCGTAGAAATAAGGGGCTTGGAGAGTGAGTGTGTATACGTCACCTCACCCTATATACTGAACTGTGGGGTATATGTTTTTTCTATTAGTCACCTACTGACTAATCTTAAGGGGGTGAATTATGGGTATAGTTTTACATTTGGAATTAATAAAGTTCAGTTTTATGCTTTTGGCAGCAAACATGAGGAATGACATGAGACAACCCATTTAAAAAGATTCAGTTTTGGTTAAAACTATTCCAACATTATGAATATAAAAAATGCTTCTCCCCTATGTGACATCTCTGATGTTTATTAACAGTTAATTTCCAAGTAAAATATTTCCCACATTAAGAAAATGAAGAAGGCTTCTCCCCTATGTGACGTCTCTGATGTTTAACCAAATATGATTTCTGCTTAAAACATTTCCCACATTCTGAACATGAAAAAGGCTTCTCCCCTGTGTGAGTTCTCTGGTGATTAACCAAATATAATTTCTGCTTAAAACATTTCCCACATTCTGAACATGAAAAAGGCTTCTCCCCTGTGTGAGTTCTCTGATGCTTAACTAAATCTGATTTCTGGATAACACATTTCCCACATTTTGAACATGAAAAAGGCTTCTCCCCTGTGTGAGTTCTCTGGTGATTAACCAAATATGATTTCTGTGTAAAACATTTCCTACATTCTGAACATGAAAAAGGCTTCTCCCCTGTGTGAGTTCTCTGATGGCGATCAAGAACAGATTTCAATTTAAAACATTTCCCACATTTTGAACATGAAAAAGGCTTCTCTCCTGTGTGAGTTATTTGGTGTGTAACAAGACTCCCTTTATGGCTAAAACATTTCCCACATTCTGAACATGAAAAAGGCTTCTCCCCTGTGTGAGTTTTCTGGTGACTAACCAAATATGATTTACGGTTAAAACATTTCCCACATTCTGAACATGAAAAAGGCTTCTCCGGTATGTGGGTTCTTTGGTGTAGTGTAAGTTTCCATTTATGGTCAAAACATTTCCCACATTCTGAACATGAAAAAGGCTTCTCCCCTGTGTGAGTTCTCTGGTGATTAACCAAATGTAATTTCTGGCTAAAACATTTGTCACATTCTGAACATGAAAAAGGCTTCTTCCATATGTGCGTTCTTTGGTGTTGCTCAAGAGTCCCTTTATGGTTAAAACATTTCCCACATTCTGAACATGAAAAAGGCTTCTCCCCTGTGTGAGTTCTTTGGTGTTGCTCAAGATTCCATTTTTTGTTAAAACATTTCCCACATTCTGAACATGAAAATGACTTATTTGTTTTAGGAGCAGTTTGTTCTTTAATGCCTCTTTTGTGACTTTGATTTTCCTTAGTAGTCAGTAATGAATCAGAAGATGGGACCTGTTTCATAGGATCAGATGACAGATCTTTGCTGTGAATGGATGATGATATATCTGGAGTAACAACAGTTAGATCAGTTTTATCTTGTAGGATCTCAAGATCATCTGACTTAAAAATTGAAGATGTCAGCTGTCCCTCTGATCTCCTGGTACAGTCATCTGCGGAGATAAAAAGCAATTATTAATTTCTAATAAAATATCCTTGAGTTTTATATTTTTGAACATTTATACTTACACTGTCCATAAAAATGGCAAGTTATGTAAAAAACTTTAATTTTTTACCAAGACAATCACAGTTCACAGTCTAATAGAAAACCTTGTTGGATGAGCCAGTAGTGTGCGGTGTCCAACTGTTTGTTCATTCTGCCTCCCAAATATCGAATAAAAAGAAACCAATCAATGTTATGTAGGTGAAAATAATACCAATTCTCATCTCACAAAAAACAAGTCCCCACTCAGGTCCATCATCTGTCATTGGAAGAACAGAGGTTCCCACACTATTAGTGGTTCCAAGGCTGTTGAAAAGCAACAAGGTTTCCATAAACCAATCCAGCAAAATCCACTCTCACTTCGGAGTCTTGCAGTGTGCACAAACAACATTTAGGATCCCTGTATGTAGCAATATTATAGTGAGAAGAATCCGCTTAGTTTGCGGTGTCTCCTGGAGCACAATCTGGGCACTATGTGCTGGGTAAGAAAATGGCAAATGTGTAATTTTCACTCTCCAACATCCACTGTGGGTTAATTTCCAGAAAGAGGCTGTGGAGACAAAATATTCACTCCTCCTACACATGTAGTATAAATTGTTGGTACCCCCCGTTTACTGACAGAAAAACCCACAATGACCACAGAAATAACTTGAATCTGATAAAATAATAAAAAAATCTATGAAAATGCACAAATGAAAGCCAGACATTGCTTTCCAACCATGCGTCCACAGAATTTATAAAAAAATAAAACTCATGAAATAGGCCTGGACAGAAATTATGGTACCCTTAACTTAACCGCTTCGTGACCACCAACGGTAAACATCGGCGCTAGCAGGGCTTTGTGCAGAGTTACGTACTTTATAACGAGGGGATTCTGCCGCACAACGCTTCCTGTGACCCCCGACCTCATTGAGACCTGATTTGTCTCATTGGCTGGTGTGATGCTGACGTCATCAGGACCTGAACCAATCACTAAGAAAGTTTGTTGTAGCAGTGAACTTTCCCGGGCGATCTGCCTCATAAAAACGCTGCTTCTCCTCAGATCTCCCGTCAGAGAGAGGTTAGAGGAGAAACAGTGTTACAAGTGCTGCTGCCAACAGCTCTGTCAGTCAGCGATTGTGCTATAAAGTACAAAACAGATAAGGCAGGTTAGGGTTAGTTCTATAGTGAAGGTTAGTGTTGGGGCTAAAGTTAGGGTTTACTCTAAATTTAGGGTTAGGCTAAAGAATTAGGCTTTTCTCAATTGTCTCCCCAATAATTTGGTCACGTCAGAGTTTTCTATTTCCGGAAAAAAAATAAAAACGAATAAAATGGCCGGTCAGTATTATAGTGCAGAGGAGGCTTATCACTTTTATGTTCTGACAGTGAAGAAAGTTCAGTGTCAGATGGTGATGTGGATTTCGAGGGCTTTAGTAGCAGCGACAGTGATAGCTCAGAAATGAGCAGTGATTCTGGTCCATCCTCACACACAAGGACCAGTACAACAAGAAGGACAAATAGCGCTTCTGGAGAAATGTCTCCCACTCAGGGAACAATGCCCAGTACTAGCGCTGTCCCTAGTGCTCGTGAATTGGCGCACACCAATGTCCAAGGGGCTTTGCCTCCTGATGTAGCATTTCCCAGATGGGAGGCTTCGACTTCTCCATTCATCCCTAATTTTAATGCCTTTCCTGGAATAAATGTGGAGGTGGAAAATTTTGGACCAATTAATTTTTTTAATTTGTTTCTGACAGATAGCTTGCTAGAGCATATTGTCCTACAAATTTATATGCGTCCCAATTCATCAGCCAGAATCCACCATCCTATTATGCTAGGTCAAATTTATGGAACCAACTAATGTCCTAGAAATGAAAATATTTTTAGGACTCACATTCGCTATGGGGCTTGTTAAAAAACGAGCATTCAGTCCTATTGGTTCAAGCGCCCTGTTCAAGCCACCGCTATGATTTCTGCCGTTCTTCCTAGGACCTGTTATGAAATGCTCATGAGATTTTGGCATTTTAACGACAATAGTCAATGCCTGCCCAGAAATGCCCCAAAACATGACAGACTATTCAAAATCACACCCATCATCGAAGACTTGACAGAAAAGTTCCTATAGCTCTACACCCCAACAGAAAACATTTCCATTGATGAGTCCCTTGTAAAATTCAAAGGAAAACTGCACCTGAAGCAATTTATAAGAGGGCAAGGTTCGGAATAAAGCTCTATAAAATGTGCCAGATTTTAACCGGATACACATCAGCTTTTCACATTTATGAGGGGAAAGACAGCCAACTAAACCCACCAGGAGGCCTTACTTATCTGGGGACATCTGGAAAAATCGCTTGGGAGCTGATAACTCCATTTTTACAAAAAGGCTACAATCTGTATGTTGACAACTACTGCACCAGCATACCCCTATTTAAAAGTCTGGTTGAACATAACATAGGGGCTTGTGGGACCATTGGCAAAAACCGTCAGGGGTTTCCACAATCATTGGTCAACAAAAAGTTCCGAAAGGGGCAGTCAGGGGCTTTACACAAAGGAGAGCTGCTTGTCCTTAAGTATAAGGATAAAAAAGATATTTTTATCCTGAGCTCGATCCACACAGATGCCACAAGGGCCACTGCAGACCAACAGGGATCCACTACTCCAAAACCTGTGTCTGTCGGTGACTACAACAAATATATGGGGGGTGGACCTTGCAGATCAGGTTCTACAGCCATACCAGGTATCAAGAAAATCATGTATCTGGTATAAAGAGTTAGGCATTTATATATTTCAGGTGACCGCATATACCGTATTTACTCGTATAAGCCGACCCGTGTATAAGCCAACCCCCCTAATTTTGTCATAAAAAACTGGGAAACTTATTGACTCGCATATAAGCCAAGGGTGCACAGTGAGTGGCCCCAGATAATGCTGCACAGTGTGTTGTGGCCCCAGATAATGCTGCACAGTGTGTGGCCCCAGATAATGCTGCACAGTGTGTTGTGGCCCCAGATAATGCTGCACAGTGTGTTGTGGCCCCAGATAATGCTGCACAGTGTGTTGTGGCCCCAGATAATGCTGCACAGTGTGTTGTGGCCCCAGATAATGCTGCACAGTGTGTGGCCCCAGATAATGCTGCACAGTGTGTGGCCCCAGATAATGCTGCACAGTGAGTGGCCCCAGATAATGCTGCACAGTGTGTGGCCCCAGATAATGCTGCACAGTGTGTGCCCCCAGATAATGCTGCACAGTGAGTGGTCACAGATAATGCTGCACAGTGTGTGGCCCCAGATAATGCTGCACAGTGAGTGGCCCCAGATAATGCTGCACAGTGAGTGGTCCCAGATAATGCTGCACAGTGAGTGGCACCAGATAATGCTGCACAGTGAGTGGCCCCAGATAATGCTGCACAGTGAGTGGCCCCAGATAATGCTGCACAGTGAGTGGTCCCAGATAATGCTGCACAGTGAGTGGCCCCAGATAATGCTGCACAGTGAGTGGTCCTAGATAATGCTGCACAGTGATTGGCCCCAGATAATGCTGCACAGTGAGTGGTCCCAGATAATGCTGCACAGTGAATGGCCCCAGATAATGCTGCACAGTGAGTGGCCCCAGATAATGCTGCACAGTGTGTGGCCCCAGATAATGCTGCACAGTGAGTGGTCCCAGATAATGCTGCACAGTGAGTGGCCCCAGATAATGCTGCACAGTGAGTGGCCCCAGATAATGCTGCACAGTGAGTGGTCCCAGATAATGCTGCACAGTGAGTGGCCCCAGATAATGCTGCACAGTGAGTGGCGCCAGATAATGCTGCACAGTGAGTGGCCCCAGATAATGCTGCACAGGTAGTGGCCCCAGATAATGCTGCACAGTGTGTGGCCCCAGATAATGCTGCACAGTGAGTGGCCCCAGATAATGCTGCACAGTGAGTGGCCCCAGATAATGCTGCACAGTGAGTGGCTCCAGATAATGCTGCACAGTGAGTGGCCCCAGATAATGCTGCACAGTGAGTGGTCCCAGATAATGCTGCACAGTGAGTGGCACCAGATAATGCTGCACAGTGAGTGGTCCCAGATAATGCTGCACAGTGAGTGGCCCCAGATAATGATGCACAGTGAGTGGCCCCAGATAATGCTGCACAGTGAGTGGCCCCAGATAATGCTGCACAGGTAGTGGCACCAGATAATGCTGCACAGTGAGTGGCCCCAGATAATGCTGCACAGTGAGTGGCCCCAGATAATGCTGCACAGTGAGTGGCCCCAGATAATGCTGCACAGTGAGTGGCCCCAGATAATGCTGCACAGTGAGTGGTCCCAGATAATGCTGCACAGTGAGTGGCCCCAGATAATGCTGCACAGTGAGTGGCGCCAGATAATGCTGCACAGTGAGTGGCCCCAGATAATGCTGCACAGGTAGTGGCCGCAGATAATGCTGCACAGTGAGTGGCCCCAGATAATGCTGCACAGTGAGTGGCCCCAGATAATGCTGCACAGTGAGTGGCCCCAGATAATGCTGCACAGTGAGTGGCCCCAGATAATGCTGCACAGTGAGTGGCCCCAGATAATGCTGCACAGTGAGTGGTCCCAGATAATGCTGCACAGTGAGTGGCACCAGATAATGCTGCACAGTGAGTGGTCCCAGATAATGCTGCACAGTGAGTGGCACCAGATAATGCTGCACAGTGAGTGGTCCCAGATAATGCTGCACAGTGAGTGGCCCCAGATAATGATGCACAGTGAGTGGCCCCAGATAATGCTGCACAGTGAGTGGCCCCAGATAATGCTGCACAGTGAGTGGTCCCAGATAATGCTGCACAGTGAGTGGCACCAGATAATGCTGCACAGTGAGTGGTCCCAGATAATGCTGCACAGTGAGTGGCACCAGATAATGCTGCACAGTGAGTGGTCCCAGATAATGCTGCACAGTGAGTGGCCCCAGATAATGATGCACAGTGAGTGGCCCCAGATAATGCTGCACAGTGAGTGGCCCCAGATAATGCTGCACAGTGAGTGGCCCCAGATAATGCTGCACAGTGAGTGGCCCCAGATAATGCTGCACAGTGAGTGGTCCCAGATAATGCTGCACAGTGAGTGGCCCCAGATAATGCTGCAGTGTGTGGCCACAGATAATGAGGACAGTGAGTGGCCCCATCATGTTGCTGCTGCTGCCGCTGTAAGAAAAAAAAAACAAAACTGTATACTCACCTCCTACAGCCCGCTGCTCATCAGCGTTGCCGGCTCTGAAACGGGGACAGGTGAATATGACTCCCCCCGTTTATACTCATACCCTCCTCTGGTTCCTCTCTGCAGCCCCCCTGCTTGTTCCATGTTCTCGGCGCAGCGGCTCTTCCTGCTTCAGAAGACATGTGGTACTGCTCATTAAAGTCATAAATATGCGCATATTCATGAGTTTAATGAGTGGTACCACGTGACCGCTGAAGCAGGAAGAGCAGCTGCACCGAGAACATGGAACAAGCAGGGGGGCTGCAGAGAGGAGCCAGGAGGGGGTGAGTATGATCTCTGACACCCCCGCTCCCCCCCCGGTATATGACATATGTACTGTATAAGCCGAGAGGGGGGACTTTCAGCCCAAAAAAATGGGCTGAAAATCTCGGCTTATACACGAGTATAGACGGTAATTCTTTTGCGTTATACAAAAAAGTCGGAAATGCAGATCCTTTCCTTGATTATCGGAAAAAGGTCACTAAAAGTCTTGCTTTTGAAAATTTTGTCCCCGCCAATCCTTTAGAATCTGAAGATGTCAGAAGACTCACTGAGCGACATTTTATTGCACTCATCCCAGTAACTGAAACAAGAAAGAACCCCCAGAGATGATGTCGTGTATGTTCCTAGAGAGGAATGAGGCATGATCCCCGCAATTATTACCCACAATGCCCATCACTGCCAGCCTTATGCCTCCATGACGGCTTTACAATCTTCCACACAGAACCACGTTTTTGAACTGTTTTGACATTCAAGCATTTGGTTTATTTAGTGACAGACACATTTGAGTAGAGCTGACTTAATTTCCGGGGGTAGGTGGGGGGAGGTCTCCATAGACACAAGCTGGGCACAATATATTTGGGCACTACAATGACAATTTTGCAATTTTTGCTCTAAACCTTCCACTACGTGTTTCTGGAAATCATCCATGTAGTGAAAATGGTCACTAT